>NC_083282.1:32238435-32838435 GCF_963506605.1 Zootoca vivipara | reverse complement strand
TGTTTTAAAATGTGCATTGAATGTGATTTGAATGTATGGTGTGGATCTGCCCTTTGAAGGGACCAGAAACAGATCACCATGTGCACAATGGACCCAGTCTCCTTGGGTAGGTTTCTATTCAATAATAGTCAGGGCCAGCCCTAAGGCAAGGCTGGGTGGCGCAATGCGCCAGGCCGCCGGGCCGCCACGCTGCTGCGCCCGCAAAAGCCGCGCTGTGCCCGCAGCAGCCACGTGGTGGAGGCCGGACGCAGCACCTCCCCGCATCAGCTTGCTGCCCTCGCCCGCCTCCGCCATATCGAGCGGCACACGGAGCCTCCGTCCCATCGGAGTGCTGCCTGCCCGGAGGGTCCCTCAAAGTATGGCAATGGGAGCTGCTGAAGCGCCAAGGCCCACCACAATGTGCATGCACTTCGCCAAACCCTTGCAGCGCGTGAGGGCTGCCAGGAGGCGGTTGGCTGCTTAGAGCAAGCCCCGGAGCCTCCGCCTCTTCTCCGCTATAAAAAGGTGAAACGGTGTGTGTGTGTGTGCGTGCGCCGGAGGGATCTTTGAATTGGGGGGGGGGCGCCAGAGAGATTTTTGAACCACGGCACCAGATATCCTTGAGACGGCCTTGATAACAGTAATGGAGAAATTGAACTGGAGCTGTTTTTCAATCTGCTGTTGATTTAGCTGGACCATAAAACCCATATATTGGAAGACTGTATTGAAGGAAAGAATCACATTCTGAGCAGGCAAACTATCTGGCATATAACATATTGTTCCTAAAGATATTTACTGAGTGTAGGTATCATGAATTTCAATAAGATTTACCATCCTAGTAAATGCTTTTAAGATTTCAGCCTTAATTAAAATTCTGATTGTGTTTCTATTCCGTTTTAGCCTCTGGTGCTGCTAAAAATTCAAGTCTTTTTTTTCCTTAATAGGGAAGACTATTATGAAACCTTCTTGATCTGTCTTGTGCAGGAAAAAAAGTTTTTAACAGCATCACAGCACAGTTCAACAGGAAATGTGTTTTTCAGCATAGAGGGACATTAATCCGCGGGAGGCAGTGGAAAACAGGAGTGCCTGGAGTGCTCTGGTCCATGGGGTCACGAAGAGTCGGACACGACTAAACGGCTAAACAACAAAGCCTTCAGGTGCTGCTGGACTACAACTCCCATCAGCTCTGACCACGCTGGCTGGGGCTGATGGGAGTTGGAGTCCAGCAACATGGAGGACCACAGGTTAGTCATCTCTGTGGTAATGGAAATCTTTATGTTTACTATCTGCCTGATAAAGGAGCAGGAGCCCATCAACCCCTTGGAGATTCTGCATTGTCTTGGAGAGTGAAATCTCCTCCAGTCCACAGCATTCTAGCCTAGTCAGGAGGCTGCTGAAGAAGGAACAAGAGGGAATCTTGAACTGTAGCCGCAACAAGGGCAAGAGTTCCTTAATCTCTTTCCGCAGTATAATTACATTGGCAGCAGCTAGGTTGCCAGCTGTCATTTTAACAGAACTTTGATCTGCCGCAATTAGCAGGTGATAAATGTTTGCCAACCTAGCAGTTTGAAAGCACGTCAAAATGCAAGTAGATAAATAGGAACCGCTATCCATGTGCTGCTCTGGTTTGCCAGAAGCAGCTTTGTCATGACCTGAAAGCTATACGCCGGCTCCCTCGGCCAATAATGCGAGATGAGCGCGCAACCCCAGAGTCGGTCACGACTGGACCTAATGGTCAGGGGTCCCTTTACCTTTACCTAAATGTTTGCTCCATAGCCTGAAAAGATTTACCAGCTTATTTATTCATATGAAACCTGTTAAACAGACAAGCCAGGCCAGAGTAGGGTTGTTGTCTGCCCCCGTCCGCCCCCGGCCACTTAGCAGTTACTGAAACGTTCCCTTCCAAATCTCTTTGCTGTTGCTTGAAGCTCAACCATTCAACCTCCCTCCCTCTTGTCCTTTCCTCTCCTAAGTCAGAATATGCCACCAAGCAATTTAGTTACATGCCCTTTTGATATGCCACATAGGACCTTCTGCCTGAATCCTGGCAGTGCCAGGAAGGCACCATCTTAACTGGGTGAAAATGGAAATAATATGCCAAGCAGTTTCTTAACAAAGGCGGTGAGACACTTGGTCATGGACCATTTAGTAAATTTATCAGTTCTCGTCAGCAGCAAAGACAAGGAACGTAGTTGAAACTGAAACTTTCCCAACAAATATTACATGCCGTCGTGCTGGGATTGCCAAAGTAGTTCCAGTGGGTGTGTATGCACCCACAGAGGCCTTCTATGGAGCTTGCAGGGACCCCTTCCCACACTGAATTTAGGTTTGAAAGAAGCATTCTGGTGCAGGTGATAGGCTATTAATTCCTCTTGTTTGCAAATATGCCCAGGAGCTTTGTGACTCCTTCTGCAGCTGTGTGCATGTTACTGCTTCAGCTGTGTTGGCTACTGCTGCTAGATAGAATCAAGGTGCTAATGGCTATGGCCTGGGTCATAGCCGCGAGTCATAATATACCCAAATTAATAATTAACAGTAATCAAGAAGAAAAATGGGAGGAAAAGATGTTTGCTTTACAAACAAGGAACTACTGAACGGAGAATTATTTCTGGTTCTTGCATATTGCCAAATTGCCAAGGTCACACACACACACACACACACACACACACACACACACACACTCCACAGATTGGTTCTCTCCCTTCCTCCTCCAGTACCACACTCCCCATAAGACCTTGAACATCTTGTCGATAATTGTTTCCATATTTGCTTGTAAAACAGACAGCCTTGGTGTACAATATGCGCAGGCCAGATGGAGCTAACATAGTAATTGTCCAAGTGGAGAATCCTTCCCTTATGCTAGGATTCTCTGTACAGTGGTGTTTTGATGTGTGTGAGCAGATGCCAAAGCATCTGAAGTGAGCAGCAGCTAGACAGAGGGTCAAATGCCACTAGAGGCGCAAATGAGTGTGTCAACATGTTGCTTCGTTGTTGGCGTGTTTACAGCCTCCCGTGTGATGAGATGGAGACAGTAATGGTGATGCTCCTCTATTCATATCTAGCAGGAAGAGAATCAGAAAAAGCCTTCATTGTAACTGAGAGGAAAGAGAAAAGCTATCTGCAAGCCAAACAAATTTCTTCTGTCACTTTGTTACATTTCATAACGAGCTTAGTTAATTAACATATGGATAAAGTTACAAAGAGTTGCTCAGACAGAAACCTTTGCATACCCTCCAACATTTCTCCGATGAAAATAGGGATGTTCTATTCCATAATAATGATGGTGATTATGGTGATGATGATGATAATTCTCTGGGTTGCTTCCAACACATATAAAAACATAATAAAACTATATAAGCCTGCCTTCAAATGTCTTCTAAAGATTGTTTAGTTACTTATCTCCTTGGCTCTGTGGGTCACATAACCCCATACCCACCAACATTTCTCTGATGAAAATAGGGATGTCCTAAGGAAAAGTGGAACCTTCTGGGTTCAAATCAAAAACTGGGATGGCTTCTGTAAATTTGGAATGTCCCTGGAAAATAGACCGCACTTGGAGGGTCTGCCTTTGCAGAGAAGTTAGTCCTGTTTCCATCTGAACAGTCTTCTTCTTTGGTGATCACTTGTAGCTGAGTGAGATTGTCTTCCATAAGCACGGTTTTAACAATGAGTCCGTAAGTGACTGTGGAGGCCAATTCTGGATCCACACATCCTTCCACAATGGGGACATTGGTTTCCGGGTGGGCGTTGATCACGGTGTGGATTTGCCAAGCGTGCCTTCCTCTTAGCACGTTTCTCCCTTGTGCCCTGAGTTCGAGTGTCTTCAAAGCGCTCCAGATGTTTTGGGACTACAACTCCCATCATCCTTTGCTAACGGGACCAGTGGTCAGGGATGATGGGAATTGTGGTCCCAAAACATCTGGAGGGTCGAGTTTGGCCATGCCTGAGCTAAATGAAATGGTTGTTGCCTTTATACCATGCCTCTGGGAAACAAGACACTGGACTAGAAAGAATCTTGATTGGATTCAGCAGGGCTCTTTGTATGTTCATTCCTATTGGACACTTTTTTCCATTTTAGGGATCGTTACGAAAGGATTTGCACAAATCTATGGTACGAACAGGGACACGGGTGGCGCTGTCGGTTAAACCACAGAGCCTAGGGCTTGCCGATCAGAAGGTCAGCGGTTCGAATCCCCGTGACGGGGTGAGCTCCCATTGCTCGGTCCCTGCTCCTGCCAACCTAGCAGTTCGAAAGCACATCAAAGTGCAAGTAGATAAGTAGGTACTGCTCCGGCGGGAAGGTAAACAGCATTTCCGTGCGCTGCTCTGGTTCGCCAGAAGTGGCTTTGTCATGCTGGCCATATGACCCGGAAGCTGTACGCCGGCTCCCTCGGCCAGTAAAGCGAGATGAGCGCCACAACCCCAGAGTCGTCAGGGGTCCCTTTACCTATACCTTTTATGGTGCAAGCACGCTTGGAATACTGTATAGATTTCTGACTGCAGATGTTCAAAAAGGTTATTGCAGAGCTGGGTGTGTGCAAAAAAGGGCAAACAAAATGATAAATGTGCTGCAGCAGCTTTTTTTTTTAACCTGACAATGTATGAGTATATTAAAGGTAAGCAGCTGCTTGGTCCAAGAGGTGTTCCATTGTGAGCAAAGCTTGATTGTGCCAGAACCACCAAATCCCATGTATAAATGAATTGGAAATTGAGTCCTGCTCCATCCCTAGCTGTACACACTCTTGTTTACTCTGCATTCAATGCCCTCCCACTGCTGGTTTAGGAAATGGTGTACACACCACCTTAGCCACAATATGTTATCTAGCCTGCATCTTTACCACTGTTTCTTGTGTTTTGGTGCATTTGTCCTCAAACCAGCCTCAATCCAAATTGCTAAAAAGAAGGACTTGGTTGTGCTTCAACCCAGGAATGTGTATACACAGCCGTCGTATACATGCAAGAAGTTTCTTGGTGCAAATGACTTTGAAAAGGGCCATTTCCCAAAGCACCGAAATTGTGGTAGAAGGCTTTTGGTCAGATTAGTACAACTATTCAAAAAAGACTTTTCGTATAAAGCAGAAGGGTTCTGAATAATTCAGAAATGATGACAAAATAAACAATTCTGGAAAGGAAAACATTTCTGAGTAACTCTTGCCTCCAGAGGGCACTGGGACACTTCCTCTGTAATTCAAGGTCTAAGAGTCAACTTTTGACTAGCCATGTAATTATGATCTAATGACATATAAACGTTATTGTGCTGTAACTATAAAACCGGTAGACTCTGGCCACAGGATTTGCTTGTTTTCCATTCAGATGCTAATACACTTCAGATAAATAAATCACATTGATAGATATGGTTTCTCATCTAGTAGGTTGTTTTCTGATTTTATGATTTTGATGATTGGGTGATAAATCAATCCTTTCTGTTTCTATGAATGAGGGAAGTGCTAATGTCCTTCTTCATATGCCCCCCCTGGCAATGATGAGGCTGCCTAGAGTCAATTGGCATATTAAGATGTGGCCAGACAGATGTTATTAAATTATATTCAATCTCTGATAAGTTAACTCGACTTTTGCACAACATGTACTGCTGTGCTTTGAAATGTTATAGAAACAGAGCTCCTTTGCACCATGCTGAGCCATTGACGATCTCTTTTGCCAGTAACCTCCCTCAGATATTAGTCATGCTCAAAATAGTTCTCTCCATCTGCAGTCATTTACCAGTTGTGCTTGCCTTAAGCTAATGTGGTGTAGGGTACATAATGAAATATTATGTTTAATTATTTCACACCTTTTTCTCTCACGAGGTCGGAAGGTGGCTTAAGGCTAAACAATAATGAAGCAATTGGGGAAGCAATAATGAAAAAAAAGCAAATTAAGCATGAATGGTATATATGGTACTTTTCCTTGTATAAGACACCCCCATGTATAAGATGCCATGTATAAGATGCCCCCTATTTTTGGGGACTCAAATTTAAGAAAATGGGGGGAGATGGCACAAAGTTGTTGAGCTTTTTTTTTTTGAGGAGGATTGCCCAGAGTTGTTGAGCTTTTCGGTGTGTGTGGGGGGGTTATGCCGAGGGTTTTTGAGCTTTTTAAAGGGGGGAATGCTGAAAATCGCTCACCCACCCGCGTGACAAAATCCGCCTCTCATCTGTCACTGACAGAAGCAGAAGCTGAAAATGCCCCCCCCCCAATTGCCGCAGCATTGGCAAATCAACACTACCCATTGACCCAGCAACAAATAACACGCAAAATAGCTGCTGGCAGCCACAGCAGCAATCAATCAAACATCCACCCTCTGCACTACCCATGTATAAGGTGATCCCCACATTTTAGCATGACTTTAAAGGGGGGGAAATCAAGTCTTATACATGGAAAAGTATGGTATATATATACATTAATGTTATATATACATGGGTTTCGAGCCCCATGTTGGGCAAAAAGATTCCTGCATTTCAGAGGATTGTACTAGATGACCCTTGTGGTCCCTTCCAGCCCTTATGATTCTGTGATTCTGTATGTGTTCTACTAAAAAATACAGATCATTACAATAAAAGCATCACAGCCCCAGCCCCAGTCAGTTCCCAAAAAGTCTGTTGGAACAAGATAGTCTTCCCTTGCCTGTGGAAGGACAGCAAGGAGGGAGCCAGTCTAATTTCTCTAGGAAGGGAGTTCCAAAGTCTTAGAACAGCTACCAAGAAGGCACTTTCCCACATCCCTACCAAGCATATCTGTGACGGTGGAAGAGCCTCCCTCAAATATCTCAGAGCCTGAACAGGTTCTTAGAAGGGAACCTTTCTTTCAGAGAGCCTGGAACTAAACTATACAGGGCTTTCTAAGTCATAACCACTACTTTGAATTGTGCCCGGAAACTGACCAGTAGCCAGTGACGCTCTTGTAGCAAACTCACTATAGCTGCAGCTCTTTGAGCCACTTGGAAGTTTCTGAGTGCTTTTCAAAGGCAGCAGCGTGTAGAGTGTACTATAGTAATCCAGACAGGATGTAACTGTGGCCAAATCAGACATCTCAAGGAATGGGTGCAGCTGGCACATTAGCTTTAATTGTGCAAATGCACCCTGAGTCATCACAGAGACCTGGGCATCCCTGCTCAGGGCTGGGTCCAGGAGCACACCCAAACTATGAACCTGTGTCTTCAGGGGGAGTGTTACCCCATCTATCACAGACTGAACCCCTATTCCCTGTTCTGCATTCTGACTGACCAACAGCACCTCTGTGTTGTCTGGATTAAGCTTCACTTTGTTCATTCTCATCTAGTCCCTTACTGATGACAGACACCAGGTTAGAACCAAGACAGCTCCCTTGGATTTATGTAGAAAGGAGACATAGAGTGTCATTGGCATATTGGTGACACCGAACCACAAAATGCTGGACAACCTCTCCCAGTGGTTTCACGTAAATGTAAAATAACATGGGGGGATGGAGCAGAACCCTGGGGTATTGCTCTGGAGCTTCTGAAAGCTCAGTATTGTGTGGTTAGAATGTTGGACTAGGACAGGCACCCCCAAACTTCGGCCCTCCAGATGTTTTGGACTACAATTCCCTTCTTCCCCGACCACTGGCCCTGTTAGCTAGGGATCATGGGAGTTGTAGGCCAAAACATCTGGAGGGCCGCAGTTTGGGGATGCCTGGACTAGGACCTGGGAGAACAGGGTTCAAATGCCCACTTGGCCATGAAACTGGTTGGGTGGCTTTGGGCCAGTCACCAACTCTCAATCTAACCTATCTCAAAAGGCTTTTTTGAGGATAATATGGCAAAGGGGACAGCCATGTATTCCACCTTGAGCTCTTTGGAAGAAAGGAGAGCTATAAACACAATAAATAAATAAAATCTTTCTGGCCAGGACCAGGCCTGCTATATTGCCAGGTGAGTTGACCTGTTTCAGGTGGTACCAAAAAGGAAAATAGGAGGAATAAAAGGGGTTGTATAAGCAGAACTTTTAAATACTTTAAAAAGCAGATTGGGCTCTATACTTTCATTAATATTTCTACACATATCACACAAATAAAATGTGTGCTTGTTACATTATGGTAATGATTTCATTGTGAGATAACAAATAATATGCTGTTGGAAATTGTTTTCTGAAAATCTCATTTCTACAAACATATGGCTGGCATCCTAAATGGAAAATCTCTTCTCAGCATCAGTGTGTGATTATCATCCAGCCCAACTTGTCAAACTTTGTGAATGATGGCTATCTTCCGAGGACTGACCCTAACCCTCAGACTCTAAAAACCTTCTTTCTATTAGCTCCAGGGACTGAGTCTGTGCCAAAATACCTTTCTAGGATGAGTTATTATGAAATGAAATGTTGTTTATTTCTTCAACTTGTTTGTTCTTCATACTGTGACACCTGCAGCTGTGGGACTGAACATCTTTATGTTTCTGCTAGAATGCAAGGTAAATAAAAGCTTGTTCAAAAATATCAGTCATAGCAATATTTTTTGGGCAATGTTCTTTGCATAATAGTGATTCTTACTCTAAAGCAAAGGTTGCCAATTTGTGTCTCTCCAGATTATAATTATTATTACACTTTATTAATGACTTTCTAAACCACAATTTCAAGGCAATTTACACACAGAATAATTAAACAGTTAAAAACTCATCTATAGCTATCTATCTCTCTATCTAATCATCTTTCACAAGGCTAGAACCTTAACAAGTGGACTCGTGTGATGAAAGACTTGTTTATGCAACTGGGAAAACTTGTTGGAAGAAAAATGTCTTCAATTATTTCCAGAAAAGAGCAGAGCCTGTCATATATTGACAGGAATGTTATTCCAACAGAACAGGGGCAACCACACTAAAAGCCCCTGCTCTGAGTTAACTGCAGAGCAAGCTTCTGAGATTTTGCAGGCCACAGTGAACTACTGTGTGTATCATGCAGTCTCTTAACTAACCTGGTTCCAAGCTGTATAGGGACATACGGTACATTTTAGTACCAGTATCGGCCTGGTAGCCAGCTGGCAGCCAGTGCACATCCCGCAAACAATGTGTTATATCCTGGGTGTGCTCATACAAGCTGCAGCCTCTGGGTCAACTTTAAGGGTAGGCCCAGAAAAATCACATTGCAGTAATCCAACTGCGAGGTTACTAATGCATGGACAACTGTGGTCAATCTACAACTCCATCAGCCCCAATACTCTAGCATTGCTTAGTGCCAACAGTGGAGCAATAAGCATGCAGCAGATTGGCAGGGGCGGGGCTGATGTGGCCATGAGAAGTACCATTTAGAACAGGGGTCAGCAAACTTTTTTAGCAGGGGGCCAGTCCGGCTGGACTACATTTTGAAAAAATAATAATAATGCCCCACAAATCACCCAGAGATGCATTTTAAATAAAAGGACACATTCTACTCATGTAAAAACACGCTGATTAACAGACCGTCCATGGGCCGCATTTAGAAGGCGATTGGGCCGCATCCGGCCCCCGGGCCTTAGGTTGCCTACCCCTGATTTAGAATATTATGAATGAAGGAGCTGCCTAATGCTCCATTCCATGAGGAAGTGATGAGCAGACAATGATGGCGGCAGGCTGTAATAGGGCTGTTACTGTGACTTTTCTTCCGTGGCTCCTGCCTGGACCGTTTCCAATGGCATCTGCCGTGAAGCATACAGCCCTCTTTTGGGCTGCTGCTTATCACTTTTGGCTGAGCATTGCTGCCTACCTCTGGCATGCACCACTGCTGCTAATATAGGGGGAAACCTCTCTAACAGCTTATCAGATCCCAGGGCTTACGCAGGTGTTATATGGGGCGTGAAAACAGCAGTCATTTTCTCATGTGTAGAATGCTGTGGAAGTTAAATGTCTTATTTTCACTGCTGCCCTAAAGGAAATTCTGAGCATTTGGCTCCATCTCTTCTTATATAAAAAAAACCAACCAGGCTCCCTACAGGTGGGGAGGTGTGTGTGCTCAGATAGCGCAGGCAATTATAGCCTAACAGCTTCAAGTGGGGGCAGTAAATCAATGTTGTATGCTGTAGGTTTTTACGTTGATGCGGTTATCGCCTGTCTCACAGGACTGGCAAATCAAAAGAGAAGCAGACCAATAACACATGTAACTTGCTATAAATGGGATGTGACTTCTCAAAAGCTCTGTTTCTTTGGCAAAGGTTTTCCTGGACCACATTTGCTGGGACTTCTGACCAGATTCGCAATCCAGGTGAACAACAATTTATGCGAAAAGTCACCAGAAATGGAAATGCTTTTCTTGAATTCACTGTCTTTTTCATCCATAAGAGTCCATGCTTTCATTCTACAGTAATAGGACATTCTGTAGACACTGGTTTGTACCCAGTGCAGTGCTAAGTAGCTATCACGTCAGCACAAGGATTGAATCTTGCACGGTGGGGCTTTCTCGCTTTCCCCCCGTGTTTCCCAGGGCAGATTGGGGGAGAGTGTGGGGTGCACATGGCAGGAGGAGGTGGGGAAGTCCCATTGCAGAAGCAGAAATCCTTCTTCTTTGCCAAACCTTTATTAGGCATCACAAAAAAGGCTATCATAAAACATCTATATAAAATTTTAAAATATATACAAATACTGTAAACAGCAATGTAAAAATAGGTAATAACAAGGATTTTCATTGGAAATGAAATCCTTGCCTGATGGGATGATTACTTAGCACTACATTCGATACATGCCAATATTTCATGCTAAACCATTGCCTGTGCTCTCATTATATCTCATGCTGTAGTTTCCATCTATTCAAATACACAAACTGTTGTTGCACTCATGTATTTGCAAGTTGCAACTCAACAGGGAAAATATCCACCCTGCTGTGAATAAACACATCCCACAGGGTGGGAAAGGAGTGCTACAGCTGCTCAACAAATCATTATTTTATAATCTGTGGCATTTTATGTCTTCTGTTTTTTTTCTAATGTTGTCTTGGTTGTTTCTAAATTAATGATTCATCGTAGCTGTCATTTGCTGATAGTTTGTAGATGTTATCACATATTATATGTGAAATGGATTTTTGAATTTTGTTGATTATTTTTGTTATAATTTGAATTGCTGTAAAATGACAATGCATGCGTATTTTGTTTTTGCACGGGCTGAAAGCTGCATTGACTACAATGATGCAGAAAGGCAGTATACAGATTTTAAAAATACTATTCATTCATTCATTTCGTAATATTTACACATGACCGGATTGTAGAAACCCTCAAAGCCGTTTACAAAAGATAAAGGAAAATCAAGAAAAATTCACAACCCTGTTTTAAAACATACAAAAGTTAAAATACTAAAACAGATTAAAATGACCTCAACTTTCTAAGCATCTGGGTATGCTTGTGCAAACAGGAATGTTTTTAACAGGCACCTAAAATAGCACAGTGAAGGCACCTGCTTGTTCTCAATAGGCAGGGATTTCCAAAGTGCAGGTGCTGCCACACTAAACGATTGAGGCACCTGTAGTAGCGCCAATTCTGCTGATCAAAGCAGTCAAATGGGCACATGTGGGGTAAAGGTGATCTCATAGGCCCCAAGTTCCGAGTGGTTTCCCAGAGCAAGAGGTAATGTGTGGTACGTATATCTTTAAACACTCCTTATATGTGCCTGGGAAACATGACGGGTCCATAAATTTGCTTTGGTGAAAGAGCAATTCAACTCATTAAACTAATAAATAAATAAACTTGCAGCATCACCAGTGATCATCCATAGAGTCAGTTCTATCTCTATTTCAAACCTCTTGGCTTCAGACAGCATCACGTCTCATACACTCAGCTAAAAGTCCCGTGGAGTGCACTTTGCAATTTATGAAAGGGCTTACCTTCGCTTTTTGTTTTATGGAGGTTGCCTTCTTTCTTTTGCTTACAGGCAGCAAATGCAAATGCTACTCCATGCTGCCAAAGAATTTCATCTACAGACTGTTTTGTGTTGGAGCCAAGTAGATGGAAGCCCAGGGATGAAGACTCAAAGCAACTTAAGTTCTGGCTGGCAATAGCATTAGCATTAGCTTCAGATTTTCTAAAAGTGAATTGGGATCAAGATACTTGGAAGAAAATGTTGGAAGAATGAATACTCATAAGCATCTGCTTTCTTCACTGCTAATTCATTCAAACCTTCATTGGTTCAATTTAAGACCATTTTTTGCCGTCCATGTTGAATATCTATTTCTTTCTTTCATAAAATTTATGTTAAAAGCATGTCTCCATTTTGTTTCTTTGGGAAATTATGCTATCTGGCAACCACCTCTACTTTTCTTTTGTTTTATACCTATATCATATTGGCTTCAGAAATTCAGCCTTATCCAATTTTAGCCCTTCCTTCCTTCCTTCCTTCCTTCCTTCCTTCCTTCCTTCCTTCCTTCCTTCCTTCCTTCCTTCCTTTGCACTGACTACCACATTTTGGATACAGCCATTGCAACAGTAAATTCTAACAGGAAGAATTGAGAAATTATGGTAAATATTCTATATCCATACTCAAAAGTTGTCAAAATATATCCTTTCACGTGGACCAACACTGATGCCAGCAATCAGGTTGGCTGATTCAGGATACATACCCAATGCCTGTGCCAAATACTATCTACATCTTTAATCTCACAGTTGTGAACAATTGATCCCAAGCTGGTGTAATGTCTTTCTTATTGTCTTCACACTGTTAATTCCCCCACCCCATCCCTCAGTAATCACCGGCCCACAGCACTGTGGCCAGCGATGCACATTTCCCTGTCTGATAAATTTGTATTTGATCCTGAAATAGGATATAAAATATATATATTCTGGCTTCAGACTTCTCAAGTATGCATTGAAGGTGGCCTGGCCACATTTCATTTCGTTTTGCCAAAGAAATAAAAATTAATGATCTTTTCTCCTGCCTAGTTTCCTTCATCCTAAGTGAGTAGTTTGATGTAAGCCAAAATTTAAAATGGTGCTCTGTGCTGGTTTCTTTTTAAAGCCAAACTTTGAAAAAGGGGCCATTTGACCCGGAACATGGTAGAGAATATTTTAAAGTATGATTTATGCAGATAATAAAGACTGTTTTTTTTCTTCAAAAAATACAGATGGTCTTCTTATCCCCAGCCTTGTTCTTTAGTGCAGTTGATTTTGGTCTTTTCGTTTGCTCAGCATTTTTACAGTCACTACAGCTAACTGCTGCCTTCACCTGAACTTCTAGAACGATTTTAAAAAAATAATTTAGAATTGTGTTTTTGAACATTGGGGTGATGGTGTCACCTCAACCAAGATTAGCTGAAATGGGATTTGTTATTCCGTTCTTTGGAACTGCATTGGGGGGGGGGGGAGAGGCGTTTCAACCATTAAACTCTAACTGTTTTATGGATTCACATGTCTTGCTAATAGTTCCAGCTCTACATTAGCCATGTTCTGGTTGCTGAAATCCTGCAATGATAAGCTAGACATTTGTAGCTCAAAATATATGTTTGCCTTTAATCAAGCAATGAAATATGTTATACCTCTGAAAAATCAGTGTCTCCAAATGGCCTGGCAGCAGACACATTATATGGTATCTGTTGGCAAATGCGTAGCTATTTTGTTCAGCAACGTTTGTTGTGTAATGGCCTGAAGACAACTTTCTTACACTATCAGTTTCCCACCCACCCCAATTTTTGAATGTAGACATTCCAGGGATGTTTCCAAAAGCTTAATATGCATTATGTTGATAAAGGCATCACACAATCGAAACAAATAACAAAAAATAATAATATGAACTTGGCTGAAGAAATATCCTCAAGTGAAATGCCATATTTAGGAATAAAATGTTGCTGCAACAACAACAACAACACCTTTGGCTCTCTGTTAGCTAAAGTTTCTCTGTCAGCTAAAACAAGAAACTTGTGTCTGGTAAAATTAGTATCAGACCAATCAGCTCCTGATCACATAAGGCAAATTAAACATAATTACCTGTCCCTTAAAGAGAACAGTTTTGGAGTCATACTGCTAGGTTGGTTGGTGCTGCCTAAAAATAAAGTAATTAGTATTGGTTACAGGTAGGTAGCCGTGTTGGTCTGGGTCGAAGTAAAATAAAAAAATTCCTTCAGTAGCACCTTAAAGACCAACTAAGTTTTTATTTTGGTATGAGCTTTCGTGTGCATGCACACTTCTTCAGATACAGTGAAATAGAAGTCCCCAGGCACTTATGTAGAGAAGGGGTGGGGAGGGGGTGGGGATGGGGAGGGGAGGGGGGATCACTCAGAAGGGTGGTGGAAGTGGGTGATTGACTGACTGATAGCTGTTGATGACCGAAAACGACTGCAAATGGTTTTGCATGAAAAAGCAAGGGTTGAGATGGCTGAAGATCGCTTATCATGTATAATGAGATAAGAATCCGATATCTCTGTTCAAACCAGGCCAAACCCTACGCCAAAGGATAAATGGACATAAATCTGACATCAGGAACCAGAAGACAGAAAAACCAGTAGGAGAACACTTCAATCTCCCAGGACATTCTATACAAGATCTCAAAGTAGCTGTCTTACTACAAAAGAATTTCAGAAATAGACTGGAAAGAGAAGTTGCTGAATTACAACTTATCACCAAGCTCAAAACCATGGAGGGACCTGGTTTGAACAGAGATATCGGATTCTTATCTCATTATACATGATAAGCGATCTTCAGCCATCTCAACCCTTGCTTTTTCATGCAAAACCATTTGCAGTCGTTTTCGGTCATCAACAGCTATCAGTCAGTCAATCACCCACTTCCACCACCCTTCTGAGTGATCCCCCCTCCCCTCCCCATCCCCACCCCTTCTCTACATAAGTGCCTGGGGACTTCTATTTCACTGTATCTGAAGAAGTGTGCATGCACACGAAAGCTCATACCAAAATAAAAACTTAGTTGGTCTTTAAGTAATTAGTATTGATATCATTTTGTGCAGTGACTTGAAACTGAGAAGACAGGTGGTAAAGCTCTGGCAGAACCTTTCAGTCATGATGCTTCTGTGATTTTAAGTTTATGTCAGGGGTGAGGAACCTAAGGGTGAGGCCCTCATATGTTCTAACACTCATCAGCCCTGGCCAGAGGTCATGAATTAGGAGAGTTGTAGTCCAGCAACATCTGGAAAGCTACAGAGTCCCCCCCCACCTCTGGTTTGTGACACAAGGTAACACTTTCCTATAATAATGTTCTGATTCATTGCAGTGCTGTGTCCAAAACGTATTTTTCAGCATTTTCGTTTTACTCACTCAGATGGCATAATGCATCACACAGGCTAATGTGCTTAATGATATGGGTGCCATTGTCAGTACTTATCTAAGACGCTGGATTTAAAGCACTGGGGTAATTGAAATGTCATGCTGCTGATATACAGGGCAAAGTGTGCCACTATTTGCATAAAGTATATTCTGCTGCCTCCATCTAGACATTCCTTTTATGCCGTTTGATAAAAGTTGGTGGTACTGCAAAGAGAGAATGAGTTTGATTTCATTATACCTGCTTTTAAGAAGTGTTTAGCGCTACATTTCCCCCATGTTATTTATTTTCAACATAAAGCAAAATAAAGCTGGGCAGAGGAAGATTCAATCCGAGCTATGAAAAGATATGCAAAGTAAAAGAAATATTGACTGGTCTTCGGAAATAAGGGACACATCTGCATGCAGTTTTTGTGTATTTCTTGTTTGGTGCTGCACTGCTTATTAAAAGCAAGTATAAAACAGTGAGTATAAAAAGAGTGAGAGAATACCTTTCCATTGAACCATGCAAACTGTATAGAGAACTGGTCTTCATCTGATGGATTATGACTTTTAAGTGATTTGTTAAGGAAGGTCTCACTAGTGACATCACATTCTCTTTCTTTCATTCCTTCATTTTTAAGGAGAAAAGAAAGCTATGGAAAGTAGGAAAGGAGAAGAAACATAGAAGAGGAAACAAAAGTTGTCCAGTATTTAAATCATGTAAAACTACAATCTGAATGAGATATGGTGCAGAATTTACATGAGATTCTGTACTAAATAGTACTTGCATAATCTAGACATCAGGTAAAGGTAAAGGTAAAGGTAAAGGACCCCTGGACAGTAAAGTCCAGTCAAAGGCGACTCTGGGGTTGTGGCGCTCATCTCGCTTTCAAGCCGAGGGAGCCAGTGTTTGTCCACAGACAGCTTTCTGGGTCATGTGCTCAGCATGACTAAACCACTTCTGGCCCAACGGGACACCATGATGAGTGTCAGAGCGCACAGAAATGCTGTTTACCTTCCCGCTACAGAGGTACCTATTTATCAACTTGCACTGTATGCTTTCGAATTGCTAGGTTGGCAGAAGATAGGACAGAGCCAGGGGTGTATGAAGTGGGGGGGCAGAGGGGGCGGGCCACCCCGGGCGCCACTTTGGGGTGTGTGTGACAAGATGGCCCCTGCTTCCCCCCAGCTGTAGAGCGGCTGAGGGCGTGCAAAGACCGTATGGGCGCCGCTCGCATGGCATCCACACTGGCTGCCGCTCTCGCGCACCGTCCATATGGGTGTCTGTACAGGATGCCACACGTGCACACTCTGTATGGGATGCCGCGCATGCCCACTCCGTATGGAATGCTGCACATGCGCAGTCTGTACGGGATGCCGCACATGCACACTCGGTATGGGCTGCCCTGCCAGAGCGGGTTCCACCACCGCTGGACAGAGCAATGGAAGCTCACCCTGTCACAAGGATTCGAACCACCGACAGTGGTTTAGACCACAGCACCACCCACGTTCTGCTAGCCATCAAACCAAACCCAAAACATATGTTTGGGAAGATCCTGTGCAGCCTCTTATTTTCTAGGATCAGTCTCCCTTTTATTTATTTTGCATTTTCACAACTAGTATTGGCTGATATAATTGACTTGTGACTGAAAAATACTAGGTTTCGATTCATTCAGAAATGGATTCACTGAACTAGCACAAGTTAGTTCCCTTAGTTCTCCATGTATAAAATGGGATGAATCACTGTTGAACATCTGGCTGGTGTTCAACTGCTTGGAAACACCTCCACTTGAGTTCAATGAAAGACAGCATATATATGTTCTAAATAAATAAAGATAATAATAAATATATTAAAGATTTGTTAAGCAGACCTTCCTCCATTTTAAAGCAGTCAATGCAATGTTGGTTTCATGAACAGCTGTATAAATAGATATTCCACCCAGCATTGGCAATCCTAGCTGTGAAGCAGCAGAAGGGTTAGTATTGCTCAATAAAAGAAAATAGATTTCATAAACGTGAAACTAACAAGCTTGTGCATCTTGAGAATGTTGTTGTAAAGTTTAAACAAATATAGGCTATTCTCTGTCACCACTCAGTCAAGCAGAAATGTTTGCAGGTATCAGTGAAAGAACCGAAGCACAAACTTCCCCACTCTCAGGAGACTTTCTCCCTTGCTGTACTTCTGCAGCAGCGCAATATGAGACTCAATTTCTTGATTCCTTATGAACTACTGTATTGGTCCCATGAGGACACTTCCCCAGATTGGCTTTGAAACAAACTTTTAAATAAGAACCTATGCGTAGGAGAGCTCTATTCCACATTCCTAATATAATGACACTTCTGCCCCAAGCTTATTTTATTCTGCCAGGCTCTGCACCAATTTGATATGTGTTTCACTAATACAGGAAACTAAGAAAATCAAAATGAGTGAAGCAGGAAGATCAAAGAGCATAGCCCATATTCAACAGCAAGTCTGATTCAACTCAAAATATATGTCTGTAACATGTTTTAACTTGTGCACTTTCTACTGACTGTGTTCTCAAAGACTAGCCTTCACTGCAAGGGAAAGGTTTTAGGATTTGTTTGTTTGTTTGTTTTCAATTCAGGCCAAAAATCAGTAACTTAAACCATTAGCATACACAACAATTAGGCTATTAGAATTTCTGGTTTCTAGTAATTATGGGTCAAACTATACATGACACTTAAGGCATGGTGTACAGCTATGACTCCCCCCCCCCACTTGAGTTGATTTTGATTATTTAATTTCTATACTGCTTAATATATTATTGCATGGCACCCCAACCTCTGAACGGTGTGAGATTTCTGGGGTTCCAACAGCTTACTCTGGCTTCGTGTTTCCCTGCTGGGAATGAGACAGTGGGGACTGTGGTGTCTTTATGATATATTGTATATTTACACATACTGTATGTATACAACTTGCTCATCGCCCAGGATTATCACCTCACTGGAAGCCAACCTATTCCAAGAATTAGAAGCCTTGATTAAATTCTAACACTTGCCTGATCCAGGGATTAGAGGGATCTGGCACCCAGTTCACCCGAAACTCACAGCAATATTTAAAACATCTCTAAGCTGTGTACATGAAGCCGAAGCAACAGCAGACAACTTAAACAACATACTGTACTAAGAAATACACAGTTACCTATAAAAATGTTACATTGATAGAAAGTTACTAATATGTAAAAAACAAAACAATATCAATTCATTTTCCTTCTGACACACCATACCTCTCAGCCTCCTGGTTCTCAACCAGGGTCCAAATAAACTTTCAGCTCACCCACAAAAGTCTCAGGCTGCCCACAACTGTCTCATTTAGCTGCACTCAGTTCCAGGTATGGCAGGTTTGTTATTTCCCAGGGGGTTCAAAGGATGGGGAAAGCCCCCCCCCTCGACTCACAGCTCTTTCTCCACCCTCTGTCCTCGCCTCCTCCAGCTGCTACCGGTACTTACATGTTGTGGTGGGAGGCTGATTATTGGGACTGCAGTGCAATGTAGAGGCAAGGTTTTTTTATTTTCCTCCCCCTTCCCAATCCTAGTTTTTTTTCTTTTCGTTTTTTCTTTTTACTTATGCCCTGTTTCCATAATCAAAACACAGAGGAGAATGAGCATCCCTCACCCAATTTGCTGTGTGGTTTGAGTGGCCCCAGGAAATAATTCACTGTTGTTTGTGTTTGTAGCTCAAGAGTGGCAAATCCACTTTATTGTGCAGCCTGATTTTGCCAATATGTAACTGAATCCCACCGGCAAAATAGTACCACAGAATTGAATTGTATCTGTGCCTCATAGCAATGATATGGCCCATGGCTACAGTGGCTACATTCTGTACATCCAGAAGGCTGGGACATAAATCTACATGGAAATCTGGAGCAGGGCATCTATATTGTTCATCTGGCATCTTCCAAAACTATTTCCTTTCATAGCTGTCAGCAGAAGAACAGTGTTTTTTTTTTAGAAGCACCCTCTCTATTAGAATAATCTACAGTCAATATAATTTCCAGGAAGCTATTCTCACATTTGATGTCTCCCTGCCCCCACTTTTTATTGTCTCCTATATTTCATCTAGGACATTACTTGCTGCTGTAATGCCACAAGGGAATATATTGCCTGGAGCACTTATTTATTGCACTTTATCTCTAGAATATAAAGTAGTGATACATCCACCTGCAGGCATTTAAGAAAATCACTTTGAAAGCTAGCTGTGGTTCATGGTGACGGAAGTGGTGAACATCTCGGCCATGATCCAGCAATGGAAAGACAATGTGCTACCTATTAGCTATAAGTTGCTGAGCAATGCTTTTAGGTATTGTTGGTCACTGGCAATAACAGAAAGAATTTTAGTCCAGCTGATGAAGACCAAGTATGGCCAGTGGGCACTCAATACTGACTGGTTGTTAAGGGCAGGGGAACCAGGGAGATGGGGAATGGGATGGTTTTTATTCAGAGAATTTGCCAAGAGCAGCTTTTTTGGATTGCCATTTTCAAAGATTATTTCACGCATACAATACATGGTGAGATCAGATCAGGATTGTGATATGTAATTGCTGTTGAACAAATATGGGCAAACCTCAGAAAAACAAAAGAAAAGAAAAACAAATAAACCAGTCAATAGTTGTTTCAGAAACCCCAACTGGCTTCAGCTAGAAACTCAGGGATTGTGTGTCACTGGTCCCCATTGCTAACTTTTAAGTGTCTCTTGAAGATTCTTTGTGCTGAAAGGCCTATTCAGTGGTTTAACTTTTCTTAAGATGAGCCGGGCAGTTTAATCATTATTTTGTATATATATATTTTTAATGGTTCCTTTCTGTTTTATTGTATACATTGACTAGCTTGGTATTTTATACAGTATAGATGGATGGCTCATCCATATTTTTTAATAAATAAATAGAACATAGCACCAGGTTACTCCCAAGTAACAAGTATATACATGAGTAAGTTGGGAGGCAGAAAGAAACAATTTAATAACCTCTGATTATTAAATCAGGGCGGGGCTGGAATCAAGGCTGAGGTGAACTAGTCCTTCCAGAAAGATTCCTATGTCTCAGAAATGACTGCTGTCAACAGTTTCTGTTGAACTGCATGATGGCTTTTAATGCTACCTTAATGTGAAATCTGATTTTGATTTGGAATCATTTTCTGTGGGAAGAGACAAGGGGGAGCAACCACAGTGATTGTGGTCCCTGTGGCCATATATAGCAATCAATTAATTCATGTCCTGAGTTGTACATACAATATTTGCCCATTGGCTACTGTTCTTTCAGATCAGAGTGATTCAGTTCCCATCTGTGCAATGAAGTGTACCATTTTTTTAAAAAGTCGACTTCCACAGTCACTTCAGCAGGAAAATGTGTCAGCATTATGAGCCCTGCACTTCCATTTACATTATAATTAAATTGAATGCTTTAAAGAACTCAGTGTCTCATAAACCCATAGATTTATTGAAGGATGAATATTTTCCTGGAGAAGACACTATATCCACCTTTTTGTGTCAAGTAATCCACACCCAATCATTGCTTTGACCTTGAAACTATGAAAGTAGAGCTGATGAAGAATAAACCGAAACAGGGCCTTGTCCTGGATTTCTAAAAACTGGATTGCTACTGGAATTTGTCTTATTATTCTTAACTTAAAACTTTCTAAAAAATATTCCATTACCTGGCCAGAGCTCTTGAATTCTTTTCATCTGATTTTCTCAGCTCTCCAAGGACTCTAATTTATTTAGTACTTCTCCCAAAGGGTGGCAAATGCATCCCGAATAAACAAATACAAATGCAAAAAAGTTAAAAACATTCTGAAAACAGTTTTACAGGATATATCCCATGCTAGGAGCAGTAAAAGAAGAAGAGGATTTGCATTCAGAGGAGCTGCATAGATATCCTCTTCAAGAATAACAACCCAAAGTGTTTTGAACCATAAAGCCTTTTCTCTCTGACAGCATAAAAGTAGACCCATTGCCCACATCGTACGTTTAAAGCACATCCAATGCATATCTGAAGCATATGAAATCCCTCTGAAGAATCCTGGGAGCTGTAGTTTCTTACTTACAGAGCTACGGTAATTCACAGTACCCATAACAAACTATAGTTCCCAGGATTCTTTGGGGGAAGTCATGTGCTTTAAATGTACAGTATAGTTTGAATCTGCCCCTTATCTAAACACAGTATTTTTTTCCCACTGCATCCACAGATCATTCTTCTGCTCGTAGGAGAGAATGGAAAACAAAAACAAAAACCATTGCACCCAAGGAGTTCCATGACTACTGCTGATGCTCAGCTGATATTCCCCACCTGCTGGTATCTGCTTTGTGGATCACAGTAGCGATGACACAGTAAGAACAAAATGTAAGCTATAAGGGAAGTCCCACTCCCCCACTTCATATCAGAAGAGAATGGAAACTATTTGCATGCATAGTTATCTCAATTATGCCAGTTATAGATCACAGTAACATTACAGATTAATACTACTTGCTTTATGAGTGTATACACATGGGCCCCAGGGACATGTCTACACCATAGAATCAGAGCACTTTAATTGCCATGGATTCCTCCCCTGGAGGCTCTGAGAGTTGTTCTTGGCCATTATAGTGTGTGGGTGGGAGCCAGGCATCACTAAAAGGGAGAACACTTAGCTGCAGTACATTTCTTATGGTTCTCTCGGGGGAAATCATTGCAGGTGAATTACCTTCTTAACTGAGGTCATTAAAGTTGTCCCACTCCAAACCACACAACTCAGGTTAAGATTGTGGATTTGAATACTCTTTGTATCTTCCCATCCCTCTTGTTTTCAGACCGCAGTGTACTGGTAGACACAAGGACTCAGTATACACTTCATGGGGTACATGTGCCCTAACCTAATAGGGCTGTCATACATTACCAGGATGTCAAATGGCGTCCAAAATGTGGCATCTTGTCCTGGATCTCAGGCTAGTCAATCAAAAAATTGTGGTTTGTGTGTGTGTGTGTGTGTGTGTGTGTGTTTTCAACAACTTTGGGGTTTGTTTAAGAAAAGCTCAGCAACTCTGGGGTTTTCCATATTAAACTGAACAATTTAGGGGGGTTCCTAAAAAATGCTCAAGAATTTTGGGGTCTTCCTAAAAAACGTTCAGGGTGTCCTGGTTTTTACTTTTTGAAATATGGCAACACTACACAGCATGTACATTGGACAGGTGAATTATATGGCTGGTGCCTGCAAAGATCCTGTACTTGATTGTGGGTGGGTGCAGGGGCAGGTCTTAAACCAGGCATCCCCAAACTGCGGCCCTCCAGATGTTTTGGCCTACAACTCCCATGATCCCTAGCTAACAGGACCAGTGGTCAGGAATTATGGGAATTGTAGTCCAAACCTAATTGTTGTCTTCAACCTACACAATGGAGCCTTGCCTCCGATCTCAGTCCTATTTCTGACTTCCTAGGCCTCTGTGACGTGTTATAATGAAGACCTTTTCTGTTTCTCATTTATCTTCAGCTGAACAGCTTGAACCTTCAAAGTTATCATGATAAGTCATTATGAACTTGGGCAGTAAAATCGACGTACAATTTTCTGTGAAGTACAAGTGGGTGTAGCAATGTAGAATACAATTAAGGCTTAAACCTCAGTGTTTGTATTCTTTTGAACAGAAGCTCTTTCCCCTGAGTGTGTTTTCAGTGCTATTATCTATCAAGAGGCTAGTAAAAGTATGTGTGTGTGTGTGTGTGTGTGTGTGTTTGGTAGAAGAAAGTGATTGTGAGCACTCTTCTTTTTTATGAATGCTAATGTAGCAATAGACAGAACAAGAGCAATTTGTTGCTGAACCTCTTACATGATGTGTGAAGGGAAATAAGCCATCCTATTCCTACTTACTTAGCAGCAATCATAATTGAAAACAATGGGGCTTTACTCCTGAGCAGACATGTATAGGACTATCCTGTGAAAAACTGATACTGGAGTGGGAAGTGGGGCTCCCCTTATATTTTTAATTTTCTTACCTTAATGATCTTTCAAAATATACATTTCATGGCTCTCTTTTATCTCCTGCTTGGGGACCTTTAGATGAACTGTACACAGTGCATTTGTCAATGCAAAGCATTTTAAAATGGAACAACTAATGAATGAACAAATTTCATTGGAATTCTCATTCATTTTTTCCCCCATTCAAAAACAAGTGGCAGCACAGGGGCTTATTTTTTCCTTTCCTTTCCAAAGCAAATTCAGACTTATATTTTGTTCAACTGGAAGGGGTGGATGCTCAGCAGGAAAAAACCTTGTTCTGTAGACATGTACCACATTTCTTAAAGAAAAAAAGATATATATATATATATATATATATATGTGGTGATGTGGTATTGTTCTGGTGTCAATTGACCCATACTTCATTTTTATCAGAAAAAGGCATGAAAAGTAATGGTAGCTTGATTAGATGACTTCCCTTTCCCCCACTTACAAGTGGCTTTTATATGATATAGAAGGCAGGGAACTGAGGGACTGATATCTAATCACAGCAATAACAATGGGTGGGATGACCTCAGGCGGACAAACTCTTGAAATTTCTCCCTGAGATTCTTCTCTGATTATCCTGCCTTGTGCTTGACACAGGTAAGTCAAAGAACAATTTGTACAAAGCAGGCAAGATTGTGCTCCAGCATTCAGTTGAAAGTGTCCAGGGACCAAAGAGGGAGATGCTCCACTTTCTTCTTTGTCTTTGTCATGGGATCAAAAGAGCAGAGTGTAATTGTTCCTGCATCGGACCTTATTTTTGGCCTCTACTCCATGTGAAACCTTTGCAAGGAACAATATGCTGGTCTGTGTAAGAGTGTGATTAAAAGTGGAATCCGCAGCAAAACCTTGCAGTGTGCAGAGTTCCACTTTAAGGTTCCAGCCACCTACCTACTCCTTCAAGAGTACTCCATTACATCCCCATCCTGCACTCTTTCATTGCTTCCCCTCGGCATTCTGCGGTCATGGTGTTGCATGCTTAGTTCTCATTGGGGTGGGTAGCATTCTTCCCTTCTTAATTTTTTTCTGCCCTAAAGTTCTTTGTTCCCCTATGACAGGCGTCCCCAAACTCAGCCCTCCAGATGTTTTGGGACTACAGTTCCCATCACCCCTGACCACTGGTCCTGTTAGCTAGGGATGATGGGAGTTGTACTCCCAAAACAGCTGGAGGGCCGAGTTTGGGGGTGCCTGCCCTATTCCTATTGATACCACCCTCTTGTGCATGGGTGGTAACAAAAACAATGTTTGCTCTCCTCAGTTTGAGTTTCCATGTTCAAGGAGAAGTGCTTGATCAGGGCATAATGGTGTTGAGATATTCTAAGTCCTATATTGGTTTCATGACTTCCTGCCCTGCCCTGCCCTGAGGGAGACCTCAGGGAGAAAGACATACAGCAAAATGGAAGAGTTGTGACCTTCAAAGTGTTGTCAGACTTCAACTTACCCTTACCCTGCCCATTGATCGTGTTGGCTGTGGATGATTGGAGTCCAGCACCATCTAGACAAGACCATATTAACTAACCTTGTCTTTTGAGGAAGGATCTGGCTGGTGTGCCAGATAATTATCTTCCCCATCCTTTGTGGCCAAGTTCTGAAGTCTGGGTGGGTGGGATGCTGAGGACCAGTTGAATTGCATATTGAACTGTAGATTGAACTGGAACATAACTAGTTCCTATTTGGAGGAGGTGGATTGGAACTAATTCCTTTTAAAAATGAACTTTCCAAACACTGAGCAAAACCATTGTTCTTCATATTTGTTATGGTTTTCATCAAGTCAAATTAAATGGTTGGGATGTGGGTTTTACCTTGGAGAAAGCAATATGATTGAAAGACACATTTAAATGGCGAACAGTGTTTGAAAAGTAGTATTTGAGTTTGACTGTCCTTGTATGGCATTGGCAAAGAGCTTCAGCCCCAGGAATTGAATTAAATTATTACCGTAGGAGAATGACTATATATTTAAACTGAAAAATATATTTCACTGTGCAGTCCTGTAAGCCTGACTAAGTTCAATGAGGCTTACACCCAGGTAAATGAGCATAGAATTGCAGGCTTATGCTTAAAAAAAAAGCAACAATACATAAATTCTTGGTAACATTTTAAAGAGAATAATGGGGGGGGGGGAAATGAGCAATTTTGCTTAACATCTTATTCATCACAACTCAAAGACCTTCTAGGCAATGAGTTAAAACTATCATATGAATAACACAATCGTTATGGTATGACATTTAGTTATTATATATCTCAATTACTGCTATCAGGCAGCAGTGAAAATATTGTGTTCAGACAAAATATAGGGGCCATGAGATTTTTTAAAAAGTTAGGCATATTTAAAAGTTTTATTAGTATAAATGCTATGAAAGCTTTATTTCTCCCTGCTAAATGGATGGATTGGCTGTGGTTTGTTGAATAGTCCCAAATAGGAATTCCACTGGGTTTGGGATTCCGAACAGAATGGATATAAGCCGCAGACCTCAGAACATTTTCTTTTGAGAAGGTGTGACAGCACAGGCTGCAACCTGCATCTTGAGAGACAAAGGAGGCAACCCAACCACTAAACCAGCCCCTCCTTCCTTCATTTGGCACTGCACTAAGTAGAGATCTTTCTTCCTTGTTTGTCTTCACTAAACAGACCCGTAGCATCTGGAAGATGTTTACTTGTCCAACCAACTCTCAGCTCTATAGCAATTTGTTATTTATACCGCACCCATCTGGCTGGGTTTCCCCAGCCATTCTGGGCAGCTCCCAACAGAACATTAAAAACACGATAAAACATCAAACATTAAAAAGTTCCCTAAACAGGGTGACCTTCAGATGTCTTCTAAAAGTAAGATAGTTGTTTATTGCCTTGACATCTGATGGGAGGGCGTTCCACAGGGCAGGCACCACTGCTGAGAAAGCCCTCTGCCTGGTTCCCTGTAACCTCACTTCTTACAGGGAGGGAGCTGCCAGGAGGCCCTTGGAGCTGGACCTCAGTGTCCAGGCTGAACGATGGTCATGGATCCACCATTCTTGGGAATAGTCTAAACTTCAGTGCTCCCCATCCAAAGCGATTTCTTCTAGATGCTTAATTTCTTGACCAAAGACAGTATATGTGGAACCTGACCTGTAGTCTTTGAATTGTGCTCGGAAACAGACTGGGAGCCAATGTAGGTCTTTCAGGACCGGTGTTATGTGGTCTCAGCAGCCACTCCCAGTCACCAGTCTAGGTGCCGCATTCTGGATTAATTGTAGTTTCTGTGTCACCTTCAAAGGTAGCCCCTTTATTAAGGCAATTAAGCAAACAATCATACCTCAATACGATTTCTAATCAATGTTTGGCCATCATTTGCAGTTCCACATTCCAAAACCCTAAGCATATGACCAGAAGAGGAGTTCTGCAGGATCAAGCCAAAGGCACAGTGTAATTAACCATCCTGTTCTCACAGTGGCTAGCCTATGGGAAGTCCCTAGCAGAAACTAAGTGCAGCAACTTATTCCTAGCAACTGATTTTCGGAGGCATACTGCCTGAGTCCTACACGCAAGGCAGAACTTCCCTTAAGACTATAGAAGAAATGAAACATCAACCTCTGAAATGCAGTGATGGGAGAAGAATGTAAAATGTAAAGCAGGTGGGGGAACTAATAAAGGGTTATTAGCTAGGAGTGGAGAAACACAGAGTTTTTATTAATTCATTTAATACATTTTTTCTTTTAATTTTCCAATCTAGGAAACCTTGCTTTGGGTGGTCCCATTTCACTGTCAAACAGGCACAAGTTCACTATTAGAGGGAATAATGAATTACATTTTGATTGGCAAATGCCATCTTTCTTTCAATTTATTTCCTTTTATTCAATTTATCTGGAGTATCTCCCACTACTATGTAATATTTTAATGAAACTTGCTTACGCAATCTTATTTGCACTTTTTAAAGGAATAATAATAATAATTAATATAATAATAATAATAATAATAATAATAATAATAATTATTATTTATACCCCGCCCATCTGGCCAGGTTCCCCCAGCCACTCTGGGCAGCTTCCAACAAAATATTAAAATACAGAAATCCATCAAACATTAAAAGCTTCCCTAAACAGGGCTGCCTTAAGATGCCTTCTAAAGGTCTGGTAATTGTTGTTCTCTTTGACCTCTGGTGGGAGGGCATTCCACAGGGTGGAAGTCTTCTCTCTGAGGAAACATATTTCAGACTGGACTGTCTCAGCCTGCCTCGTATCCAGTGATGGGAACAACAGGTGCATTCATTTTCATATCACAAGAACAACAGTAAGGGAGAGAAATTTATATGATGGATAGATAGTTAGACCCATTACACCTAGAAAGTACTAGCAAGTTGATAAAGCTTGGTGACCAAATGCCTTTATTACTTAAATAATGCAAAGCAACTGTTTATTCCTAGAGGTCATAGCTAGCAGTAGATGATTTTGTACACCTCTTCCCCCCCTTTTAGCAGCAGTTTTAGGGCATCATAAAAGGAGCGCCTGCTCCTTAATTCCCATAAATGAAAAGGGAAACATAATAATGCATACCAAGGATACCAGGGAGGTCATGAAAAAATATATTATGGTATGCTTATAATTTTTTTCTAGGCATAAGTGTGCAATGAGGGCTTTGGGACTATGTAAATATCATTAAAAGTGTAGCTTGTTAAAATGTTAAGCAGCATTTTTTTCCTACTTCATTCCAGCAGGTCTGCTATTAAACTCTTCCATTCAGTTCAAGAAACCATGGGGTTGGAAAGTAATTTGATTTCATTGGCTACCCAGGTCTACAGGTATGTGTGTAGTCGAGGCATAATGCAATAATTTATGCCAAGAAGTTAACAAAGGCCACACTTTGACAGTGTGATCTGAGGATTTGTATACATACAAGGGTTTAATGATGTCAACGCAACCAAAATATCACAGCTTCCATTCATGTTTGAGTCCGATGTGCATAGGCATTAGGAACAATGGCATTTGAAATATTTTATCCAGAATAGGGCACAATGATGTAACTGCTGTGATAATTCAAAAACCAACTGTGCAATTGCCTTAGTTATGGAGAAAGCCACTAAGCATCTATTATTACAGATCTACCATACTTAAACATAATGAGCAATCCCTGCCAGAAGTCAGCAGAATGTTGGTGTTCTAATCAGGGTCAGATCAAGGCATTTTCCCACTTCAAGTGGCTCATCCCAAGGTCCAATAGTTGAGCCTTATCTTCTTGAGTGGCAGCTAGACTGGTGACTGGGAGCAGCCGCCGAGACCATATAAGACTCCCAGTACATTTCCAACTGCACAATTCAAAGTGTTGGTGCTGACCTTTAAAGCCCTAAATGGCCTCTGCCCAGTATACCTGAAGGAGCGTCTTCTCCCCCATCGTTCAGCTCCGAGAGCCTTCTGGCAATTCCCTCACTGCGAATAGTGAGGTTACAGGGAACCAGGCAGAGGGCCTTCTTGGTGGTGGCACCTACCCTGTGGAACGCCCTCCCATCAGATGTCAAGGAAATAAACAACAGTTTGGAGAGAGTGAAGAACTTCCTTCACCTGGAAAACTTGGTTTTGCTTCATGAAGTTGTACTTACTTTGGACAGATTCATATGGCTTTTAAAAAAAAAAATGTGCAGAGGTGAATCACAAGTTGATTCTGCTTTTCATTTTATTTTGCTGCATTTAGCTGAACCTTTGAAAGTGTCAGCAAAATGCTTGTTGTTGTAGTCCGCCCATTGCCAACCTGGTGCTCTCCATGTTTTGGACTACAAATCCCATCAGTCCTGGCCACATTCTGGCTGGGACTGATGGGAGCTGAGGTCCAAAACATATGGAGAGCACCAGGTTGGCAAAGGTTGTTGAAGGCTGTGACTTAAGTCAACATCACATACACACACTTCAATGAAAGTTGTATTTAATGTCACAGTACCCTTTAATGAAGATGTACTTTGTTGCGCCGAATTATAGTGCAGAAATTTGCTGATATACTCACAAGACTGGTGTGCTATGCTAAAATACACATACAATAACATCTTGCTGACCCGGTATTTGTGTATAATCAGTATATGGACAGTGAGGGGATTGCCTCTGGTTCTCATTCCCTGCAGATATGGATACAAGCCTGTGCATGTTCTCCTTTTATGCACCTTGAACACATCTGGGCACTGTCTAGAGGTTGGAATAAACTGTGGATGTTGTGGGAACAGCCAGTGGGTGTGATTCCATTTTCCTTGGTCCATGTGTTCACAAGGCTTAGGGCAATGCAGGATGGCTTTGATTTGGTTTATATTTTGACAGTGAGGCTTTAATTTTTTAAAAGAGGGTTTTTGCCATTCCACAGGCATTTTACATACAAAGCAAAGAAAAAAGAAAAAAAGATTTTGTCAGTGCTTCTAGCTTACCAGTGTTCCCCCCCCCCTCAAGTCAGAGCAGCATGTTTTATTACCAGAGCTGACCTTACAATAAAGTAACAGGGCACAATTAATTCTGCCATTAGGCAAAAGTAGGCTGTTGCCTCAGGTAGCTGATATTGCATGTCATGGAAGTGCAGTATGCATTCATTCATTCATTCATTCATTCATTCATTCATTCATTTTACTGTCAAGGAGTGGGTAAGTTGGGATGGGTCATGCAAGATGTCCCTGCTTCAATCCTTGGTGTCTCCAGATATGGCTGTGAAGGATTCGTGCCTGATGCTCTGCAGAGTGGCTACTGACAATCAATGTCAACAGTACTGAGCAAGATGCATAAATGATCTGACTTTGTCTGGGACAACATCCTATGGGGTTTCTGCTCAAGGCGCCAGGATAACTTGAGCAGCCTTAAGTTCTGTTCTCCTGGACTTCAGCAGGTATTCCATCTCAGGTAACAAAATGACATGAAGCTGTGAGTGCTATAATATATAGCATTCCATCAGTTCTAGGGGTGAAGACATTTTCCTTCTTCCATTACTCATCTCTGCATGTCCTTGAACAGAAGGAGCTTTACTCTATAGCAGGGGCGATTATCGTACCATGTTTAAGTTTCGTTCACGATGCAAAACGGCTAAGATATTATTGTTCTAAGATTCCTTTATAATCCTTTCCCTCCCTTGTGTGTGTGTGTGTGTGTTTTATGGCCTGAATAATGACAGTTCTTTATTGTCTCTGCAAACTAAACTCAGAAGCACGTCAGTCTGGAAGACAAGACGCGTTAAAAAAAAAAAAAGGCAGTTCACAAAATGTCAAAGTGCCTTTGGTGCACTTTCACTTAAATTAACAATATAATTGCCAGAACAATAAGGTTACGAATTCACTGTAAAAGCTTTGGTGGTTAAGTTTGCCACGGACTTCATAACTATTGGGTTTTCTCCTTCTTTGCTCACATAATGATGCTTAGGGACCTTAAAGCACAACTCTATCCCTGCTTATTTGTAATAAAGTTCCTCTGTGTTCTGTGGAACTTAGCCAATACCCATCTCCTGTGTCTATTTTTATGGTCTACCCAGCACCAGGCTGCGAATATCATGAGCATGTAACAACTATTAACACACACACACACACATATATATTAAATTCAGAATCAAGAAAGGGATATCAAACTTTCCTCTAGCCCATAGGATAAAGGATAGGAAACCTGTTGCCATCCAGATGTTACTGTAGTACAACTATCATCCATGCCCACTCATTTCTCTTTTACAAGAAAAGTAGTTGAGAGAAGGACTAGCTAGATACAAGGCCTTTCATCAAAAGTTCATAAATGAATCTAGAAATACGATGAACAGGAGGCAGTTAGAGGTAGAGGCTGCAAGGAGGAATCTTCTAATTAAAGTTGCAGGTGGTCTTTCCTGAACAGGACATTTTTCTATTATGTTTACGCAGAAGTAAACCCTGGGCTCCTTTTGGAGGAAGGTGTGAGGTATAAATCTAATACATCATCATAATCTTAACTATTACTTAGAAGTGGTATAACATAGAGTATTTATGATAATCTGAAAAGGGGATAATTAATACAATTCTATATTATGCAGTTAAGTGCCTTTTGGAACCGCTATTTTATTTCTGCTTCTAATAGATTGAAGAAAAGCACTGCATTTCCAGGGCCAAGAATCTTAATATAGAAGGAACAATTTTTTTCAGAGGCAAAATGCTGTAGTTTGAATATTAGGGCAATGTGCTTTCTCCAGAACATAATTACTTCACTGAGAGTAGACACGTGGATTCTCTGCAGCAGCAAATAACAAGGGCAACTTGCATAAACAAGTGAAAATATACAGCAGGTAACAAACTATCATTTGAAAAATACCTTTACCATTTATTGAAAACGAGTAATTAGTGTGGTGACTCCATGCATTTGACAGGCCTCTTGCTACTTTCCCAACTTTAAGGAAAGGACACAAACCATTAACACCCACACCCACACATTTTTGATTCCTCAACTCCCACCCTCTCCCTCACTTCTGGAATCAGCATGAAAAAGGATAATCCTTCCTTTTCGGTTAAATCAGTAAGTAAAAAAGAAGACTGGAAACAAAGGAAATTTCTGACAATAATTTTAGAGTCAAACAAATGCAGAGTCTTCAATAACTTAATTGCCACTGAATATACAGTCAAAGTTCCGATTTTTAAATGGTAGGTTCTTCTCCCATGTAGTAGGAAAAATCCCTGCGATGTCTTTGGACGTACACAAAAAGCTGCTCTCTTAGCTATGGATTTCAAAATACAGGCAGGTTTCTTAGTTATAGCATTATAAGTTAACAATTTCTGGCAGACACTGAAAATACTAGTCCATGGAATATATTATGTCCTTGCAATTCATTTACAGAGGGAAACGGACAGAACTTGGATGCCCAGATTCACAGTAAGGTGGCGGTGCGAGGAAAGTTGTTAGCATGCAAACTGCTTCATGGTGTGCGCCTGATTTTGTCTGACAACATGATGTGCCGCCCTTTCCATCCCTCCTGGGAGCGGCAGGAGATGGCACTTGCTAACTGGCAAAGCTTTCGCAGGAGGATCTTCCTAAGCAGCAGGTAAACCCAGGGGTCCAAGATCTGATTCAGTGAGGCCAAGCGGATAGCGGTCAAGAAGAAATTGCACTCTGTCTGCAGTTCTGTGCTTTGGGTGGAGTTGCAGGATTCTCTGCAATGATCCATAGAGGTGTGGTTGAATGTCACTTTCAGCATCATAATCTAAGGGAACAAGAGGGGAAATGAGTGAAGTAGGTACAGAGTCAATGATTTAAAGACGTTCTTTGACGTGGAACAACAGTCCATATCAAGGCAACTTGACGGCATTCCCTGAAACCACTGCAGCCTATCAGATCAAAGGCAGTCATGAGACCGTAGCAGTACCTGCTTGAATTAGTTCTTACACGCCAATCCTCATTCCAGAAGGCTGCATTTATGGATGCCAAAATGTGACCTGTGCATTTAATTTGAGTTATGTCCACTGTTGTAGACAAAATCTGCCCTTATAGAGCCCTTTGTAGGTTCTCCATCAGTAGGAGAAATAACAGAGGCCAACCAGAGACTATTGAGAAGCAAAGCAGCTAGCACCGTAAGCCTGATCTTTATTGAACTGTTGCAATAGGGTGCTTCCTCACACGCAGGAGAGAGGAGGAGGATCCAGAACAAAGGTGTGCCTGCCCTTATATAGACATTTTGAAATTCCCTGCCCTGGAGCTCAAGACCACCCCTCCATTATACATCATACTTTACACCACAAAGGGGTGAAGCCCAAGACCACCACCCCAGATACATCATACCTACCCTGTTTCTCATATTTTAAGACATACCCATAAAATAAGCCATAGCAGGATTTTTAAGCATTCAAGGAATATAAGCCATACCCCGAAAATAAGACATAGTGATAGGCGCAGCAGCAATGCTGGCCGCGGCAGGAGGAGGAGGAAAAAAATAAGACATCCCTTGAAAATAAGCCATAGTGTGTTTTTTTGAGGAAAAAATAAATATAAGACGTGTCTTATAATATGAGAAACACGGTACATCACAGAAAGGCGATCTACAACAAAAATTTGAATGTTGTTGTTTTTCCTGTCTGCCAGGTTATCTGATAATGCCTTTCCTGGTAGTCTGGCCATTCCTTTGAGATGGTAATTACTTAATTCGTGAGACAATGGGAAGGTTTCTTTCACTTCCCTCCTTTGCAGAGGAACACTTGGTCAGCTTGGGGGTCAAAATGGTTTCAGGACTGTCTTCCTGTACTGTTTCAGACGTGGCTTATATATTTATGTACGTGTTTGCCTTGTACATTTATGAACATTTATTATATACCTAAGACCTTAAAATTCTTATAACATCTCCCAAAGGAAGATAAGAGTTCGCCTCACAATTTCTAAGACTTGAGGTAGACCATGTTTTTTTTTAAGAGAGTTGAAGGAGCTGTAATAGAGGCATTGCTTCCTCTACTGCAAACATGCATGTCTTTTGTCTTATTGTCCTCTCAGCTGGAAGCTCAGCTCTCTCTGTTTGAGGTTTCTGCGGGTTTTTTTCAGCACTGCAAAACCTGCAAACGCAAGGCAGCCATTCTACATTTATAAAAATATTTGTATACCAGTATTCATTAAACAAACAAAAATCAAAGCCGTTACAGTCACACACATATACAATAAAAAAATGGGAAAATTAAAAATATGGGATTCCCCCCCCCCCGGTGAAATATGTATTCTTAATTGCCTGCATAAGCTTGAAAGTACAGAATTTTTTTCAGCAGGTCTTCACAGGTCAAAACAGAAGGTGGCTACTGAGTCTCTATTATAAGAGCATTCCATTGGACTGAGCTGCAGATGATTGCAATGATTGCAATGATTGAGCTGAGATATAAGGTATGATGAGTCATGAACTGAGTGTTCACACCGTTCCTCTATCACACTCCCTTCAACAAACACACACACACACTCCAGCATGAATAGCTGGTATGAATAGCTGGTAGTCCTATCCTTGAAGTCAAGCTCAATTAATGGGCAACAACTATGTTGTATATCTGGGATTGTATCCAATAAGTTTTACTCGGAGCAGAACCAGTGAAATTAATGGGCCCAAAGTTGCCCAGGCCCATCAGTTCCAATGGGTCTACTTTGAGCAGGACTAACCTTAGACACGACCCCTGAAATTTTCCATCACTTCCAAATTAATAAGGGACAGAAGGAGGAACGAAACCACCATTCTGTGCCTTTGTTGTAAGTCCATTTCCCTCATGTAATAACCATAAAATGTTATCAGCATTTACAACAACTCTGCAATCCAACTCTTATTTTATACAACACAGACAAACATGGGGTACCTCCTGATGAAAGGCAAAGAGGTATTTATTTTTCCATGGATTAGTTGGCATTCTTTCTTCTATTTTCCCTTCACTAAGCTCTGCCTATAAAAACACAGCTGCCATATATTTTAGTGCCTTTTAAAAGGCACTTGATCAGCTTCACCCATTTTAAGGTCCACCGGGTTCTTTGGCAAAATATTTTCCATATTAAATAGGAAGAAATTAATCCAAAAGCCCTTGTGGAGTATTCTAATGTGCACCTGCAGTTCATTTAGTATGCCCCAAACACAATATATTTTACAATGGCAATAATGAAAACCGAATTAGCATTTTAACGAATATAAAGGAAAATCAATTATATTGCCTGGGTTCACTAATTGGCTTGGCCATTCTGCAGAAAAGAACGCATTTGAGCTGAAAATTCTGAACGGTACTTTTATTAAAAGGGCTCTTTAGAGACTCAGCTGATATCACCCAAATTATTTGGCTGTTCTGCTGCACATTATTCACACCGCATGGAGGGGGAGAGCAGGGTTGTGCCCACTGCCATGACCCCGTTGCCCCCCGTCCCAGTGCAAACACATTGGAGGAAGGTTTGAAGAGGAGAGGATGCTCTATACGCGCCATGGTTAAGCAAAAGGCAAATTTCACTCCCAGGCCACAATGCTGGACAGGCTGCACAACCTTTGTTGTGAAAACAGAGGGCTGGATCCAGAGTTAACTGCATGTAATGTAGCTGGCACAGCAACCATTTACCCTGGTAGCAGGCAAGGAAGCAGTACTGCCACACTGCCAGCATATCATAAGAACATAAGAAGTGCCTGCTGGACCAAGCCAATGTCTCCATCTAGTCCTGCATCCTGTTCTCACAGTGGCCAAACAGGAGGGTTGCCATAATGCCCGACACCCGCAAAGTTGCTGAGCTAAAAACCCACCAAAATTGAAACAAAATAAAAAAATTCCTTCCAGCAGCACCTTAGAGACCAACTAAGATTGTCATTGGTATGAGCTTTCGTGTGCATGCACACTTCTTCAGATGAAGTATGAAAAAATATATATATATTTTGTTTCGACTACGTCAGACCAACACGGCTACCTACCTGTAACTAGCACTATGGAAGGCACCACATTGAGCCGCATGAAATGGAAGTCCATCAACCTCACCATCTGAAGAAGTGTGCAAGCATACGAAAGCTCATACCAATCACAAACTTACAGGGCAGTCTCGAGCAGGTCGCACGCCCTGGCGCTGAGGGGCGGAGATCGCTCCGGTGCCCCCTACCTAGAGCCGGCCCTGCAAACTTAGTTGGTCTCTAAGGTGCTGCTGGAAGGAAATTTTTTTTTTGTTTCAACTATGTCAGACCCACACGGCTACCTACCTGTAACTACCACCAAAATTGTTTAGCTTTTTGTGAGAACAAACCCAAATTGTTGAGCTTTGGGTGGGGGTACCTCCCCCCCCCCCAAAAATAGTGATTTTTAAAAAGGTTTTGGAGTTGGAGGGCCTTCTTGGTAGTGGCTCCCGCCCTGTGGAATGCCCTCCCATCAGATGTCAAATGAATAAACAACTATCTGACGTTTAGAAGACATCTGAAGGCAGCCCTGTTTAGGGAAGTTTTTTAATGACTGATATTTTAATGTATTTAATGTATTTTTAATCTGTTGGAAGCCGCCCGGATGGGCGGGGTATAAGTAAATAAATAAATATTATAATAATTTCTGCTGCTTTTTCCATTGCGTTGCCATGCATTCCGCCCCCCCCCCCCCCGCCCGACACCATTTTTACACCCGAAAACCAGGACATGTCAGGAGCTTTCCTGACGTATGGCAAGCCTACCAAACAGATGCCTGCGGGAAACAAGCAAGCAGGAGCTGTGCTCAAAAGCACAGTGGTTTCCATTGCTGCCTCCAAGCAGCGTTCGAAATTAGCAGGGCGCCGGGTGCATTTCGCGACTAGGAAATCCCTGATTGCGAACACTTCCAAAAGCACAGTCGTGGTATTTGGCGCCTGGCTGAGACTCAAGATGAAATTTAAAAATGCTGCCTGTTGTGTATTAAAGTAATAGCACAGCCAAGTATGTATTGTCATATAGAGCTTATTGCATTGCATTACAGTTTATTTGAATGTACAAGTTCCAGCGGGAAAATGTGCTGGTTCAGGGGCAGGATTTGGATCCTCTGCCGGATTGGTTTCCGCGGGAGGGAATCCATGTCATTGGTTCCCACCAAAATGTATCTTTTCCCTGCTTTTGTTGTTGTTGTTTAGTCGTTTAGTCGTGTCCGACTCTTCGTGACCCCATGGACCATAGCACGCCAGGCACTCCTGTCTTGCACTGCCTCCCGCAGTTTGGTCAAACTCATGTTCGTAGCTTCGAGAACACTGTCCAACCATCTTGTCCTCTGTCGTCCCCTTCTCCTAGTGCCCTCAATCTTTCCCAACATCAGGGTCTTTTCCAAGGATTCTTGTCTTCTCATGAGGTGGCCAAAGTATTGGAGCCTCAGCTTCACGATCTGTCCTTCCAGGGTGCACTCAGGGCTGATTTTGTTAAGAATTGATAGGTTTGATCTTCTTGCAGTCCATGGGACTCTCAAGAGTCTCCTCCAGCACCATAATTCAAAAGCATTAATTCTTCGGCGATCAGCCTTCTTTATGGTCCAGCTCTCACTTCCATACATCACTACTGAGAAAACCATAGCTTTAACTATACGGACCTTTTCCCTGCTAGTCCTCTGTTATTATATAAGCCCCCGTTTTCCCCATTCCTGTGTTCTGGCTCTTATCTGTTCTTTGAAGTAAAGAGATGTTGTACCAGACCCTCGCCTCCAGCTTCTTATCTGCACCGGGCTGAAATCACTGAATACCCACTACACAACACTGCCGCTGGCCGTTGCCTCTCTGCGGGCAACGCAACTTATAAGAAGCAAAATTTAAAAAATTCCTTCCAGTAGAGACTTACTTAGTCTCTAAGGTGCTACTGGAAGGATTTTATATATATATATATTTTACTACATCAGACCAACATGGCTACCTATTTGTAACTGCAACTTATAAGGTTTTCTACCGCAAATGCATACAACTTTTCCACTCTGCTCAATCTCTAATCTCTTGCTTATATATAGAGGAGACAATATTAAGATTGTTCTATCTAAATAAAACCACCAGAAAGGATGTTCATACTCTATCTATCTATCTATCCTGCATTTAATTAGAGCAAACACACACACCAGTTCCTGAAACCCTTCTTTTTAAAAAAATGCATCACCTCCATTCTGAAGAAGCTTCAATGATTGATCAGAATTCCTGTGTTCCATCTCCAAAAGGCAAGATGATTTATACATCTCAGGAATGTAAACATTTGAACACTGTGTAGTATAAAAACTCAAAACCTTTAAAATAACTGTATGTTGCTTCTGAGTTTTGAGCAGACTAGTACCACTTGTTTTATGTTCTGCATAACATAGTTAACATACAGCAGATCAGTCAGAGACAGACCCTTTCTAAATGCGCCAACAATGTACATCTTAGATTAACAGAAAATGCAGCGAGGGAAAAGGAAATAAACACAGCAAGAGATAATGTTGATATTAGATGCACTTGGGAATAGCAACAGACTTATTAATGTCCTCTTATTTTTAGTAAATTGAGCTCAGGGGCAAGAGGCAGGAAGAGAGACTGAGGTTGAGTAAATTTATTATAATTGGGGTGGCTTAATCGAATGAATCTTCTAGGTCCACATACATGTTGGTACAGTATTCCCAAGCTAAATCCAGGAAAGGTTCGAAGTCCTTCTCCTCCCTTTAGATGCTTATTGCAATTCTGTGACCAAGCATTGCTCAGGTCAGGTGCATGAATTCAGCCTAGTCTGAGAGGAGGAAAGCTTCTGTTCAATGACAGAGTACCTCCCCCTTTAAAATGTAAACATGACAGTTTTTTTTTGAACATTATTAAACTGGTACAACTGGTGCAAAAAAATCTCAGGTTCAATCAGTGACATTTGGAAGGGAGTGGGAAGAGATGTTGTTTAGTTATTTAGTCGTGTCTGACTCTTCATGACCCCATGGACCAGAGCACACCAGGCACTCTTGTATTCCACTGCCACCCGCAGTTTGGTCAAACTCATGTTCGTAGCTTCGAGAACACTGTCCAACCATCTTGTCCTCTGTCGTCCCCTTCTCCTAGTGCCCTCAATCTTTCCCAACATCAGGGTCTTTTCCAAGGATTCTTCTCTTCTCATGAGGTGGCCAAAGTATTGGAGCCTCAGCTTCACGATCTGTCCTTCCAGTGAGCACTCAGGGCTGATTTCCTTAAAAATGGATAGGTTTGATCTTCTTGCAATCCACGGGACTCTCAAGTGTCTCCTCCAGCACCATAATTCAAAAGCATCAGTTCTTCGGCGATCAGCCTTCTTTATGGTCCAGCTCTCACTCATAGGAAGAGTAAGCACAGGGAAATAACCAGAAGGGTTGCATATGGATATGTGTCAAGGTGGCAAAAAGACAGCTATAGCAGCTTGATCATCATGTGGATCATGCGGTTCAAGCAGTGACTACCACAAGTGAAGCATGAGTATATGCTCGTTCCAGTTTAAAGGAACCTCTCTCTTTCATATATTTTACCAGTGCTCAATTTAGAGGGGCCACTTTACCTTCTAGGATGGCTTCCTTGGCTATTGCTTTCAGAAAGCTATGGGGGACATAATCTGGCTAGGATGTAGCTAGGCAGCGGTGTAGCTAGCCGCTTGGGTGCCTGGGGCAGTGCGCACGCCTTGCAGCTGGGGGCAGAGTAGAGCTTCTCTACAGCATCCCCCTCAGCTGTAGGGCAGCTGAGGTGGTGGGCAGACGCAAGCCCCACACTGCTCGAAAAAGCAGCACGGAGCTTGCAGGCAGTCCACCCACCACCTCCCCCTCAGGAGAGACGCGTGGCTCAGGCATGCTGCAGGCCCCACAGTGTGACGCCCAGTGTCCCCCGCCTCACCTAGCTACGCCACTAGATTAGGCAGATTCATGGAGGAGAGGGCTGTCGAAGGCTACTAGCCATAAAGGCTGTGCTCTGCCTGCAAAGTTGGAGGCAGCAATGCTTCTGGTTTCTGGAAATCACTTGAGTGGCGCAGGAAGGGGCATGCGGTGGACGCGGGAGTTATTTTTTCAAAAACACATATTTTTGCCATTTTGTCACCCCCCTCAGTGATGACACCCAGGGCGGCCCACACCCACCACACACCCCTTCCTACGCCACAGGATTCAGGGGTAGGAAATCTCCTTTATATCTTCCTTAAGCATAAGCCCCAACATGTTGCCTTTCTCAAGACTCTTCAATGGAACTGGAGTAACACAGCTGGGCTTCGTATGGATCTGAGAACCAGCTATGCAAAAGCAACAGTCACGAGTGGACTCCCGTGTTTGGAAACAGAGTGCAGTCCTATCCTAGCACAGACATAAAGCAACAGGTCACACAAACCATGCCTATGTTAGTCTTAGATTTCTCTAGACTGGACTCGTAGGCTCTCTGGAAATTTTATACCCCATCAAAACAAAAGGGATTATAATCTCTTTCCCAATAATTTCAGTACCAGAATTAATGGTACAGTGGTACCTTGGTTTAAGAACAGTCCAGTTTAAGAACAATTTGGTTTACAAACTCCGCCAAACCGGAAATAGTGTCTTGGTTTGAGAACTTTACCTTAGTCTAAGAATGGAATCCGAACCCTGGAAGGGCACCAGCAGGAGGCCTCATTAGGGAAAGCACGCCTCGGTTTAAGAACGGTTTTGGTTTAAGAACGGACACCTGGAACGGATTAAGTTCGTAAACCAAGGTACCACTGTACTTTGGTTTCCATTTCCCTAGTCTCCCTCCTTTCATCTCATGTTGCACCCCATTGTGGCAACAACTCCCGTTTATTCCCCCGAGTTGGGTTTGGCAAAAGCTTTCAGGAATCACGGTTTTTCAATATGTGAACACATTAGATTCAGGTTTGATTGGGCATTAAAAAATGGTTTTATAGGAAAAGAAATATAGGAAATAGAAAATGGTTGTTTCTATTCCAAAGCCTGAAGGCACTAGAGAAACAGGCAGGAGTGTGTCATTTGCTACTGTGCTAAGTTCAAGTTATTATGTGAATTTCCACTCATGAGACACCTGGGTTTCTTTTGTCACACTATCTGAAAAAGAGCTTTCTCTCTCTCTCTCTCTTTTGTTGTCTTGTTGATAATCACCTTGAAGAGCTTTCATCCAGCTGTTGGCCGAGTGTGGTTGTGACAAGCGCAGAAAGCAACTGTTAACACAAAGGCCCAGTGAACAGCAATCATGAGCAATGGACAAAGGGTAATTCAAAATGAGGGTGTTTATCCACATTGCATCTGTTTGCATAACTACCACAGAGCTGCGAATTCACCGAAGTGTGTGTAAAGCAATTTCCAGAATGGAAGAAAATAGTCACAGCAAAATTCAAAGATCTAAAGCTGTGGGCCTAGAGCCCTGAACCTCATAGGAAACTCCCTGTTGCTAGCTAAGGACAGGCAAAATGGCATTCCCCAGCCCAGCCAAGGGCCCACACTTCGAAATGTCTTGCTGCATAGCTCAGATACCAATTCCTGCATTCCCCTATTCTTCCCCAGGCTTTGGTCATTTCATCTTGCTTGCATGACAGGGCCATGGCGAGATGTATTTGACACATTCTCACTAAAGTCCAAGGACTTCTGATGGCCTCTGCATGTTTGAAGTCATGAAATCCCTCCATTGCCCTGAAGAGCTTCAAGACTATGGTTTCCATTCTCTCATTCAAATGTTCATACCGACACAGCATCTCAAAATCATAGAATTGTAGAGTTGGAAGAGAACTGACATAGCTCAGTAGTACAGCATCCACTTTGCATTCTGAAGGTCGTACGTTCAACCCCTGGCATCTCCCACATAGGAGATTACCAATGAGAGCCCCCACTAATCAATGTAGACAATCCTCAGTTAGGCAGACTGATGGTTTGACTCAGTATAAGCTTCCTATGGTTCCCAGAGCCTATGTTGAGAGAGAGAGAGATGTGCCTGTTCTGATGCTTTCTTGGTGCTAAATGATGTTGGAATTCTCATGTCCAGGAAAACAATAGTGAGGAATGATATATTTTTTAAATTATCCATTCCACATCTTTTTGGCATTTTGTACACAACAGTTTATACAAAAAATAATCTATAGATGACAATCTGTTCTCATCTACTATCACAGGGAGTTCATTGTACAGGGTGGGCCATTGAGCTGATTGTATATAAACTCATTTTTCTTACTCATATGTAGAGATCACTGTCTTTTCTTTTTGTTATTCCATAGAAGATCACCTTAGCAACTTGACTAAATCTCTGTTTCCTTTTCTGTGAAATAAACCAAATGATCAGATCTTATAGACCACATAGAGAACAAGATAAAGCAATGATTCCCAACCAAGCTGTGGACTTCAGACAGTTTTTAGACTAGATTTGTTCCAACCTTATGCTGTATCTACTGGACAGGTAATATTGACAAAACAAAATAAACTGCATGCTTGGACATTTGCTAAACATTTGAAATAATATTTTGAAAATATTAATACTTAGTAACAAGACATTGTGATCTATTATTATACGTAAGGGAGGTCAGATCTCTCTTTTAAATTAATTGTCATCATTCATCATGATTCACTAGTATTCATTTTCTAAAACTCATTTTTTATTTTAAAATAAGCATGTTAATTATATTAGAACAGCTTGTCATCATCCCCACCCCAATACTGACAATAAAGATGTGTTCCCTAAACAGCTTCCTCTTCCAAAAGACTGACAAACATCTATTGCAATTTCTGGTCCTCCCTGTGAATACATAGTTTTTTTAACCAAGTAAAACCACAGCATCTGATACTTAGAACTATAATTGAGTCAAGGACAAGGAAGCCAATACTTTAGCTATTTCTGTTTACCAGTCTATGAAGTTACACTTGATTCAGCAGATGGCAAACTGGGCCATCATACGGTCGTGTTAGCTGGAGAAGAAAGAAGCACAGCACTGTAGCCTAGGGGTCACCAACATTTTAGGGCCCAAGGGCTGGAGAAACATTCACTCCATGTCCTGATTGAGAGGGAAATTCTGGTTGTTAAATGTCTTTTTATATCCATTTAAATTATGGTTACCAGATGTCCCCGTTTCCCGGGGACAGTTTCCGGATTTACAAATCTGTCCCCGGACAAAATCCGTCCCTGGAATGTCCCTGGATTTCATTTAATGTCCCCAGATTTATATTTTAAGTGTTGTACATTTATTAGTAAGGAATGAATGTTGCGTGATTGGTTCAACGGCACTAGATAGATCATATGGGGACTTCCGGCGAGGCAAAATGGCGGATGCCAAGACAGTGAGCAGTTCCTGAAGCCAGCCAGAGCCAACTGCGCTACCAGGCTGGCTCCGAGCTGCTGAGACTGCCACGAGGGAACCAGGGACGCCCAGCGTATCAACTGGGGGAACCGCTGACTCCCCCGTGACCCAAATTGAGCCAGGAACAAGAGCGCCTGGCCATCCGGCCGACTGCCGAGCGGTGCTCTGGGGCCAGGAAAACCCTGGAGCCGATGCAGGGAGAAGGGGGAGAGGAGAAGGAGAAGGAAGAGAGAGAAAGAGGAAGGAGAGCACCAGGAGGGCAATGACACATGACTGAGCCCAGGCCCGACCCGAGCCTACTCCACGATGGCTAGCACTCCAAGAGAGCAGGCTGGTGCCCAGATTAAGGCTACACAACAGAGGAGACCACAGAAGAGAAGATATTACTTAATTTTTTTAAAAAAAATTACTTTAAAAAAATTACTTTCTCTTTCTCTCTTTTTTTTTAAAAAAAGTGTCCCTGGATTCTTTGAAAAAAATCTGGTAACCTTAATTTAAATGCATTTCAAAATGTAATGATTTCATCCATGCGGGGCTTCCTGGGTTATTTACACATTCTTTGTGAATGGGTTACTGTTGACATTTATACCTTCTATACCTCATTTGTATCCGACCTCACTTTACAAAGTACTCATTCACCCAGGAATCTCTGGAGGCCACTCTAGATGGGAGTTTAAATGCTCACTCTCTCCATTTAACTTGCACGAGGCTGCTTTTAAAACTATGTAAATAGTATCTGTTTGGTATGGGGGCAGGGGTGTGAATCTGAATGTGGGTGGAAAACTAAGCCCTCTCCTTATCTGCTGCAGTCTTGATGAAAATCTCCCCCTCTCAAGTTGGGAGTTTGCTTCTAATGCAAACAGATTCTTTCAGAAGAGGGTTTTTCCTTAGGACTGCAGTAGGGGAAGAAAGGGTTAAATCCTCCATCACACAATTATTAGCCCTTGTTTAGCTGATGCTGCTTCCCGTTAAATGCACTGATGTATTTAACACTGATGTATTTAACATGGTATGTTGTTTGGCCAGCCACAAGCTCTTGATTCATTCAGTCCCACTTCACAGGTCCCCAAAGGTACAATCTATTCTCTATCCTCAGCAAAATTCTAACCTTTTTTTTTATAGCAAGTTTCCCTCCCAATGCAGTAACCACAAGATCTTCCCCGCCCAGGAACTCTTTGGTAAATCCTGAGGAAACCTTTATCACCTCAGATGAGCAATGGGACAAAGGCCAACTATCTCCGCAATCAATTAGCGTCCTGGAAGCAGGCGCATATAACCACATCTCTCAGGGCTGTGCATATGCAGCCTGGCTAGATATTCACAATTGGTCTGATCAGGAAGGGAAACGAAGGGCCTGGATTTAGCCATTCCCTCCCGTTCTCTTCCTTGACAAGCAGCTGGTTGCTGCAAGTGCCACTTGTCTTGGAGGCTTATGGAAGAACCATGTTTTGGGTAGCTCATCACTGCTCTTAATTGCAGCCTAAAACACATGCCCAGCTCTCTCTATCAGCTTTCGTGCAGAATAATAATTTATTACTCATATCCCACCCATTTGACTGAGTTGCCCCAACCACTCTAGGAAAGGGAACCAGTGTAATGTAGCATTGAGAAAACCAGACTTCAATAAGGCAAACATGGCCTCACACATGCAGTTCACTGGGTGACCTTGGCTCCAGCATTCTCACTTAACCCAAGGATGGGGAACCAACCTGTGGACCTAAGCTCCCATCATCTCCATCCACTGACCATTCTGCCTGGGGGTTGAAGTCCAACAACACATGAGATGCCACAGGTTCCCGGTCTCCACCTAACCTCGTTTATTTCTATTTACTTGTTTGTTTTCTTACACTTGACATCCGACCTACTTTGCTACAGCAGCATTTTTAGAGCTAAAAAGATAAAAGGGAGAAAGAGCCACAGCTGCATGTCAGAGACAAGGCAGGACAGAAACCTAAGAAATGCATGAAACGAAATGCAACACCCGCTGCTAGTTGCAAGTGGCAAGGGAATCGCAAGAGGGACATTTCGTTCTCCCTGCTCATCTAAACATCCCGCAAGAGTTATTTTTCTTTTTCTCCTGTCATGGGTGGCAACAACTCCTTTTGAGTTTCAAAAGCAGAGGGAATTCAGTCCTCTCTTTGCACTGGACTAGTGAAACCGGGGAGGGGGGACACGACAAGCCAACATGTTTAGCTTAATAGTGATGAAGTTTGCTGAGCTGTATAAATAGGGCCTAGGAAAAGACTGCAAAGATCAAACATCCATTTGCTAGATCAGCCTGATATAGAACTACAGCACAGTCAAACTAAATACGATTATGACAGACCCACATGTCAGGAGCAGGAAGTTTGCTACTGATTTCTAAGAGAGAGCACAACTTAAAATGATGCATGAGCAAGATACCCGTTTGCCTCAGCTGTTTTTCTCCTGGTGAGGCTGAGAGAACCCAAAAATAACCCCTGCCGGGGACAGAATGAAGAGCCGAGGATTAAGCAGCTTTGACTTGCTTATTATTTGTCAAGTTTATAGCCTGCCTTTCCACCGAATGGTGCTCAATGTAGCTTAATGGCAAGAGCATGCAAAGAAAAATGCAAGAGAGCAATCAGAACCGTGAAAACAGAGTAGATAAAACGCACCCATAAAGCCCAATAAAGCTGACAATTGCAGCAATTTTTACGAAAGGCTATGATGTAGCAAGTCCAAAGACCAGTCTGAATTGAAGGTCTGTGGTGTCTCGGTGGGACATGGCGACAGGAGAAAGGTTCAGTAAAAACCCCCCTTCCCCCCCCTCCACGCTTGTGGAGCTTTTAAATTGCTCTGCCCATCTTACATAAGAAAATACTGTAGCTGCATTTTGGCACATAGAACATGCCTTTTCTTTCTTTCCTTCCTTCCTTCCTTCCTTCCTTTCTTTCTTTCTTTCTTTCTTTCTTTCTTTCTTTCTTTCTTTCGCAGAAAAGCATGGCAACTGGTTTGTGTCACCAACTGGTGCCCACACGCTTCCCCAAGTTATTCTCTAATTTATTTTAAAAGATTACAAGTCAACCTGGTACTCAAATATCAATTGGAGCTCTCGTTTCTTATACTTGTGTGGCTTTAAATGTTGCAACCATTTCTAAAATAGCTAGAGTAAGTCCAGTGATTTTTATGCATCGTCCTCTTTTTAAAGACTGTTAAGCAGGAAAAACAGATGATCTCTGCTGTTTTTACAGAGTGCTGAAGGCAGTCCATAGCTCAGTGGCAGAACACATGTTCTGCATGCAGAAGGCACAGAGTTCAATCCCTGGCACTTCCAGCTAAAAAGGTACAGGTAGCAACTTGATGGGAGAGATCTTGGAGATCTGCCAACCAATACTGAGCTAGATGAACAGCTGGTTTAAAGAAGCTTTGCTTCCTACTTTCCCATATGAGAGAATCAGAGATGCTTCAGGTGTGTATACATTCACCCTACTTTAACTTCTGGTGAAAAACCTCTTCACACTGCTTCAAATGTTTGCAAAACCTGTTGGGCTGGAAGCACCAGAGCGGCAAAAGAATGAGCAGAGGGCAGGAGGGACATAGGAAGCAAGCTCTCTCTCAACCCTTTCATCTTTCCTTAAAACTATAGTTCAACTCTAGCCTGACGCAGCCAAGAGTGTGCACAACTCCTCAAAGAACATTTAAGACTTCTAAAGAAACTGGAAGGCAGGATATAAGTTTTCCAAATAATATACCTCCACAAAGTGCTTAGCATAACATCCAATAATAGGCTCCTTCGCATTGCCAACTCCCTCTCTCCTGCTCACTCACTTTCTAGCATTATGATCTGAAGAAGTGTGCATGCGCACCAAAGCTTATACCAAGAACAAACTTAGTTGGTCTCTAAGGTGCTACTGGACAAATTTTTATTTTTTTAATATATATTTCGACTACGTCAGACTAACAAGGCTACCTATCTGTTTCTAGTATTATGGTAAAACTTGGGAAGTTTTGCAGAAGTTATTTGCTGTCCTCATCAGAGGGCTAAAAGCAAAAGCTAGGCTTTTTATTTTTGCTCATGACTTCTTTTTAGGGGGGTTCAGGTATTCTGAATTCTGTGCAAGCCCTCCAAATGCGCAATGCAAACTATAAAGTTTCGTGTTTATTTACATTTGTCCAAAAAAGGAATGATTCACATATATTTTATTCTGAGCACAGGTTTTTTTTTAAAAAAAGTTATTTATGTACAGCTAATTTTCCAAGGGGGTGGCGGATAACCAGCTATTCTACAGTGAAGTCCGCCACACAAACAAACAAACAAACACAAGAGACAGGCTGCCCACCTACCAAGAGTGGCGACCAGCAGGCAAAGAGGACACACATGATCCCCAGCAGCTGGATCAAGGTTTCCATGGTGATTCTGCCCCACTGCCTCCTGGACTGAGACGCGGAGCTTTTGGAGCGACAGCGGCACACCAGGGCGACGATGGTGGCCACGTTGCACGCCACGGTGACGGCGAGCGAGAAGAGGCCCAGGAAAGCGAAGGTGGAGGCGAAGATGACGTTGCCCACGTGGGGACCCCCCTGATCCCGGGCGCTGATGAAGCACCACGTGCCCGGCCACTGGAGGGCGTACCGCCCGACTCCCACGACGGGCAAACACGCGAAGGCGAGCACGGCCACCCAGACGCTGAGCAGGACGGCCTTGGTGACGCGCGTCTTCATGTGGCCCGAGTACCAGTGCGGCGCGCGGATGGCCAGGGTCCTCTCGACGGCCATGGCGCTGGCGATGAAGAGCGGGCACAGCCCGAAGACGGTCATGCTGAGGCCGAAGAAGGTGCACAGGCGCAGGGACGGGTCCACCGCCAGCCAGTCGCGGCCGGCCCGGTAGACGGCGATGACGATGGGGCTGGTGAGGAGCTGCCCGGTCAGGTCGGTCAGGGCCAGGGAGCCGATGCAGAGCAGGAAGGACTTTTTGCGCGCGTTCTGCTTCTTATGGTAGGCGCGGTACACCAGCAGCAGCGCCAGCCCGTTGCCCACCAGGCCCGTGGTCATCATAGTCAGGGCGAAGACCACCGACACCGAGCCGCACTCCTCCGGGCTGGTGGCGGCGGCCGTGGCGTTGCCCTTCTCCCTGCCCGCCGCGGCGATCAGCAGCGCCATGGGCGTGCAGTTGAGGCGCCCCTCGTAGGGCCCGTAGGAAGTCATGTTGTTACTGGTCGGGAGGGCGGCGGGAGCGGCCGTGGCACCATGGTGGGGCGCCCGCAAGAAGGCAGCTGCCTGGCCGGCTGGGGGTGAGGGCGCGCTAGACGGCCGCAAGCCAGACGGGCAAAGGAGCAGAGCGAGCCGCGGCTGCCTTTTAAAGGCAGGCGCGAGGGGCGGAGCCCCGACGGCGGAGAGGCTCCATTGATCTGGGTCTGGCAGGTGGGCGTGGGCGGGCGGCCTTCCCGCAGCGCCGAAAGAGGGACAACATCCGCTTTCTTGCACCTGCCCGGCGCGGAAAGGGGGGCTTCCGTCTGCCAGCGAAACCGTTCAGCAGACCTCGTTTTGAACTCGAGGGAAGCCGCCGTCGGAAGTTCCGTGGATCCTCCTCCCTCTGCCAGCCCCGGTGCCCGTATCTGCCGCTTCGAGACTTACTAGGCTGCCAAGCGCTGGTGCTCCGTCGAGGATTTCTCGCCCTTAGAAACCGCTCAGGACCGCTTAAGCTTAAATTGCACTTCCGCGGCTACTTTACACATCTAGCCGCTATTTTGCGTCCATCGGAGAGTGGTTGGTCGAATCGCTCATGAAGCGCGGTTCCTAACCGCAGCTACAAAACAGGAAAATGAACTTGACAATCGCGGCGAATCCCAGGAAAAAACGAACAAAAATCATATAGAAGTATAGAGAGGCGCTGATGCCATCTAGCGGGAACTCCCGTCCATTTCCTAGTCACCCAAGATAGCGGCACGTGCGAATTTAGGGGTTTGTTCCATGTAAATAGCGGATAGGCGCCCGGCTCCCACCGTGCTGCGTTTTTTGGTTGCGAAAACCGCAGTGATCCAAGGAAATCCAATATGCAGCAGACACCGCTATGTCACTTGAATGAGTAGCGCGATCTGGGATTTCAGAGTTGCGTTCACTTACAAGACGTCTAGCGCTTTGCAGAGGACATATTTGAAGGCATACACATAATAAAAAGGGCCTATACCGCTTTCAGTTTTGGCAACTAGAGAGACACAGCGTTTATTTCTAGTCAGTTACTGTTTGACCCATCTGCTCATGCTAAATTAACTTTATTGGTAACTCAAATGTGAAGATAGGCAGCCTTGCGTTTGTAGAACCAATGGGTTGAATGTGGGATATGTACGTTACATCACTTGATAAGCTCAAATGGAATGTTTTTGTCATTTCCTATTTTACAATCTGAACATCAGTTACTGGTGAGTGCCAAATGACAGTCAAACACATCACTTGTTGACGACTGTTTATGGACCATCTGCTTTGAGTCCTGCAGCAGCTTCCAGATTGTTGGAGGGTATTGGTGGATCCTTACAGAAAGCCAAACTCTTGTTTACAAAGGCTTAATGTATGCATGTAAGGCCAAAGTACAGGAACTTATGGAGGTGTGGAACGGGATTTGAATAAAGCCTAACAATGGGAAAATGCTTTAGAATATAAACAAGAGCGTTTATTTAATTTGAAACTAAGTTTGATCCAGCAAAAACACTATTTTTGGTATAGGAAGCCACAGGCCAATGCAGAAAGATGTCAAAGGTGTAAGGTTGAAAATGCCTCCTTAAAGCATATGGTGTGGGCTTGTCCAGTGATAATTTTCTTTTTGGTCTCAAGTTGTGTGCATCATTTTGTAATGGTGAAATCTTATGTACAACAATTTTTCTTTTTGTAGTATGGGGATTAATGGCAGGACAACAAAAGTGGAGTCCTTATGGTTGCTAAGGTACTTTGAGACCTGATGGATAAATACCCACGCAATGGTCTGAAGACCTCACTGCTCTGGCTATATTTGAACATATTTCATATAGACATCAGTTTCATAAGGATACATGGTTGAATATCTGGAAGGCTTATACAGGATGAGTCTTTTAAGAGAGGCCCCGTGGAACATGTGTGGGACTCACCCTGTATTATATAACTAGATTATATTATATTATACTTTTTAAATGTTTATTTTATTCTTCTGAGCATTTGAGTATGTATAATTGGACTTGCTGTTGTTCTGGATTTATGGTTTCTGTTTTTTTGTTTTACATTTTCTTTATGTGTGAGCAGTTTTGTAAGCTTCACAACACCTGAGCCACACAGGATACGAATGGCAAGTAAAATAAAAAGCATTGCCCAAATGCTAACATTCTGCTTATTGAAAAGAGCAAATGGTTTTGAGCAGGAATAAAAGAGCTACCTCAACCTTTTGCTGTTTTGCCTTTACTAACACCCTGGTCTTTGTATTGAGGGGAAAAATCATAAATTTTAATGTACACCATTACACCATTGACACAGTATATGCTATCAGTAAAACAACTGCACCATCCAGTGATCTGTTGGATAGGACTGTGGTTAATTAACTTTTTTGAACCCACTTGACAGATAGTAAACTCATACATGAGAAGCTGCATTATCTTGTTAAAACTGAAACTGTTTTAAGCAATTCAAATGCCAGGGTCCCAAGACAGCTATCAAATTTAAATGAGCAAACAATACCAGTAATATTATTTTTAAAATATTTTATCTCAGCTTAACTTTACACCAGCTTCAGAGGTATATGTAAAATACTGTTCTCATGGCTTCACTGAATGATGCTTTAAATAGATCCTACCAGTTCAAAGAAAAGGTTGGAAAAAATGTTAGCATCCACATCAATACAAGAGAAAATACAAACATGACTGCTTCTCTCCAGTGAAAAAAACTGGAAATTTCTAAGGATTTTGCTTTCCAGAATAGGGCGAGTGCTATAAAACACAAGTATCAAGATTTAATTTAGGCTGTGTTCTAGTCAGCCTTGGTTAATCTTGTTGCAGCCAAACTTCAGGAACTATTTTGCTTTTCCATTCCCTGCCTGGTGACAAGTAGTGGGCTAAAACTACTTTTAAAGTGGCTCTGGACCTTACAAAAGAAGTTCTCACAAGCTGAAGTCATGAGCGACTGAATCTCTAGATACTGGTACTTTTTTACAATGTCCAAAGCTGCCGTTATTACATACCGATATAATTGGTATGTAATAGTGATATTTATCAGTGAAGTCATATCCGTGTAAGACTTAACATCTGCCATGATTTTTTAAAAAACAAGATTTTATAGCTGTAAATGAGAGGAAAAGATAAAATTACAGCAGAAACCACCTACTGTATCACTTTTAACATACAGTATACTATCCATAAAATCCAATTGGCAGCTTAAATTTATAGAAGGGTTAAAAAGCTACCTAAGAGGAAACATTCTGTAGCTCTATAACGATAAGCTGCAAAAACTGTCTGAGGAATCTTCCTTATTCCAGTAACACCAACGCTGCCCTGGAGGGCATCTGTCCCCGCAGGGAAATTAAGTTATACATTTCAATTGCTCAGCTGCTTTTCTGTTACTGGAAACATCCCGTTTCATTTTATGATTGTGCTTTAAAAAGACACAATAATTTATAGATACTTATCAATGGTATCTACATACTGTCAACATTCTCTCCCAAATAGCAATAAAATAATTCTGAGTAGCAAGTAAATGCCAAAAGTCAGTACATAAACTTTATGCACGCAGTACTGAACTAGGCATTTAAGAGACAAGTTACTCTTAAGTTTAAATATAAATACGAATGCAGTTATTCCTGTTTCTAATTGTAACTGGTCTGCTTGTGCTATACTCAGATTTTTCACCATCATTTTTGTCTTGTTTTTATTCACTTTTAACCCCGCTAATGTTCCATATTCCTCTATTATTCTCAAGGCCTCCTTTAATGAAGTTTGCGGATCTTGTAGCGTTAGAACTATATCGTCCGCGAAGGCCTTTAGTTTGTATTCTCTTGTTCCATATCTTATTCCTGTTATATTTTCGGTTTTTCTTATTTTCTGTAGTAGAACTTCTAATGTGAGTATAAATAAAAGGGGCGAGAGCGGGCAGCCCTGTCTCGTACCTTTCGAGATTCGGAAGGATTCTGTCAAATCGTTGTTTATAATGATTTTTGCCTGCTGTTCTCTGTATATTGCATCTGCACAATTCATAAAGGTCTTCCCCATCCCCATTAACTCCAAATTCTTTTTCATAAAACACCATGAGACCTTGTCAAAGGCCTTCTCGGCGTCGATGAAAATTAGGGCTGTTTGTTTATTAATTTTAATGTCTAGATAGTCAATTACGTTTAAGATGTTTCTCATATTTTCTCTAAGTTGTCGTCCTGGTATAAAGCCTTGTTGGTCTAAATGAATTTGTACTGCCAATATCCCCTTATGTCTTTGTGCCAATATGTTCGCAAATAATTTATAGTCTGTATTTAACAGTGATATTGGCCTGTAATTTTTTACGTTGGTTGGATCCGTCCCTTCTTTATGGATCAGTGTAATGTAGGCATCTTCCCATGTCTTGGGTAGTTGACCCTCTTTCATTATATTATTCATCACTTCTTTCATGGGAGATAAAATCTGTTGTAGTTTTTTTATATTTTATTGTGAAGCCATCTGGCCCTGGGGCCTTCCCATCCTTACCTTTTTTTATAGCATCTAAGATTTCCTCTTCTTTTATCGGTCTTTCTAGTTGAGCTGCCAGGTCTTGTGGGATCATATTCAATTTATGGACTTCTAGATATGATAAGATCTTTCCCTTGTCTGGTCTCGGTGCTTTATATAAATCCTTGTAAAATTTGAGAAATGTCTTTTTTATCTCCTTCTGATTGTCTATTGTTATGTCATTTTGGGTAATTTTATTTATGATATTTTCAGACCTTTTTTTCAACTGCCAAGCGAGCCACTTCCCGGTCTTATTGCCAAATTCGAAACTCTTCTGTTTTAAGATGTTTATCTTCCATTCTATTTCTTGACTAATTAGTCCATCAAATTGTGTTTGCAACATTTTATACGTAGCAAGTAGCAAGTAAATGCCAAAAGTCAGTACATAAACTTTATGCACGCAGTACTGAACTAGGCATTTAAGAGACAAGTTACTCTTAAGTTTAAATATAAATATGAATGCATATTCATAAAGAACAATTAAACCAAACAAGATTTTGCAAGCTTTTTAAACTCTCCCAACTTACTTGTCACCCTTTTCAGATAAAAAAAAATTACAACTTCAGCAGAATTTCATCTTTGTAAGCAGGAATAAAAGAGCTACCTCATCTTTTGCTGTTCTGCTTTTACTAACAGGGAGGGTTAGTAAATTTCCCTAGCATAGACTGCTGTTGGTGCCTCTTCCACCTTATTGAACCCTGTATGGGGAAAACACAGAGAGCAGCAACAAACTTGGGTCTCCAGGTGTTGTTGGATTAAAACTCCCAGCATCCCTAGCAAGCAGGCCCAGTGGCCAGGGATGATGGGAATTGTAGTCCAAAAACGGCTTTAGACCCAAATTTGGGAAACCCTGTTCTAGGACATCCAAAGTGTTGAAGCATGTATATTTATGCAATATTAAGGTATATATTTATGCAGGGATGGGGGTGGCGCTGTGGTCTAAACCATTGAGCCTAGGGCTTGCTGATCGGAAGGTCAGCAGTTCGAATCCCTGCAACGGGTTGAGCTCCCGTTGCTCGGTCCCAGCTCCTGCCAACCTAGCAGTTCAAAAGCACGTCAAAGTGCAAGTAGATAAATAGGTACCGCTCCGGTGGGAAGGTAAATGGTGTTTCCATGTGCTGCTCTGGTTTCGCCAGAAGCGGCTTAGTCATGCTGGCCACATGACCCAGAAAAACTGTCTGCAGACAAACGCCGGCTCCCTCGGCCAGTAAAGTGAGATGAGCACCGCAACCCCAGTTGTTCACGAATGGACTTAACGGTCAGGCGCCCCTTTACCTTTTTTACCTATATATTTATGCAATACTTGTGCCCTTTTTAGATTATACACCATGGGTTCTTTAAACCTCTCCCCCCCCCCCGGAAATGTGAAAGCTGTTCTTACACACACACACACACCCCTAGCCACTCTCATACACACACCACAGTATCTATTTACACACCTACATCCACAACAGGTCTGGACACAACTAGTCTCTCACCCACATGATAATAGATCCCCCCTGAAGTGTACAATTTCATAGAATGTTTATGTTATGAGGATGGGGTATGTGTGAGAATAAATTGGTCTGATCAAGCTTGCTGCAATCTAGTAAGTATCTCAGCAATAGGGACTAAGCTTTAAAGGAATACATACTATGGGGTTGGAACTCCTCCCTTTGCTGTGTGAAACATTTTCCCTTCCCCATTCCTCAGAAATCTCATCCCGATATCTAAGTAACAAAATGCATATACTGCTTATTCAAATAAAATACCTAGGAATAAAGCTTTCTGGTTTAGCCCTTTTGTGCTATATAGCAAAACAAAGGAAAAATTATGTGTGAATGAGCAACTGAGCTTGTGTGCAGTTTTAATTTTTCCCTCCCTCTCCCCATAAACTCCAGATCACTTCTACAACACTCTTGATGCAGCTCTGAAAATGAATATCCATCAGAAATGTATTTTGGAAAACATTTTTACAGCCTTAGAGCCTATACCTAGCAACAATCCCCAAATAAGAACAGTGAAGTTATGAAAGCTGGCTACTGATTTCAATGCTGCATTAATTTGTTCTAGATCAGATTTTTTAATACTAGGTTTACTTAATATGTTGTACTTATTTCTTGTATCTTGTGTGTTTAACTGCCCTGGTCTCTGGCTAATGTGACCTGTTCAATTACTCATTAACTATTTTAGCACCCAACCTTTTCTACAATACGATAGTTTTATTTTCAGTTCTTGAGAAGGGTATGCTGGGAATTTGCTTATAGCACAGGGGGGAATTATAGTGATATGGCAGCATGTAAGAAACTACACTTTCCAAAAACCATTAAGTAATTTTTATTTTTGTTTTAAGAAAGCATGCTTTTTCTAAGTCTTAAGACTAGAAGGCAAGCAATTCTAAATGATAACATCATGCAGCATAGGTTAAGAACTCTGCTATTGCTGGTAGTTACTATGATGCAATCTCTTACAGACCTCTTTCAGTTTTGGAGGATGAGCTTTGCTTTCTGTACATAAACTGAAAGTTAGCTAGTTAATCCACAGTACCTCTACAGGAGCCAAGCCAAGGAGTGCAAATAACACTTCTCTCTGATCTTAACCAACTAACTTAATACTCAGAAGACCCATATGAATGCAAAATGGAACTAACTTGCAGAATATTCAATATTTTTGAAATTATTCAGACAGGTGTTACTTAAAATTCAAGTGTATGCACACTTCATCTTTGATTGACATGCTTTATTTACATATGTCTACAGAATTATATCATCATAGAACAAACCAGTATATCTTAATCCAAGCCAAATGAAACCCATAATTTTCCCAGTCATCTCTAACCTATAATTTGTTGAGTTTAAGAACTTGTTAGGTACAATACTTCAGAATACAAAGCACAAGAATAACTAAATTAACATGTAGCATCTAGCAAATCTGATTTTCACACTTTTAGACAGACTTTCAAGAAGTCAGAGGCACAGTTACAAAGACTATTTGTTCTTGTGCAACCTAAGCTATGCTTAGCAAAAAGAAAGAGAAAAGAAAAAGATTACAGGATTACAGGGCATTTTTTTCCTGCAAAATTTATCCAAAATATTTCTACAGCAAAACCATTTTACTTTGTCTTTGATCAGTCCAAAAAAATTAAGATGTTCATAAAATAAAAATAAAATAAAGACAAGTTCTGCTCCATTTGTTGTTGTATAGTTTGCTTTAAAATGCAGATGATCCAATATACAAGTAAGATATACAGCTTCTTTCCTAGAACCACTAAGCTTCCTTAACATACTTACCTTGGGATCTCACTGAAGACACATTTCTCCCAAGCAAACGAAGCTTTAAGAATGGTCAGTATTTAACAAATATTTGCTAGTAAAACAAATTTAATGAAGCATTTTAAGCCATAAATTTACAGTCATCCAAAAAGATATGAGATGATTTGTGATCTGTTTAACTAAGCATTTATACTTTAAAAGAGTCGCAGTGTTTTCTGGGAGAGTTATAAATATATAGTTTTCTAGTGTAAATTGAATTTTACTGACTTAGAAGAAACTGATTTTGTTATTACATTTCTACACATTTGGAAAATGTTTCACAAAATCTGAGTGTTTTGGATCTTAGTACAGGGCACAACTGTTTCGTATGGGGACTGAGTTCCTGACCCCTGCTTGCATCAGCGGAGTGTGTGTAAGCCCATTATGTCCCCGCCCCACATCCTTTTCTGGCCACTTCCTGGTCGCAGCGATGTACACCTACTCATTTGTACTTTGAATGTGTGCAAAAAGGCCGTTGTCTGTATTTAATTGTATTTTAGTATACACTAGCGGCTTAATTTTTAGCATGAACCAAAGATTCCATGCATGAGATTGAGGGTGGAGGGGGAGATGGCACACCAGTGTCCAGTTCTGGTACTAACTGGACCAGTTCTGGTCCAGTTCAGGAACAGCTTTTGGGGGAAGGGGCACAGAGAGAGATGCCTGAAAAGCTCCAGTAGGAAGGAAAATTAAACATTCCTTTAGATGCTGTGCATATATTTTGTGCTGCAGCAAAAACAGAGCTATTGATTAGCCAGGCTGTGGCTGCCCAAAACTTAGGAAGTTGCATGCCACCAGAAAGTACTCACAGATGCAGCATCAAGAAAAAACACTGTAACCAAGTTCTGCTTCTGGATGACTATCCAAGAACAACACAAGGTAGCTTACATGTCTACTGAAAGAATAATTCTTTTCTAGTTTGATTTATTTTCACTTAGAAAGCCAACACTTGTTTATCTCTCTGAAGTATCTCTTGCTTTACATCTGAAGATATACTACAGTAGCTTTTGTGATCCTTGCAGGAATGGTTGGTGGTGGGGAAGGAGTGGCCTGGACCGGTTTAGAAACCAGAGTGCATATGAACATACCCTTGGTAGTTTTGTGACTAGCAAACATGAAGGCTAAATGACAAATCAGGATGGCAGCATAACATAAAAAGTTATTCAACAAAATTAGTGTCTTAGAACTGGGAAGTAACAAACCAGTCAAATCAAGAAGGAGCAGGCACTTAGAAAAAAAGTCATGCTACTCACCTTTCTGGAGGCAATTTATGGCTTAAAATATTTCATTACATTTTGTTTCATGAATTAAAATAGCTGCAGTTTTCCATTAAACATGCATCTCTACTAGCAGGATTTAGCACTTCTGACCAAGTAAGACACCAACTTCTTAAAAATGTCTCATGCAGTGGACTAATTTTCGTGTGTGTTTGAGTTTTAATATATTATTTCTTTTTAGAACTTGTACGGGATCCAGAATGAGAAGATCCAGATGATGACCGTCGGTGTCTGCAAGATAAAAGATGGAAGAAAGCATGCAAACAATTAAGTTTGAATTGCAGTGATTTTCATTGGGGAGGGGGAATTGGGAGGGAGAAAGAAAATGGGGAATATATGAACTGGGAATGCAATTATTTGGACTTCATCTCTGTATCATAACTGCATTCCACAGTTCGCATCAATATAGAACTTTTAGGTAATAATATCTTCATTTGTAATCTTCTAGAAAAAAACTAAGTGCTTCAGAACTTTAAAAACATTTTTTTCTGATTTATTTGTGAGAAGTAGATATATGTAAAATTTTAACTGAAAAAGTTTGACTATCTTTTAAAAGAAATTGCATCAGCTGGGATAAATGGAATCTACAAAAATGAAAACAGCTATCTTCAAACACACAATACTCAAACATACTGTTCATTTTCTAGCCCTTCCACAGTTAACATTTAAAGAACCGTTCTTATTCTACAGAAACCCAAACCTTTCAGGTGACAGTGATTTCGTTCGCCTTTTTTTGCGATCACCAGATGAAGATCTAGATCGGCTTCTCTTTCTGCTTCTCTCAGGAGAAGATGATGAGCGAGAGCTTGAGTAAGATCTTTTTCTTGGGGTTGAAGAACCCCTGACGGATCTGGAGCTGGATCTTTATTAAGAAATAAATCAGACTTAATCCTAGCATAAATAACAAGGTTGCAACAATCTACTACATATATATCCAATCTAGAACACACGCTGCAAATGTGAAATGAAATTATATCAGGACATAAATACTTACTGCTGTGCCAATAAGAATTCTCCCTTAAGAGCTTCTCAATATGAGATTGTGGGCAAATTACTCACAGACTGACCAGAACTGATCATATAATGATCAAGACCAATGCAGAAGCAATTATTCAGCTTTATGCAATTGTTGCTTCTCAGCAACAGCAAACAATTTAAGTCTAAAGTGAGAGATGAACATATTCACAGAAAGAGGCTGAGGCATTAGTTTAGACATGTTACATACTGTATGCATTTTACAGACCTTTGAAAATAAGTATAGTCATTAGGAAGACTGTACGGACACAATAATCTTATACACATACAGAAGTCGCATTGCGTAGGCACATGTGACTGCACACTGCATTGGCTCTCACGCATTGTATTTCATTTACTTTATAATCCGTAGCTTCACAGAAAATATAACAAGGTAGTATAAAACATAAAGCACAGTACTCCACGGCAAAAATATCATTAAGGATTGGTAGAAGGCTGTTACAAGGGTCGGAAAGACAGCAGGGATGACTCCTGATGGACTTTTATTTGGAGGGAACTCCACAGGATACACTGCCTATCACATTCAAGGTTCAGTTCCTGGTAAAGGTCAATTGAACCTCGGGGGCGTGGGGAACCACCAAAAGTGCCCCATCAGACTATTTCAGTGATCAAGGTGGAGCAGAAGGAATTAAGTGGTCTTTAAGGTACTTTGAACTCAAGTTTTGAATTAACACAAAAACCTTAAACCTGTCTTGTAGTAAATAGCCAACCGGTGCAGCTCTCACAGTAAAAAAACTAACATTTGCTCCTGTGAACAATTTGGCTGCTACATTATAGCATAAGCCAATGCTATTCCTGTGTCATAGGGTACAACCCTTTAGCTTTCCCCCTAGTGCATATCAGGGCAGTCTGAGGGAGACCGGTGCACATATTCAATATTCCCAACTGGATTTCCCACTCTGCTTTGGGCAAGTTTTGTGAGGTTCAGAACTACATAGACCTCTCTCCCTTTGGTCTGTCTATGAAAGAGAGAAATTGGGCTCTGTTGATTGAGATTTATCAGAAAAGAGGACGGGTACGTTTTTAAAGCCTTTTACATCAATGAAGTAGATGTATGATACAACAATTTTTATAACAAGTTCATTACTATTGTTATTGCATTGAACAAAGATTATATGTGAGAACAAAATATTCAAAATAAAACAGTAATTTCTGGTGATCTTTTCGCCTGTGTCTCTCTCTGACAAGCAGAGAGGTTGCTACCTCATTCACCTTGATTTCGACCCACGAGATCTAGAACGTTCTCTGGAAGTGGAATGAGATCTTGACCTTGAGCTGGAAGAGCTTCTTGACCTGAAACAACATGAAGGATTTTAATTTTTTGTGAATAAAAATATAAAGATAAAATGGAAATCTACTCTTTCGTGTAATTTGTATTGGAAGTGAAAATAATTTTTATTTCCTTCACAGCATTTAATAAGTGGTTGGTCAGGATCCAAAAAGCTGCTTTGAGCTAACAGAAGCAGAATGTGCTAAGCTGGTTGAACAGATTTTTGCTTTGAATACCTAACTTCCATACAATGTCACAAGCTGGTTTTTAAACATTCTACAGTTTGCCACTTAGTAAAAAGGGGGTGTCATTAAAGAAACACAAGCCTAAGGCCCCCGTGGGCTTTCAGGGTTCTTTGGATCCTGTTCAATAAAAGATAAAATATAAAGCTACCTTAAAATGTTAAGAATATCATCAGTTATTAACCTCAGTGTATAAGCTGCATATACAAAAAATTCCAAAAGTTTACTTTGAAACATTAAAAGTTAGTAAGAAATATTTGGCTCAAAATTGAAAACCAGATATTGTAAATAATGTAAAGAAGCCAATTCCAATGTTATATTTGTGTCAAAAAATAAACGCTAGGATGCTCTGAAGGCAAGAGTTAAAGATTTATTCTAATAGACCAGTGAACATTCTACAATTATTTTTCAAACAACTGTTTTCAGGAAGGGGCAGTTCAAGAAGCCTGCCATGTATGTAAAAGCCAAACATGGAGTCACAGTGGATTCCACAATTCCCAAATTAAGAATTTTTCCCGTAGCACTGTTCTATATTAATGAAGAGGTTTTTCTCAAAATTGCCTGCCAGGAGTTTATTCTCAAATAACATAACCACTAGGAAACACATTTGACATTAAAATTGTATTTGTGGCTTAACTAGCACCCAAAAGTCATATTGAGTGTCAATAACATCAAAAATTATTTACCAAACTACATTTATCCAAAGTTTCAACCAGCAAACTGACAAATTAAATATCTTTATTTATTCAATGTTCTGCAATAATTATGTAGAATCATCTTATCTCAATAGTATTATTCTATATACAGGACAGTGGCTACATAAGGTGATCTCTAATACAGAGAATACAGAATACTGGGGGGAAATAACCATTGTTAACTGGATTATCAAGGCTGTAAGTCACCAAAGAATGGTTGTATTTGCCAGGGTCCATACAGCATTTCCTGCAACTGACACACCATGAAAATGGAGAATATAAGAGTACTTCTGATGAAGCAAAAAACTGGTATCAAATATTCGGTGCCATCACAAACCTAACCAGCAAGAGTGATAGAGAAACCCTGTTTGTTTAGAGATATAAAATTAAAATTATCTTGGTCAATAAGAAAATGTTCACTTACACTGTCTATCACACTAACATGTACCCTAACATTTATAGTGAGCAACTGCAATTTTTTCAGTTTAAGCACAGACTACCTGTGCAGGCTAGATATGTAAGATTTATTAGCTTAACTCAAACCGTGAAAAATAAAAAGTAAAAAAATCAATCACAAAAGAGATGTAAATAAAGAAAGTTAGATACTGACATTTTGTCTGGCGTTACCCTTGACCTGTACCCGTTTACCTGGACCTAGACCTTGAGCTTGAGTGGGAGGATGAGCGAGATGAAGATCGTGAATGAGAAGATCGAGACTTGGAACGGCTGCTCCTAGTTGTAGATTTCTTCTTGGTGGAATCTTCTTCCTCGCTAGCATCAAGATTATATTTTGAGAGATCCGCATCTTCTTCATCTTCATCCTGAAAAAAACCCCAAGAAGTTATTTTTGTTAGAAAGAAATCATTCGGAAAAGTATATCATTTATACGGTGTATGTCTTTGTCCTGCCTCAAAAAAATCTAATATGGTGCAGTTAAACAACTTGCTACATAATAAAAAAATTCCTTCAGTAGCACCTTAAAGACCAACTAAGTTTTTATTTCGGTATGAGCTTTCGTGTGCATGCACACTTCTTCAGATATACTGAAACAGAAGTGTGCATGCACATGAAAGCTCATACTAAAATAAAAACTTAGTTGGTCTTTAAGGTGCTACTGAAGGATTTTTTTTATTTTGTTTCGAATCAGACCAACACAGCTACCTACCTGTAACTAGAACTTGCTACATACTTACCTTCATTTAAAAATAAATCAAATAAACTTTAGCCTCAGTCCAGGGAAACATGGATGGAATCCTTATTTAGCCATGAAGCAGATCAGGCAGGGCTGCCATATGTCCGGGAAAACCTGGAGACATCCAGGAATCGAACTTAGAAAATGGCAACAATGTCCGGCGGTCAGGGTTGTGGCCACTTTTGGGTGACAAGCAGTGTGTGGACACTGCAGCTGCGGAGTTCTGCCTACTTCTCTGCCATGCACACCTGAGGTGTCACCTCTGGGTAACGAGAACAACGGCAGCAGGGCATTCCTACGCTCGTTGTCCAGTGCCCGGGAGACATCAAGACCACCCCTGTCAAGCCACCCCATGAAGGCAACGATGGCCACACCCCGCTGCTGTCACCCATCCCCACCAGTCTTCACGGTCTACCCATGGCGCTGGGGGGAGAACGCACACAATGTCACCTTCAGCCTTCTACCCGCCACGCCTCAGCCACTCTGCAATGGCAGCAGAAGAACAGGGGGCTGCGGTGACGTCTGAGGAGCCACGGGGCACTTGGGTGGAGAAGATGATGATGTGTAAACAGATTCACATATGCTAACTTTGTCTGGATTTTCACTTGTGGAAATATGGCAACTCGAAGACCAGGTGGCCTCTGAAGCCTAACTTACGTCACAGAGGTGTGAAGGTGAAATGGAATAACTGTATGTGTGCTGCTCCTAGTTGATTTGAGGATAAAAAATGTGGTTAAAAAAATGAAACATACATGGTCAAGTTGCAATAAAATTTCTTTTGAGGGAAAAATTAATTTTCTAAGAACAAGCATTTCTCATATATCCATCTGTTGTCAAAACTGGGTATTTCATCTGGCTACTGTGCATGCATGCATACGCATTTGTACATGTGACACATGCATAACCCTAAGGTGCTGTCTTTACTAATTCAAAACGAGAGGGTCACATCTAGCACTGCTTCCTTTTCCTGTAGCACACATTATCCTATGCCAATTTGACATCCAGGTTAGTACCTGGTTATGTGAAGAACAGCCGCCTCCTGTAGAAACCTGCTTCTTCTAAATTATAGCCAACTTGCCTGAGATGTTGAGAAAGGCAGTCTAAGAAATGGTACGGCTTTGCCACTGCTCACACCAAGAGCAAGTGCAGGTATCATCTGAAAGGTAGTCAACCTTTCATGTAACCATTTTCTTTCATACTTCTGCAGTTGTGAAATGTGGCAGTTGCCATAGGGGACTTGAATAGCATGTGTATGAGTGCAATCTATGTGTTACTGTTACAGCTAATTTACAACTAATGGTTATTGCTTTGCTGACTTCTGTAACCGTTATAGTTGGATACATGTTAATGGCACAGTATGTTGTTTTTTAATGTTTTAAAAACTGTAGGGTCAGGTAGACCTCACACACTGTTCTCATAGATTTATATACTTTACCTTGTGGGGTACTGTTGATCCCAATGAGTTCATTGCAACTACAGTGGTGCCTTGCAAGACGAAAATAATTCGTTCCGCGAGTCGCTTTGTCTTAAGATAATTTCGTCTTGCAAAGCGTGGCCATAGAAAACTTCGACTTGTGAGTCACAAAAAACATTGCAAAACGCTTTTGTCTTGCAAGTTTTTCGCTGCGCAAGGCATTCGTATTGCGAGGTACCACTGTATACCAAAAAGGAACCTTCTCAATAAAGGCAGTACTTTTAAAATTTGCACATGCTGTCGTACTTAACACCTCCCCAATATATTTATTTTTATGGCTGTCTTGGAATATAGCCAATTCCAAAACTGGATTTAGTATTTTCTTCTTTTTTATGGAGGGGCAAGGAAAACCGTGCCTTGTTTGTGGTTAGCTGTGTATGAATTCTGAACAGCAGTCAAATTAACGTTTAGCTGCGTGAATTTAGCCAAGAAGGAAACAAGACAGAAGAATGGTTTTACCTCATCCAACTTATACTTAGACAGATCTCCATCCTCATCCTCATCCTCTTCTCCTTCTCCTTCAGATTCCTTATCTTCAACTTCCTTTAGGATAGATGCAGGACCAACAGGCTTCCCTCTGTATTTTTTCTTTTTGCGACCAAACTGAAAGAGGTTGCATTATATTCATAAGAGAGTGTACTGTTGTTCAATGCATGCACGATCATATATATGCACGATCATATATATGCACATTGCAGCAACCCAGAAGTAGCCAGAAAAGGGGGCGGAGCGGTCTTACCCCCCCCCCCCCAAATACATGCAGGGGCCAGGAACACAAACCCCAAGCAAATCAGGGGTTGCCTGTACAACCCACATCTAGAGAACTACTTTTAAGTACTTGGGTGAAGCTTACTGTTATATATGTAACTTACAACTTATGCACATTTAAGTTGCACTCATTCGGCTTTATGAGCTTGGCAATTTTAAAGAGAAAAATCATGAAGGGAGCATGTTTCTGGGGGGAAAAACTCTGGCAATCCCACCTGCCATTGAACCCATGTGTTTTGATTATGCACAGTTTTGGCTTTATGCGCTATCCTTGTTTGCCTGTACTCAGTCTTGACAATTACATACACATTCACCAGGTACATATGGCCTACCTCATCATATTCCCCATCTGACTCTTCACGTTCTATGTATTCAACATTCTCTCTTTCGTTAAAGCCCCCACCATATCCTGCAAAAAGAAGTTTCAGAAATGTCAAAAAGCAAACTTAGGACACAGAAGACCGTTTTTCTTCTTTATACATTACTTCTTTCTACAGCAGAGAGTAGAGAGGTCACTTAGTCTCAGCAACAATTCTTCAAAGCTTGTCTAATACCACTCAGTGTTAAGTTGCGCTCAGTGTAATTGCTGCTGCTGCCTCTACCAGTAAGTACATGTCACTTCTAGTCAATTGGATCAGAGAGTTGCGTATGCACGTGCTCTACACAGTAGATAGTGATGGTCGCTCCCCATATGCTGAGCACTCCCAAGAACTGAGAAATGCTTGAGCAAAACTGACTAGGTAGTGGAGAGAGGATTTTTCCATGAAGCACAGGACCATGAAGACATCTGCCTTCTTCCTGCACTTGGAACTTGGAGACCCCCTTCCACAGCTGCTTCATCCTCTGTCCATCTCTGTGGCAGTCATTTCAGCCACCCATTTCCTGTGAAGTTAAGAAGAAGCTTCCTCCTCTCTCTGGCACCTCTCAATTTGAGGCAGTATTCAAAGCTCAAGCCATTCATGTTCTGCAGAGTGCTTGCAACTCCCTACTCCACATGGTCTGCAAGAGGCAAGGATACAGTGGTAGCGAGGAGCGGTAACTCTCATACTGAGCACTCCTTAGTGCTGAGAGGTGGCAGAGGAAGGGCATGTGCTAAGCATTGATGGAGCTGGGAAGAGGGGATTGACAAAACACGCAGATCAATGTGGTATTTGCTATGTATGGCAGAGGGACAAATGCCTCTTGTTGTAAGCTAACTTGTTGACAAGTGATAATGTAGCATACAGAACCAAAACCAGCTTAACACATAAAGATCTAGTTATTAGCAACACAAGGGGGCTGAGAACAAGGCCAAGTCTCTTCACCTATGTTCTCTCAACATGTGAAGTAAGATGTCTGGAAATCTCAGTAACTCTTGAAGAAGTTCTGGGATCTATTATTTCACCATTATGGTCTACCGAGAAGTTTTGGTGCCCTTTCAGCAGCTTTTCATTTTCTTTCCAAGTCTAGGTATATTTTTGGCCAGGACACACCCAAAACTTGACTTCAAATTGCCACAACCCCAGAGAAAATGGCTAAAGCAAAAGCAAAATTAAGCAATGTGTGGAATGATTTGGTTCCAAGCCAACAGCTCCCAAAGTTAAACATGGCTTTATCACAAAAGCTGCTCACAGAGGAGGAGGGAACATGGTTGCATGTGCTGTATTTCTAAAAACGTTATTTTAGATACTTTGAAACAATTACCTGTCCTTTCCTCAAGTTTGGCATATTTTGGAGTGTTGCACATATTGCACTCTGATCTCCTGGCCCAATTAACGTTGCCACATCTTTGGGAAGAAAAACACATAGTTGACAGGAACTACATTGGTTCAAAAATTAAGAAATTAAACTAGTCAATACCTTAAATTTTAAAACCCATTTTTAAGACCCACAGGAGTCATTTTATTACTTCCAAGATACTTTAAGCATACAGTATTGAATATAAGTGATATTTAAACAACTTTTAATCAAAATACAGAACTGACAACAATGATCTCCTTTTATAGCAGGTACATTGGTGAAGACTTATTTTGTGTAGTGAAAACAATTCAACAACATACGCAACAAACCTATTCTCCTACTTGGATGACAGCTGAACGAAGTACAGTTAAGAAAAAGCAAGCAAAACCCTGTATTTCGAGTCAGCAGGCAACCAAACTGATTTCTTTTTGTGGGTCAGCAAAATGAAGTTTGGAGAAATACTCTTCTACCACATACAAATTGTAGTGCAATTATGCAGTTCCCATATGATGTCAGTGAAAATAAGGGAAAGGAGAATAGAAACAGATGCCAATCAACTGATGTCACTTAATTCAGACTAAATTACTAATACAAATAAATGCTTAGAAACTCAGAAAGTTGATTTACAATGGGCATCACATGGCTGCGCTTTTATCTCAGGCTATATGAAAAACTTTAGGTCAATTTTATTTTCCAGTATGAATTGCAAAATGTGTGCTTAGGAATGAAGAGGAAATTAAAATATTTAGTGCTGCCAACTAAAGAATTTATAGTTGAATGTTGAATGTTTTAATATTTTTATAATGCATGTGGTTGTAAATAATATGGCAGTAGCACAAGCATAACACTGGAATCCTATGCGCACAATGGGACTTACTTCTGAGTAAACATACATAGGATTGGTTTGCATAAAAAGTAGGAACTACATGTGGATAATAAAGAAAAGAAAGAAAAACAGACAGCTAAAAATAGACAATTGGATATTAAAAGAGAAAAAGCACACATTTAATAGAAACTGGAAATGAACTAGAGCAGGGGTCAGCAAACTTTTTCAGCAGGGGGCCGGTCCACTGTCCCTCAGACCTTGTGGGGGGCCAGACTATATTTTGAAAAAAATATATGAACGAATTCCTATGTCCCAAAAATAACCCAGAGATGCATTTTAAAGAAAATGACACATTCTACTCATGTAAAAACGTGCTGATTCCCGGACCGTCCGCGGGCCAGATTGAGAAGATGATTGGGCTGCATCCGGCCCCCGGGCCTTAGTTTGGGGACCCCTGAACTAGAGCTTTAGGATAAACATACGTTTTACACTGCCAATCATTAGCACTGAATAGACCACGGCTTTTTTCAGCAAGTGTCTTCCCTATCTCAGTTCCCCCAGCTTTCATCATCTTGGCCTCTGTGGTTTTTTCTGAAAGAATGACAAGATTCAGACAATTTATTATAAATTCGAGTTTCTGCAATCAATTTCCCTCTCAAAAAGCATAATTTATAATTACCTCGACCACATCGGTTGCAGCTGGTTCTTCTAGCAAAGTTAACGTTTCCACACCTTCAAAAAAAAAGAAAACAAGAGGGGGAAAAAGAAAACAAGAGCCATTTTTTCTAAGCATAATACTTAACAATAACGTTATAAAGTTATACCGAGTTTAATGGGATTTCTTTCCAGTTAGTATGCTTAGGATTGCAGTCTACATTTTAAAACTAAATTTCTAAGCACAAATATAGAGTCACTCTCAAGATATTCATGTTGCTTGCACCTCATTAACTTTTTGAATATTCTTCTCCCATGCAAAAGGTATGCAACACAGTGTGTTAACAACTCACTGGAAACTTTACAGCTATTGTGTGACTTTATACCTAAACATTTCAGTAGTAACACGATTACTGAAATTGAGTTTGTACTACTCTGGCAAGATACTGGTCATCTTCTAAATAAGCCACTCGGGCAACAGGGCTTTCAGAAGCTTTGTATATATAAAAATGCTTTATAACTGGCATGTTTTAGCTCAGTGATAAGGAACCTGTGGTGCTCTAGGTGTTGCTGGATTCCAGTTGCCATCAGCCCCAGCCTAAACTGCCAAAGATAAAGGATTCTAAGAGCTGTAGACAGTTGCATTAGTCCAGTTGTTCTCAAAACACTAAACTTGTGTGGCAGGAAAGGATGGAAAGTGTGGTGGAAATATTCAAGGACAATCAAAGAAACATTTAAATATTTCAGTGTAGTATTAGTATAGAATGGAACACACACACACACATGCAGACTATGGATAGATATGTTTTCAAAATCACTTTCCCTATTTGTTTTCCAATGTATTTCTCATTAATAAAAAAATTATGTATGGCATGAGCAAATTTATATTATGAAAGTGTGGCCCAGAGAAAAAAAGTTTGAGGACCAATGCTTTAGTCAATGACCTGGTTTGCATAAAACACTGTCCAGATTCAACTCAATAGCCTAATCATGGCTTTTCCCCTGTCAATACAGTAAACCTCATTGTGAAATGCTGATTTGCTGTTGGCTTATGGATCAGGGCTGTTTTAACTAATGCTAGGCATTACAGTTATACCTCGTGTTGCATTAGGTTCATGTTGTGTCTTTTTGGCTTGCAAACGCAGCAAACCCGGAAGTGTATACTTCCGGATTTCGCCGCGCGCATGCAGAAGCGTTCTGCACTCTCTGCGCATGCACAGAAGCGTTCTGCTTACTTCACACATGCGCAGAAGTGCTCTATCGCACTCCGCGTTTGTGCAGAATCGCCACTCTAGTTGCGGACTTTTCGGGGTGTGAATGGCACCCCGGAATGGATTGTGTCCACAACTAGAGGTACCACTATATACCTGAACCCAGAAAAAGCAGCTGAAAGCAAGCAAAAAGAAAAAGGTGGACCTTGTTTTCCAACTGGTGAGGTGATCTGTAGTTTGTTGAACAAGCCATGTTTAAAACAAACCATGGCTCAGCAATGCATAAACACAGCCAATGACTCAATTTTATATGTTTTATACAAAGATCTTTAAGAATTTAAATGTACAAATTATACCTGTAAAATGTATTTTTAAGTTTATACATATACATATATAACAGTGTACTGTATGTTAAATGTTTAGCATTCACTGGCTTTTTAAAATACTATCTGAAACACATACAATGAGTGATAAAAATGTGTAAACAGCTGAACAATATAGTTTCCCACCAATGCCTTTTCAAGTTCTTAGCTTGCTCACTACTACATGGTATTTTAGCTAGTTCCAGCATAAGATCTGAAAATGAAATAATTTGAACTTGTTCCAACAGAGACGGGCACATTTATCTTTCATTTCTGCAGACATGATGATTGTCGTTACCCTGTAACTTTCTACTGCTATGGCAATTTAAGGTTTCATAAAACAATTGTCAAAAAACATCCACATAACTTCCCATGTGTCCCTCGTAGCAAACATAGCTGCTTTGCTTCAAAAGGCAATGCAGCACATTTCGAACAGAAAAGCGTCCACTATGAGGCAGCAACCCCGCACATTGAGCCTAAACCCCACTGAACTCAGCTGAACTTGCTTTGCCAGAATGGTGCAAAAAAAGAGAGATGAGTAAGGAAAAGGGGGCACGTGATAAAAGATGTACAGAATTACACATCGCATGAAGAAAATTTTTAAAGTCTATCTCCCTCTCACAGATCCTCCAAGTGTCCCTATTTTCCAGGGACAGTCCTGGATTTCTGACTTGATCCTGCAATGTCCCGCTTTTCCTTAGGACGTCTCTATTTTCACTGCAGACCCTCCAAGTGTCCCTATTTTCCAGGGACATCCCTGATTTAGAGAAGCTGTCCCAGTTTCTGATTTAATCCCGGAATTTCCTACTTTTCCTTAGGGATGTCCCTATTAGCATTGGAGAAATGCTGAAGAGTATGGAGTTATCTGACTCCCGAGCTGCCTGAAGTCAATCCTAAATAGGGAAGTGTTCTTATTTAAAAAATGTTTAATGTTTCATTATGTTTTTATATATGTTGAAAGCCGCTAGGGCTAGGGCAACCCAGTCAGATGTGTGGGGTATAAATATCAAAAAATGATCGTTATGTAATTGGGGTGTCCCTATTTTCATGGGAGAAATGTTTTATCACTTTATTCTTATGATTATTTTTAATATACTGTTGGGAGGCGCCCAAAATGACTGGGGAAACCCAGTCAGATGGGCGGGGTATAATTAATAATAATAATTAGTATATCATAATCATCATCATCATTAGAAATGTTGGAGCGTGTGCTCTCACTCATTACAACCTTGGCCCTCGCAATGAAGCCGAACGTTAGAAGAAAGGTGGGATACAAACTCAATAAACAAACAAATGAACGGCCGTAAACCCCCCACTCTCGGGTTTTCACCCGTAGGCAGGAATATTCTGCAGGGGGGAACGAAGCAGCTCAGGAGGACGACCGGCGGCAACGGCAACAACAACGGGCAAAGCAAGGACGTGCGTTTCTCCATCCATCCCGCTCCCTGCCGGCGAGAGCGCGCCGCTTGACAAAAGGACCATTCAAGGGGGTAAGGGAAAGCGGGCCCAGCAGAAGCAGCAGCGGGCCTACCTCCCCGTTCCCCGGGAAAGCGGCGTGTGTGTGAGAGAGAAAAGCGCGCTCCCTCCGCCCGCCCGCCCCTTCGCCTCCCCGGCCCCCGCGACACCACTGGGGCAGAGGCCTCACTGCTACCCGGGTCCCGCCCCAGGCCCAAGCCTCTCCCTCGCCCGCCCGGCCTTTTCCCCTTCTCCTCCTCCGCTCACTTTTTGTCCGGGCAGATCCAGTCGCCGTCGCTGACGCGGAAATTCTTGGTCGACATCTCGGAAGGCAGGCTCGGCCCGGTGTCCTTCCTTGCTTCCTCTCCCCTTCCCCTCAGCTCCCCGGAATGACACGAAGCGGAGGGGGGCTGCTGCGCCACTGCCAGCAAATGGGCCTCGGGTGAGGACCCCGGGGGAGGGGTCCTTGCGGGGTGATGGGGTTGCCTCTGGTGCCGCCTGTGCCGCTCTGCCCGCAACTCTCACGCTCTCCCCCCCTCGCCGACCCCCGCGTCAAGACTCCCTGCTCTCGCGGCTTCTCGGAGCGGTGGGACTCGCGCGGCTCGCCGACGCACACGTCACCACTAATTCAAATAAGGATCAGGCGTTGGGGATAGACGGCTGTGCAACTCCCGCGGCGGGAAAGAGGAGACGTTTGCGGAGAGCGGCACCTGGGGGGGGAGGACCGTACAGCGCTGGGAGGGCGAGATACAGGGTCGTGCAAAAAAGGGGTTGATTTGGTGGGCGGCGGAGGAAGGAAGAACCTGCTTTTTTGGGTAGGGAAATAATTATGGTTTGGAGGTTCTGGAAATAAGTTTGCCATACGGGGTTGGAGGAAAGGAAGAGCTGGAATGACGGACAGTTGCTGCCACGTGAGCTTCGATAGCCTAGGTTTTGTTTTCGAAATGAGTCTCGGGTCTCTCCCCTCACTGATTCCCCGCTCAGGATTATCCACCTTTCCCCAAAGTGCACATCCCCTGCATTGGTTATTATGGTGTCCTATATACAGATGGGGGTCTCTTGTTCCATAGGTCGGATAGAATGAAGCTCTTTTGCTTTCCCCCCTTGTTGGTAAAGTAGGCAAGGGAGTGGCTGGGGGAGACACATAATCTCAAAGACTCTCCCCAACTCTAGCGTTTCTGTTGCTGCCCTTAGGAGCTTCTGACGAGTCCAGGTGAAATAGTTCCTTTCCGCTGCCAGAAGACATTTGTTACATGTGACTAATAGGACCTACGACAAAATGTTGCAGTGCAGAATACTCCTGTTCCCTCTTACATCCGTGCCCTTCTACACGATGCTGCACTGCAGATATGGGGATAACTTTGGTCCTCCAGATGCTAAATGACAACTGCCACCATCCCTGGCCATTAAGCCATGCTTGCTGGGATTCATGGTCCCCCACCCTGCTGCATTGCAGCCCTTCTTCCAGCTTGGTTTTCTATTCTTTACATCCCACAACAACCACTCTATACTCCACAATAGCAATCCAGTATTTTATGTATGTCTTCAAATCTTGAAGTTCACTCAGGTCTCTTGCTATCCCAGGCTTCCTTACTATTGCATACTACTAGACTTAGTCTATCCACCAACTCTATCATTGCGTCTAGAATCACATTGCTGTAGCAATAATTGAACAGCTTAGTATGCATTCAGTTAATCCTGTTAGGGTAGGTGCATATCATGTATAAACAAGCATCTACATAGCACGAGACAACATTTCCTTGCATTTGATCATGTATCCTGAAAAATATCCTTTTGTCTTTGGCACACTGACTTCCACTTCCTGTTTATTGTCACCGTTGGTTCATTGATTTGCTTATAACATGTTTTCGGTGTGCCAAGAGATCATTGAGTTATAGATTGCACTGATAAAGTGGCAGATCTTTTCTGAAACTTGGTCCTGGAAGGAAGGCGTAAAATATCACTGGTGGCAAATCACCTTTAAATGAACCTCTAGACAAGAACAATAACTTAGGCAGCTCCTGGAATAACTCAGAGTATATTGCTGCCACTGCCACAGAACAAACACCAGGGAGTGTGGTCTTTCTCCTTATAGGGCATTACATATTCTTCACACTCACCCACCCATGTTCCCTTGGCATCCATGCCAAGGCAGCATGCCAGGACAGACAGAGGCTTGCATGCCAGAAGGAAACAGCCTGTTAAGGGATGTTTATTTCGCCTTCGGTATCTGCACTCAGTCTTTTTGAGCTCGGGGGCTTGAATCTGAGAGGTCTGTTAGGACAGGTGCATCCAGACCTTTTATTTTTCGTAACAGTGCATAGGCTGCAGGCACACCATGGCGGAAAGGAAAGGAACAGCACTACGGGGTTTGTTCCACATAAGCATGCTGCTGTCCTGTGTGCGGTCTCTTGCCCCATGGCAGGGACGGGGAACCTGGGGCCCTCCAGAGGCCATTGGACTCCAGTTCCCATCATCCTCAGTCAGCATGGCCAATAGTTGGGGGTTGTAGGAGTTGTAGTCCAATAACACCTGGAGGGCCACACCCCTACTGTATGTTTTTCATTTTTTTTAAGCACACCATAGGCTTGCTTCAGAAACAGCTTTTCACAAATGCTAATTAACAAAGGGTATGACTTAACATCCTCTATCCAGTTTCCTGAAAACCTGGCAAAAGTTACCCATAACAGGTCACAGAACTGGAGCTATAATTCTCAGAAAAAGTAGTCAAAGGTAATACATCAAAGTTGTATTACCAGTGCTTTACTCCTGGTCCCACAGCTATGCGGAATCAGTGCAATTAATACCTAGAATATTCAATAACACTGTAATTATTTTAGAAGTGGGAAGAGTACTTAAAATAAGGCACGGAATGTGCACAATTCTCAGAAAGTGTGCAATTGCTCCCAGAGCTTGACCCTGACCCTGCAGACTGCACTGACAATCCCATAAGTCACATGATTGTTTTGTCCAGCCTATGACTGGGAGACTTCTGAGAGCAAATTGCACAGTACTGTACTTAATCCTACACACAACTAAGAGAGTATGTTGGCCAAAGCGTATGAGCAAGACTCACATTATCATGCCATGTATTGTTCCTGCTGATACAGTAGGTGGCACTTTAGCAGCACACAATTTTAATACCCAGTGGCGACAGAATATTAACTTGTAGGGTTATCTTTTATTAAAGGTGTAAAAATAAATGTTTTAAAATATAATTGTCAGGTCTATCTGGCAAAATGTAAAATCCATTGTCTTTAGGCATGAGTCATGCTGGGGCTTGAAAGGCAAAATTAGCCATAATTATGGCATTTTAGAACGCAAGTGCGATAAAATGAATCGGAAGACTGTGCTGTCTCTCTGCGTACTTTCCTCTTGATAACATATAACCATTGATTTGACTACTGCAAAGCAAAGGCGTTAAAAGGTATCTTCAAAATATAGTGGTCAAAGGAATGAGAAATAACAAGTCCCCTAACAGAGTAATAATTGCATTTGTACTGTCATCTCATATTTACTTTTACAATAAGTAAAATATTTACTCTTCAGAATCGGACCAAAATGTATCATGTATTTCCAGCTCTAAAAAGACTTAAAGCAGCGTTCTAAGTTTCCTGCATAAGTGCAAGTGTTTAAACATTTTTTACATGGTTTTTTGTTGTTGTCAGGACTGTGGTGCAAAAGCACATACCAATGAGATGTGGAGTGTTTCCTCAGAATGACTTTGATTTCATGAAATCTCTTTCAGATTGTGCCAAGCACTGAACCCAATATCTGCACAGTCTTTATCTGTGCTTCTTTTTACAAAATGAGCTGTGTGATCTGCACCTCAAAGGGCTCTTCAATGTGGTCGAGCATCCTAGAATAAGAACTCAAATAAAGGGTGACTTGCATCTGTGAAACTGGCCCCATATGCAGAATCCATATGCAGCAGCTTTTGTTGCACAATCATAGAATTGTAGAGTTCGATGGGACCACAAGGCTCATCTATTCCAACTCACTGCAATGCAGGAATCTCTTGCCCAACGTGGGGCTCGAACCCACCACCCTGAGATGAAGAATCTCATGCATGTTATATATCACTTAACCCGAAAACCACTTGAATGAATGATCACATGTTCAGTCAGAAGCAACTGAATTCTATGCTATATCAAATAATGTAGAGGCATGTATGAATCAGTCCTGTATTTATCCTTTGAGAGTCAAGTCCTCCTGACAAGATATAAAAATATTAATATCAAAAAAGTCCTCCTTACAAGATGAGAGGCTCCTGTTTCACCCTGGGATAAGTAACAGGGAAAGCCAGGGATGGGGAAACCTGTAGCCCTCAGATGTTGTCTGACTGTTTTGGGTGATGGGAAGATGATAGTCCAATAATAATATCTGGAGAGCAAATAATTGGGTAAACAAAGCCAGAAATGCTATCTCTGGTGAATGCAATTTAGTATGCAGATACAGTATCCTACGACCGAGCCAATTAAGTCAGTAAGGGAATGTGTTGTAAGACCCTGAAATTCCTGGTTTATTTGTCTAGTGGTTATTATTTCAGAATAATGACCACTCAATTTTAATTGTATAAGTAAGGCCTAACATCTTGTAACAAATGTGTTACTCAGATAGCACACTATGGGCCAGCTGGCTTCTCTGGAATGAGTAATGGTCCCGTCTGCAAGATTATTTATTTATCAATTTGCAGGATTTATAACTGGGTTCTCGGGACAACTGACAACATTTTAAAATTCAAAAGAATACTGAAGTACAACAACAAGTCCCAGAGAATAAAAACAGCTTAAAGCTAAAATGTACTAAAAGGTCCTAGAAACAGAAAAGAGGTTTTCCCTACTGCTAAAAAGACCATAAGGTAAGTGCCAGTTGAGCTTCTCTGGGGAGGGAATTCCACTGTATTGATGCCAGCATCGAAAAGGCCTCTTCCAGCCCTCTTATGAGGGTAAGTCATAGACTGGGGTAAGTAGTCATAGACCGACAGCCCCGTTATCTAACTGTTGTCTCCTGGCTAGTTAAAGAATCGGTGCACTTTTGACAGGCTTCCCCCAACCACATTGGGTGTCTTAAAACATATATAAAAACATAATAAAACATTAAACATTATTTTTTTTAAAGAAATCCTTCCCTATACAGGGCTGCCTTCAGATGGCTCAGGGGTTTGGATAATTCCACACCTTGCAACATTTATCTGATGAAAATAGGGATGTCCTAAGTAAAAGTGGGACATTCTGGGATCAAATCAGAAACCGAGACAGCTTCTGTAAATCCAGGACTGCCCCTGGAAAATAGGGTCTGTGGATATAGGGCCCATACTGCCCCTTTCTCAAGAACACGTGAGTGCATAGCCATCAGGAACATGGTCAGCAAAAATCAGGTCCTCCCTAACCAGAGGGCACGTGTTGTGGTGTGACCTGGCAACCAGACCCTGTGTTGTGGGTGGGGACGTTTGGATGGCCACAACACCCTATTGGAGGCACCTCTATGCTGGGTGCAATCTGACCAATGGGAAGCCAGCTAAAGTCCATCGAGGGACCTCGAAGCCCATGCACGTGTCCCTGAGCTTCCTCTTTTGGGCTTGTACACTGGAACACCTGCCCACCTCTCCCTATATTTAGGGCTTGCACGCATGACCTTGCTATGCTGTCGTCTGTGGTTGGGATGGGCACGGCAAGAATTTTCCCCATGGCTGATTGGCTGGTGACATTTGGGTTTCGCCTGCCACATAGCAAATCATCACAACTTGTAAGGCTGTGGATAGGCTCTGGTTCAGGTGATAGGGGTGGCAGAGCGGTCTAGCCAACCCTATGCGTTGGGTATTCCGTTAAAGGAATTCTGGGACTCTTGGTTGGTCTTCCCTGAGAGGGGTTGTGCCCGGAGCCAGTGTCCAGGGCGGCATCTGGCTGGTGGACTGGTTGAACACTGCCTTCCACTAAGCCAGGTGTTTACCCAAGGCTGACCTACGGCGTGCCCTGGGTCAGCGCTGCCTGCAAGGGTGCAGGGAGCTAGTCGAACCAGAGCCTATGCAACCACTTACTTGATTGTAATCAATAAAGTTGTGGCCTAAATTTTGCCAGAAACCAAACCAAAATTTTAAATATTCTCTGAATTTATTTGGGGGTGGTTAAAAGGTCTACACACGCAATTATGTTTTTGCATGTGACCAGCATGCACAGCCCCCCCCCCATGTTGCACCTCACTTGCAGAAAGTTCAGCCTATGGCTGCTGCCTATCCACTCCTGTTTTCTTGCCTGATGCGGCTAACTTGACTACCCTCCCCCCGTGCTTTTGGTTGATTTCACTTTATTAAACATTACCTGTTGTCTTTATTTTTGCACATGTCTAATATGGAATAATTAAGGCATTCTCAGATCAGCTGCCAGGAGCCCTTCTATGAAATGCACATTTTTTAAAATACAAAAGCAGGGTTGTTGTTTTTTAAGGCGATGGCTTTTGCTTTGTGCATATCTGATCACCCCTGGGAATAGCTCCTACTTTCCTATTTGTCCCAGAGGAAAATTTGTGTGAAAACAGCCTCATTCAGTGCCATCTTAATCTTACTCTTTGGGAGGAAAGAAAACAAGGACCAACATTCTCTGAAATTATTTAATGAGATAGCAGTGGCACAACCATGCAAACTATAATCCGCAGTGTTTTGATACAATAATGGTTTTGCTGGGTTTTTTTTAATGCAAATATGGGGAACTTGTGGCTTTCCAAAAGTTGTTGGACTTCAACTACTACCAGCCCTTCTAGGGAACATAATGGAACATTTGTATTTTAAAATAATTTTCACCACAAGCTTTTGTCTTCATGTCTTACATGTGGGCTTCCGATAGGCATCTGGTTAGCCACTCTAATGGGCTAGATGAGTCTGGTTTGATCCAGCAGGTCTTTTCTTAGGTTTGTGGGTGACTGCAGGATTTTTTCTGAAGTGGGGGAATTGATTAGAACAGGGCAGAGCTGGTAGATCAGGTGACTAGGCACCTGATAACTGCTGGGGCCCAGACTAGGTAGGCCTACCCTCTGACAAACGTCCATGCTAGGTGTACAAATCCATTGCTTCTCGGTGGGTTGGCCTGGTATCCACTCAGAAGCTGAAGTATTCAGTTCTTTTCTGGGGTCCTTTCACCTCTTAATTGCACTATGGGTACAATCAACTTTGCATCCCCGCTCAATTTCCTTTTTGAAATGAAGCCAACTGGATAGCAATACTGAACTACATTGCAGGGCTGTCGTAGGCTCACTCATTATCTCCTGACACCACTGCCCAATCATAACTACACTAAAGGACACAAAGAAACAAGGAACTCGGCTACATTGGTAAAGAAACAAAGGATAGGTTGTGTTCTAAACATGCAACACCAGATGGCGCCAGGGAGCAGGAATTGTTTAAAATGATGTTTCCCGTAGGATTTTTTTTCCTTTTGTTAAAATAATCTAATTTCTGACTTACTTATAGCGGGGTTCAACCCACCCACCCACCCGTGTTTAGATCCACCCAAGGATTAAAGATGAACAGGGAAGTTCCTCCAAGCCATGAATGTGTCATTCTGCCCTTTTTGTTAATGGGCTAGCTCTGCTTCATTAAATGTATATCATTCCTTAAAAACACTGAAATGCAGGAGCAGGCTAGTTTTGCATGAAACAAACAGTGTCTGCACATCTTGCCTCCTACAAGGACTGGAGTTTTCATAGTTTTATTTTTAAAAAATATGGTGATGATGGCTCATCTGGAAGAGGTAATAACACTCCCCCCCTTGCATAAACACATGTAATATTATTGGGAAGTCACATTTCTTTGAAATGAGAGAGATCTTTCTATACTTTCTTGCTGAAAACAAGAAAATAAGGGAGCCCCAAAGCACTCCACCAATCTAGACAATGCTAATTTATTCCACTGCTGTTTTCACAGGAACACTACTTAGTGCTCTGTTCCCAAAGCTTTTTGCAAATGTGTGAATTTTGTAAACCATCAAGCAATGTGCTATTGTTTATAATTTGCATATGGGGCTCTCTGTGATAGTAGTAGAAAACATCCCCCCCCCCCAAGCATCATAACATTTTAACTCTCTTGGTCTCCTACAACGTTTGTTCCAATTTTAAAGTGTGACAGACTTTCAGTAATAGAATTTCTGTAATAGATGCTTATAGAGGGGTGCTCACCTGTCACTCAAGCTGACATTGCTTGGAAGATATTTTCCTCAACATGTAATTGTTGTAAAAGATAAAAGATTAGGGCTTGCATGTAAATCTCTCGTTACATTAAATGAAGAGTTCATACCTCCTGAGAACGTGCCAAAACAAAACCCAAAAGATAGCAGTAGCTCTAATAAAAATGCTAATACATTTTTAGCAGCCATGCAGTATAATATCTGCACTCTTTATTTTTATTATTATTATTATTCCCACATGTCGGTTTTTCTTTTCCTTTGTCATCAATCTCGGTTCTCGGATTTTTATTTTGTTTTGCTTCATTTATTATAAATGCAGGTTTGTTACTTGGTTTATTGACAGCGATCTTTGTGATTCAGATTCATTGCAAAATTATCCCGTTGTCAGGTTTGCAGGCAGAGGGAATGCAATGCCGCAGAGAGCACATCCCTAGTCTGAGCTGTAGGCCCCTTGGCATCTAGCCGTACAAGTTAGCAACAATGCACTGGGATGGAGTTGCTTCAACACAGTGGTCTTGGTTGCATCCATCAGGAAAGCTCAGGAGAAGGTAGGAGAAGGGTTTCTCAGTTGGAGTGCCTGCCTTACATGTCATTCTCCGTGGTAAAACATTGTCCCAGTTTTGCCTTTTGTAGATTTCTTTTAATATTGTTGCTAAGGGATCCCACATGCACTGATGTTATCTAGGTTTCATTCCTATTCCATGGTTCCTTCCACTTTATAAACACCGGATGCTTTCCTAGATGTGGCATTAAAATTAAGGTTCTTCACAAGTGCTTCATATAGTGAGATATTATCCAGCAATGGCTTTCCCTACAGTCAAGATCAGGCATAGGCAAACTCGGCCGTCCAGATGTTTTGGGCTACAATTCCCATCATCCCTGACCACTGGTCCTTTTGGCTAGGGAAGACAGGAGTTGTAGTCCCAAAACATCTGGAGGGCCGAGTTTGCCTATACCTGGTCAAGATCCTTTTATAAGTTTACTTACAAATAAGTCTGTTTTAGCTAAGGGACATGTAAGGTAAAGGTAAGGTAAAGGGACCCCTGACCATTAGGTCCAGTCGTGACCGACTCTGGGGTTGCGCGCTCATCTCGCATTATTGGCCGAGGGAGCCGGCGTATAGCTTCCAGGTCATGTGGCCAGCATGACAAAGCCGCTTCTCGCAAACCAGAGCAGCACATGGAAACGCCGTTTACCTTCCCGCTTTAGCGGTTCCTATTTATCTACTTGCACTTTGACGTGCTTTCGAACTGCTAGGTTGGCAGGAGCTGGGACCAAGCAACAGGAGCTCACCCCGTCGCAGGGATTCGAACCGCCGACCTTCTGATCAGCAAGCCCTAGGCTCAGTGGTTTAACCCACAGCGCCACATGGGACATGTACAGTGTTAAGTAGTAGCTGCCTCTTTGAAGGTTCTGTCCTTTTTATTGGTTCCTGTTCAATGTGTTCAATGGATAAATGACGAGTGGTCCCTTAACCAGTGTCTTAGGGCATGTAAAAAAATGTACCTGGGTATCATCATGATCCCAATTTCATGGTTTATATCTATTTTCCAAACCTACAGCTTCTTATTTCCCGGCCAACCTCTGTGGTGTTTTGATTGGCAACAACCTCTCATCCAATCAGCACGGATGATTTTCTTCTGCACATTGCACTTGTCAAACAGATATTTTCAATAGCAGGGCTCCCATTTGGAAATAAATAACTCACGATGCACTTGAGCTTATTGCTCTGCCAGCAAAATCTAGGCCTTTATTTGCCAACAATTTAGCTGACATTTACAATACAGATTTGGATTTTCTTTATAGCCACTGAAGGCCCAGCTTGGATTTCATAAAACACATATCATATAACGGGCAGAGAGATATGGGGGAAGCATCTCTGGATCAAGCTGTCACATCCACCTCCTTCAGATCAAGTTATAATTTTAGGTTGCAGTACTTTTCATTTTGTGTCCAGATTCAGATATCCAATTACAAAATACACACACCTCTCCTCAAGTGTGAAGGGTGTGCATGTGCACAAATCGAGGCATGCAGTCTTTCAAAAAGTGGCAAACAAGGCTAAATGTAGCCTTTTAAAAAAAGGTAAAGGTAAAGGGACCCCTGACCATTAGGTCCAGTCGTGACCGACTCTGGGGTTGTGGCGCTCATCTCGCTTTATTGGCCGAGGGAGCTGGCGTACAGCTTCCAAGTCATGTGGCCAGCATGACTAAGCTGCTTCTGGCAAACCAGAGTAGCGCACGGAAATGCCGTTTACCTTCCTGCTGTATTTATCTACTTGCACTTTGATGTGCTTTCGAACTGCTAGGTTGGCAGGAGCAGGGACCAAGCAACGGGAGCTCACCCCATCACGGGGATTTGAACCGCCAACCTTCTGATCGGCAATCCCTAGGCTCTGTGGTTTAACCCACAGCGCCACCCACATCCCATAAAAAAAGAACATGCACCAAATACTGACAACAGTTGCGTGTATTTTGTGCTTGGACATCTGTACTCGGGTATAATTTATAAACTGAAAATCAGTTCTGAGATAACATGGAAGTGATATAAAATTAAAACATGCACATGAAAGGTAGGTACATCTTGTGAATTCACAGCAGCAAACCATTTTTGCGATGGCACCCAAGAATTTTGCACTTAGCAATTTATGTGGATAACCTTACAGATGTATAAATTATTATGCTTGTAAACTCTTGTAGACAATAATGTTACAGAACTGGGCCAAGCTTTTCTGCTGTAGACTTTGGAAAGCAGAGAATGATCAAGATGAATATATATTCACCTCCACCACAAATGATTTATCTAGGTGAGACACAGCTCAGTAAATAATCAGACCAAAGCTGCAGATGGGGTCTTGATTCTAGGAAGCACAAAATAAATCCAAGCAATAACACAAACATGGATTCTTTTCAAGCCGCTTCACGACACACAGATCTTTCGGCATCCAAACCACTCAGCCTCTGTGCCACGAGAAATATGTTTATGTTCTAAGGCAAAGTAAGTATATGGCATTTCAAATTCCTGAAATACATTGTACCAATGAGTGAAAAGGGTTTGAGAAATATTTTCAGATATTTCTCTTTGAAATAACAAATTGTCCTATATTCGATATCCAATGCCGTAGACTGCGTATGGGATGCTGACTGAGTGACCATGGGAGAGGGGGCAGGGGGTGGGTGGAACAATGGCTGGCAGATGGCATGGAACAGAGTTTCCTAAAAGAGGATATGGTTGACTGGAACCCTGAGCAGGAGCTCTTGACGCTGCAACAATATGCTGCAGGTTCTGGAACAGAGGACTGGCTTGTACTGAGTCTGATAGTTAATCCATCTATGTCAGGCACTTCTGTGGGTCAAATTAGGCCCACCAGGAGTCCTCATTTGGTCTATGAGGCCATCTTTTACCAGTTATATGCCCACCTGCCCCACACCTGATGTCATCTGATACCAGGTACAAAGCTCCTCCATGAAATCTTTAATAAAAACATTTAGTAAAACTCTCCACGTCACTTTTATAGAGGTGGGGCAAAAATTCCCTTAGGTAAAACAAAAAAAACCCCAGCTCTTAAGAGAGTTGAAGATAGCATGTTGGAGGTGCTATTGACATTCATTTATTTTGCTCCACCGTCAGGCCACTACAAACACCTGTAGAACTGTTTGGCCGGAAAAAAGAATGGGATGGATGTGCACATCACAGGCAACGATGCCTCCATTACTCTTAGAAGACTCTCATTTGTCTCCAGCCTTAGTTCACCCACTCCAGTTAGCTTCCTCCTACTATCCATGCCATGCATTATGGCACTGTATGATTGATGCTTTCCAGAGCAACAAAGCTATGCTGATAGCTGTCTCCTGGCAATAGCAGATACAGGCATGGTCCTTAATCAACCTACCATTATTGCTATTATATATTAGTAACAAGGAGTGCTCAATAGAACTTCCCACTGGGCAAAAATCAGCACTTTTAGTTAGTGGTTTTAAATCTTCTGACGTATTTTAATTTGCTATTGTGTGTGTGTTTTGGGGGGAAAATGTAAGCTGTTTTGAGACTTTTTGTAGTAAGCTAACAACAACAACAAACAACAACGGTACTGTTTGGCTTAAGAGCAGGCACCCCCAAACTGCGGCCCTCCAGATGTTTTGGCCTACAACTCCCATGATCCCTAGCTAACAGGACCAGTGGTCAGGGATGATGGGAATTGTAGTCCAAAACATCTGGAGGGCCGAAGTTTGGGAATGCCTGCTTAAGAGGCAAAAGGAGCTACAGACCCAGAAGCTATTGTTTTGTGTGGTATAGTAGAGAGGTGGCTTGGACTGGGTGGTATAGACCAAAAAAAGAAAAGAAATAAGATTGGCTTCTTGCAGTAGGGAACGTGATTGCACTGGAAAGTGTGGACAATTGCTTGATGTCCACACTTGATCACTAGAAACTAATCCGCGTGGGTGCTCAAGAAACAGCTGAAGTCATATGCAACTACCCTGCAAACATTGTGCAAAGCATTGAGAATGAATCCACAATAAATAGGTCACCTGGTTGTAGGGATGGACAATAAATCTGTTTATTTCAACAACAACAAATCCGTTTATTGTGAGGACCATGCCTGTACACAAATATCAACACAACAATTATTAAAAATTTTTAAAATTCATTGCATACTATCCCAGCAAAACCTTCATCCCACAAAACAGGAAGAGAAGGAAAACAAGCAACGAGTTAAACAGACGATGAAGGGGTCTTTACATTTATGTTTATTTCAGTTTCTCATTTTCCAAACCTATTTTCAGTTCTCCACATCAGTTTGCTTTAAAAAAAAGCACTTGTGAAAATTCAACAGCATTTTAGTACAAATTTCTACTAATTTACACAGGTGTGTATGCAGTTTCCCATACTATATGTTGCATAGCTGCCAAGTTATCCCTTTTTTTAAGGGAAATTCCCTTATGCTGAATAGGCTTCCTCGTGAGAAAAGGGAAAACTTGGCAGCTATGTATGTTGTTGTTGTTTAGTCGTGTCCGACTCTTCGTGACCCCATGGACCATAGCACGCCAGGCACTCCTGTCTTGCACTGCCTCCCGCAGTTTGGTCAAACTCATGTTCGTAGCTTCGAGAACACTGTCCAACCATCTTGTCCTCTGTCATCCCCTTCTCCTTATGCCCTCAATCTTTCCCAACATCAGGGTCTTTTCCAAGGATTCTTCTCTTCTCATGAGGTGGCCAAAGTATTGGAGCCTCAGCTTCACGATCTGTCCTTCCAGGGAGCACTCAGGGCTGATTTCCATACTATACTATATACTCCCCCCTTCCATACTATATACTCCCCCCCCCCCAAAAAAGTAACACGTTTGCTTGTTATATTTACTAATATATATTAGTGTGTGTGTGTGTGTGTGTGTGTGTGTGTGTGTGTGTATATATATATATATATATATATATATATATATATATATATATATATATATATATGATTTTGTGCATATTACTTGCCTGGAGAACAGCATTGCAATTTTTTTTAGAAGTGTGAATTTTGAAGGCTGGCTGGGTTTAGGTCCCTACCTGGAAGCTGCATGTGTCTCTTTATATGCATCTATTCAGCAACATTTCTTCTCCTGAGACAAGGAGTTAAAAACTGCTATTTCCAGAATGATTATAAAACACCCTTGAGTGTCATTCCTCAATAGTTGTTCCCTCTTTCCCTGAGGCCGGTATCATACTCACAAAGTTCGTTGCCTCTTGCTATGTCCAGAGGGGCACAGGGAATCTGAATTTTGAGGCCTCTTACCACTTTCCAGCTGAAGAATAAAGTAGCTGAGGCTTTGTAATGGTGATTGACAATTTCATTTTAAGCTGTTTATCAGTTTACACTCTGCCCATCAGGTACCGAAAGAACATGACAACCCTTGTCAGTTAAACAAAAGATTTGGATGACAGCATTTCAGTGGAATGTATATTTTTTTTCCACCTCATGCTCTCTGCATCGATACTGATAAAACAATTCCATTCATTATTCCAAAAATAAAATAATACAATAAAGATCTGGATGAGATCCTGACAGGTTAGATGAATATTGAAAAATAACAAAACAAACCTAAAACTGCACCTGATCCTAGTTCTTCAGCACTTTCCAAATAACCTGTCGGGGTTCATTAGAAATCCTTTTATTTGTTGAAGACAATAAACCAAATGTGGTCATTCTGTCAGTGGAAGTGAGTCACCCACCTGCTGCTGGTTCTTCATAACAGGAATATTCTTTTTTTTAGACTGTAAAGTTGAAGTTATATATTCAGAAAGCAAGCGTTGGACTTTTTATTTTAAAAATCTGACTTTATAATATTCTCTGCCATTGTTCTTCCATCTAGCACCTGCTTCAGGTGTCCTGTGAAAAGCATGGGACCTCTCCATATGGCCTTTTAATTGTACATGCATGATGATTTGTACTTACGAAACTATTGGGGGAATCATAGATGATCCCGCTATCAATACCATTTGTATCTGAAGAAGGTAGGGGTGTGTGTGTGTGTGTGTCACACTGCTTCATTTCCCTATAGTGCATGTGTTTCCCCAACATAAAGGGGAGGTGCATTTTGCGCAGTCGCGTGCAGCCCCCCCCCCCGGGATCCCTGAGGCAGTTCTGGAAGTTTGGAGACTGGCACTGCCTACCTGAGGCTGGAGTCGCCGCCCACTCAGTTAGCCGACCAATCCGGCCCAAGGGAGGCGTGCCAGGGGGATTGGCCAGGTAGGATCAGGTAGCGGCAATTGCAGACGTGCAAAGCCTACAAACTGCGTACCCTAGCGTTACCATATTCTGGTCAGAACTCCTCCCATGCCTACAATGGTGCAACACCACACCTGTCAGACTTAACTACACTATCGAAAAAATCAATAGGGCACTGCGCGCTGCATTCACGCGCATAGGAGGCCAGGTTGTGAAGCATCCCAGCATCAAAATATACAGGAAGGAGCTATTCAGGCATGACGGCGTACACCTTACAGCCACGGGCTGCGATCTTTGGCTGTGCGACATCAGACACAGCCTCCTAGAATGGTTGGCGGTTTCTGGGGCGGTTCAGGTGTAGGTAGTCTTGGCGGCGAGACCCCAATTTGTGGTCTCGGGTGGCGGATGCAGACTTTGGGTGGAATCCTTTAGTCATTTACATAAAGGGGAGGGGAGTGGGGGACGGTGACCCCCCTGCCCTATTGCGGCGACGATAACAGGGTTCCCGTAAACGGGCCACCGGGGGGGGGGGCATTTGTCGATGCCAATTGGCTGTTATTGCCCTCCCCTTCCAGCAGCGGCAATCGAGGGGGGCGGGCTATCTGCTTGAACATATGTTCTCCAGAGTTAGCCCAACCCCCACTCATGCTGGACAACCCTGAAGATCAGCCCACCCCCGGCTGGGGGCTGGGAGGGATATACGCCCAATGCCTGCGCCAAGGTCTTCCTACATCTGAATTTTAATAAAGTTGTGGCCAATTTTAATCCCATAAAACGTGGTCCGGTGTCATTATTCCGCTCGGGGCTGCCTTGGGGACTGGGGGGGGGGACTCCGCCTGACTGCGCAAAGGTTCTGGTTTATTTTTGTTCCACTTTTGATGCGCTGTATCCCTTTCAGACAGCAGTAATATAGCAGCATGAGGGAAGCAACTAATTAAAGCACAATAAATCGAGCACCAATGCACTATTATTGTGTCAAAACTATGTTGCAGAAAACATCCACAATGAAACACAAATCTGAAGGGGCCCATATCTTTCTTTGCCCAGGTTTTCTCTGACCCACTAGATTAGGCACTGTTCTTTCCCTGATTGTGCTCTTCTCTCTCTTATAATACTCTTTTATTGATGCTTATGATAATGTTTTCTGCTGTTTTTGATAACCGCTTAGAATTCATAAAATATTAAGTGGTTTAGAAATGCTTTAAATTTAACAAAAAAATACATCATAGGATCAGAAGGGACAAAGAAGACCAGCAACTCAGACTTCTATATAAGCCAAGCAGGGCTTGTCCAGACATACAGATTGTCTAGGCAGCTGCCTGGATTAGCACAATGAGAAGCTGCTGTTTGCTGTCCACATGAACTGAGTGCACATCAACATCTTCTTCTTCTTCTTCTTCTTCTTCTTCTTCTTCTTCTTCTTCTTCTTCTTCTTCTTCTTCTTCTTCTTCACAATCAGACATTGTCTTCACATACCATAATAAACAAATACAATTAAAATTAAAATAGAAAATAAAACATTTTCATACCACATTAAATCCATATTTTGGGATTCCTCCGATCCCATGATTTCCCTCCATTCCCTCCCCCGGTTCTTTTATATTTTCTTATGTTGTACATGTCTATAATTTTCTTATCTTTAAATATTTCCAATTTCAAACATTGTCCTTAATATTACAAGCATTTTTTAAAACCCTGCTATTGTGTTAACTTCTTTACAATGCTTTTGTAAATATGCAATAAACATTTTCCATTCTTTTTTATATTTGTTGTCCTCTTGATTTCTTGCATCTTCCAGTTAATTTAACCATTTCAACGTATTCCACTAGTTTACGTTGCCAATCTTCTTTAGTTGGGACTCGTATTGGGCTATCAATGTCCGTGCAGCTGTTGTTGCATACATAAATAAACTTTTATATTCTTTTGGTATATCTGTTCCAATTATACCTCTTAAGAAAGCTTCTGGGTGGTTTTTTAAACAAAGGTTATTTTAAACATTTTTTCCCCAATTCGTTATAGATCATTTCCCAAAACCTTTTTATAACCTTACATTGCCACCATGTATGGTAAAATGTACCTTCTACCTCCTTACACTTCCAACACTTATTATCTTTTGTTTTGTACATTTTTGATAATTTAAATACCATCTATACATCATTTCCATATAGTTTTCCTTAAGTGCCATGAATTTTATATTATTTCTCCATAATCTTTCCCAAGCACATCAACATCTTCTGAAACTTTGCACTTGGGGACACGGAGGCACACTCCGGTTTACATACCACTCTCAAATTCACAGATGTATATTGTCTTCTTCAGACATACCTCTTTTGTAGCTCTAAGGGCTTCCCTGCTATTCACTTGACCTATTGCCTGACTAGTTTCACTCCCTTAGCATTTCCCTCTCCATGCCTCTATTTCCCTCCCAGGTACCACAATGTGTTCTTTCTTCCTCAGCTCTTTGAACCCACAGTTGGGCCACCAAAAGGACAACGTTTCTGCTTTTCTCTCCCAACCCACTTTCTCTTTCTTCCATGGTCAGCAATGCCTCCCCCTTACATCTTTCTCTTCCCAAGGCAACCTATTCATACTCTGAGGAAGGTTCTTTTTTTAAAAAAAAAAGTTTGTTTTTTTGATTTTTCAGGTTTACAAACAACAACAAAGAAAACCATTAAGATATAACCAATAAATCCCCATTTAATTCCCTCCTCCCCTTTTGTGGATCCTTATACCAACTTTTTCTCCTGCATCTCACTCCAATTTTTATAAAATATTTAACTAATCCATAATTCAGCTTTTAGCTACAAGTGTCATATCAGTCCCACTAATGATTTTACTTGCTTACATTTTTTTTAAATAATACATTACTGTATATACTTTCTCCATTCCTTATTGAAATGTAAGTCTTCCTGATTCCTAATTCTTCCTGTCAGTTTTGCCATTTCAGCATAGTCCATCATTGTTATCTGCCATTCTTTCTTGGTAGGGACCGTGTTTTCTTTCCATCTCTGAACTAACCAAGTCTGGGCAACTGTAGTCACATACTTGAATAATCTCTTCTGGTCACTAGGGATTTTGGCACCTAGAATTCCTAAAAGAAAAGCTTCTGGTTTCTTAGAAAAGGTTATTTTCAACATTTTTAATCAACTCATTGTATATCATCTCCATATTTTACATGTCCACCACATGTGATAGAAGGTGCATTCATTCTCTTTAACATTTCCAGCATACATTTGATCTTGATTTATACATTTTAGCTAATTTACTGGGGGTTAAATACCAATAGTATATCGTTTTCATATAATTTTCTTTCAGAGTATAGCATGCTGTGAGCTTTAAATCTCAATTCCTTAACCTCTCCCATGCTGCCAGTTGTATGTTTTAACCAAAATCTCTCACCCAGTGTAGCATCACTGATTCGACCTCTGAAGAAGATTCCTGCAAGTCTCCGTTCCATCCATGCTTCTCTTGCGCCTCGAAGTGGCTCAGACTATGGGCCAGTGCGATGGCAGACTACTGTAGTACAAATATAGAGAAAAGAGTTGACTCTTTGATATCCTGCAGCCTCTGTTATCTTGGTGCTGTAGCACAGCTCTCTTGCTGAGAAGGGATTTCTATTCTTAATGGGCAGGCTATAAATAAACAGCAAAGACAAACAGTCCTCTTGTTTCCATTTGAAATGCTGCAGCAAAGATTATTTCCTTGGTGCTTCTATCAGACCATGCTTCTCCTCTTTCACAGCCACTTCATTGTCTGCCTGTTAACTCTATAAGACTCAATAAGCTTATTGTCTTTACTTTTAAAGCTCCCGAGGGCCAGTCTCCTTCCTATCCCTCAACCCTGGTGTCCCGCTATGGACTTAGTGGTTTTCTTTGTTCTTCTAATTCTGGACTTTATTGTTTTAGGATTTTCTTGTTCTCTATTGCATCTTCATTCTTGCTGATCCATATGCTTGGATTCATCTTCCGTAACATTTGTGGGCTGCCCCGCCACCTCACTCCATACGTTGAAATCTCTCTTAAAAACTTATCTTTTTTTTCTTAGGCCTTTGGGTCTGGTTAGCTAGCTCTGTTATGCTCAGTATAATGGCTTGTGAACCGAGCATTTTAAACTATTGACTTTTATTGTTTTGCTTATATTTGTTTTAGATTTTGCGCCCTTTGGGGTAGAAGGTCTTACTTTAATTCTGTACGGAGCCATGTACATTGATGGAGCTATATAAATAAAAGCTATTGCTAATAATGTTTCCAGCAAATAACATATTAAACAAAATTTAGGCCATTTACTCAAGGAATAAAGTTGATAACTGTGTTTTCTCTTCTTCAGTCCCCAGGAACTGAATGACGTAGCACAGATCTTCAGTATACTGTGAGGCCCTCTATCAGCTGCAACAATGATTTTAATGCACTGTTGTCTTACTCTTTAACCCATGCTATGCATGGCTTACCAGCTAACATAGGAGCCAACTCGTAGGGGCTGAGGGGGTCTTTGCCCCCCCATTTTTTTTGAGGAGGCTAGCTCCCCACCCAGTTGATGGGCATTGCCATTCAGATGGTTTCCGTGCACCATGTCATGTGATCAGTTATGCAGAGCAGGGCTCACTTGCCCCCCCCCATTTAATTAAAGTTGACACCCCTACCTGCTAACTTGTTTATTATGTTAAATTAAAACCTGTCACCTTCCAGTTGTTGCTGCACTACAGTTCCCTTGATCCCTGACCAACAGTAGCTGGACAGCATCATATTGGCTGGTTTAGGTTTCAACAGTCAGTGCCCAACAGCATTTGAAGGATTTCAGTTTCCGCATTACTGGTTTAGATTGGGGGTAGCCAGCACGGCACCCTCAACATGTTGTTGGACCATAGTCCCTAACCGTGGGCCACGCAGAAAATTGGGGGGGGGGGAAGCACAGAGAAACACACAGTCACTAAAATTCCAAAACAGATCTAAACTTCAGTGGGTTTTCATGTTCACATTTTCAATTCTTGCTTTTTAATGTTTTATTATTTGTAAGCTGCTTAGAGAACGCTGTTAGTAAATAAATTTTCAAATGCAGTTCCCTGCTTATTTGACGTAACATTTATTTAGCTAAGTGACACTAGCCCTAAAATAAGCAAAGCCATTTTAGCTATGTCAGTGCAATGAATACTGATCAACTGTGCCCAGTAGGTGTCATCATTGTCCTGCGACTAGCCAGAGAGAGACCTTCACATTTCATTCTAAATGAGCCATAAATATTCAGTATGAAATATACCGAGATGTAAAATAGCAGGTGCAGCAAATTTGTAGTGAGGATACAGTTAATGGGTGAAGGATTCAATATTCTATCTACTGAGCAAACAACTGTATATAAAAACTCCATCTGTAGCTTTTTATGCATGCAACCAGATATACTATATGATTTATGTTTTTTAAAAAAATACTGATATCTTTGTTTTCAAAGATGGTTTTATACAATTAAGCAGCAACATGTTTGAAAGCCATTGCTAAAAATATAAACATTTCATTTCAGTAATTTTAGGTTCCATCTGCATATTTTGCAACAACAAAACTTCCCTACTAACACCCCCCCTTGCCAAAAATCCTAGGGATTTTCTATGTTGCGCCTCCTTGTTCTCTGATCTATGACCCCCACTCTTTCTCTCCTCAGTTTTTCTAGTCAAAACTTCTTTTTAAGTCTTTCATCAACATTGTCTTTATAGCATATGCACTTCTTTAAAGAAAAGTCATTACAGTAGTCTAAAGTTCCTTGCATAACTTTGCTTGCGGTATCTGTTTTTTGGGTATAAAACTATTCAGACTTGGGATGAAAATGTATGAGGTTGTTCATACCTACGTTAGCATATACTTCAAAATCAAGCCCAAATATATATTAAGACTAGCTGGCCCTGCCACGCGTTGCTGTGGGTTATTTGTGTGATTTCCCCTACCCTTTGCCGATCCATGACGTATCCCTGTGATTCCCCCACTCCCTCATCCCTGTAAATCCCCCAACTCTGTCCTGATCCATGACCTATTATGCCCCCTCTTTCCCCCACCCTAGCTTATCCCTGTGATTTCCCCTCTCCTCCCCCATCCCTCCCACTTACCCCTGTGATTTCCATCCTCTCCTCCGTCCAACCCCCCCCCCCGGGTTATCCCTGTGACCCGTTCATTTTGCACACAATCAATCCCCCAATGCGCGTGTTCTGTAAAATTTTGCCCTGTCCCAACCCTGACTTCCCTACCCACGTGTGTTATGTGAAATAACATTTATTGTACCCAAAGGCACAGCCCTGTAAAAGGCCCATATTCAGTTAATTCTATGCTGCGGCCTATTCGCGCGCCCCATCCCCCCCGGCAGGCCCCTAAATCCACTCAGTCTAGTCTGCAAAGCCGAGGTGAGATACTGTGGAGAGGGCAGATTTAATCCCTGTGTTTCCCCCCCACCCTGTTCTGACCCAGTACCTATCCCTGCCCCCTATTCGGCCCCCCATCCCCTCCCAGGCAGGGCCCTACCTCTACTTGGCAATGTTGGGCCTTGTTGCTGCAAAAAGCCTGTTTTCAGTTGGTTGCTGTGGAATTTTGTGATGTCATCTGGTGGCGCGGCTTTCGAGGCAGCAGTCGGCAATCTGCCTTTCTATTGGATGCTGCTGGAGTCTTCAGAGCTTCTGCTGGTGACGTCTAATTTGGGCACCACTTTTTGTGTTTAATCATTATTTTAGATATGAAAGGTTTGCTTTTTTGGAAAAAAAAATTATGCCAGATCCCTCACTGATAGGCATGGAACATTGTGGCCAAATTTGTTACATTACAGTTCAGCAGTTACGGAGAAAGGCTGTGACCTCTGCGCATGCAATGCCTACATTTATATATATATAGATAGGCAGCTTCATACCTTTTCATCCAAAGTCCCAGCACTTACAGCAACTCAAAATCTTTGTGACGGAAGATTCCTATTATCATATTTGTCATTGCTGATTTCTGTGGGGGAGGGCACTGTTTTATTAAATGCATGGACGTGTGGCCTATATATGCTACTTTCTAATATAATATTGAAGCTGAAACCAATTAACTGTTGGCTCAAATACACAGCTAGCATAAGCAGACACAAGTCTGTTGAAATCCATGGCAAAGCTATGGCATGTATCTTAAATTAAGGATGATGGGATCTGTAATAAATTATACACATAACACATAAAGCTGTGTAGACAGGATGCCAGCAGAGAGCTGTCTCAACATAATGTCTGGCAAGTCCTTAGGACTTATGCATGTCTCAAGCAGTGAGTGTCTGCATTAGTCTAGTCACCGGTGATTCCGAGATCTGTAGCCAGCTCTTCTCTTCTCCATGTGACATCTACGGGAAATCAATTGGATAGTGCCTCATCTCAGCTGCGTGCCCACCCACAGGTAACATGTAAATCCTAAATGTTATTCTAGTCTGCATTATACAGTGCAGTATGTTTTTATTTTCAAAGGCAAGAACATCTGTCCTGCTGCATAGAGCTGGTGTAAAGGTTATTTCCTGAGAAGGTCCGTGGGAATTATACCTGGAACTGATGACCAGGCAAGTAGCAAACCTCATGACAGAGCTGCATGCTACCTGTCTTTCACTGTTTCTCATGACCACCAGCACCATTATGATGACCAAGGTTGCATCTCCTGGTCTTGTGCTATTATCTTCATAAGAAATTGTGCCCCCCCCCCGTGCCTGTTATTTAAAAGTTCACACTGTGGTTGCTATTAATTGTGTCATAAACATCACATCTAGTTACCATAAGTTCTAGTCCCTCATTAATGGGGAACGACTCCATGTTGAAAGCAAACACAGAAGGAAGTTTTAAGGAATCAAATGGGGATTAAAGAAACCATTAAACTATTTCATTGATTGGTCTGTATGTGCGGGGCCAGATTTAGGTTTGATGAGGTCCTAAGCTACTAAAGGTAAGGGGGCCCTTTATATGTCCAGCTGTTCTTTGTCAACAACAAATTGTCACTGTTTTTTTGTGCTGAATATATGCTATATGGTAATTTTTATGGCCCTAATAGGTATCTAAAGCCATTTGCACATGCAGAATATAGGCACCCTATACGTATATAGAAATGAGCACACCAGTGATATTTTAGGGAGCAGGCGGGGCCTATTACTTACATAATAGGAGCCTACACAAAACAAAACACTGTTGCTGTATGTAGGTTTTATTTGTTTTTTTATCTTATATTTTGGAAATGTGCATCCAGTTTTTTCCCTCTTTAAATTTTTTTGGGGCCCCCAAGAGAGTGGGGCCCTAAGCTATAGCTTGCTTAGCTTATACATAAATCCGGCACTGTGTATGTGTTAAAATTAATACAGCATAAATATTTTTAAAGTGTTTCACCTGTGCTTTTGTCTATGTAATGCCTCAGGTGTAGTGTTGTAGTCATTGAATGCATGTAGCTGTGTGAAATGGAATTTAATATATTTTCCTCTGCAGTCCAGGAAGAGGACCTAGTTTGTTTCCATCTTCTCCTGTTCCAGTAAAGAATTCGGAGAAAGGTTCTGTGTAGTATTGGTCAGCATATTTAATGCTGTGGGCCGAGATAACTGCAGTGGTGCATTCGTCAATTAATGTTTGTGATTCCTTTTTTTTTAAAATCACCCACTGCCCCTAATGGGTTAGGGCAGTTTCCAAGTGCTAGCCACAATAAAATATGAAATCTTTTAAATACCAGGAACAACAAAAACTCCACCCACAATTTAAAAGCAACAGGAATTCAAAGTGATTTTAGGGAAAGAACAGCAACCCAGCCTTATTTTTGCCAATAGTGACAGCTGGGTTGCCAGTGAATAAGCAAAGTGTATGCAAAAGGAAGGAAGGAAGGAAGGTGAGGGAGAGAGAGAGGTTATACATTGGAACCATTGGGATGCTACTGTGCTGTATGCAATGATGACCACTGTGAAATGGGCTGTGGTTCAGAAAATCTGGAGGACATCTGTCAGGTTTTAAAGGTAGCAATAAGGCACAGGAAATCTGCTGTTAAGAAACTGAATGCAAAATATCAAAAGCAGTCCTTTAGATCACCATTATGGTCTCTGTCTAATTTAGTTTCTTGTTAACCCAAGGAAATATTACCATTGACCTCAATGGACGAGGGATTGGTACCAGGGTTTCACCTCCCTTTTGCCAAGACTTGGGTGCAGTTAGGCTACAGCAGGATAAACAGTGACTTGAGCAGCGCATTTTGGGCACAAAGAATGAAGCACTTTTGGGCATGAAGCAGAAGAAATATTGAACTGCCACAAAATGTATAATCTTTCATAATGCATTGCACCAAGGACTTACAATTAGTAGCCAACTGGGAGAATAAATGTATCCAGTGCTTTTTTCGCTCTAAAAAATGTTTAGGGGTACTCTCATTTTCCTACACATATTGAAATACTGCCCCTCAATGAGGCCAAACTTAGATTCACAAAATGTTTAGGGGTATGCGCACCCCTGCGTCCCCCCCAGAAAAAAAGCACTGAATGTAACCTTGGTTGGTTGGTTGGATGGATGGATGAGGTCAGGGGCATAAACAAATTCTAGGCAAGTTAATTTCCTGTTCATATGCTGAAATTCAATACAGGGAAAGGATAAACCTAAGCTAAAATATCACAAAAAGCTTCTTCATGGGAATTTATAGTGTGATGCATTTTAAAACAATTGACCTGATTGCCCTTCTAATGACATAGGGTGCTTCCATACTGCAAGCTTTTCATGCTACCCACTGTTGCTCTTCCACTGTATGGTGCCTGCAGACTGGCAATCCCACCATAAATACAGATTGCAAGATCACCTCTGAGGTTCACAAAACTACGTGCTCCATTTCACATGAGGACCAAGCCCTTCTGTCGACTATTGGAAGCCCTTGAGGTGCTGCTTCTGAGCAGGCAAGCACCAGGACCTGCAGACCAAATGCAGCCCCACATGCCTCTCTGTCCAGATCTAGGGACTATCCCCAGGCCATGCCTGCTCCCTACACCACATCCCCTCTCCTGAGGTCACAATCTCACCCACCCTGCTCTGCAACTCCCTTGAGGGCTTTTACTTGGCTCAAAGGTGTCCTTGAACTGCCATATTGTCTTACCTGAATGTTGAATGGAGTGGTGTGTGTGTGTGTGTGTGTGTGTGTGTGTGTGTGTGTGTGTAGAACTCTACTGTTTTCGTGTGGCTGAAATGTAGGCTACTGCACAGAGGTACGAGTCACATTCCCAGCTCCACCTCCTTCCCCCTCTGGCCCCACCCATTGGAATGTGGCCCTCAGGCTGAAAGCATTAGAGGGATACATAACATTCTCAAGGTGGGAAGGCTAGTGGCTGAAAGGAACTGTGTCAGGGGTCTGGACCACAACAAATGGCCAAAACACCAGAGGTTATTAGAAATGTATTTTTCATCATCATGGCTCTGAAACCTGTCCTGGGATCTAATATGGCCTCTGCTAGTATTTGAGCCCAAGGTCATCTTTAGACATGCATAGTCTGTTTGATTAAACTGCCTCCAAACAAATTTTACATTCTATGCTACTTAACATAGGGTTTTGGGTTGTTGTTTTTTGGTTTTCATTCAGCTTTATTCATCATTAAAATGAGAGTAATCTGCATACTTTTTAATCCAGGATTAGCCCTTTTTAGTTTATTTTCCCCGCAGACTGATTGTCAGTGCTTCAAAAGCACCAACTATTGATGGATTTCTATACAGCTGCCTGCACATCTGCGGCAATAAAATGTGAATCTGCTTTAACAATATCTGAAGTCTTCTGTTTGGGGTTTTATGCAGCTTTTTCTTTCTGAAAGCACCTGCATATTCTTCAATGCTAGCTTGGAAAAGCATATATAAAAAAGACTCATCACTGGAAGATGCTGTTTTGTTTTGTTTAGATATGTCTGCATTTAGATATAACAGTAGTAATGTTTGCGGCTATAATGAAAACAAGAAATCTTTCTTATATCCTTTTCTAAACTAAAAGTTTATAGCCCAATTCAGCAGCCATAAAATCCAAATATGCAGGCTGATCTTTTAGGCTGGTTAGTTCTGGACTTCCTATGCAGATACTATATGGAAAATTGAAGGAAGAAAGCATGCTGTTTGCCATTCAGCAAGCTAGAAAAGAATAACAAGTGGGGCTCCAAAGGAATCAGTCAGTGCTGTGAGGTATCTTCAAAGAGATCCCAAGAAAGTCCAACTGAACGGAGTTGGCGCCTTATTTATCATATTTGTGGATGATGCAAAACTGCCAGCACTCCAGAGTGGGGGGAGGGAATCTATTTCGGCCCAAGGGTAGCATTCCCTTCTAGGCAACTTTCCAAGGGTCACATGTCATTGATGGGCACAACTAGAGGCAAAAGTGGGTGGAGCAATTAAGGCAAAATTTACCTTTGTACAGTTTCTACACACTCATACACCCTGACTATCTTCCATCCAGACAAGCAAGAGACTTGTGGAATTTCTTCTCTGGCTCAGATTAAAATATGATTTGAGGAACAACTGCTGGTTAACCTGGCTAAGAAGTGCACTGGACCTCCAGCAAAGAAAGCTGCCAGTGCATTAGATTTTTGACTGCCAAAGTCTCTACAAGCGTATTAGTTTGTGACTTATCAGTGCATTGGAGTGATTACCCCAGGCATCCCCAAACTTCGGTCCTCCAGATGTTTTGGACTACAATTCCCATCATCCCTGACCACTGGTCCTCTTAGCTGGGGATCATGGGAGTTGTAGGCCAAAACATCTGGAGGGCTGCAGTTTGGGGATGCCTGGATTACCCTGTCCATGGCATTGAGTACAGCCGGCATGAATATGTGCAAGGGGGAAAAATCTAGAGAGGCAGAAAGACTATCCCCCTTCATGGGAGACCTGCAGAGACCTGACTTTCCTCCGCACCCTTACCTTCTGCCTCTTTATTCTGGCCAATGCAATGTAATGGTGAGTTGTAATAAGGAATTACACCTGTGATCATTGACAATCACCATTAGACGACTGTCCACAATCACTGAGGAGGCAATTAATCCAATAAGCCCAAGGAGTAGACGTATGGGAAAGGTATTAGACAGGAAACAAAACCAGAAAGGTAAGGGTCATAGGTTCAGGGTATTCTGCAGAAGCAGGAAGAATTCCTCAGAAGGGTCAACTGACTTGTAAGGTACGGAAGCTCTGACAGAGCGTCTGAGGCTGATAGTTTCTTTTGCAATAAATCTTCAAGCTAATTACAACTTGCGTGCTGTGTTATCAAGACGGCAGCCTGGGCTCCTGACACCCAGTATGCTCTGCGACTATCCTTGTGGTGGAACATCACCAGTGGAACAGCTATACCCATGGATCTTTCTGTAAGTGGTCCAGGGCATTTCTGTCCAAGCCAGCATTGTCCCACTGACATATCACTGTCAGTGGAGTAGTATACAGCTCTGCTTTTTGAGACCCTCAACTGGCTTACCAGTGACGGTACTATATAAGTCTCTCTTATGCTGCACAAAGAAGAGCCCATTAATCACATTCTAGAATATTATCAGAGAAACAAGTAAGTAGGCACAGAGTTGACACCTGGTTGGTTGAAAATCACTTCCAGGTTTATCCTTCAATTCATTTTAGAACACCATGACTGAGCAGCTGTTTTTAATAATGAAAGATATTTATAAATTGCCATAATAACATTGTTTACTGTTTGCATTGCCTCTCTCAGCCTGGTTCATTAGCTATCATTAAAAGCTTTTCACAACATACTCTCTGCATATATAGAAATGTTGAGATGCCATCTTAATGGGAAATGTTCTATTTGCAACGCACAGCACAGCGAACAATATGAATGGAAGGCGGTTTGAAGGAGGAGTAATTGTTGTTGTTTTTTTAGATCCCCAAAGATATCAGTGACAGAGCTGAATGATTTCTAGATATTGCACATGGAAAAGACCTAGAGGTTTCAAGCTAAGTTGAGAAATATTCTGTGGAAACTGAAGAGCATGTGGCAGCTGCAAGAGCAACTCTTCTTCATGCATTTGCAGATGGAATTGTCTATATGGTTTTCCATCTTTAAGGACATAAGAATTGCTTTGCTTTATCAGACTAAAAGTCCATCTGTTCCAGCAGAGTGAACAGCCATATGCCTCAGCAAGCATTGTTACATGTACATGTGGGATATTGCACTCCATGTAAGAACCCGGAAAATACCATCCCTTGAGAAAGGAGAGATCTTTTGCATGGAGAAACAATCAAGTACTGTTCTAATGTATGCTTAAGCCATATTTATCCCCCTAAATATGTAATGACACAAGATTTATTTTTTATTACAAGAAAGAAAGCCTACATAAATTAATTTCACGGTAATGGATGTGGGCAAAATATGTTTACATATAAAAACCACAGGTACACTTAATTAATACATTCATACTCCTGAGCTGAAGCAATGCTGGTCTTAGTCTGTAGTAAATAGAAAAGTGGGAGAGTTACTTATGGACTCGGAAGATCGAGATAGAAGCAAAGTTTTACCATTTCGCAACTAGGGCAATCCAGCAATGGAGAGAAAGAAAGATGGTCAGGACCCAAAGCTGGGATGAATACCTCTGTGCTTGAGAGAATTATAAATAGTTAGGCAACAAAATCTTACCCGTTCCTTTTCTGATATCCAATGGAGCACTACAGCTGGTCCTTGAGGGCAGTGTGGAGCATGTTGAGCATCGTTGAAGTCATGGTGTGCCGATTAAGCCACTCAGAATGACAGCCTTAAAAAAGATTTTGGATATTGTAGGTGTATATATAAAATGGGAGGCAGAGTGATGAAATTAGAGGAAGAAAATAGAAGTTTCTTGTGAAACAAAAGTCGGTAACTTTTCTCTCAAATGTGCTTAATGATTGTCATTTTGTTTACATGAGAAGCCTAGCATAAGTTCCTGAATTCAGAGTAAACAAGCTTTCTCTTTCCAATTTTAAGATGTCATAAATTATGCCTGGGCTGACCCTAATGTATGTTTGCAGAAAATTTGTTCTCTGGGAGGACTTGGAGAAGGAGATTGTGTCCTATTTTGCCACCTGAGGTGAAATAAGAAGGTTCTGCCCCACCCCACTGCTGTCACCCTGATGCCGTGACCCCATACCTGGCTTGTGTGATGGCACCTGTGAAGCAGCAGCAATGATGGCAGGTTCTGATGAGCTCTTGCGAACTCTCACAGACTCCCACGAGATCTTGCTGGAAGCCACCACCGTTTCTCTGTTGGTGATGGGGGCCTGTGGGGAATTCTGCTTCTTGGTGTTTCAGTGCCCGAGACAGTTGCCTCCCCCTGTCTCTTGGGCGGGCTGGCCCTGACGGGGAGTTTCCCCCAATGTCATTGATGACTTATCAGCATTTGCCTCCTTTCAGTCTCTGGAGTCGAGAAGTTTGGTCTTGTATTCTATGTCACAAAGAAGAGTGAGGGTTATGGAGGTAATGGATGCCACAATGCAATGCAAACCAGACGTATGCCTTGTTCCTTCAAAATAAGCCAAAGAAAAGTCAGGTCAAGCACTCTCTCGTTACATTTTACCAACAGGACAAGCTGCTCTAGCCATTATTTTGATGGATGGATAGATGATTTTAACATATTTATACCCTGCCTCTCCTTCTCAGAGTTCAAGGTGGCTCACAAACAAGAATCACAAAAAGCAATAAAATCAAAAGCTATACTAACCAAACAGATCAGCAGATAAAGAGATTCTAAAAGCTGCACAATATCTGTTTGCCCCTAAAACCCTGCAAGAAATTTAAACCTGGAGACTTGACATAGCTTTTCATTACATTTCATGCCATCACCTTCCTTTACCTGGTAGGCCACACCCTCTTTATGAAAAAAAAACGGCTGCAAATGGAACCACATCGACAACAATAACATCTTGATTATCAGTTGGATAAACAGTTTGTTAGGCACAAAATAACACATCACGATGTAGTGAATAAGCTTCTCATTTCTCCTGCATTCCTCGTCTTGTTGGTTGTTGAAAGGTCTGAAATGTGGGGTTTTTTGGGAGGGTGTATCATGCTAGTCATGATAGAAAAGCCCATTTTAATATCACATGCACTAGGCATTATACAGATTACATGCTAGGTGCAAAAACAGTTTTCAGGTTGCACTCAGAATTGCTAGAACAAAGATGTAGTGATGGCCACCAACATAGATGGCTTTGGGATTAGACACATTCATGGAGGATAATGCTATAAAAAGCTACTAGCTACAATGATAGCAGTGCTTTGCCTCCATCCCAGAACACCACTTAATGAAGATGACAGGAAGCAGAGTGCTATTGTGCTTGTGTCCTGCTTGTCAGCTTGTGTGGCAATGTCCCTCCTTCCCATGTAATCAAGACTCGTGACACAGTAATTGCGATTTAATTGGGTGGTTAAGGCCACAACTTTATTAATTAAGCATGTTGAGCGGAATTGGCTTAGGCGTTGGAACCTAACGGACTATATCCGACTCCAACCCGTGTGTTGGAGTCCTTGAGAAGTTAACCACCAGAAAGGAGCCCCGCGATGTAGATCTACTAGAGCTCCTCCTGTGGCCACCGAAGGGGCGTGCCCTACGGCCCAGGCAACTCCCGGCTCAGGACCAAGCGACGCCCCCGGAATCCTTTAACGGAATTACCTCTCGGATTTAGGGCAGCTGGTGACGCAATCAGCCCCTCCTCCATCTATTGTTATGCAAATTTCCAACGCCTAACCGCCTAGTCTAAGTTGTGACGACATGCTACGAGGTAGGCGAAAAACCCATCATGGCTAGCCCAGTATGGGAAAAGTCCTACCCGGCCCGCTGACTAACCAGGCAACCGACTCACGTCCATAGCAGCGTCCCCTTATCTCTTTTTAAGGGGTGGGCGGGCGGGTGAACTGTTCGCTCCGGCGGACAAGGAAGTAAAGAGGGCTGCTTCCCGCCTGCGGGGAGCTTTAAACTTGCCGGCTCCGCCCCGACCGCTCTCATTGGCCGGTCGGAGGTGACGCAGGCGGGAAGCTACCATCGCGTAGGGGCTGAGCTCACAGCCCCTACGCGGTGGTGCAGTCGGTCGGCCCACAACCCCACTTCCGTCGCAGGCGCGGAAGTGGCTTTGTGTGGCTATGTCCCTCCTTCCCATGTAATCAAGACTCGTGACACAGTAATTGCGATTTAATTGGGTGGTTAAGGCCACAACTTTATTAATTAAGCATGTTGAGCGGAATTGGCTTAGGCGTTGGAACCTAACGGACTATATCCGACTCCAACCCGTGTGTTGGAGTCCTTGAGAAGTTAACCACCAGAAAGGAGCCCCGCGATGTAGATCTACTAGAGCTCCTCCTGTGGCCACCGAAGGGGCGTGCCCTACGGCCCAGGCAACTCCCGGCTCAGGACCAAGCGACGCCCCCGGAATCCTTTAACGGAATTACCTCTCGGATTTAGGGCAGCTGGTGACGCAATCAGCCCCTCCTCCATCTATTGTTATGCAAATTTCCAACGCCTAACCGCCACTCGAGCCCCCCCAGGCTCGCCGCCAATCCGCTCGCATGCCTTAGCAAATTGAACATTAACTATTAGGTTATTTAGGGACTTCTTAAGCTGTTAGGGGGCCGTGATCCTAATCTCTTATTTGCCTAATTAAATTCTCTAATACGTAACCAATCTCTGATTCCCATAGTTAAGTTCTCAAGCCAAACATCATTCCCCTTGGGCGACAAATGAACGCCATCTTGACGATAAAGGGCTGCTTCACTCTGTTTCAAATTAGGATGTGAAATGGCATGACCGTTCAACGATAGGACTCTGCGGATCACAAAAGAATTCAGGAGCCGTCTGGCCTTGTTCAAAGCAATAGGGCAACGTCCATCGCGCCAACTGCGCCTCTCCAACAAGGAGGACCAAAGCAGCGTCATCTCCGAGCAGCTGTCCATCAGGGTATCAAAGTCTCTGAATATTTTCAATTTTAAGTCCACTGCATTGCGATAGGCCAGGTCATTCTCTCCGAGCTGGATCACCAGTAGGTCGGGGTAGCCAAGTGAAGCAGCCCGATTTTGTATGGCTGGCAGAAACTCGTCCCACAGCATGCCCCTCCTCGCGATCCAGGACACTTGGACAAATTCAGGGAGCCCCAGCCCATTCCCCAGGCCCACCTCGATGGCCCTTTCCCGGGCCCAATGGACTATGCTGTGCCCAGCTATCCAGATGCGTACGACTTGAGAACCTGAAAACGAAGAGTGACAACCGGGGATCAGACAGGCAACCGTGGCGACGCTACGTACGAATGTACCTTTTGAACGCGTTCGATTTCCACCTCCCCAAGTCCTTAATTCTCTCGGACGAAAGACCCAAATGCATGGCTGACGTAGCTGCGCCAATCCTGAAAGAGTGGGCCGCGAATTCAGTGGGATTATAGCCGCAAGAGGCAATGGCCTTGCGCAGAACCCTAGTGAATTGGTGTCGGGTGAGCCTGGCGCCGTCCTGATGGACAAGCAGTGGGCCCGGGCCGGGGGGCCGGAGGTAAAGAAACCGCCTGGTATCTTTTACCGGACATGGACCTGGAGAACCTGTTGCAGGGAGCTTAATAGTCGCGCCCCTTCCCTTCTGGTCGGTTTTGGAACACCGTATGAGCAGCTGCATTTGGGAGTTCGACAGTGATACGTCCTGTAACAGAATGCCGCGGGTGATACCCTGGGGGGAGTCCTCACACACTACCTCGCCCACTCTGAGCGCCCCAAAGTACGCTATAGAGAATGCTGCAGAGAATAGGCGCGCCTCAAATTTGGACCAACAAAGGGACCTCAACTGTCTATGAACCTGAGCCAACATGTCAAAGGTAATGGGTCGCCTAGGGTCGCTGGCAGGCGGCTGGAGCCTGCGCCAGCCCTCCATAGCTCTACGCAAATGGAAATTGTCACACGGGTCTGTAAAATAGAGTGATTTGGAAAAGAACGTGATGGCTGCTGTGTGAATGTTGAGAGTCTTCGGTGCGCGTCCCAGGTTCCTCAAGTGCACTACATACTGCATGACCTCCCTCTGGGTAGGAGGGCCCAGCAGGGAGGCGGTGGACCCCTTCTGTCTGAACTTAGAGAAATCGGCCCAAGCCCGCTTATACGAGCTCAGTGTAGAAGGGGCAACTGAAGCTAATACTCCCTTTAGGATTTCTCGCTCCCAAGGTTCCATAGATGTTTCGGGAACGGCTCCGGCGACTGGCATGCCTCCGGTGCCAACGATCGGAAGCGATCCATCTGGAAGCGAGACAAAGCATCTGCAATGTTGTTATTGACCCCTGGCACAAATTTGGCGGTAAATTGCATATTCAACTGCAAACTGAGTAACACGAAGTGGCGTAGGAGAGAGGACACCCTCATCGATCGCGTGGATTGCCGAGTGAGGACGCTGACCACCGCTTGGTTGTCGGTTCTGAAGCAGACCCGTCGATTCCTGAATTCCTCGGACCATAAATGCACGGCCACTACTATAGGAAAAAATTCTAAAAATGTTAAGTCGCGCGTGATGTCCGTACCTTGCCAGCTGGCCGGCCAACGCTGCGCGCACCATCTACCTTTGAAGTAAACCCCGAAGCCTAAGGTACCTGCTGCGTCTGATTGCACCTGGAAATCAGCTCGCAGTAACATCATGGTGTCCTGCCATAACGACACCCCATTATAGTTCTCCAGAAACACTAGCCAGGATTCAAGGTCGGCCTTGACCTCGCGGGGGAGCCGTTTCCTATGAAAAGGTTTTGTTAGGCCAACCGTGAGCCTGGCTAAGCGCCGACAGAATGGACGTCCAGGCGATATAACCTTGCAGGCAAAGTTGAGGTGTCCTAGAAGTGATTGCATTTGCCTAAGGGTAAGTTTTTTAAGGGGGACGAGTTGCCTAATGGTCTCTTTGAGGGCAATTAGTTTTTCTGAAGGCAGACGTGACGTTTGCGCAACAGTGTCCAATTCTATGCCTAAATATGTAAGGCGCGCGACAGGCCCTTCCGTTTTTTCCGCTGCCAGCGGTACACCCAATTCCTCTGCAAGATCTGAGAAGGCCCGTATAAGGCGTGCGCACTCAGAACTGTGAGCGCTAGCCACGAAGAGAAAGTCATCCAGGTAATGTGTGACCCCTGGCAGACCTGTTTTAAAGCGAAGGGCCCAATCCAGGAACGTGCTAAAAGTTTCGAACGCGGAGCATGCCACGGAGCAACCCATAGGCATGGCCTTGTCGATGAAATATGCCCCCTTGAATCTGAAACCCAGCCACTTATAGTCCTGCGGGTGAACTGGAAGTAGGCGAAACGCTGATTCAATATCGCATTTCGCCATCAAGGCACCCTTACCGAATCGCCTTACTAACTTCACCGCCTGATCGAAGGAGGCATATTTCACCGTACACAGTTCCTGGGGAATGCCGTCATTGACTGACCTGCCTATCGGGTGGGAGAGATTATGAATGAGCCTAAATTCACCTGGCGCTTTTTTAGGGACCATTCCCAATGGGGAAATATGGAGATCGGGTATCGGCGGTGCTGTGAACGGGCCAGCCACACGTCCTGCTGAGATTTCCTTGTTAATTTTCTTAATGGCTATGTCTGGACTTTCCCTGACAGATTTTTGATTGGGGGGTTCACCTGTGCTAGGTGGGGTACACACGGGTATTCGGAAACCGGTTGAAAACCCCTCCCAAAGGTATTTTGCTGCATCTTTATTGGGGTAACAGTCCAGCAGTGATTTTAATGGGTGAAGCTTTATGGGAGAATAGGCCAGAGCAAGGGATCTATTAATATCTATTAGTCCCTGCAGTTGCTCCCTGGGGGGCACTTGAGGTGTTTCTGGGGCCCTGGTGCGAGTTGCCCCTGCCGCCCCGAAAGGACTGCCTCCCTTTAAAGCACGAAACTCCCGGGTGCTGACCCAAACACTTCTCGCATTCATGTATGTACTTACAATTGGGACGCTGACAGAGGCCCTTATTATATTCCCAGCAAACCCTGCGTCGCGGGTCCCTCCTGGGTTCGAACTTGGCGGACCTAGGTGGGTCCGTCTGCTTCCTCTCTACATAAGGGACCACGTGATTGCTCCAAAAATGCTGGTGGCGCTGATCCCACCTGGTTTTTGGATTTTGTGAAGCATTCCTACGGAAGTCTTCATCGTAGTTTAGGGCGGCCGCTTCACCCGCCATCCTATAGGCCATCCTAACATCTGCTATGTAAGCCATCAGGTGCATTGCCCTCTTCGGGTATGCAGCTGTTATTACCGCAATCCAGATATGCATACCATCTAACCAATTTTCGAATGTGCGATCAGCACGTGGGGTCCTATGCCTTCGCCTGCCATACTCCCTTCTCTTTTCACCCTTTCCCAGCATTTGGGACACTGGCAAAAGGGTGAAAATATCTATAAAATCCCCATTCAAGATTTTCTCCCGTGTTTTATTTGATAAATGGGATCCCAGAATGATGTCTGTGTCTGAATTGGTGGAATACTTTGAGTCCGGTAACAGGGCACCATCCCTCCATTCCAATGTCCCCTTAAATGACTTACGATGAGCACTGGCCCGCCTCTTATGCACCCACAAAGGAAGCCCCATCTGATCCTCAGCAATCCCCCAATAATCCTCCATTGGGACCTCGCCATCCGAATCGGAAGACGTACCTGAGTCATATGAGTCATCATCCTTACTTCTCTTACGTTTTTCGGATTTCTTCTTTGCCTTTCCCCCCTGACGACGCTCTTCTTCCCCTCGTGACGCCGGTTCGCCACCTCCTGCCGGCCTGGAGGTGTCGTCGTTTTCCGACGTTTCGGAACCCCCATCATTCCGGTGGACCACTTCTTGCGCGGGCTGGGCCCCTTGCAGGCCTGACCGATTGGAAGAACCTGCCGCTTGAGCCCCCGCCCCCAGAGGTTGGGAGTTGGGGGCATTAGCGCGTGCCTTTTGCCCCCGGGTCCGCGGGGCCTGACTCACGTCGCTTCCACGTTCGGAACCGGAGCTGGAAAATAAGGAAGCAGAAGTACAAGGCGACTGGGACTCTGATAAACCGGTATCAAGGATGAAATCCTGTGACTCAACAATCACCTCCTGCGACTCGTGAGGATCCCCCTGTGTGGCGTCGGCCGTGGGAGCAAGTGATTTAGCAAGCGGTACTAACTGTTTGCAGACATCCTGTAGGGTATTCTGAAGCGTAGAGACCACCCGTGCCAAGGCCTCGGTCTTATCCCTTGCTGCAGGGCTCTTGGAGGGGGCCTTGCCTTGGCCACGCTTAGGTGCCATTATTGGCTCGCTTCTCCGCCTAAGTAGGATTCTCACCAATCGAACGGACTGCCTTATTAATTATGTATTCAATCTATTTTCTTCTGCGCTATAATATTTATTTGTTTATTTTATTTTATTATTTTATTATTATTATTTATTTTATTTATTTATTTTTTGGAGTTTTTTAATTTTTTATTTATTTATTTATTTATTTATTCTTATCTATTTATTTATTTATTTATTTAAATTTTTATTTATTACTGTTATTAATTATCTGTTCTATTATTATGATCGTTCTATTCTTAATTTCCCACAATTATTCTTATCTATTTATTTATTTGTAGTTATTATTATAAATCACTGTTTGTTGCCAGTAAGAGTTAAATCTATTATTGCGCGTCGGCTTGCCCAGCAGGAGCAACAAAGGATTTATTTATAAACTGCAAATTAATTCTCCAAGTAACTCAGATCGCTATAAATTTATCCTGTAATCAACCGCTCAATGCAATTGCACAGGCAAATCCACCACAGACCGCGAGATAAAGAAGATCCCCAGTCAATTTTACTTTTTGTTTGACTATAAACGATTGCACCCGAACAATTAACTTATAGGCTCTAACTACGTAACTTCAGGTCACCGTGCCTATTGCAATGTGGAGAACCCTTATTACAATAAAGCAAGGAAAAATCTTTGGCAAAGCAAGCCCTTTTGAAAATACAGTATGAAAGGCCCCACCACAAAGCTAGGAAAAACTTTTAGCAAAAGCAAGCCCTTTGGAAATCACCCTGTAATGCCCCACTCTGGGTTGCCACAAGCAACACCTGCCCAGCAAAAGCAGAAATTTTTGACCTTCCCAAAATGGCGGCCGCTGAGCTTATGCTGCAATTTTTTAACCTTCCCAAAATGGCGGCCGTCTCAAAATGGCGGCCGCTAGTGGACGCAGAAAGCCACACACAAAATGGCCGCCGCGCATACAACAGCGATCAGAGAGACCCTCTTAAAATGGACGCTGCAAACCACGTGGTCCTAAACTACCTCCCAGTGAGCTCTCAGCCAAATATGGGTAACCGGGGGGGGGGGAGAGATAAAACCACGCTGTAAAGAAAATAATAACTAATACAATGAGGCACACACAAGCTGGGCACTGACTGCTAAGCCCGCTGAGCCCCACACGGTCACTGAAGGGGTGGAAGTAAGCTGCGGATAGTTAACGCTTAAGGGGAGAAAAGGGGATTGAAATCAGAAGCTGCTCACCCGGTTTTGCGTTGATCCTCTTAAATCAAGTGGGGAGAGGAGGCAGCCGCCTCTACTCTGCACCCAGACTGCAGGCAGCTACGATGAGTCAAGGCAGAAGGCTCTTCCGAACAGCCTCTCTGTCGCGGGAAGCTGGAGGCGGCTGCAGCGCTTAAAATGCTACCGGGGCTGCGGTGGAGAGCTGCAGGAGGCTGCAGTGCTTTGCAATGCTGCCGGAGCCTCGGTGACGAGCTGGATGATGCTGCAGGCTTTGTACTGCTGCTGAAACCGCGGTGGAGAGCTGGAGGAGGCAACGCTTAAACGAAACAAAACAGACGGTCCCCACACAACTTGCGGAGAAAAACAGCTGGCGATCGGTCCCGCCGCACAGCTGATGAGCGGTAGCGTGGCGTCCGCCGAACTCGCGCTCCCCTCGCTCTTCGTGCCTTGGGAAATCAAATAGGAAGGCCACCAACAAAGGCACCACGCAGCAAAAGCAGCGAAAAGAAAAACAACGAGGCAAAATAGAGAACTGTTCGCTCCGGCGGACAAGGAAGTAAAGAGGGCTGCTTCCCGCCTGCGGGGAGCTTTAAACTTGCCGGCTCCGCCCCGACCGCTCTCATTGGCCGGTCGGAGGTGACGCAGGCGGGAAGCTACCATCGCGTAGGGGCTGAGCTCACAGCCCCTACGCGGTGGTGCAGTCGGTCGGCCCACAACCCCACTTCCGTCGCAGGCGCGGAAGTGGCTTTCCAACCCAATGGGCATCTGGTTGGCTACTGTGGGAAGAGAATGTGAGAAGAGAGAATAGATACTGTAGGCCTTTGGTATGGGTCCAGCAGGACTCTTCTTGTGTTTTTAGATAACGTGTCGTCAGAATCCCAAAATTAGGTGCTGCACAGAATGTTACATAAAGTTAGGAATGACAAACACTGCCCACAGACTTGTAATATAGTTTATTTATTTATTTGACATGTATTTTTTTTAAAAAAACAACCTTGCTTTTCTTCAAAGCTGCAAACATAGCAAATATGGTAACAATGCAAAACATAGTTTAAAACTTTAAACAGCTGGTGAAGAGGAAGAAAGAAAAGGTCAACAAATGAAGAGTGAGAGATGGGTAACTCAACATTAGAAGAGGGATATGGGAAAATAGACAGGCACTAATCATGTGACAACAATTTAAAAACTTTTCACCTAGCCGTCCCCATTACATGGAGATCTGTTGTCTCAATCCGTGCAATGAAAAAAACATAACTACATTCTAGGAAATACTTGCTTATGCATTTTTTTAAAAAAATGCAGACTTCTATTTCCCTGCTGGTCCTGCTCAGAAACTAGCTCCTTTCTGCCGTACTTCAAGAGCATTAAACATTCAGAGCCATATATATATCCTTCAAGGCTGTCACTGGTGCAGCCAGCAAGAACTTGATCTGGTGGTTTTTAAGGAAAGAACTTGAATTATATATATATATATATATATATATATATATATATATATATATATATATTTCAACTTGCTACTTCTCCTGCCTTACCTTTTTCTTACGCTGCTACAAGGAACCAGTGGCCTATATTAAACACATATGTACAAGTACCTGTACATTTGTTGTCCTCAAGTAAAAATCACAGTTGAAGCATTTCTGTATAAAGACAATTTGTTCACAGCCAAGATGGGTGCTCAAAACAGAGAAGGACATATATCATATAAATAATACCAATTGTTGTGAGATGCAAGGCAATGTTTTTAGTAGAACAGACTGGATCAGGAGGTCAGGTTTTATTACCGGTATATACTGTATTAGCAAATAGTAATTCTACATGCAGTGCATATTCAGAATAATTAGAAGTCCAGAAAACAATCAGAAGTGCAATAAAAACAACAGCCCAGTAGTACCACTGCTATCCACATGTCCTGATTAATTTACAGGTTCTTAGACTGAAAGTGTCACTGCCGTCACCAGAAGCACTTTTCCTGAGCAGACATTACTGAGATCTCAGCTGCTTTCCATCATTTGATGGCTCCACAGGTGCCTCTAGGCAACGACTCTCTGTTTTTCTCCATGTCTCTCCCTGCTTGGTAACCTTTCAGCTCTGAGCACAGCAGAGCGCCTCAAGCAATGAGTCTCAAAATGATGTCCCAGGGAACAAAAACAGCAACTTTTCACCATCCATGTTACATGTCAAAAACAGCCTCCAAAGCCCAAGGTTCAATCTTCCTACTGCCACGCGTAATCACATTAATACATTCTCTGCAACAGAGAGGCTTCCTCGTTGCTTCTGTCCATCTCCTCTTCTTAGCCAATCATAAAAATCACCAGCAGCAGATCCCACCCTTGTCTCCAGGGTGGGAAAACACTTACAAAACAAAACAAATAAGCAACTGTGTCGAGTAGAAAAGGCTTGGGATAATATGTGTGTGTGTTTTTTATTTGAATTTAATTTGGGACAATGATGCTCCAGTCAAAATACAGGAGATTCCATGTTTGCTAGCTGAACAAAGGGTTAAGAGGCATAGAGTTCCCTGAAAAATCCTAGAGGGCACTCCGTGAGGTCACATCCTCTGTTTACACAGGGCAGGAAGAGGACAAGAGAAAAAAAATTCTTACTACAGTACTTCCTTCCTGCACTGGGCTCATTCTCTTTTACATCTTGCAGCTGTGGAGGAAGGGTGAAGTCTGTGCTCTCTTGAGCACAGGCACAATATTCAAGTATCAACCATGTGTTTTGTTATCTAGAAGTCTATTTTGCCTGCCTGACTTGACTGCCATTTTCTGCTTGAATCAAGTCAGCAGTGTTATGTAAGTAAACAACATTACAGACTACTGTGTTGTTATCATTTAAGTTTGGAGCTGCAGGTTTCAAAATGCTGTCTTTATGAATGATTTATTTTACTTTGCTCAACTGGGTTCTGCAAAAACCCTCTTCCCCTTCAGCCAAACCCAAGAACTTACCTAGTGGTGGAGGCTACAGTTGAGTATTTCCGGATACCAACAGAGTATCTCCCCCCCCCCACCAGGGACTACTCGTCCCATAATTCCTAGCTGAAAACTGATGCTAGGCTCATAATTTTTGCCACAGATTCCGGAGCAGGCCTCTGCAGGAAGAAACACTTAACAGGGAGCAATTCCTATGGACGTAAAGTGGGGTTTACTTCTGAGTAATGTACAAGGTAATACACTGCAATGTTTCATTGTCCACTGTTTCTTTGCAGAGGAGGAGGATAGAGAACCAGAACAGATGAAGGTACCACACAACTTTTCTCCCAGCGAAGCAGCAACTGCGGCAGCTGAGACCCCTTCTGAATCAAGGTAAGGGGCTTTAGGCCCCAGGTGCACCTCCACTGCTTAAGTGTCTGCTGTTCTTTTTTCAAGTGAAGAAGACAGGGACCTCCTAGGCACTACCTACATGACCAAGGTGACCCACCAGTTCAATTCTAATTTTATTATGGATTTATTTATTAAATGTGTACAGTATATTGTCTTCATCGGTAGATCTAAGGGCAGTTCTCAGGTCTAGGTTCCCGGTGGTGCCATTGATTACAAAGGATTATGTTTGCCCAAATGATCTATATGGGCTTTCAAATGGGTCAAATGTATAATCTTCCCAGAGAACATGTGAAGGGGTTGTATTTTTTCCTTTTTCTCCAGCCTTCCTCTACTTTATCAGCAGAACCTTTGGCATTTATGTTTCGACACTCAGACCTACAGAAACTCCCATAAATGGTTGCTGGCACAGTTGTCATCATCACAGCCCCAATGATTTCTGACATATTACATGAGATACCTTTCGGGAAACTTGTGCATGACGGGGAATCCATAAATCCAAATTCAATTAAGTCATTTTTGTGCTGCACATATTCACCATACAGTACATATCCAGCTCTTTTATCTTGTGAAAGGGAAGGTAGAGGCAGGGAGACAACAGAACCACAACACTTATAAAAACGACTTGCTTACAGTCACTCAGTAATTATTATTCTAGCATTGCCCTAATACATTGTCTTACAAATGCCAAGGCAGGGAGATAAGCGTTTGCCTGTTGAAGGTGAAGAGCTTTGTTCTGTCTTAAATCACTGCTATTTTTTGCCAGTGTGCAGTGTGGGATTGTACTGGAGACACACTGTTGCTATTCCCTTCCTAGCCCCCGCCTCGCCTACTACATACAAGTCCTCTCTTTTTAAGGGCATTTCCCCATTATTTCAATCATTTATATCTTTGAATGCCTGACATTTTACAGTGCCCAAACCCCACGTTTCAGTGGGCATCAGTAAATCATCCCCCAACACTGTGTCTTCCTTATACACTCTTCCATACATAACATCAATCATTTTACCATTTCATAGGAATAAAAAAAGAAAGAATGTTTTCTTAACTGTGTCTTGCTTTATTGGCCACATTACATAAACAGGATGATTTATGAAGCAGGAAAAGGAAAGAAGGTGGTGTTTGCTCTTATGCTTTCTTCTCCCATCTGTGATTTTTGTCGTGTCTTTAGGCTTCATGGAAGCACCCTTGCACTAAGTTAGTATAGCAGCATGTGCAAATGTCTACACCCCTCCTTTAAGCTTTCTGAATGTTTGTGAAATGACTGTGCCTGCTTTAAGCTATGGTACAGTGCAGATAACCTGACTGTTCTACCGGTACAATATTTGCTGCTTTAGGCCATTGATAAGAATGGGCATAGTATGGGTTTCCTATACAAGTTGTGTCTTTGTCATGGAAACCAAGTTAACAGACATTAAGCACACCCTTGCCTCTCCTCTCTACCCCCCCCGCCCCTCTCTCTCACACACACACTCACAGTTGCTATGGTGGCACAAGATGAATGATCTTCCCTGCAGTTTCATTGATGACATACAGCCCTGTAATGAACTGTCAGTTCTTTTGTAGGGTTGACTTTTGGGGATTCGTAGCTTCTACTGATCCAAGGCCAGCAAGTGTTCCCCTCTTTTTTTAATGAACTGTGGCTTCTGAAAAAACACACACACCAACCAGCGTTTGTGGGCAGATAGAGAACCAAGCTAAAACACATTACTTTTAAGTAAGCTATAGACCTAGGTAGGCTAGACAGTGAAAACAAAAGTGGACAAGAGCAGAAATAAGTTGCGTAACAACTTATTTTAGTATTTTTATTTGGGTGCCTGATATCTCTGTTTGTTGTTCAGCATTTGGACAAACAAAGAAAAGAATGCTGCTTTCACACTGTCCCTTCCTTCCTTTTACTTTACTGCAACTACTATCCTCTAAACTAATTTCTTCTGCTGTGGTGTGCCTCTGCTTGCCATTGGCTTAAATTTGGTAGCTGGCCATTTTGGAAGCTACTCTTTGCATGCACCAGACACAGTAGAATTCTCAAAATGGTGGCTGATAGGCACCAATGGTGCACAGCAATAGGGGGGGGGGAGATACAAGAAACAGAATGGCATTGTTGACCCGGGCAATTGTGAAACCATGGGTTGGAATCCACTACAGCAACAGCATGGGAAGCTTAGATCTGAAATTATGAAGCCTTCTGCATGATGCTAGAGCTTCAAGGAAAAGACTATTGGAAGAATTCCATCTTGTTTATCCATGTTACAGTAGTAAAAACTAGCTATCATGAAGACCACCCCCCCCCAAAAAAATCTGGGCTTCCTCTGCCTTGAAATCCTACATTCTTAGAGTAGAAAATCAGGCAGGATATTAACACTTTCCTTGCTTGGTTTGTGTATAATTAAATATTCAAAGTTATGGACAAGTAATCTTGCAGAATTAGACTTCCCTAGCTGCCTGTGGCCCCTGTAGGGCTGAACGTATTTCATAATGAAGAGGCGTACTGGGGAGTAATGAATAGAGGTATTGTGTAGAATGGGGGGGAACCTGGCAAACAACTGTATGCCTACGCTGTAAGGTTACAAAGAGACAGTGGAGAATGGGACTTGGCTCACGCTCAGGTAGAGCTTTTCTTTTCCTTTTCATTGAAGTTCTTTACTGATAACTTCTGCATTCACATGCATTTGAAAAAAAGCGTAATATCAAGGACTCCGCATCTTTGCAAGGAAAACAATATGCCAGGAAGCATTTCAAAACACAGGCAGCATCTCCTGCAGAAGCTTGTTTAGAAAATAGGTTTGGCTAAACAAAAGCCTTGGAAATAACATAATCAGCACTGCCCCTGTTTGGGCGCACGGGCCGAGGGAGGAACAATTTGTCAAAGATACACACTTGTAATGTTCAAAGAAACAATTTCTAGCAGAGTGTTATCTCTTGCAACTCCTCTTTTCTATCTATTGTTTGCTATATGTTTTTGTTCAAGAGAAAAATTAGGTGCGCTCTGGAGTGTTTGCTTGGTCTTGAATTTCCCCCCTGTGCCAAGCTGTTTAATTTATGATGCCCTTCCATAAGAAAAAGCATCCTGGAGAACACTGTACACACTGTAGCAGAATATCTAATTTATTTATCCTCCAACCAAGGCCCTAGGTCAGCCTTCTCCAACCTGGTGCCGTCTGGATGTTGCTGAATTTCACCCCCCCCCCCGTGCTAGCCATTAGGGATATTATTACTATTATTACTATTATTATTAATCTCCTTCCACATCTATGCCCAATATGATTTACAAACGTACCCTGAAAAAAAAAGATGAAATAATGTTTAGAACTGTACAAAAAACAATGGAATGCGGGTTTAAAAGCAACACAAAACAAACACCTAAGGCAGAGAGACCTTTTCATCTAGCTGGTAAAGTCTGTCGAAACAAAAACGACTTCAGTTGTTTCCAGAAACTACAGATAGTGAATAGACAGTACAGCAATGTCCAAAGGCAAGCAGGATGGGGAAAGCTGTGCATGCATTATTTAATTGTTGCAGTCACTCAGCTTGTTGATTAAGGTTGGATATGTGGATTCCTATACCAGTGTTAACTAGGGCTATTACCTGTGAAATGGCTTTGGGCGCCAAGAGAAATGTTCTGAACATGTCTCTGGACGTTCCTTCATCCAGACAGTGGCTGGGATACAAAGAGCTCCCTTAGGCATGTGCATGCCCAGTGGGATTTTCCCTTTGAATGGCAGTCTGCTGTGCCACATCACAAATGCTTTTTAAACTCCCTTCAGTTTTCCTCAATGCAGCATGGAGGGCTAATGGTAAAAAAAAAAAAAAAAACCCCACACCACATTTTTTTTTCCGAAAAGGAAAAGGAAAGGTACAGTTGTATCAACCCACATGCACAACTTACAAAATAAAGCAGCTGACAAAAACAAAAACATTGGGTTGTATCCAAAGGTGCTTTTCGACCCATTGAAAAGCTGCTTTGGATTTAGTGGAGAAATCTAGGAAGTCCCTCTGTTTGTGCAACCTCTTGTGTAAGACATTGCACTTTTGAATGGGCAACCAGTATGAAAACTGGAAACACACAGAAAAATCTTAGCTCTAGACTCCCCCCCCCCATGCTGCACATAATTTTAAAAATGTGTTTATTTTCATTTTTATACTTCCCTTCATCCTTCAATCTCAGGGTGGTTCACAGCATAAAAATGCAATATAAAAACACAAAATACATAATAAAAATAAGAACCAAACCAATAATCCCCCCTCCCAACAACACATGTATTTTGTCACTTCTTACTTGCCCCAGATCTCCTTGTGATTCAGTGTACATGCAAAACTACCCCCCTCAATATCTATTACTCACCTACAATTGTAACTCACCGTGCAGTCTTATTCATGTCTGCTCAGAGGTAAGTCTGAGTTAACATCTTACTTAGTTCTGTGAGGCTTACTTCCAGATAAGGGGTACAGGATTACAGTCTTTGTTTCCTAGCTGGAAGAAATTTGCCCTGATTTATATGTGTATGTCCAGATATTATGGAATAACAGAATCATAGAATTGTAGGGTTGGAGGACCACCTTTTAACCGCAATGATGCTAATATTTTACAATCTGTATTCAGTGATACTGGACAACAGCTGGCTTGCCTTTGTTGATTACAGTTACTGTCTGAGTCGTGAGATCATTGTACAGTATGGGGAAAATGCTTCATTTTTTTGTCATATAGAGTCTTCAAAGTTGTTTTTTAAAAGAATTTTTGCATCATCATTGTAGAGTTGCACCCAAAAGTCCCATTCCTTCCACCAGAAAAAGGAAACCTGTGGATGCACCCCAGAGTGCTTCTAGCACAGGCGCCGCTTGAAATTTTGAAAAAAGTGTGGAGCTATTCTAGAAACCTGAACTTGTGATTACTTTGTTTCCCAACAACTTTTGCTTCTCTTTGTTTTGATGTTTCTGTGTTTGTAATAGGTTTTGTTTAGATAGTTTTGGCTGGATGTAGAAGCAGGCAATCCTTCAGGTGCTCTGGAACCAAGCCGTATGCATGGTTTTTCTGGAGTAGCACTTTGAGTTGTACCAGGAAATGTATTGGAAGCCACGGAGGAGCACCATATGTTTCCATTACACATGCCCAGTTAGCAGTCTAGTTGCAATATAACATCCCATTCATTGCAGCCATCTAACCTGGAGATGAAATAGTTCTGTAGAAACCAGGCCTTCCTTTGCAGTTGGTTGCCCAGCTATAATAGCATGCATTTAAGTCATGGACTGGTGCTAATCCAAGTATTACAGCTCAAAGTTTCCACATGCTAGGAACTGAGCATGCTAGGAACACAATGACTTCCTGATCCACAGGGTATCCCTTTACTGAGAAACAGTTGGCTAGAACAACATGATGTTGCCAATACTGCAATGTTTTCATCTAGAAAGGAAAAAGTAGCTTTGTAGCTCGGCGGTAGATCACATGTTCTACATGTAAAAAGTCCCAAGTTCAATCTTTGGCTTCTCCAAGTGAGGCTGGGAAAGACTCCTGTTTGGAACCATGGAGTGTGGTTGATAGTCATTATAGGCAGTACTGAATTAGATGAACCTATGGTTTAATTTGGTACAAGCTATCTTCCTATGCTGTAGAATCACAAAATATATTGGGTAATTACAATGGGTGTAAAAAAGAGAAATCAATAATTTACAGCTCTCCACAGGCATCTAATTGCTCTGGGGAAAAGGGGAGCACAAGACTACATTTTTTTAGCTTCAGTACAGTGGACAATTCACTAAGTGATAAATTACAATGCTGGACAGTTTAGTCTGTGGAATACTGGTCATCTGTACATTTGCCCTTGTGGTGGTGTGGAGAATCCTATTATACCACCTAGAACTGACCAGAAATCAGGGAATGCCAGGAAATTCTAAGGTTTTCTTTACCATGTAGGCAGAAATTATAGACCACCATCTCATCATGTGGTTGTTCGGGTAAATGGTTGTCTGTGAAATGGGAGAGAACTACCTGAGTGCATGTAAAAGGGAAAAAAGTGCACCTATTCATCTTTGAGTTGGTGGACCTACTCCAGAAAGTACCATTGTTCTATATGGCAAGTTTCACAACCTGCGTTAAGCATTTCTCAGCTTTTCTAAAAAGCGTTTTGCAATGTAGGATAGGTACAGAAAGGAAGATTGACTTCAGGGGGAAAAGAAAAGAAAAAGGTCCCATTGTGCACTTCCCCCTATGCCTCTCTCTGGATTGGAGCGCAGTGATTTTGAAATAAACACCAGTATTAGTCAGGGATAGTCTTTTTAATTTTTTTTTAAAGAAAGCTCTTTATGTAATCTAGCCTTACTGATTGATTAATAGTGTTCCCTGGGGTGAAGTCTTCAATAGGCTCTGTTTGAAAAAGAATTGTTAAAAGCTGAAGAGCTACATTATATACTTTATAGGTCAAAAACAGCACCTCAAATTGTTCTCGAAAGACAATAGGAAAATAGTGCAGAAGCTTTTGGCGGTAACAAGCCTCCTGTAACCAGGTTCCGCTAGGAGGTAGACCGCAGGAGTCTGCCTCAGTTGGCAATATTCATCTCTTATTGAGAGCAATCATGGAAGATGTGTGATGATCAATTTTACATGTACCATTTACAGTGCTTTTGAGCCTCATTGCACATAAACCATGCCTTTTGAAACTGACAATGTTTTCTCTAGCTTTAATTTCAACAGATGTTAGAAAGGGGCAATGGTAGAATTGACAGTGCAGCAGATTCACTGGAAACCAAGTGGTTAGATGTTGAAGGAAGTGGTGATGGGCGGGTGGGGAAATCATGCAAAGGAGGGGGTAATACCTTGTCAGACTGTCACCAACCATGCCATGAAGGTACTGGTAGTTGTGGGCCAATATGGGTCTGCATTTGAGGTAGCCAAGTGAAAAAGTAACTGGAACTAGCAAACATCTTGCAGGTGGAATATCTATCGCTCTTCAAGAAAAGGTGCCAAAGTGACCTTGAGTATGCATTCTAAGAGACTGGATCAACTTCTCAGATCAATTCACTGTTTATGCCAGCATTGTGAATGTTATATGTGGGAAGAAATAAGCAGCATACTAAATGCTCTTTCTGCAAAGAAGTATTATGACGACATGAATTGCTGCAGCTTTGACCATTTCCTTTTTATCTCGTTATTTCCGCTTATTAGCCCTGTCTTGAACTACTATTGTCATTGACCTTGATGCCCCCAAATCTGTGCAATCCTATGTATATTTCTCTACTTAGAAGTCCCACTGTGTTTGATGAGACTTGCTACCTAGTAAGTGTGAATACAATTGCAGTCCAAAATTATTTCAAGATGCAAGAACTACACTCTCTGTCAAACATGCCAGATGATAATGTCAGTTGAAATCATCCCATTTCCAGATAGTGGTATTCTGAGATCTAAGAAATTGAATGAGCATATTAAGTTTTCCATGTAACTTACGAGGATTAATTCCAAATTAAAAATAAATATAAGCAAGCTGTGGGCCAGCCTCTTTGCATAAATTTGAAATGACCACAGCAACCTCAGATGGCCTCAATATTTCCAGTCTGTAGGCACTGGTCAAGTCAAGCTTCTCTAAGATACTTTAGTTGTTGCAAACAAATAAACACAACTACAAAAAGGAAATAAATTGAAAATCTGCTCCAAAAGGAATGGTAAAGTGTTTAGACCTCTTTGAAACACCCCGTCAATACCAGAGTCTTTTCCTATGAAAGTTTGTATTTGTTTGCATTTCATATAAATCAGTTGACCTGGTCTCAGCAGCACTGCCTTTCAAATTGTTATATTCATTTCATTCCGAGCTTATTTCTTTCACAATTGGTCTCTGAGGTTTTATTTGCTGGTTCATTTCTTTCAGCCTGCAGCAAGCTTTGCTCTCTTCACCCACCCTCTGCTTCACACAGCTCTTCTGGGTCTTCTGGTCTACAAAAGGTCAGGTTGTAGTGGTTTGTTTTTAGATTTGGGCGTTGGACTGTTTCCTATTTGTGCCATGCAAACCCAAGCCATTCATTTCAGGAAGAATGCAACACCCTGTAAAAAGGAAAACCTACACAAAAAATACTGGAATGCCCTGAACAACACTCTTTAATAGAACTGTCCTTGCCTCATATAATGTACCTGCTTCACATTCAGAAATGTTCATTGGCAAATATAGCAATAATGGACACGACCAAACATTCCACAGCTTTTTCTTCCTCTCCAATGGCATATTAATCTTCTCCTTGTTTTCCAATATGATATGCATTCATTATACACCAGAGAAAATGAGTTCAATTTAGCTAAGGCTGCAAGGATTGCTCAACTATATCAATTAAATGGTGCAATTAACTGAATAATTTGTATATCAGACATTTGTTAAGTGTGTTCAAAGTCTATTCCTGGGCTTGTAACAGCAATGTGCAGTTATTCATGGCATTCTTAAACAAAGGAATGTGTTGATTAGTTAGAGAAGATGCTCCTCTTTCAGTTGTTAATACTGGGCCTTATTTCAGTTGCCAGCTCATACTCTGGAGAGTGCACACAGTTCAACACTGCCGAAAGGTGGTGAGACCTCTTGGCTTCTCCTGCTCTGTCTACTCCATCTCTTTCCTCAGCCTCTTCACATGCAAAACAATAATCCTGGTAAGATATGAGGAAAAGAGCTGAATAGGAGAAACTTGTTTTTTGCTTTTGCACCTCTTAAAGGGTCAGTGTAGCATGCTTCTATAGGCATGATTGCTCTGTGACCATTGCAAGCTGCATTGTACCCAAGATGCAGTGCAAAGCTCCCTGATGCAGCACCAGAATTCTGCCCAAATGTTGATGCTTTAACAGTTATATCCAAAGGATTATGCATAAAAGGAGCTTTCAGTCTCCCCATTTTGGTAGCAGTCCCCACAAAGACACCTCTGCAGTTTAGAGGGCACATGCTTAAAAATGCATGTATTGGTGATAATAACATTGAAGATTGCATGATTATAGTAGGAGAAATTGCTTGCATTGATGTGTATATGGGGGAATCCTATCCAAGAGTTTACGTCACCTCTCTGGACCAGAAGTGGGATAATAGTTAAATATTGGCTCCTGCCTTTATGTCCGCCTCCCACAATTGAATTTTGTCAGTGCGGGAGGTGTGCCAGGGAGGAGGGATTGAACCCATCTTCCCTCATGCAATTTGGTTGTGTATGACTCTGTTGTTGTGGATCTCTATTGATCTTACATACAAAGCTCAAAGGATGTGTCCCATTGAATCCCTTCACAAAGGGAATGAACATAAAAAACAGTATTGGTAAAACATAAAGAAATGAAACTAGAAAGATAAAGCCAAATTCATGTTCCAGACTCATGCTGTTTTCATCTTTGTAGGTCACCTGTGCTGCAAAAATCAAAATTTATACATAGTTGTGTAGGGCAAGGAGATACCGGGGGGGGGGGGGGACTTGGTGAATGAAATTAAAGGAAAATGGATAGCAAATGGATCTATACTGTGAAACAAAAAGTACCACCTGGGTCAAGCTGTTGTTTCATCTACAGCAGCTTGAACCAAAAAACAGTTCTTACCCAGGTTCTGGGAAAGCTTGGAATGTGCGAGTGTTTAATATATGTATGAAAAAAAATACGGAATGATGAAACAGAGTTTTACTGTGTTTGATAGTAAACTCCTAGGAACTAGAGCATAAATGTTTGCAATACGGTTTGTTTGCCTTTAACACACACACACACACACACACACACACAGAGAGAGAGAGAGAGAGAGAGAGAGAGAGAGAGAGAGAGGGAGAGGGAGATGCAGATGACATTTAGGGTGGTAGAAAAGACAAAAACAAAGCTTAAACAAACTGTCAGGCTCATTGACCTTATCTGCCTTACAGTACTAAAAACCTAAACAAATGCGCAGAGACCTGGGCAGGTCATGGCAAGAGAACGGACTTGCCTCACTTGCCTTGGTCTGTTTGAAAACTGGCTCAGTGAATCTTCAAGAAACAAGGCAAAGCCTGCAAAGAGCATTTCTTAAGCTGGGTTTGTAGACAGTGGTGAATTCTTAGCACTCTTGAAAACAACCAGAACACAAGAACTTGGATGTCCATTTGGGGGGACATGAAAGGCGTTCTAAAGCAGATATTGACACTGGTAGCCATAGGAGCTAAGGCTGAAGCTGATAATGGCTTTTCAGATATGCAATCCAGTAGATTTTGTTGAGCACCTATGCAAATCCCACAGCATGTTCTGCATTTGTAGACAACCAAACCCTACCACCAGATTTGGAAGGGCATTCAGTCTCATTTTGATTCAGCATGTGACTGGCCATGTGTTCCTCTTAGTAGCATGCATGGGCTCACAAGCATTATGATGCTTTTCACTGCAATTCATGTACCGCATCCTCATCTTTGACTGTTCAGAGTGGCATCAAACTTTCAGTTCTATACACACTTACTTTAGAGTAAGCTCCATTGACTTCAGCGGGGTTTAGTTTTGATTAATGAGCATAGCTTTGGTTTGCCCTACCTCCTGGAGCCTGAAATAGCTTTGAAGATTTCCCAGCTTCTTTGTTTTTCAAGCCCAGAGATGTTCTGATTCATCAGAATAACCAGAGAAGAAGTTTTCAGGGAAGGAGAGAGGAAGAGAATTTTGAGGCAAAAATAACAAAACATCTGGAATTTTTACTGCTCTGCATTAAAATAATACATGAGAGAACATGCTGGTTAAAGCCTGAGCTTTTTAGATAAAGGTCACATGTTGAACGTTTGCGTAAATTTGCCGCATAGATTGCTTTGACATGTCACATTCTGTAAGCGCAGGCTTTCCTGTGGTGTTTCAGAGCAGCAGATACACATGCTCAGCCTGCCCAGCTATGGAGCATCATTTGCCTCTTGTGAGATGGTTAACTTAAAAGCACAATGCATTTCCATTGAACTGAGAGTAGATGATTTTTCTTCCTTTTACTTTTTGGCCTTTCTAAGGCAGAACTGCTTTACCTAGCCAAAGATACTATTTTCTGCATATGCGGTTCAAGGGTACATGGGCTTTCAATGCCCTTGCTCTACTTCTGCTTATTCAGCACCCATTTCCCTAACTTTTTGAGAGCTTGTAGGAGATGAAGTGAGTGAGATTACTTGGAACACACAAGATGCACCTACCAGACCCACCAAATAGGTTGTTGTTTTATCCTTCTTTCATTCCAAGGAGCTGAAAGCATCATTTTAGCCATCACAGCCTTATGGCACAGCTGGCCAAATACTGTGATTCGTCCAGAGTTTCCTCAGTATGCATGAAGAACAACCACACTTACCTTTTGCCCTGCTCTTTCCATTCACAGCTTTGCACTTTAAAGCTCCGTGTCTGAGCCCCTGCCCCCTTTTCCCTGTGAAAACTCGCTCTTTAAAGCTGAATTGGAGCAAATGGCTATTTGGGTTTTTAATGGATTACCATTTGGTCCGATTCAGTGTTAAAGAGTGGCGTATCGTGGAGCAAAAAAGAAGGGGGGGGCCTGAGACACAGAGCTTTAAAGTGCGGGTCATGCCTGGAAAGTGCAGAGGAAAGGTGTGGCTAAGCCCTCAGTCCTGTGCATGCTATCTCACAGAACTCAATAAGACGTACTATTGAGGCATAGCTGCCAAGTTATCCCTTTTTTAAAGGGATTTTCCCTTATGCTGAATAGGCTTCCTCGCGAGAAAAGGGAAAACTTGGCAGCTATGTATTGAGGTGATATGCATAGGACTGAGAAGTTAACCTCTCTTTCTATACATGCAAATAGAAAATATCCATTTTATTTAGTAGCAAGTGTTGGGAGGGGATTAATGGCAAGTGGATGGAGAAGAGCGGGATTCAACTATACATTATCTTTAAAGCATCATTTCATCTAATGGGCATAGGTTCAGTTTTTTTTAAGCTAGTATTTGCATGGGGGAAGTGGGAATCCCCCACTGGTGCCAATGGGTAATTTCCTTCCAAATTAAGAAAAGCACCAGCTTCAGCAAAGGAATTTTCCCTAGGACTGCAGTGGAGGAGAAAAAAAGTTAACTGCTCCTCTCTGTATACCCTTATGACCCTATTAACTACCATTCATCCCTCAGCTGATGTGATTTGTATTTTTATAAAATAGAAAATCTGCACACTAGATCAGGCATAGGCAACCTTGGCTCTCCGGATGTTTTGGAACTACAACTCCCATGATCCCTGACCACTGGCCCTGATAGCTAGGAATCATGGGAGTTTTAGTTTTAGTTCCAAAACATCTGGAGAGCCAAGGTTGCCTATGCCTGCACTAGATGATGCAAAGGAACATTTAATATGTAGCTTGGTCCTCAGCTGCATAAGTGTCTTCTGCCTCTAGTTAAGGATTGGCACCGTAACCGTATTTGTAGAGGGGTGTGTGTGTGTGTGTTTGTGCTTAAATTAATAAAATCATTTCTGGGTTAGGGATCAATTCCAGAGAAAGAAAGGTGTTTGTGGGAGATGGCAGTGTGAGAGCCTAATTGAACGAGACTGAAGTTCCAGGGATTTGTAAGTGGAACAGGTGAAAATGGCAGTGGCGATAATTTAATACTAATTACTTCCATCCTAGCAACTGTCTGCCAGGTGCTCTAAAGAACAAGAAAAGAGAGCTAGGCATGCACAGATCCCTTGCCCAGCTTTTCCTGTCAGGACAGGTTTTATTTTTTGCTCACTTTCCCCATCATTTCATTTATTCATTCATTTATTTGCTTCCTTGTTTCCTTAGTTACATTTATATCATGCCTTTCAGTCTAAGGCCACTTGCTGTCGTGTTTCATAAAGCAGATGAAAAGAAATTAAAATTACCTATACGAAGCAACACCACAACTGGATCAACACACATGAAAGCAGAAATGGAGGCACAATAATAAATAAATGCTATGTTAGTTCATTAGTCCTATTCTATAAAAAAGGGGCCACCTTTTTAAAAGAGAAAAGGCCGGTCCTTGTAGTCCCTGTGATTACTTAAAACAAACGAGAATTTTGGTTTGATTTCTGTCATTCTGTGACTTGTTTTCATGATGCCTCAGTGCAAAGCCTTAACACAAAGCTCTTGCAGTGGAAGATCCTCAGGGCATAAGAGAGGGAAGAAAAGAAGCAATGTGTCTGGTATGTAAAGAATGTACCCTGAAGGAAGTCTCTCATTAGAAGAGCATCCATGGAAACATGGCATTGAACAGGAAGTAAAACCCCAGCAGCCAAGTTGAAGAAACCCCTCTTACCTTTGCCACACATGTTAAGAGGCTTCAGTCAATAAGCATGGCTGCTTTCCACAGGCTTTGACTCCAGCAAGACGGAGTGCAGAGCAGATTGTACCCATGTCTGCAAAGTAGGTGGCAGAATATTGCTATGGGGAAGGTGACTCATCCTTGCGTAAGAGTCAGCCCATGCTCAGCATTCATCAGCAGCGCAGTTGGGCGTCAGCTGATAAATACTGGGCACAAAGAAGTATGATATTGTCAGAGCTGCCACTGCTACAATGTTCTCTTTAAAGCCCAGCACAGCACAGTGACTGCAGCTCTGGACTTGGATGTGAGAACCCTCCATTCATTTTGCTGTTCAGCTGAAGCACACTGGGGCAGCCCTGGGCAAGCCATGGTTTCCTGCCCTACTCTGGTTGTGATAGCTAAAACACTGTTTCAGTGCTAAGGAAGGAAAAACAAAGAAGTGCCTCTGATATATAATCCTCTATCCCTTCATCTTCTACAAGTTCTCCAAAAAATAAGCAGAGGAAGAGCTGCGGCATGTGGGGTTGGCACTGTTAGAAGCTCGTGGATGAGCCCTGGGATGTCCTAACTTTGCTGCTCCATCTCCCCTTTCTTCTTGTTGCCTGGTGAAGTGTTGTTGTTCAGGGATACGGCATCTGCTTTGCATGCAAAGGACCCCAGTTTCAGTCCCCAACATTGCCAGGAAGTGGTGGGAGAGAACCCTGGAGACCTGCTGTAGTCAGCACTTGAGTAATTTATAAGGTGGGTTTCCGAATCCAGTAACAGAATTTTTAGATCAGAATTCAGAATTGATATATCTGTATTATTATTATTTTATTATTATTTATTTTTTAAAAAACAAAACAAAGTCTGAATACCAGGAATTCAACGTAGTGCTTATGTGATCACTCCATCAGTACAAGCACTGCTTGCCCTCCATGTGCTGTTCTGGGGGTTTGACTAACCCTGCAACCTGTTTGGGATGTGTGCAGGGGTTGTATGGAGCAAGGAGAGGGAAGGGGAAAGCCCTATAGCACAAGTCCTTGCATGGGCCCCATTAGATGAATCCACCCCCATTTTGGGGGCATTTTGATGACAAAGCTTGGAGCAGCCTCACTGATTCTATGCTGTCAAGGACCAGGGCCGTCTTAAGCATATCTGGCGCCGTGGTGCAAAGATCCCTCCAGCGCCCCGCCCCCGTTTCCCAAAGTTGTAAATCTGCTATAAAAATGCTCATTTTTGTGTCTTAAAAAAATCTGTCTAGCAAATTTGTTGGTCAGTGAGGGGGGCTGTAGCCGAAGCCGCTGAAGTTGAGGCGCTTCACCTGCTGCGGCTGCGACAGGGGCTTTGGCACAGCCGCAACAGGCGCTTTGACACCACTGGGAGAGGACTGGTGCTACGGCTCTGTGAAGCGCCACTGCAGCTGCCGCTGCGGCCACCACGAAGAAGCAGACGGGCTGCAGGAAAGGTGCGGGAGGCGGCGACTGGCTGGCGATGCTCTCCATCTTTAGCGGGGCTGGTGCTGGCCATTGGGCGGCCGCAGGGACGAGGAAAGGCATGTGGCTTTTGCTGGCTTGAGGCACGGGAAGGAGAATTTGGTTTATTTTTTTTAAAAAAAAGAGGGAAAAGAAAAAGAAGGGAAAAAAGGCTTGCGGGTGTAGAGAGCGAGCTCAGATGGCAGCGCTGGCTTTGCTTCTTCCCCTTTCTTTGGAACCGAGGGAGGCTCACGGCGCTCGCGTGTGCGCAGCCTGCTTCGCCAAACCTCTTTTGCCAAAAATGTCCAGAGATTGTGTTTGTTATAAGGGGCAGCCAGAGCTGGACTCGCTGTTGTGCCCCCCCCTCACACCACGGCCACCGCCTTTTCTCTTCACACCCCCCTCACCCCCGCGCTTACGCTCACTCGCGTCACCTCCTATCGCTGCCTCTTCACACACATCCACATCCACACTCCCTGGCTTTGCAATGAGTGGCCGCGAGTCGGGGAAGTGCTGCCCGTCTTTTCATGGCCGGAGTTGGTGTTTGTGTGTCTCAAGAAGAACTGCTTGAAACGGGACACACGCCCAAAGTGCCTCCGCCTCCACACTCGCCTTTGAACGACTCGCTGCTGCGCTCCTCGGCCAATCAGCGCCAAGGGAGGGGGTGCACAGGGCAACACGGGACTCCCCCCCTTTCGTTTATTATTTCCTCCCAGGAATTGGATTTACGTTTTTGACTGTGTGATACGCCGATGCAAGGATCAAAATGAAACATAGACTACTAACATAAGAGCAGTCCGTTCCCATTTTGTTGAAAGGACGCCATAGGGCTTAGTGACTGGTTGAGCCCCACCAGCGCCCCCGAGAGGCCGGCGCCCTGGCACAATGCGCCACTAGGCCCTATGGGAAAGCCGCCTCTGCAAAGACAACGCAAGAGCTAAAGATTATAGCATGACAATTAGACCTTCTCAATCTATTTCCAGGCCCATGCAAAAAATAAAACAAAAACCTAAATCCAATGGTGTGTCCAACTTCGCATATCAGATCATGTAAAGAAAACTTTCTTGGATCTGCAGCCAATGCCCCAATCCTTTCTATAATGCAAAAAGCTCTGTGCCATTCACACTGACTGGCAGGGTTTGAGGCAAAAGTCTCTCCTATCCCTAACTGGAGATATTGGGGTTGGGCCTGGGACCTTCTGCGTGCAAAGCAGATGCTATGGCCCCTCTCCTAGTTCAAAGATGCCCTACAAGGAATTGATTTGGCTCAACACAGTTCAGATCATGTCATCTGTTCCAGGGATAATTGAACATGTGTTGTTTACTATCTCATCACAATGGAAACCTGAGAAATGGTGCTTTTGTTTATTTTCTTCTCCATGCTCCCCAGGTGATGTGCAGGGCAGCCTTTCTGAACTTGGCACCCTCTAGATGTATTAGATTACAGCTCCCACCATCCCTGACCATTGGTCTAGCTGGCTGGGACAGATAGGAGTTGGATCTCAACAAGATTTGGAGGGCACCAGATTTGGGAAGGCTGAGGATGTATTATCCTATCACAGTTCTGGCATGGACTGAAATGTCCTAAGCACTGAACTGTGAAAGGGAAGAAAAACTGTTAGCCTCTAGGACAAAATGGCAATATTTAAATGCGTCTCTGGTGCATTGCCTGTGAACAAACATGAAACCTTAAATAGCATACTTAAGAAAGGTTTCATCTTTGTTTTTCAAGAGAATGGCCATAGGAGCTCCTGCTGCAATGATTCTATGAGCCAACTGGATCAGTTAAGCGCGCTCCCCACCGCCATCAATTCTGGTTTTGTCGCTTTGTAGGGATATAAAAGAGGAACAGAGAGCAAAAGTACCAGTTGTGCTTTTCCAAGCAGAGCCACGATGAAAGTGGTTTAACGGGGTTCAGGCGGAGAGGGTGTGGCAGCTTGCCAGTGTTTAAGCCAAAGCAAACTGCTGTCAACATGGAAATGGCTGAAGAGGCTGACCTCATGCCTCCAAGGATTAAGCTGAAATCTTGCTGGCGCCATGGTGGGAATATTGAAAGGAGCTGTAATCCTGCCAGTTTGAATGAGCCAAACTGGCAGGGCCCATGCGCACAATCAGCAGCTAAATGGGATCTCTCCCCCTGCTCGCCCCAATATTAACAAATGAGTAGAAGCTGCTTAGGGCTGTAAGAAAAAAAGATGCAGGCAGCCAGGGAAGGGGGGGGGGGAGAGAGGCCAAATTGCCTGCTACCTGGAAGAGCGCAATTGTGTGAAGGCTGCTGTTATGAAATTGCTGCGCCAGAATAATAGGTGAATTGTTCCAATGCCTTCCACTTCTCCTGTGGATTAACTGACTTTACATTATTTCCCAGTGATACACGCTGTATTATTTATTGCCATAATCAGTAAGATCCCAATGCCATAAATAACTCGGATCCGACGATGTGACTTTGCTTTATGGACCCACATTAATGGCTTAAATTAGATTTCATAGGAAGCAGCTATTGCTTTGTGTCTTCCACGGAGATGCTCAGATTTCCTTGCATCTCAACTCCGGCCCTCCGTCTGTGAAATGTTTTTTTTAATAGAGAAAGGAGCAGAAATCCTAAAATATATTGACTTTTGTGAGTACAATCAACCAAAGGAAGTGTATTACAAGAGGGAGGATCACAGGCCATTTATGTTATGGGGAGCCACTTCCCTCCAAGGATACAAATGGGTGACCTTTACTTGCAGCGTTAAATGCCCAGGGGTCATTTGTGCAAGACACAGGGAGCTTTAACTGGAACAGGCCAATCTCATAATGGCTGTGTCAGCTGCAGCAGGGCAAGAACAGGCTTGTGCTGCAGCAGTTAAAATAACATTTTATGTGATGTTAAAGGTGCAGAGTCACACAGATATGTCCTGCTTGCCAAATAAATTACCCCCAATGACCTCTTGGCTCCACTTGTTGCTGGCACAAAGGGCTATAGCTAGGGATGGATGTGGGGAAGGGCTTCCTCCCCCAGGGAAACCCCAGACCCATTCCTTGAATTTTCAGCTCTCAGTGAACTGGGTCCTCTGAAGATCCATTTATTTGAGCAGACCTTTAGAGGATATCAATGATTGACCTGGTTGTGGTATTGCTGTTATTGCTTCTGCTGGTTTCTTGTTCTTCTGTTCTTCTGTTTTGATTTGTGGCTGATATTGTCATTCCCGTTGTGTTTTATTATACCCTACCCTGGGATCACTACTGCGATGAAGCGGGTGGGGAATAGCCATGTCTTTTCAATAAGCCGGTCAGTCGGTAATAGTGGGAAAGGAATTCTGAGGGTTCCAACAGTGTCTGAAAATGAAAGGCACCAAGGCTCAGATTAAGTTGGCAGCCGTGCTTTGCTGCTCTTCCCATCCCAGCCACTGTAGGTACTAAAGGGGGGAATCGGGTCCTAGTGCTGGAATGAAGCTGAGGATTTATTCCCTTGTATCATTCCTAGAAATTGTGGACCTTGATGCCAGTGCTACTCCATGTTAGAGAAGAAAATCAGAGGCAGAGCTAGACAGGCAATACCCAGCTTGGACCAACACATCATAATAGAATGATGTTGATGATGACATAATAATAATAATACTAAATTATTTATATGCCACCCATCAGACTGGGTTGCCCAAGCCACCCTGGGTGGTTTCCAAAGATTAAAAAACAGTAACACATCAAACATTAAAAACTTCCCTCTACAACGCTGCCTTCAGATATCTTCTAAAAGTCAGGTGGTTGTTTATTTCCTTGACATCTGGTAGGAGGGCGTTCCGCAGGATGGGCGCCACTACTGAGAAGGCCCTCTGCCTCACTTCTTGCAGTGATGGAACCACCAGAACGCCCTGAGTGCTGGCCCTCAGTGTCTGGGCTGAATGATGGAGGTGCTCCTTCAGGAATGCAGGGTTCAAAGCTGTTTAATTAATCAACCTGGCCCAAGTGAAAAGACAAATCACAAGAGGGCAGAAAGGTGCCTACCATGATATCCTAGGGGATGAAACTTTCCCTCCTGATGTTGCATAAGTCTAGTTAAAATTTCAGAAGGCACCTGTCCTCAAATTCGTCTACGGTGTGAGTGGAAGGCAATTTTGTGTTCTTTTGTGAAGCTGTAAAGTATGTACACCTTCTGGTTCTCTCACAGTATGTGTCAGTCTCTGAAAATATATAAAGCAAAAATGAAAAAAGCAACATGCCTTGAAAAGGTGATGCAGACATCATGAATGACTTCAGCCCTGCAGCATTTAAAAAGGTATAATGATCCGTAGATACTGCAAACTATCATTTTATGCCTATTGTGATGATAGTAGGGTTTCTAGTCTACACCAGTATTACAAAGAGGTTCTGCCATTACGCTGTCTCAGGAAACCCAGTTGTCGAATAAAGACAAAAAAAGCATCTTTCTGTCTCTCTCTCTCTCCCCTCTCTGTTCCACAAGTTCAGAAGGCAATGTCAGTAAAAGTTCTGGAACTACGGAGGTGGGGGATTCTTGCTACCTGGGATTGGGAATGGAGGAGAAATTGGTTTGGTCTGGATTTTGATACAAATCAACTAAATTTTCCAGTCCCAGACATATCTGTGGATTGAATGCAGCTTTTTAATCAGATTGCACACTTCTCTGATTTTTGCAGTGTAGTTTTTGTTCGAAATGCAAACAAAAATGCTCACTTCATTGAAAATATGGATTCAAAGTGCGTAATTTAAGGGGAAATGCATTGAAAAGCACATAAAAAGATGTATTTTGGGTAAACAATGGTTGTACTAAATGTATACAATTATTTTGGGTAAACAATGGTTGTACTAAATGTATACAATTAAAGTGCATTATTTTGAAAAATCCTCAAAATCTGGAGCATAATAGACTGAATGCACACAAAACTTAACATGGAAAGGAATTAAGCTGATCCATCACTAAGTTAAGAATAGACAGTGAAAGCTTAAGTTAACAATTTATAAGACTTGGGAGAGAATCAGTGTATCTGTACTAACTGCTTTTTTGAAAATAACTTGAAGTGCTGCAGATAATATTGATCTGAACATTAAACTAGCAATGTACGAATCTGTAATAGCAATGGATGAATCTGTAAATCTAGGTTTCTCTCCGTTTTGTCTTTTTCCCAGTGCTGACTTTACCATATTTCTGCATCAGTTTGTGATTTTGTTTAAAAAAAGCCCTCATGAAAATATATCAGTATTTTAGTGTGCATTTGTCCTAATAGAAGCATTTCTGCAAATACATTTTCATATGTCACTTTCACTGCTATATGCAGTTTCATGCAAACATTCCCCATGTATATCCATTTCTGTACACAGTTTGGGTTCAGAGAAATGCGAATTTTGAAGGGCGTCATGCGCGTTGTTTCAGGAAGTGTACATTAAAATACAAACTGAACCAAATTTCACCACCATCCCTCCTCTAAACCTCCAAAATAAGAACTGCCGTGGGAATCTGATGGATTCACTAGAGTTGTGGCAATCTGGAATAAGGCCCATAATGTCCCTTGTGGGTCTGATATTCTGGAATAGAGGGCAATCCTTTAAAAAATAATGGATGCCTTCTAAAGCAGCAATCAACAACCCTGTACTTAATCTCAGATAAGTTTTTAGACAAAGAAAATACCCACAACATGATCGAACAGGCAATGCCTGCACCTTTATCAGATGTTCATTAGCTATGAAGCTCTCTGGTATCATTTGAATGATCATATCTTGAAGTATACCTTTGGCCCCCACAAAAGCTAAGATTTTTTTTTTGTCTGATGAGGTAGAAATTCTTCAAAGCCCATTATCAGTTTGAGCCATTTTACATATGTAAAATGTACCTGACCACAAATGTACCTGACCACAAAACTAGTAAGAACCAGGAGGGGCCTAGCTGACTGCTAGAGTGAAAAACAGCTCCAGATAAGATGCAAGGAGGCCATTGGATGAGTGTTTTCAAGGATTGTGGTTAGAGGAAGAGAAAGTGAGGTGTTGGGGTGACAAGTGGTGGCAGAAAGAAGTTGGGTAGAATGGGTCGGCAACCTAAGGCCCATGGGCCACAAGCGGCTCATGGGGGTCATTTAACCAGTCCATGGACCCCCACCACCCGCTCGGTCGCCTCCCATGCGCCACGCTAAACCGGCACGAAGCAGAGCGGGGACTGCCTTCCGGGACGCTGGATGGCTTCCCATTGGCTGCAGGAAGCTCCTGCAGCCAATGGAAAGCTGCACACGCCTCCTTCACACCGGAAGGAGCGCCGGAAATAGCGTTTGCGTGTTTGCATGCACACACACACACTCCGGCTCACCGTGGTGTCTGCGGGACCATGAACCAGTCCAAGCCACAAAAACTTTGCTGACCCCTGGGCTAGGAAATAGGTGATGCATTTTCTCTTCTATAGGGGTGTGTTAATGGACATGCTCTCATAGACTCTTTGGTCATAGTGTGGCTGGGAATGGCATTAGGCCTGAATCCAGAAACACTTGTGCTACCTCTTAACAAATTGCAAACAGACAGCAAACAGAGTACCTATGAACTGGGGAAACTGCCTGCATGGTAAAAAAGAACCTTGAAGCTGTAAGTTCTGATTCATAAACATAACTTTAATGCACTAATTTACATTTTTCTGGTGGCAACAAATGAACCAAGGACTGCCAGTGATCAGAAGAGAAACACTTTGATTTGCGCTCATCTTGTTGTTTTCTTACCACATTTGAAAGGATTCTGAAGCAGGTAAAGGTGAACATACCTGCAGGAAATATGAGAATAATTTGCAGATACAAAAGAATGAAAATTCAATGGAGACCTCATCCAGTATTAAGCATGTGCTTAAATTTAGGTGTACACCCTGACGGAATCCCCATTTGGCCAAAGTTAAGTGCCCTTAAGGCATATTGATTTCAGTGGGGGAGATATAACCTCATAAACGGATGCTTGATATGGGCTCTTGTAAGAGGTTCCTTACAAAATAACTTTCCTGAAGATAAGGTAAAATTGCCCATAAGTAATTAACTTTAGCTGGATTGGGAAGTTAAAGATATGGCTTACTTCCAGTGACTGCAGCAGAACTTGTTGGTACAGATGAACAAGTTCCATTGGTTTCAGTGGGACATACAGGGCAATTGTAGCCAGAGTCAGTATTAACTCAGTAAATAAACCTTCTGTTGAGTTAACCCATGTATATAAATGGATATAGGATTGCAGCTTTATTACAACTAACTTTAGCTCTCCGTGTCCCACATGGCATTTCTTTCCATTTTCCTCTGCTGATGTTGCCCGTACCACTTAACATGGAAGGGCATTTTGGGCTGACATGACCATTATGCTGGCTAGTGGACTGACTTTGACAGGCAGGGTGTCAAGGCCAGAAGCAAAGACTCTGAGAACAGATTAAATCTAAAGTTGATGAAATGGTCTGAAGTCACTGCTTGGCCAATATATAGAACATTTGAAACTAGCAGAGAAGCTTCTTTTGGATGTGCCACCCACATAGGTTTTCCTGGGAATTTACTTTCTGTCTGTCTCAATTCCCTCTGCAGTGTCAATTTATCAGCTCAGACTCATTAAGAATACATCTGCTCACAGTCTCCTGGGGACTGATATGTCTCAGCATGCAACCTCATTCGTAGGCCCCTACCATAAGCTCTTGCAAAAGCAGCATGCAATTATTAGGACTTTATTCATTTCATACTTCACATTGTTTTGCTTCAGAGTGGCTGTGAGCTGTTCAGTGGGATCTCATGAGTTGAAGTTCAGTGGGCAGGCGAAGCAATTCCTTTCAAGGTAAATGCAGTTGAGGTACCCCAGTATTCCAGAATCATCCCTGCAAGTCATGATGCATCTTTAACACACCTATTATAGTTCACCTTCTGGAGGACTATCCAAAGCACAAGACAGTTGTTCTTTATGGGAAGGATTTGGTTGATGCCTGCCTTCTTCTCGAAATTATATGGTTAGACAATTGCAATTTGTTATTTGTGAGGTTACCAGAGGGTAGACGTCTTCAGCTCAATTTCATTTAGAATACAGCTGTTTCTGATCTTATGGGGCTGACGCTTTCTCAGCAGGCTTGCCTTCATTTCCAAATCTCCCCACAGGCTCTTCGAACAGTTTTGATGTTATGGTTTTGTTAATAAACAAGCAACTTAGATTTAGTGCTTTTTGTTTCATGAACTTTTATTAACTTCCACTTGTTTCTCACTTTGCGCTGGCTGTGGATAACAGCGATTATGTTCCCCTCAATCCCCGGTGGTGCTTTATAAAAAGCTATTCAGGTTTCATGGAACCAAAAACCAATTCAACTATAATGTGTGGGTGTTGTTGTTTCCTTCCCCCCCATGGGGGGGAAAAATACATATGCCATAGAGTATAAAATCTACATGAATTTTTGGGCTGCATAAAATATTCACTAGTTCCAATATTAAGAGTTGCCATAGACAGTTTTGGCAAGGTGTAAATTTTATCTCAAAAAAAGATTTAATTGATGCCCTTTTTAGTTCACCAGTTGTGCCCACAGATCAGAGTGGAGGTGGGTGGGCGCAAGGAGCAACACAGTGTCCCAGGCTCAACTAACCTGGTGCACTAGTGGAAGCCAGTTCCCACTAGGACAATGAGGCTTTCTCCCCTCTCCTCCCTCTGTGTGCCCCTGCAGTTCCTCCAAGTCCATTCTGAATCCTCAGAACAGTGTGCAGGGGAGGAGATGGGGATTGTTCTGTCTGGCAAGCAAAAATGCTTGTGCTGGTGGAAAAATCAAAAGAGCGTGGCATTGAGTTCCAGTATGCACTATGGCTGAATCCATGTCTTTCAAGAAAAGCTCTGTAACTATTATCCACTCGGAAGGGATTCTGTGCCTGCAAATTTAACCAAATTCTGCCAAAAGTAAAGGAGCCATAATAATAGTGAACAAGGATACATTAAACTTTCATTTTCCTGAAGTGAGGCCACTTTCTGAATGGCCAAATCAAGGTTTTTCCTGAATCTAGTGTTCAGTGCACATCCTTATTTGGGGCCATGGCTTTGCAGTCATTTGGGGTTTTTTGGGGGGTGGGGGGTAGGGGAAGTACTAATCTGATAAAGATACTGCTAATGACAACGCTCATATTAGTGGCTTATTGATAGTTGAATCTTATAAAGTCTTGTTTCAGAAATGCAAGAATTGGGAACAATACAGCCAAAATGTTTTATTTGGGCAATACAAATACAATCAAATCAAAAATATCACAGATTTTCATACATTAGTAAGAAGTTACTGTACACTTGAACAGTTGCCATTTTATACAGCTAACAAAGCTTTACCTTTAATAAAATGTATTTTCCTCTCACATAAAATATACACTTTTCACTGACGTATTTTACATCATACAGCTCTCTGGGATAAGAAACATTTCACAAACAATGCACAACAGAGGCCATCTTCTCTAAACCCATACAAAATATTACATTGAAGCGAGAAACACTGTAATATCCTACTATAGGCTGCCGCCCTCAAAGTCATATTCTGTTGCTACTTAAAATACTACATGCATCATAAAATGCTGTACATTGATTGAAGATTGGACACATCAGATTTGCTCAGCACTCTGCATTGTACTTTAGAATGTCAAGCTTCTAGCTAGATCAGTGGCACACTTGCATCTTTCTTTGTGTCCAAATATGTGCAATTCAGATAATGGCCCGCATGTTAAATACTGTGTTTTGGCAGCACAACACCAAGAGTCGCTATTTGGTAACTCTGTGTGCCTTGTAGGCATGCAGTTCTGTAAAAGTTGAAGGCTGATTTTTGTTTGCAGACATTAACCCCAATTCAGAGATTGCTCTATGTAGACATGTGAGGGGCCCTTGCGCATGGAAACACCTTTATGCACACCACAAACCCACAATGGAGCCCAGTGATTAAGGGCAGGAATGGCAGACATAAGAGACCTGCCCTCTGTACAGATAGCTCATTGCTGGATAGCATCACATTTGAACAAAGGAAGCATCATCCAAGGATGGGGAAGCAGGTACACTAGGTCTTAACTCACATGCTTATGTGCATGTACACCCCCAACACTCCTCACGGTATTATGAGAATGCACCTTCTCATTTGTTTCTTGATGTGGATGAAAACACCTGTATCCAGGGTCTGTAAAGCTACATGCACATTTCCATACTTGGCACGAGCCACATGCAAAGCCTAATTGCGCACAAGAATCTCTGGCTCAGGGCCACATGTACCCATTTTACTGAAAACTTCCTTGTGGTAATAGAAAAGTTAGTGTTAATCTTGAAACGTGTCCTTTGCAAAATGTATAAATCTGAACCAGGAGTCAATGGTTGCATGCTGCGGGAGTGAAAATACAGCCTTTATGGTGCCATGTTATAGATTCTGCAGTAGTCTCATGGTTTCCCTTCCTATCCATATAATAGAGAGGAGGGGGGGAAATGTTCTCCCCGAAAACATTCTAGCCATGCTGCAACCCAAAGAACAATAGTAGCAAGCCTCTTTATGCTGCAAGTTTTCTTCTATGCTTTTGATAGGAAACTACCAACAGATTTGGTTTTTTTCCATCAAGTGTCATCCTATTTAAAGAGCAGGCGACAGGAGAAAGTCCCTTGAATCCTGCATGGTGATGCTAGGATTTAGACAAACCCCATGTTAAATTCAATGGGACTTGAATTCCAAGTAAGTGTTTATAAGAACGAAGCCTTAGATTCAGGACAATTTGTGATGGCAGTAGACTTGATTGACTGTGAGTCTCCTCCAGCCATGCATAATGTGCATTGGGGGCAGATTTGAATAGCAAAAATAATATGCAAGTGAAGAGAGCTAAGCCTCCCTCCTCCCATAGCTTACCTAACCCCGATCTAGTGTCTGAATACTTTTTCCATGCTAGTCAGACTCTGACGCAGTGAGTGAGTCTAGCTGAGAGAAAACACCTGGAGAGGTAATGAATAGTGGGGAGGTAAAATACAAGAAGAGGAGGGTTCAGCTCTCTACCATGTGCTCTTTCTCCATTATGGTTGGGCCACAGTTCTCTGTAAGTTAGTTTCAGCATTAAACCAACAGACTTGCCAGCATGGTGGATACTTTGAATCTTAGAGACTCAATGAACCTCAGGTCAAACTGCATCAATAGAATCGTCTCTCTCAGAGTTTATCCTCTTCAGTTAACCAGAATAATTCCCCCCTGTTAAATATGAAAGGAGATTTTCATCCTATGCATTGTATGATAGAGTAAGGAATGATATGTGGATATTAACCAAGAGTTTTGGAAATCTTCTGCAATTACACTAAGCACCTGTTTAGTTTCATGGGATTAACCCCTCCCAATTGCACATATTAAGAAGTATCAATTTAAATGGACAGCTCAATATGCACAGTAGCTTTGTTTCCATAAGATGTTTTTCATTTTGCGTTTCTCCTGTAAAGAATCAGATTTCTAGAGACTTAAGTCCTTGACAACAAGGATATAGCTCCGTTGATTTTTAAGTCCTTTGTGTTCAGTAAAAATGCAGCTTTGAAATCACCATTTAGGAACATTTTTGTATTTCTACAGTTTCCCACAATACTGAACGGAAGTTGAAGAACCACAGAACCTTCTAAATTTGGACTAATACCAGAGTAGTGAATATTTGTCTGTATATTTGCCAGAATATTTGTTAGATTGAGGTAACGGTTTCAGCAAGTGTTAACCTACGTTCAAATATCAAGACTCCTTTCTGACCTCAGTTTCTTATTTTGCAGAGTTTCTTTCTTATCTTGCTGTCAAACTGACTTCATATAGTAATATCCTAGGCATCCTAATCCCATTCCCAGGAATAAATTCCCCTACTAAGATTTCTTATTGTTTACCTGAAGTTACATTTGGAACCCCAGATCGTTGGCATTCAGAAAATATTACTACATCTAAATAAGGCATCTATTTATATTTTCTTTACTATGCTCCAAATAAAAGGTTTCCATTACGTCAAGAGGATATATCAAGAGAAGAATTAAAAAGGAGAAATATGTATGTCTTGCTTAGAAGCTGACTAGAATGAAGGTCAAAGAAAAAGGCAGCGTCTGAACATTGCCCATCACTAAACAAAAGTGTCTGTTGTCTGATGGGAGCAGAAAGGCATGTATGAATAAGGAATGCTCCAACATAGAAGATACAAGATGCTCTTTTACCTCCTGATCTCCAGCATCAGCCATCAATGCCATGAGATTTCTTTTTAGAAAGAAACTGTTAATTTACTCTAGATTCAACATAGAATATAACTCGTAAACAATGTGAGTAAATAAATATAGTGTTTGAAAGAGCACTGACCTGGGTGGGGTTTTTTGTGTGGGTGTCAGTGTTAATTTGAGTCCATCAAGTCCAATTTCAGAAGGATGTAGAGAACAGTCCTTCCGTGTTGGCGATTGATATTTTAATTGTTATCTGATGCCATTGGGCCCATCCTTATCACATACATTTCCCCTGCCTGTGCTGCTTTCACCTGCCATGGTTGGGAAATGTCCTTCACATATCATTTGCCTGGTTGTTGACCAGAAGAAACTGTGTGCACACTCATGTGTATTTACAATTATTTGTGTCTTTCAATCAATGTAGTTTAATTTTGCCAGATACATCATTTCCAGCCATTTATCCAGCACTTGTTATTTAGAAGAATATAACTAGCTGAAGACACATTGCTTTGAAAAAGTCCTTTTCTCCCCACTACCACCACCGCATCACAAAATATATTAGGTGCAATGCAGTACTTACACTGCTCTTCCTTATTGTGAAAATGAATAAAGAAAAGAGAATCAATGTTTGCCATGTACCATTGGGACACAAGTGAATGGAAACGGATCGATTCTCTTCTGACTCTTGCCAAATCAGCCCCATGTGAGCCAAAAGATTAGAACAGAATGAGGTCCAGAGTACTAACCCAAAGTTAATATCACCTTCTGTGCACATAAGCCAGACTACGTGAGTATTCCTGACTCCCAGCCGAGTGTCAGGGATGCTCTGCCAATGAAATATTTGCTATGCAAATATGTACACTGTCTCTTGGGAGGAAAGATGAAGACATGGCATTATATGACCAAGTCCATGTGGATAGAAAAATAACCGAACCTGCTTTTCCCACTGAAAGTGCAGCGTTCTATATACACTATATACAGATCTACAGAATACAACATTGGCCAGAGTGCCCAGCATGCCTCAGTTATATGTGCCATAATTTCATAAAGCAAAATTTCCATCGGTTTGCTCCTTCTATTACTGCCTGTCTCCAGAGAAAGGATATCCAACTTTCATTCACTCTGTTCTATTTTGTTTTGTGATTTGATGTAATAAAATAAAACCTTATTTCCATTATGGGTCATTATTTCTTCGCAAAGACACATCAGTTCTGACAAGTTTCAAAAAGAAATCTTTCTTGATATACCTAAGTGAAGAGTGCCGAGTTCCTGTGATTTGTTTTTTTTAATTTCTGGCTTTTTGCAAAGGCAAAGGGGGGTGGTTGAGGCAAAGACTGGAAATTATTTTCTTTTATTTAAAAAGGGAAAGGGAAAAACCTTGTAGGATAGCATTTTGCCATTGAATGAGCATGTTATTTCTCAGCGGTGACTTCAGGTCAGGAATTTTGGGCAAAGGTTCTGGACCCCACTCAGAATAATCAGCAGGAGAGCTCTCTAAGGTGGCAGGATTGGTTCCCCATATTTTGAAGTTTAAGTGAAGTGCACAGATTACCATCTGAAAGAGGGAGCCTCCATAAGACCGTTAAGTCTAGAATGGTTGAGTCCAGCTATGTCATCGCATGAACACAACGTCCTATTGTGCCTCTCCTTCCCGCATGTTCTCCATGCCCACTTCTAAAATATGTTTCAGAAGGTTGGAGAGACCCAGAGCAGATTTGGTGCACATGTGGAAGTTGTTCTGCTCACACAACGACATCATTGGATACAATCCAGTGTTTAAAATTATGTGATCGGCCTACTGACAATTTCTTATACATTTATTTAAAAAAATATGCAGATCTTTTAAATGCCAGTTCTTAAATTTGGGAATGTTGTTGAATGAAGATAAGGAACTTTTTTATATGAAAAAGACTTTCTTTAAGTATGGCAGTGAGCACCACTAAGAAATCTACCCATTAGATGTGAGCTTTAGAAATGCTTCAAGGTTCGTTTACCCTGCATAAACTATACATCTACTGAAGCAACAGAGAAGTGCTCAAGAGAATCGCTGATGGCATTACACCATCATTGGGTTCACCATTATATCTTTGCCCAAAGAGATTATCATATTGTACAACATAAATAATTGTCTATTCGGTGCAGAAAAGCAAACTATAATGCAAATGTTTGCTTTAAGTGTCAATTGTTGACATGGGTTTTTTATGCTTGAAAGTGAGAATGAAAAATGTTAGTCTCCCTTCATTCTCCTTAATGCCTTTTGACCTTATTTTGCTCTTAAGTAGCTTTTGCCATCAAAAGCTATTTGTGCAGAATGATTTCCCAAATGCGAGAGAAGCCCTACTGTGTAATACTTGCCAAATCTCACAGTGTGCAACATTACATTACAGGCAGGTTTCACTACTCACTGATTCCATTTTGCAGTCCAGCTAAAACCATCCCATAATTAAATAGCAAAGCCCATGCAGTGTAAAGGGCAAATGCTTTAAACGTGTCAATATAAATGCTGTATATGTTTATGACTCAACTTACTTTACAGCAAAGTCAGCATAAAAATCGAACACATCTGTTTCGTTAACAATGATGACTTGAGCTAATGATTTATAAGTTAAGCATTAAAATGCACTGAAGTGTGGAAATCGCTGTACAAAGCTTGCAAACACACAGAGCCATCACTGTAGACTGACATTTACATTAGCTTTACCATCAGGGCAAAGTTAACACTTTATGTTTTGCAGCCTAAGTCTAAAAACGTTTCCTTGGAAGTAAGTCCTATTGATTTCAATCAGGTTTATTTCCGGGTTAAGCAAGCTTAGAATTTCAGCAAAATGTGCCATCGATCTTCAGCATATGCTTCAAGATTACCTAAGGCGTAACTCGTTACACCTTTTAACCACCAGGATGTGCTTACTATCAAAGTGTTTAAAAAGAGTGGATTTCTTCCATGTTCTTCTGCATGCTTATGAATGAAGCAGGGCTTCTAGTTCAGTGACTGTGTAATTAGAGGATAACAATTATTCCAGGTTCTTTTCTGCTGAATGCATGGTTGTGGATATGCATATATAGTGCTTGTGCCTAGAATGCATTCTAGACATCAATAGCTTTGAATTGCTAAAGGTACCAAGAAAAGTCTTAGGATTTAAGAAAAAAACAAAAAACTGGAGTGTCTTTTTATTAATGCACTCACAATTTATCAGACATACAATGTGTATCTAGGCTAAAATAAACCATGCTATTTTAGAGTTTGGGCTTTTTCTGTACATCAAGACTTCTGCATAAGAAGTGACCTCATGCTGGGCAGGCAGTTCTTCTTTTCTAGCTCAGTATTGTCTACTCCAAGGGACAGTAGCCATACCATTTAATGACATCTGTCATTGCTGGCTGCCACCCATTGTGACTGGTGGGATGGAAAGCAGAGAACTCAAAAGCAGGTTGAGCCAATCAATGAGAGGCAGGCAACTTATGCTAGCTTAGCTCCCATCTCCTTCCTCCTTTCTGAGTTCTACAATGGCAGAAGGCAGGTGGGAGTTTGCATGCGCTGACTGAGGTTGTTTGGGGCCCCTCCCCCTTTGCCCTAATGGACCACCCACTGCTGGTCTGCTACTGGATCCTTTTGACTGGTGATGCCAGGGATTGAATCTGAGACCTTCTACATACAAAGCACATGCTTACATGCTTGACCACTGGAATATGGTCCTCCCCCATTCCTAGAGAACTCAGTCACATAAGCATTTTTTTGCTGGGCTATTTCTCCTAGCAGTTGCTCAGTCGTCCACATTACATATTGTAAAAACAAACAAACTTGAAAGTCATCCCCCCCGATTATGGGTTTGAAGGATTTGGTGAGGCAACAAAGGCTACTATGTCCGAAGGAGGAAACATCAATAACAGCTCATTTTATAAATTAATCCTAATAATAAAGTGCAGTTCACAATGAAAGCAAGCTATTGTTTCCCCTCACACATAGTACATTACAGTGTAAGGCAAAGATTTTGGGCAAGAGATGCAGAGCACTCATACATCGGGACCGCCTCTCCCGATATGCCCCGCAGAGGACATTAATGTCCACAAATAATAACATACTGGAGATCCTGAGTCACAAGGTGGTTAGACTGGCCTCGACCAGGACCAGGGCCTTCTCAGTACTAGCCCCGACCTGGTGGAATACTCTCTCTCAGGAGACTAGGGCTCAGCGGGAGTTGTCATCTTTTCGTAGGGCCTGCAAGACAGAGCTGTTCCGCTTGGCCTTTGGACTGACTCGTCTGACCCCGGTGTTACCCTCCACTAAGATTTTATCCTACAGATATTTAAATGAGGTTCCACTTGTAGATTCCCATTTCAAAATTGAATTTTAACATTGTATTTAATCCGTATTTTAATTGAATTGTTTCTTTTATGCTTGTTTTGATATTTTTGTTGTTAGCCGCCCTGAGCCCGGTCTTGACTGGGAAGGGCGGGGTATAAATAAAATTATTATTATTATTAAGATCCAGAAATACCATGTTCTGCAGGATAGATAATAAGCAGAGTCAACTGGGGAGCTATTGGGTAGAGTGAGGGACCTACATCAAGAGCAACTGGGCCCCAGCAGGAGTGGCTCAGGATAGAGCTGTAGAATTAGTCTCCAGGCAGCAGCATTGCTGTCACTCACCAGGAAGGGCCAGGTGGCAATGAGGTTGGGATTATGTGGATCTAGGCAAATCACAATGTTCCTTCGTTTAGTCATCCATCAGTTAAATAGCAATAATGATGACCATTCATGCAATGCATTTTGAAAATTAGATGTGCTAGAATAGCGGAAGTAATTTACCCAGGAAGGTAAAAATAAGAATGCTCTTGTCTGTCTAACGGGAGAAGGGTATCGTCTTCTAATCCTAAACTTGTTACTCTCTTAGACTGCAAGAAGGATTGGAGTGAGTTTTTTAAAAACGTACTTTATCTAATTTAGAACCAAAGAGATCATCCACAGGCATCATGGATGATATTGTAGAAGTGGTTTTACATGGAGAAGCTCCATCTTTAAATGTAGGGAACTTTGGGGTCCACCATTTTTTAATGGAATGCTGTCTCTCCCTCACTGGTGACGCTGAGTCTACTGTATGAGTGCTCTGCATTTCTTGCCCAAATTCTTTGCCCTACACAGCACTGTCACTTTTAGTATAGGTGTTACTGAAAGGAGGCCTGATCATCACAAGAATTAGAACTTAATAGGATTGTTCATTTGGTACAGTTTCTTTTAAAAAGCGCCATTGACTGAAACAATGAAGGCAACATGGACTGGACAAAAGTAGCATGTGAATGACGAATATATGTAAATCTTATAGCTGCTGGATTCAGATATGATAACTGGAAGTTACAGTTGATTGGTTTGCAACAATGGACTGATGTCCCCATTGACAATAAATGAAAGCCACATGAGAGCTAAGCTGTTCTCCCTGAAGTGATGAAGGTCATTGTGGCTAATGCAGATTTTATGTTGTCATCAATGTAAATGCTTTAGCATTATCTTAGTTTAACTCCTATGGTTGTAAAATTTACAAAACAGCAAATCCAACCAAGGAACCCCCCACCCCCTTAAAAAAATCATTGACAGGCAGAATGGTTTAGCAGATAGTCTTTTAGATGTGGACCTATGAATCTAAAGTTCAAAGCCCAGATCAGTCTTGGACTGACTGGCTGGACTTCTATATTTCCTATGTCTTAGCCTTTTTGTACCATCTGTAAAACATTTTCATTAGTGAGAAGGTTGTCTCTCCGTGAAACATACTAGAACTCAGTGAGATATTCCTATTAGTGAGAGGGTTAAACTAAACGTCCAAGTACAAGGAACTTTCTGTAAGGGTCGGGGGGGGGGGATATAATCATGTGATTTATCCCATCTTTATTCTGGAGTGGTACTGTCTAGGAATCCATTTTACCATGTCTTTAGCTGATTGTCTATGTGTCTATTAGGTACTGAAGTTCTAGATTGACTTTAGGTTTATTAAGTAAAATTGCCACCATAAGATTGTGAGTGAGTGAGTGGTGTGTGTGTGTGTGTGTGTTCGTGTGTGTGTTCCATGTGGAAAGGTGCTTAGCATGCTCACCAAAGGGTATAATATAGACATGAACTAGAACAGGATAGCTTCATTATAGTGCGCATGTAATTGTACTAGCCCATTGCAGTGCTGCACTGGGGAACCCAAGAACATTTCAGCTGTTGAGCTGAAGGACTGAATGGGGCAGCTGTAATCCAATACTGCAACTTCTAGGCTGTCACAATTTTGCAGGAACGATTCAGTTATATACCATCTAATTTAGGTTGCACAGTTAAAGTAGATCTGTGCTCTTGTGCAACAAGCCCACTTCCAAAAAGAAAGAAGGGATATTTATTGATGGCATGATACAGAAAGTGAAGGGGAAATGTGTGTTAATAGCAATGTCTGGGGAAGTTCCATGCAATCGAATCAGAATGAATGCACAATAAATAGTGACACAGGCCAACCAGCAATATGACTAACTCCCCCCCTCCCCAATTCTAAGTGAACAGGTTATCTCAAAGAGGCCCCCGGGAAATATTTAGTAGAAACCTCTTCCTTCACATCATCACAGTATCCTGTACAATTTGATATCTTTTATTCTTTTGCCCACTCAGTGAAGAATTAATTTTTTCTGTCAATTTCATCTACACTTGGTTCATTTTTACTGACAAAGATATACCAGAACGACAAGTAATTAAGCTTGACGTACTCCAGAAGTAAAGCAAAAGTTCATAATTAAGGGTAAGCACCCTTGAAATAATCAGAAAGTGTCATTATTTGGACATTAGTCTCAAAATTAGTAATGTGGAACTTGCTATTCACGGAGAGGCATCAACACTGCATTATCACTGGCTAGTACATATCTTTTCTTTCTGGAAGTTACTGAGCCAGATCATTAGAAGGTGTAAATTAGCTGGGCTCCATTGCCTTACATTAAGCCAGTGGAGTTACATTGTCTGAGGCTCAGAAGAGACATGGGATATGAAACTTCCTATGCTTTAATGGTGCAGACAGGGACTCAATGTCCACTTCTCTTACAGGGTTGCAAAACAAAGATTTGTTGGAAACGAAGACCAGGAACTGTTGAAACACTGCAGAGGCATGTTTGCCGATCGTTGGCTCTGTGCACACCATACATTTTAAAGCACATGGAGCCCCCCCCCCCAAGAATCTTGGGAACTGTATTTTACCCCTAAAAAGCCATAATGCTAAACACGCTGAACAAACTACAGTTCCCAAGAGTCTTTTAGGGAAGTCGTGTGCTTTAAATGCATGGTATGTACTGTATACAGTCATTGTCTACTAAGATGATGCTGGACTTTCCTACTTTCAAATGGATGGCTGCCACAGTGCAGCCAACTATATTAGTCGGGGGTTATGGGATGTCCAATTTGTAGTTACAGAGTAGCAGAGGCAACTCAAGGTGCCCTTTTAGCAGTTTTTGTTTGTGTATTTAGCACTGTTATTGTTGCACTTTTTTGGGGGGGTAGTGGGGCTTGAGCAACAAATATGAGAATATTGCAAGTAGACTTACAATCGATGCTCTTTTTAAAAGTAGTGTACATCCTCATAGGACTTCTGCAGTCAGTGCGTTTTGGAAGATGTCGCTGTGCCTCAAATTTCCTCCACGATTATATTTTACCAGGAAAGATGAGAAGGGCACCCAGAGTTATTTTCTTGCATTGGCCCAGCCTAGAACAGCCTTTGTGATTAGTTACATTTGTTCTTTGAGCTAACTTGACACTGGGGCATTAACAGTGTAGGTGAAGCAGGAGTGATGAAACACTTACTGATGTATTGAAATGCTCTAGGGCTCAGAACATGCCACTCTTTCCCCATTGCATTTCAATATGCTGTTCAAATATGTGTCTTTTTCATCTTGTTTACGATTATAGTCACAATCCTGAAGCTGTGAATGCAAGGAGGACCATGATATCTCTTGCACCACTGTTTTTAACCTGAGTGAGAAACCTTATGTGGGTATATTATGAGCCCAGTCAGGGAAGGAACTTGTGGGGATGTTTATACTAAAAGCAATTAGGAATGTGGACGGAACTGTAATGAGGATCTTTGGAGTGGAGAACTGGCAAGAGGAGTTTTCAGGGCATAGCTTAGAGATGAGTGGCAGGTGAGTCATAAGGCAAGAGGCAAGAGGCAAGAGACTGGCAGCTGTTTGGGCAACACACTGTAGGAAGTATCGCTGTCTGAGTAGTAAACATTAAACCCACAAGAAAACAAGAAAAATGGAAAATTCATAGGATCTGCTTCCTAAAATAGCCAGTCTTCCCTTATCTCCTCAAAGCTCAATTAAATTGGAAAGAATTGCTTCATATTTTTCTCCAGTCTTCAGTCGGGGAAGCATTTGTGGTGCAGGCCAAGCAAGTTGGCAGAGAGTCATAGTGAAGAGGGATGGTTTGTATTTGGTCTGCGGGAAGCCATCAGGTCCAGATACTTGTCTTCCCAAAGGCCCCCAAATGCCTCAAAGGTTGTAAAGAATCAGGGGGAGAAATAACTGAGGTGTTGTTGATTTTTTTGAACCCTCCAGAAACACAAAGCACATTCATTCCTCAAAAGCTCTAGATTCTGAAGCCTCATTTTAATCACAAGTTGATTTAAATGCCATGGCTGACCCAAAGTACTGTGGAAACTACAGTTTGGTTTCTGCAGGTGCTTAAAATTCTTTGTTTGAGAGTTCTGGTCTCTTCAAAGAAGTGCAGCTACACTGAGAAGTCAGCCTGATGGAAGCTGGTTCAAATTTGTCATATTGGTAGCCTTGAGATGACTCCATAACAGTGCAGAAGCCACAAAAGGTCGGCTTCCCATGCACACAATAACTTGCAGGATCAAGTTTTAAATTCAGTACTTTGCTTTGGGTGAACGTTAGACAGATTTGCAATGCAAGAAGGTCAGAGGATCTGTATATGTGAACATTGCTCCTCCAGCATGCATGGTTACAGACAAAAATTTAGTACTGAATATTACTACAGTGAGATAGAAATTACTATAGAGAGGCAGTTTTATCTGTTTCTGAGATTCATTGTTCCTTACAAAGAACCACAATAAAAACAGCTCCACCACAAGCACACAGCAGCATTGATTCACAGTTCCTGATAAATCATTTGAGAAGACCCCATCAATTACTTGTTCTGAAATGTCTTAATTTTTTTCCCTGAGCTATATTTAGCTCAGAAATATATTGTTATCAATCAGTTTGTGTTGTCACAATGGCCTTTTAATTCTAAGCTGCATGGTGCAGGAATTATTTATTGTTTTAATATGTCTCATCATACGATAATGCACTAAACCTTCTGTACAGGACCACTAATGAAAATATATCTATGGAATGAGGAACAGATGGCGCACCACCAAAATGAGCCCTCCCCCCAGCAATGCTTTTTTTTGTGGGCTGCTCATCAAAATCCCAGAATATTAATGCAGTAATTAAAATATAAGCTTGAGGTATTAACACTAAGGGCATTTCATAAGCAATATTTCCTGCTTCTGTCTTAGTCTCCCTACATCTGCAGCAGACTTGGAAGAAGGGAAAACACAATATATCTTAAACACACATCATTTCTGGCAGCAACTACAATCAATTCAAAACACCAGCGCCTCCGCAATCCAGCTCAGTAACTGAGGGCTCAGTGCAATACAAAACATATCCAGATTCTGGGCTGCAGCAGCCACTATGAAATCATTAGCAACAAAACCCTCACAAAGGATTTTGCAGTGTAAAAACCTAGGTAAGCTTCCCAGCGACTCAAAAGGGAAGGCTAAGCCCGAACTTGAACTGAAGGCAGCTGTATGAAGAAAGGCACACCCCCAGTTTGCTGTGTTAATACAGTTTAATTGAACATCCTGAATTTGTAATGAGAAGCAATCCATCTTATAACTGTTGATCTAACTGTGCTGTACAAACACGGAAAGTCAATCAGTCCACTGGGTGTGTAATATGAATGTCAATCCTAAGAAGCTCTATTCGTTTGGGTGCTTGGCAGGATGAGGGGGTGGGGGCGGTGGAATTAACATAATCTGTACAGGGATTTTTCCTTGGTGAAACAATGAAGCTCAAATCCTGCCTGTGAGTTAGTAGAGCAGACATAGATGAGGGAAGGAGCTTTAATGTCTCTCTGTTGCAGGAAAGTGGGATGAGCCAACAGATGCCATGGGCTTTGTAAAAGAGATTGCTGCTTTCAGCACCAGAAAATTCAGTGATCTCTACTGTATGCAACTTGAGCCTAAGCTTATTTACTCAGACGTAAGTCCCACCAAGTTCAGTGGGACTTACTCTCAGGTAAGCGGGCACAGGATTGAAACCAGCAGGTTGCAGAAACTATGAGAGAAAAGATGTTCACGGCAGAGGGTGGTGCACTACTTGTTACAGACTTCACTGAGAAACTCAAGGACTTTAAATCCTATCAACAGGGTAGTAACTTTCTAAGTGGATGATGACACTGGCTATCTAAAGAGGCCACAATAACAATGTGAGACAAATTCATGCTGATTTGTGCTGCAGAGGCTGCAAGGGCAGTCCTCCTCTCAATATTGTTTCTGCTTGCACAAACAGCTGTTTGGGGCCATATCACACTACTTCATTCCCAGTCACTGCATAGCCTGTAACTTCCTGCTGAAAGCTCATAACTTTTTATTCCATTTTTTTGTCCCACTTTTGTTCTGCTGTAGCCCCCCCCCCCCCCCGAGAGCATTAATGTGGTCACATTGGGGAAGCCTCGTAGAACAGACGAAAGCATAACCAATCCACCACTAATGCACTGTTTTTGTGTCAAGAACATGTTGCAGACTGCACCCGCAATACAACAACGGTCTGGAAGGAAGCTTTAAATTAGGAATGGGGAGCCTTTGGCCCTCCAGATGTTGTTGCAGTACAACTCCCACCATCCTTGACCATGGGCCATGCTGACTGGGGCTGATAGGAGCTGGAAACCAACATCACCCGGAGGGCACTACAGTTTCTCTGGCAGTAGAGCACTGGGAAATATTAAGTGCAGATGCACACCTGTAGCCTGCGACCACTCATGCTGTCTTAGGAGCTGCAGGGAAACCATCACCTTGGTGGTGGTGGTGGGAAAATAATTCTGCAATAGCACAGTGAGCTAACACACAGCCTTGAAAATATTACCAGGCCATGCAGATCACGTTTGAAAGTTAATGATCCAATGTGTAGCGATAGGAAAGACATACAGAAATTGGTTGGTAGTTGTAAGAGCAAGAATTCTGCGCTGTGATTTCTGACCTGAAATATGCAACACCCATAGTTTATGCCCAGGTGTTCCTTCCTGGCCCTTGCTGCTCTGTATGACCACTAGGTGCCAACTCAGGGCCAAGCTAGATGTGGCATTAAATGCATCTATGCATGAATGTTCAGGGCTCCCCACCCCAATGGAAATAACACCAAGTAGGGGGAGGGTGCTGATAATAAGATCATAGCAGATGTGGGGAGGGAATTTAACCCTTCCTGCCCCTGTTGTGGTCCATCTGAAGCTGGTATTTTTTAATAATAATAATAATAAATTATTTATACCCCGCCCTCCCCAATGAGAGCCGGGCTCAGGACGGCTGACATCAATAAAGTTACAATAAGATGTAAAAGAAAGAAAAACAATTGATTAAAATGCAGATTAAAATGCAATTTAGATTTAAAAATTGTTTTAAAATGCAGCCTCATTTTAAAATGGACCAAATCAAAACCCAAAGGCCAGGCGGAACAGCTCCGTCTTGCAGGCCCTGCGGAAAGATGGCAAATCCCGCAGGGCCCTGGTCTCCTGTGAGAGAGCGTTCCACCAAGTCGGGGGCAATACTGGAAAGGCCCTGGCCCTAGTTGAGGCCAATCTAACCACCTTATGGCTCGGGATCTGCAAAATATTGTTATTTGTGGACCTTAAGGTCATCCGCGGGGCATACCAGGAGAGGCGGTCCCGTAGGTACGAGGGTCCCAAGCCGCATACACTGTGTGTACGTGTGTGAAATCCCCCACTGTTGTCATTGCAATTATAAGCTTCAGATAGCTTCAGATGAAACATTTCACTCAGGACTGTAGCAAGGGAAGAAAGGGTTAAGTTTCCCCTCCACAACTGTAGCAGTCCTGATAAAGATCCCTCTCCCCTGCACAGTTATTATAGCCTTTTTTAAAAACCCTACACAGTTAAATGCAAGGACACACATAATGCTCCTTACTAGTCATTCTACAAGCAGAAGAAAGGATGACTGCTTTTCCACATCTCGAAAACATCAACAGTATTGGCTTATTCCATTTTGAATAGAGACACTATTTCTCAAGCTGATAAAAATCTGTTGCAAAACGAGGAGAAAATACTGTTAATTTCTCGTAGAAGCAGATTTCCTCTCCTTTTCCATCTTTGTAGGGAGATAAAATACTTTATGCTAACAGTGAAAGAACATGCTCTTTAAATTAGCATTTGGTAAGAGACATTTGATAGTAGCCTGATTATCAGATACCGGCTATGGCTTTATCCATTAAAAAGCCATTCAACTAATGACAACAAAAGCACAAATGTTGCTTCTGTTACTGTACTGTACTAAGGAAATGATGTGGGCCCCCCACCCACTATTGTTTAGGCTGCTGATTTTTTTTTGCTTTGCCAGGTAGAAATCATGCATGCTTCTGTCAGGTACAAAACATGCATGCTTCTTTTACCACTCTTTTAAAGATGAAATTCATTATTGCCTACTGGGGCACATTAGTCCTGAGAAGATATATCCCTGCCAGAGTCAAAGTTCTTAGTTTGCTGCTCAGTTATACTACTTCCAACTGTACAGGGCAGCTCACCCAGGAAAAGTCCTCCAGCCAGACTATATATTATGGTTGGGGAACCTTTGGCCTGCCAGACATTGCTGAATATGACTCCCATCAGCCCTAGCAAGCATAGCCAATGGCCAGGGATGATGGGAATTGTAATGTGGCAACATTGGGAGGACCAGTTCCCCATGCCTATATTTTCTGATTGTCTGTAGCATCTGTCACTTTCTGCAGCCACTACAGGCAAGTGGAGAACTCCATAGCAGCCCCCACAGCAGTGTTGCACCGCTTGCCCACTTGCCCTCTTCAGCAGAGAAGAGTAACAAGGAAGTTCCAAGGAAAAACCGGTTTCCTTGATCTGGATGTCCTGGGCATTGCTGAGAAGGATTAATAGGCAAGTGGATGTGGTGGTGCTGCCATACAGATGCAGCAGCAGAACTCCAGCAGCCTAAAGAAATGCTCTCTTGTGTGAACCAGTCCCCAGAGACGAAACCATTGCAGCCCACGTGTCATAGTACACTGGCAATTTTCTTTCAGAACCACACAATGCCTACAGGTATCCTTATGGTACAGCATATATAATAGCAGGCTAATGAAGTTTGCCATATAAGCTAGATAGGGTTTTTGTACTTAGGAGCTATTTCTATGTCAATTATTCTAAAAAGGGGAAATGAATCAGTCATTGCAGCAATGCACATTTTCTTGAATTTGCCCCATTATGCTAAAAAACGAAGCATGCATAGGTTTCTTGATTTGACATTGTTGATCCTTCCTGGGTGTTAGGATCCTTGTTCCATTAATGACTACTAAACCTGCCTGATTAAGATTTGGGGATATGCCAGATAAGCATTTGCATTCTATCATTCCCCTCTAATCCTCTACAGTCACTCAGATATTCATATGGAACTTCCATTCTGGAACTTCCGTTCCATGTGCAGTGTTGCCTCGGACATGCCTATGACAGCACTCCACGTGTGTAAGGAATCAGTGATCATTACATGTATTGCTTTTAAATTCTCATTTTTTAAATAATGACTTTGCTCACCTAAATCAATTTAAAAATCAATTTACAGCACATTGTACTGTATTGGAAATGAGACTTTTGGTACTCAAAATGGCTTAGTCTCAGGTAAGTGTGAATAGCAGGGGTAGCCAACATAGTGTGGTTGTGGGCTACAACTCCCATAATGCTCAACCATTGGCCATGCTGGCTAGAGCTGATGGGAGATGTAGTCCAAAACAACTGGTGGGCATCCCTTGTGGCTTCCCCTGACATATCAGAAAGACATCCCTATATGCTTTTACCTGGGAGGAAGCCCTGTTGAACTTAATGAACCTTACTTCCAAGTAGGCATGCAAAGGACTGCTGTGTTAGAAAAGCAAAAAGAAAGCATGTCGTAGGTAGCTCAAATTACAACTTCACCATTCCTAATCCATTTTTATAAACCTGGAAAAAATGCAGAATTGCACAGTTATTTTTATGCTTTTGAACAATAGGGCGTCTTTTTCATAAAATCTCTGGGTCTTAAACTTTCCTATATATGATTGCGTTCAGTACGGTATACTGTTCGCATCACTTATTTCACTACTTTTTATAAACCTGTTTTTAAAAAGGGCTCATAGAATGTGTTAACGTTTGACCAGAGTAATGTTTCTTAATTCCACATGTGTTCATTGACAGTGAAGCGTACATTATTCCTCCTACACAGCACTTACTCTTATTATAATCGCCTATACATATTAAGTTATTTTTGTTGACAATTATGAATGAACATGAGCATGGCAGGTCTGGGCAAAATAATGTTACAGTGCCACCAGCCCAAATTTCTTTTTTTTAAAAATGAAGAAAAATTCAAGACATAAACAAATGGCTTGACTTGCCAACGATAGCATCTAAATAGTGACTCTGGCTTAGGAGAATTGCCAAGAGGTTGTTGTGTTTTACACTTTTGTCATTTTTCTCTGCTTTAATTTCTGCTATCTGATTCCCTTCTTATGTAAATGATACACTCACAAGTCAAGAAGGGTACATAATCCTGCATGGTATTATAAATGTTTCTGTCAATCTCCCTCCCTTCTTTTTGAGCAATGGCAAGATGTAACCAGCGGGCTAGGGGACAGCGTAATTTTCTCTTACCACCCGTTCCATCAGTGAAATGATTTATTACTGTGTGTGCAGTTTGCAAACACCATGTTGCTATTACACTGCTACTTATGCCTTGAACGCTTTCCACCTTCAAAGCCGCAGACATGCAGTCTTATGCACATCTATGCAGAAGTAAGTCCTAGTGAGTTCAATGGGACTTCCTCTTCAGTAATGCTGTATATGATTGCAGCCAAAGTGTAATGATTTACAGTGCAATCCTAAACACGTATATGCAGAAGTAAGCCCTATTGAATTCAATGGGGCTTCCTCCCAGGTTGGTGTGATTAGGATGGCATCCTTAGATATCAGCAACTATAGCAACTCTACAGCACAATAAGTAGTGTTTATACAGATTTTCACGGTGTTGATAACTGTAGCATTTCTGCGTATTATCTAGTAACTAAGTTTCATATTATTGTTTAAACTGTTTTGCATTGTTCCATTGGCACTCTAGATATTGCAGCTGTAATGCTCAATGTGTGATAAAAAGAGACAGGCGTCCATCATTGATTTCCTGCTCCATTTATTTTATTGGAAGTCCATGGAGTACTCTTGTGTGTCTAGTTATCATTGAAACCTGAACTGAAGTTGCGCTTAGCATGGAGGGTAAATAGTAAGAAGAGCTATGTGGCTGTTTCCTAGGCTTGTTCTTGACAACTATTGCTGTTGTAGAGATTCTCCAACCTTGGTCTAGGACAGTTTTTTTAAACAGCCTGTCTAGTGGTATTAAACACCAAAGCATGCTATGGCTCCTATGGCACTGGCAAAGCTTTAATGATAAGACCAGTCTTCTTAATGTAAATGGGACTCATAAGTTCACCAGTTACTTAGTCCAAAGCTGCCTTTCCCAACCTGATGGCATACAGCTTCTTTAGAGTGCAATTCATATCATTCAGCTATTGGCCATGCTGGCTGGGTGTTGATGAGTGATATGGATGGTTGGCAAAGGTTGGTCCAAACAAGGAAACTCACACAACTGATGTGGCACTTTGTGCCTTCATGGGTCTAGGAGAAGTCGCATTCCTAAATGCCTTTCTGGATATGATGGTGTTGTTGTCAGATGCTGAGGAAATGGCATAGTTCAAGCTGCATTGGCTCTCAGTGTAGCAGCTGAGCAGATGTGCCTTTGAGTCCTCCCTCCCCCCGGGAGCAACGCAGCGCACCCGGCTACGGAAGAGGGCTGAAAAAGGCTACAAGGCTAAGGACTCAAAGGCACATCTGCTCAGCTGCTACAATGAGAGCCAATGCAGCTTGAACTCTGGAGGTTTTGCAGAGGAAGATTTCACTGCAGAGGGGCTGTTGTTAGAGATCTAAAGGTTGGTGGCTTTGCAGAAATATGCAGTGGTACAATTTATGAGATTAAACATCATCCTTGTGGCATCTTGGACAAAAATTAAATTGGTTATGGCAATGTCCCCTCATCCTGCAGCAATGTATAGGAAAGGTTTAGCAGCTGACATTCTAGCTTGGGGTGAGAAACAGCTTGGAAACAGACTTTAAAGTGATGGCTATCAGTGCCCATAAGCTAAGCAACATAGATAGCCCCTTTGCAAGGGGTTTGCATTGAAACTGCTTGCAAAGGGACTCCAAAAGGTGTTTTTTATGGTGTTGAGAGACACCAGTTTTAATTCCCTTTGCAATCAGTTTTAAACCGCCTGCAAATGGACCACAAAGTGTTGACAGCCATGCCTTTAACTTCCTCACACCTGATGTCACAGGCAACATTAAGGAGGGTGTCATTTGGGGGGAAATGGCCCTGTGGATCCCTGCAAGGCCTAATTAGACCTCAAGGTCAAAGGTTGCCTATCCCTTTCCTAGTTCGCCTGCTCTTGTTTGCAAATGAATCCTAACTCTCCTCTGTGTGTTACACCAAGCATAAGGTTCAGTCCTTGGCTCCTAATGAAAGAGGGTTTGTCAGCTCCTTGCTTTTGCAAAGGAATAAAATTTAACATGGTTCAGGAGTGCTTGGCAAGGTACTTTGGGAAGCAGGGAAGCGATGGAGAAGGGTTGGTGCTGATGTTGCATCTTGCATATTTTCTGAAGACATGACCCACAACTCTTAATAGTGGTGTGACCTTGAGCTAGCCAGAAGCACTAACAACAGTGGCAGGAGGTGATAGGGTTAGGCTTTCCTGACTGAGATGTAATATGGAGGAAAGACAGTGATCTGTAACTGGCCATTCCCAGAGTTGGAATCTTGACAAAAGAAACAGAACAACACACACACACACACACACACACACACACACACACACTTCAGACTTCCCACCACCATCAAGATGAAAAAATGCCTGGGATCATATCATATAATGAAATACAATTAAACTTTATAGGTCTAAAATTGTTTCAATAGGCCCATCAATTGCATCAGTTCAAACTAATAGCAAAATTTTACGAGTATACAATGGCTTGCCTTGTAATTATCACAAGGGAGCATTTTTCCTAAGCTCTAATTTGAATGGATATTGGTTTAATTCATCAGAATCCCCCATTATTGCATTGCAGGTAAAGCATTAAGTTATTACTCATGCACAATGCAGTGTCTGAAACAAAGCGAACAGAGAGAAACAAATTTATTCCAATTCTAATGAAAGCAACAGTGCCTCCCCCCTCTTTTGCTGTTGCTACTCTAATGGCATCCTACGGGAAGCAGAAACCAATTTGCGCACTACAACTCCTGTTTATATGGTTAATCACACCAATGGATATACATTTATTAACTTTAATGCAGTAAAAAACTCTGACTGTATTTACTCAGTACGTTTAATATGGTTAGCGCAGTGAAACATTTTAAAACTCCACTGTTAAACAGTTATATATAGAATGGTGTCCACACACACACATGCACCTTAGACAGTGGTAAAATGAGGAAAAAGAGGAATGTGATGAATTTCATAAATCAGGTATGTTTAACCACTTTGCACTCTGTTCACTAATCCATCTCTGCTGGAGGAACTGCTTTCATTCCAGACCTCTGGGCAGCTTCAAAGAGCTGACATTTAAAAAGAAGCCCACTTTATGCTTAATCACCTTTCACATTTCTTAATGGCGCTTGTGAAGAAAAGAAGAAAATATATAGCTTCTTTCCTATGAAAGCTGAAGAACTATCATGGAAACAATTGTGATTCTGTTGAGGGGGGGGGGTATGTTCAAAGAATCTAAGCAAGTCTGCTTACTTGTAGATTAAATTTAGGTTCCAGCCAAGACATTCAGGCTTTGCTGTGAGCAAAAAAAATCCCCCTGAAGTTCTTTGTTGGATATTTTATAAAATGAGACTGGTGGATCTTGAGGGGGGTGATGGCTGTTTATAAATCTTGGTACCTAGGTATACATAGAATCATAGAACTGTAGTGTTGGAAAGAGATCACAAGGGAAGCATCCATCGCAGGTGGCCATCTGACCTCTGCTTAAAAACATCCAATGGAAGGCGTTTTGGTCTGTGACCGTTTAATAAAATTTGATTTGATCCAATGGAGGAGAGTCCACAGCCTCCGAAGGGAGTCCATTCTAGTGTCGAACAGTGGCAATATGTATACAGCCACTTAGATGAATGGGATGATATAATGAAGTCTGGCGACACTAGCAGGGCACAGCTGTAACAACAGACTGGCATGGCAGTCAGCTGAGAATCAAATCCATGCTGGTTTAAGTTTTGGGTGGTGCTCAAGGATGCTGCTCCCTATAACTCACTGTTCTCCCTTTGGGCTTAGCCCCTTTGGGCTACCCAGAGAAAAAGGACAAATGAGCACGCAAGAAGCTGCGGTTTCCTTCTGCTGTCTCCCCTTGTTTGCTGGTGCTTCCCTCTCCCTGGACCACAGGGACAGAATAGGTAAGCAAGTGGCAGTGGCAAGCGGGAATTTCTACTGCAGAATTACTGTGGAGAGTGGGAGAGCCAATCCACTCAACATGGCTACTTTGAATCGGACCATTGTTTTTATCCATTCATAGCATTAACCTTTTATTTTAGATTCCGCATATCGTAACTGGCAGTTTTCTCCAGGGAAAGTTGTGGGTATTAGAAGTATTAAATGTAGTAATAAAATAACTTGAAGCCCAAAGAGATTTAAAAAGCTTTTAAAACGTAAGCGGTTATGAAATCAGTATTAAGGGCTACAGACCCCATTTGATCTCTGCAGAAAATGCAAGAGTAAATAGGCCTTAATCATCATACATCCATTATGCTATTGCTTCAGACTACATTAGCTAAAAAATATTATTCTGTGAAATACCTTGCAATAATATAGGCATATACACTTCTTATTGTAATTTGAATGTGAATGATCGATTTTTTTAAAAAAAATACCGGTAAGCATTAGAGCTCAACTGAGTGGTCATGGTAAGGTTTATATACTTCCATTTTAACAGAGCTGATTGGCAGAGAATAAGAAATAATTTTTCTACCTTTGGGTCCCAGGAAAGCTAGACATAATCCCATTTTCAATACTATTTAGACCTGCAGATGTTTTGGGATGGGAGTGCTGCTTTTTCCCAATCACTGCATGCCCTGTAGCTGCCTGCTGAAATCCTGTGATGTTTTATATCACAAATGTTCTGGAAGGTGGTCTTTTTGGGTCCTGTTTTTGATGCACTGTATTATTATTATCATATAAAGGTAAAGGGACCCTTGACCATTATTGGCCGAGGGAGCCGGCGTATAGCTTCCAGGTCATGTGGCCAGCATGACAAAGCCGCTTCTGGCGAACCAGAGCAGCACATGGAAACGCCGTTTACCTTCCCGCTGTAGCGGTTCCTATTTATCTACTTGCATTTTGACGTGCTTTCGAACTGCTAGGTTGGCAGGAGCTGGGACCGAGCAACGGGAGCTCACCCCGTCACAGGGATTCGAACCGCCGACCTTCTGATCAGCAAGTGCTAGGCTCAGTGGTTTAACCACAGCGCCACCTGGGTCCCTTTATTATCATATACCTCACCCTAAATAAAACTGCCTATATGAGCCCACTGCGAGCTATAATAAAGTTGTAGTCTAATTAACCTTAGTGTCAGACCCCTATTTTGCTTCTGTGATAGGATAACAATACTGAATTGCATATTATTGAAGTTTTGAAGAATGTAGTTTTGGACACTGTTGCACTGAAAACCATAAGTTATAAGAAATGAGCTGTACATAAACTTATTTCAAATAGCGTCAGAACTTTCAGTTTTTTTAATAGCTTCCCAGTATATAGAGAAACCAAATGGTAGTTAAAGCAATTGTCTTAAACAGAAATTCAGCAAAGATGCAGAATAGAGAAACACAGAGTAACTATAGCAGTAGATCTAAGCACACAGGGTTATGTAGGACCTCAAACATGGGTCTCTTAAACAGCAGTTCTTTATCTGGTGAGCACTGCCTGAGAGCTAGGGGTCCCCACTCTACTCTTGGCTGAGATGTTCATTATGACCTAGTGGTTCCCAAACTTTCCTCTCCATGGACCATTTGAAAACTGCTGAGGTCTTGGCAAACGACTGAATTATTTGTTTTCCTGCCTGCTATAGCTGCTGTGATACACTGTAGTAGATGCTGCATGATATTTTTAATTTCTCGTTTATTGCTTCTTTTCATTGCAATTGTAATATTATAAAATACAAAATAGGAAATAAAATCCCCATATTTCATTTTATTACATTAAACTTGGAATTCTATGAAATTGAATTTTGTAATGCAAAAATACAGTATAAGAAGTAAAAGAAGCAATGAGAATAGAATTAAAAATCAATATGAATATTTAGTGTGGACATGCCTCAGACCTCCTGAATGAAACTTATGGACAACTGGTGGTCCATGACAGGCCGTTCTGTTTGGGATGAATGTGCTAGCAACAGAATATTCAGAAACAGTATGGTTTCTTTGAGTGTGGAGTAAATCTCAGTTTGCAGAGAGAGGAAAATTAATATAGTGCTCTGAGAAAGAAGGAGCTATTTGTTGGAAGGATGAATGTGAGCAGATAAGGGAGATTCTTTATGGTGGTGGTGGTCAAAGTGACCAAAACAGGGAAGGCAAAGAATGGAGGCAGAATAATTTAGCATATTGATTTTATCAAGAGACATACTGGGCTGCAGGCCAACCAGTTAAGATTTGTTGTTATATAGGGACTTGGGGGAAGGGCTCCACAAATGAAGCTTAATTGACATGGGCCTGGGGGCGCTAGTTTCTGGGAAATAAGATTCTGCTGTCTTTGAATCCTGCCTAAGACTTCCATCATTAATTTGACTTTTTAGCTTAAGGTGGCAGATAATGTTTAAAGGTGCATCCTGTATCATCTTCTTCAGTGGCTGGTGTTAGGCATGGGGGGGGGGAACCTCTCACTCACTCTGCAGGGCAGGAGAAACTTGAAAGAACAGGATACAGTTTGGAGTGTGTGCGAATCTGCACAGCTCCATGGATGTCAGTGGAGGTGATGTCAATGAAACATAACATAAAAGCTGGACTAACATTAAAAGAAACAAGCCCTGGATTGCTAGAAGCTCATTTGTGGAAAGGGTTAGCTCTCAAGGTTTTATTTTGATTGTGAGCATAAATACCAAATGCCCTGGAAGCAAAAATACAATGTATTGTCTATTTCACTGGGGCTGCATCTTATCTCGAACAATTTCCCAAGTGTGCCAAATGATCGCATTACAAAGCAGGAGCTCAGAGAAAGGAAGCCGGCAGCCGATACAGACTCGACACTAAGATGGGTGCACTCTTGCCACATACTTCAACAGAAAGCACTCAAAAGATTTGCTCGGAAATAAGAACAGAGATCTTGGCAGTGCAATTGCATTTGCTTCTCTAGGAAAATGCTGCCCAGATAACATTCCATACAACTCTGGAATGTGCTTATGTCTTTCTGATTGCACTGTAAATCTAACTCCGTCTTAAAGACTGGCTCTGTTCCCCCCCCTTCGTTGTCCCCCACCAACAAAATGGTTTTATGTTGTCAAATCCCTCTTCCTTCCCCTCCCTGCCTCCTAGTCCCTCTCACCACTTTATGACTTTTTGCCAATGGTAAATGTTATTAACTCTCCCTGAATGCCGTCGGGTAAAGCTGTGAGAGCAACTCCAGCAAATTAACAAAACCGGTCAAATTAGATTAGCCACCACTGAATGGGGCCTCCACAAAAGAAGAGACACTTCTTAGCTTCCAGCTTCATTACTGCTAGGCCTGCCATGCTTCAAAACTTGGGTGTCATTGCACGAAACCACCCATGGCTTTTAAAGTAGGAATTGATCAGCAAGAAAAGGAAAAGTGCTAGGACGGGAACAATGAGAGGGGCAATTATTTTGCTCTTCTTGAGCCTTGGATGTGAAAACAGACCGGGGAACAATAGAAACAATTGAGGTTATTTTTCTCTATTCATGAGCTGTCACGTGACTCCCAGTGGGCCACAATAGGGCCCATTTCCTTTTGGAAATGACTTGAGATTCTCGCACACTTTTTATGCATTGTCATTTTGTGAAGGATGGCAATTGCACATTTATGGGGCTATTAACTGTGGGTTGATGAATTCTTCATTTTCTAATATATACTGCTGAGTTTTGCCATATGCACATAAAATGTTTATTTAGGATTATATAGGCTGAGCAGGGACAAGGGAGAAACATCTGGAATCAAATCTATGTGGCTGGGTTAAAATAATAGTCTCCCCCACCACTTCATCAAAATTCTATTCAGGGAATTCCTGTCTAAGCAAAGCAAGAACATCATGGTTTTTTTTTGTTTTTTTTTGCAATGAAGCTGCATCTGTCCTAAAAGGCACATATTCCCCCAGGACTCATTAGGTCCTCTTGTATATGATAAGAAATGGAGCACATTACAGTGGTAGATTCTGATCCTTTCAGCCGTCATCTTTTAAGACACTCAGCTAGAATTGGGGAAAATGTAAAAAGCAGACAGATGACCGTGAAACTTGGCGTTGGGATCGAAAATGGAAGGTTCACAGGATCTGCTTGGCACTTACATAGTTTCATATTTCTGAGTATGAATATACTGGACTAATATTCTGACTCCTTATAAGGTGGCTACAGGTGGCTGTTTCTGTTGATGTGTCTGCGTGCATTTTAAATGGACCCTAGGCTTGAGGGTGGATGAATTTGCAAGCAAATTACGATCCAGGGCACATTGTTTGGCAGAGTGAGGTGGTCATCTTAGGCGGCAGATGCTGGAGGCGGAGAGTGGCAGTGTGGTGTTGAAGGATAGAACTGGGCTACATGGCTTGCCCAGGATCTTCTAAGCTAGCCTGCTACCCTCAGGTGCAGTGGAGAATATTGTCCTATTAGCAGTGATAAAGTAGCATTCATGGATGAAAACATTTGTGTCTTTATTTGCCATTTCCTATTTAAAAAAAAACCCAAACCGAAGATACTCTTTTAGGAAACACAAGCATCTGACGACATCTCACCCCAAACCCCAAAGCTGCAACTGGACTGTCTACCTTTAAATTTAAACTTTAGATTCATTTTGAGAATTTCCTACAGCTCATTAAGAGCTACTTAAAATTTTAACTATTAAAAATTTAGGAACACTTTCTTTTTTTAATTCAGGTTGCCTGAAATTTTAATATCTGCTTAATTATTAATCTGAGCCCTGACATGCATAAGGAAATGCAAAACCTGTTCTGTTAACAAATATGCAAAGATGTAGATTTCATATACTGTAATGGAATAGCTCATTCTGCCCACCACCATGTAATTATTAGCAGACACATTCCAGCTTTTGATTTTCTTTCTACGGATTTTTAAAAAGTGCAGGTTACATTGCAATATTTTTAAGTGGCCCCATTCTGTCTGCTCTGTGATGTATTGAGGGTGTACTTACAGGAATACACCACTATTACATTACAAGGTATGTCAAATGATTTTCACTCTCTAATTTTTTTCCTTTGCCTAATTAACAAGGAACTGAATTTGATGTTCTTTCTGTTCAAAAATAAATAGATCTCCCAGCAAACGTAGTTTTGAAACTTTTGCATCTCTTCCTGTCACATTGGATCTGTATTGTGTTCTGTATTTTTTATTTTTTTAAACATTTACAGTGTGGAGTCCGACATTCTAGGAGATGATGACGGCACTGTGTCCCTAAGATCTACCCAGAATATAGAACATATAAAGTTAAAAGAATGAATTAGAGAAAGGATGGTGAATCTGTGGCTTTCCAGATGTTGTGGAAGTACAACTCCCATCATCCATGGCAGTTGTATGCTGGCTGTGTTTGATAAGAACTGGAATACAACAACACTTAGTAGGGGGGCACAGGTTCCCCTGTTAGATGAAAGTTAAATTACCATGAATATAGGCAACCAAACCAAACCAAACCAAACCAAACCCAAAGACATCATTATTGTGCTTTTTGTCATCCTTCAGATGAGATGGGAAAGTTTCTTTCCATGAACGACCTTAAGTAAACTTAAGTAAACTTATCTTAAGTAAACTTAAGTAAACTTATCTTAGGAGCTAAGATTGGTTTGCTATTGTGGTTTTTTGTTAGGTTTTTAAAAATTTATCTTGTATTTTGTGTATTGACATGAGATCTATGGATAGAAGGCAGTATATAAATGTATAATGATAATGATAGTAATAACAAATTTAATTTTATTATGATGGGGGCATATTGCTGAAAACAGCACAAGGGGCTTGCCCCAGTGCTGCAATTCAAACTACAGTACTGTATTTAACAGTATGGGTTCAGAGCCCTATATTTTAGGAGTTGGAATCCATTTACCTAGTCAAGGGCCACAGAAAACTACTTGACAGGTAGCATTCCATGTGTGATCTGTTATCCCCTCATACACTCAGGTCCTTCAAACATCTGACTGTGCTTTATATCTTCAGTGGTTTTAGACACATGACATTTCTCCCCCCTCTCTTTTTCTACCTGATCACTTTTGTTTGTGTGATAATGAGTAGGTAATCATTGTAAAATACATTCGTAGCTAAATGAGTAATGCACTTTTTTCTTTCCAATTTTCCAATTTTCTACATTAGAGTGAAGCTGGTTTTTCGAGCACTTGTTCGGAAATGCTCACAAAGGGTAAAGGCAAACTGGTAGTTAAACTGAGGTGGGGAACGAAGCTCACATTAAGGGCGCCATTTGTATAAGATATCGCAGTAGAAAAGCACAGGGAAAAGGAAATAAAAGCATAATATAGATGGACCATATTTGTAGGTCATGAGTGGGAAAAAATCAAGATAAAATAGTAAATGGAAGATAGCTTTTTAGCATTAGCAAAAAAACAATGTGACACAAAGATTCTGCTATTGAACAACAGCTTCTAATTTGTGCCCATTATCTTGCCACTACATGTGGCACAAATAAATTGTTGAGGAACATTGTTACTGCATTTCTCCTTCTAGAAATGGGCTATGCACTCAGCTTCATGACCTCCATGCATCGTGCAACCTAGATTTGCACTGAGAGGGGCGGGAGACAACCAAACATGATTAGCAGACTCTAACACACATGTCAGTAATATAAATGGATTCTCCATGTGGAAACAGACTGCTTTTGTATATATATTTTTAGGTATCTACAGAGTTTTCTCCCCTCAGTTATATGTCATAGATCAAAAACCAATGCTTGATTAAAAATACCTAGACAACCTTTAAAAAAAATACTTAGGGTGGCATTTTTAAGGGGGCATTGCCTTAACTGAAATGAATAGCAAGTTCCTGGTTCAAGCAGTTACATGACAAGATTGCTGAGAAAGGTGAATATGGGGTGAAGTTTTATATCCATCCATTGCTTTGTTTTGCTCACCACAATCTCCCACCTCCCCTTTTGAGGAAAATTTAACCATAAAAGTTATTAATGCTGCCACTAGTGTAGATATTTGTCTCCTGTTCATGATATTATTCCAGCCATGTATCAAATACGTTTCCTTGTCTTCGACCAGAGTTTGCAGATTTTACTGCTCTGTATGAAGATCTCCTTGTTGAACAGATGAGGGTGCAGTTAGTTTTAGCTATTCAGCTGCTGACTGCGCCAACCATTATTGTAGTAGGTGTGCCTAATGCCTCACTCCAGCAAATGATCTCCAACCCACATGGTGACCTATGTTTCACCAGCCATAGCCCCACCTGTTTGCATCGGACATGGGATGAGGCAAAGACCACCTGTCTTAATGACCTAGGGTGTAACTTGACCCAGGGCTATCCTGTGTCTAGGGATGAACAAATCTGGCAATTTCAGCTTTTCTTCATCTATTTTTTCCGGCCTTAAGTTCATATTACCACATTTCTGCATCAGTTTTTGGATTTTTTAAAAGTCCTCATGAAAATTCACCAGGATTTTAGTAAACATTTTGTTTTCTGATGTAACATTTTTACAAGCAATTTTTCCATACTGGTATGATATTTTCATTAATATATGCATGTTTATGTATACTGTCCGCCAATATACACATTTTTGTACACAGCATTTGATTGGTAGAGATGCCCCACTAAATTCAGAGAAGTCTGAATTTCAAAGGATAGTTGCAATTTAGTTCTTTCAGGAAACAAATTAAATAGGTTTTCCTTAAAATGCAAATCTTTGCCCCATTGTTTGCTGTTTCATAGACAATTTCCCCCATACTTTTGACATTGCTAAAGAGCCATATCAAGTAAAAGGAAAAGGGCCTGTAGAGATAATGCTCTGAATCTTGCAAGGTGGACTGTTGTAATAAAATCTCTTTAGCTAGGATCTAGAGCATCACCATGTGCACTAAAGCAGTTCTGTGTACACATGAAGGTGCTTCACGTATTCTGTTTTGTCAATTCCAGGGCATTCCCATTATTATTTATATGCTACCCATCTGACTGGGTTGCCCCAGCCACTCTGGGTGGCTTCCAACAAAATATTTAAACATAAAAAACTTCAAACATTAAACACCTCCCTGTAAAGGGCTGCCTTCAGGTGCCTTCTAAAAGTCAGGTAGATGTTTATTTCCTTTACATCTGACGGGAGGGCGTTCCACAGGGCGGACACAACTACTGAGAAATAACCTCTGCCTGGTTATGTGTCTTTGAGAAAGAAGACTTCCTAGGTTTAGTCGCACATGGAACAAGAAGTCCTTTACCAGCATTTCATTTCAACAAGGCACTGATAAACAATATACCAAAACTTCCCTTGCAATCCTTTGAGATGGGTGTGGGTTGGCCTGAGACCTGGCATCATCATCTGGCGTCTGTAGGAAGCTACCAGGGCCTCAACACCCACATAAAAAATTATTCTTTTATTAATTAATTAAAATTATACCCCCTTCCTTCCAAAGGAGCCAAGGGTGGAAAACACATAAGCGATTAAACAATTAGAACGCCCGAAAACTTCTTCAATAATATTCCAACACAGATGCAAGCTGGAAATGATCTCTACTTAAAAGCCTTGCTGGCAGAGGAAGTTCTTCAGGAGGCACCAAAAAGGCAACAGCACCTACCTAATATTGAAAGGGGGGGGGATTCCAGGAGGGCAGGTGCCATGACACTAAAGGTGTGATTCCTAGGTTGCGTGGAAAGGGACTTCCTGATAATATGGTATCTGCTGCAGAAGGCAGCAGGATCTCCTGCTGGGGGCAATGATCAATCGGATACATGATTGGGTGAGATGCTCTTTGCAGTCCTGGGCCACCCCCCCCCCCCCCGGTCCTGTGCTTTAACAGCAGCTCCATCCAGTTGCCATTTTAATTTCCTACAATGCACCTCAGCATCACAGGGACATTGTGGGCAGTTTACATTGCAGACCCCAGCCAGTGCTGCTGCTTGGAACAGTGCCAGAGGCCTGAAACTGGGAGTTGCACAAACCAGGGTGCTCTGAGATTTGTATGCTCAAGAACACGGAACAGTCACAAAGAGCAATGAGTCCTCCCCTTAATTTTTTTTTAAATCCTCCTTTTCTTCTTTTAAATACTCCGACTTTTTCCTTTCCATTTCATTTCTCACTGTTTGTCAGGGAGGTTATGACACTTCAGCAGGTATTCTGTGAGAAATGGTCTGGGCCATTTATACTTTTCACAGTGGCTCCTTCCCCATTCCTCAAGCTAGATAAGGAAACAAAAGAGCTATTGTTGCTTCCAATCACAAGCCAATGGAGGGGGGGACACACACACATACAGGTTTATAGACATTTGTTTTCGTTTTTGAAAAAGAAAATCTCATGTCCCCTGTATACTGTTAGATTAAGAGAAAAGGTAACAGGAATAATGGAGAGAATGCTTGCAGAAAGAAACGGCATTTTGCAACACTCAGTGTTACAAATATTGGTGATTTTTAAGTTTAAGTTGCTATTTTTCAGATGCTAACTGAAACTGAGTCATCATGAAACTATCACCATTCAGATACAATTAAAAAATCTTTGCCAGGTGTCACTGCCAATTCAGTTCATACGTGTATGGATTTTAATGACTGTGTGTAGAATTTCATGTTTTCCCGGAAGCACAAGCATTTATATGTGATGACGTTTCAATAAAAAGGAATTAATATATTTTGGGATCTTTTGGGGGATAAAAGGTGTCTTTTCAGAATGCATCATTGGCGCATACTGCCATTTGTGCATTATTTTTTAGCATCTTTACTCAGAGCTGCCTTTTGCTTTGTGCATCTTGCCCCTGCAAAGTACGTAATATCTTTGCCAATATAGCATCCATGTTTTGCAACTGCTTGCCTAGGGAAGCCCACCTTGCCCTTCCCTGATGGCTTTTTGATGTAGTATGGGCCACAGCTAGGACCACAGCATGCAGTGAAAGGAATTAGAACTGTCTAATCGAGTTTGTGCGGCACATACGGAATGAAGGTGTGGAAGAGAGCACTGGTACAGAAAACCCAAAGGGAGCTCCCATGGTAGGTTCTCAGTTTTTCCAGGCAACAAGGCTTAGATCAGGGGTCCCCAGACTATGGCCCGGGGGCCGGATGCGACCCAATTGGCCTGCCAATCCGGCCCGCGACGACCCCCGCCGCCCGCTCTTACGGCGCGCAGCGCGGCAGCGCTCTTCCGGGTCAGGAAAAAAGCGCCGAAAATCCTTTGTGCGCATGCGTATGGGCCTCTCCCGACCCGGAAGAGGTCATTTCTGGTGCACTTCCGGGTCGGGGGAGGCCCATACGCACGCGCACAACGGATTTTCGGCGCTTTTCCCACCCTGGAAGCACGCCGCCGCGCCAGTAAGCGCCCGTGCGCATGCGCACGGGTGCGCACTCCCCCGCCCGCTGGCCCGCACATGCGCGCGCTCCCCCGTCCTCCGGCCCGCCGCATGATTGGCGCTGTGGGAACCGGCCCAAACGCCAGTAAGTCTGGGGACCCCTGGCTTAGATGGTATGAATCATGTGTTGGTTGTTTTGTATTCCCAACAATACTAGTCCTTGATCAGATAGCGAGATGTTGCCTCCTTATGCTCTGAGAAATAATAGCAGTTCAAGGACTAGGAGAAGGAGTGGTTCATATAATCTGGCAATCCTGCATGCGGCTACTTCGGTGAAAGCATTTATGGGTTTCAGGAACAAGGAAGGAAGGAAGGAAGGAAGGAAGGAGGAAAAAAGAAGCGGTTCCATGTTGTGGATTTTAGAAGGGGTTTCCTCCCACTAATACATGTAGTGCTGTTTGAAATGAGTCATCAGTTGCTGAATAGAAAACACATACACTTGGCTCATTGCAGGTCATATTGAGAAAATAATCTAAATGTGTACTATTGGAGCAACAGATGCACAAGAGGCAAAGCTGCAAGACTGCAAAGAGCAGGAGGCACCCATTCACAGGCTCAGGGCCAAACCTGACTAGAAATCAATTGCAAGTGTGGGAGCTCTGATCTGGACTGGGACCCTGGCAACGGTGGCAGTGGGGAGGGGTAGAGAGGGGTTAACCTTTTGTCCCCTGCAGTCCTGATCTAGAATTGGGGGGGGGGCTGTGCCTGCAATTTTGAGTTGTACATTTTGAGTTCCTATTGCAGTCAAATGGAAGTTTTCTCCTCGATGGAAATTGCACTTGTGGGGTCCTCTGTACAGACAGGGACTGTTGTAGGAGAGTGGAGTCAAAGGGTTAAAACTACCTGCCTCCCACACCAGAGTCTTGATCAGGTTAGGGCCCTTGCAACTGGATGATGATGATGATGATTAAGCCAGTCACATTGCCATTTGTGTGAGTGGTACATTAATCCAGTTAATAATCTGTATCTTGAAAAAAGAGTACTCAATCACGCTGGATTTTCTGACTGTAATAAACACCAGCATTTATTCCTCAACAGCTAAAGTACAAAAAAGATGTCTTTTGGAAACTGATAATAACCAGGTATATATTTTAACATACTTTCATTGCATTGCCTCTGGGTAAAGTTCTGTTCACTGTTCCCATTAACCTTTCTAGAGTATTTAACTTGGTTTTCAGTTATAACGTCAACACCCTTTGCTTAAACTGATTTCATGGCATAAGAAGCGTTATTTTGTTCACAAGAGAGTGCAGTACATTGAAAGCAGAAGTGTTCATCAGTGTTGCCCTCTTGATGGTGTTAGTCCAATTTCATTTTAAAAGGCACCTGTGCTGCCTGGGTTGATGTGAAACAGACATTTGCCGCGAAAACTGTGTCAAGTCTAGAATGAAAATGATAATCTAGTGCTGACGGGCAATCTATATCCTCCTGTATGTGGAGGTTTCTTTGGGAATCAGAGTTGCCTTTAGGCTGTTGTTAGAATTTTGAGAATGTCCATTTTGTGCTTTTTTAAAGGAGACTTGCTATTATTCATTGTTGCAGGTACAAATTTGAATTTTGTGGCAAATGGGCCAAAGAACAAGATCATCAAAAAGCTTCAAGAATGTTTCCAAAATGAAGCACTCTCAGTGGTGTGTTGATGTGTGGGTCAGTTGGTTAGTGGGAAAGCACACACCAAGTGCATGTGAGAGGTTCATGGTTCAATCCCTATAGACCAGTGGTCTATAGGGATTGAGCTACAAACCTTTTTAGAAACCGAGTGCCTAAACTGCAACCCAAAACCCACTTAATTCTCACAAAGTGCCAACACAAAGTACCCTGAATTGTTGAGTTTTTTTGGGGGGAGGGGGTTGCACACTTTTGTTGAACTTTCATTGGGGGGGGAATGCCAAGAGTTGTGGAGCTTTTTGGGGGGGGGGTTGCCATGAGTTGTTTAGCATTGGGGGGATGTCCAGATTTGTTGAGCTTTTTTGGGGAGAATGCTGAGAGGCAGCCACCAAACTAAACCAGAGGAAGCCGATCGACAACGGGCAATAATCTCCTGCCCAATCACTGCAGACAATCTCTGGCTCGCACAAGCAAAAAATAACTCGTTTCCGGTTCACAGTGGCATGGGGAGCCGAGGAACTCTAGTGAGAGTTTCCTGGGATGGCTGCCCGCTTTGCCAACCCCTAGCAATGGCGCGGATTTACTGATGGTGCACATGCCCACAGAGAGGGCTCTGAGTGCCCATTGTGGCACACGTGCCATAGGTTCGCCACCACTGCTATAGACTGTGTCCAAGAAGGGCAAATACTTCTGCCTGAAATCTTGGTGAGCCAGTCAATCAGTGTAGATAATCCTGGGCAGGATCAAACCATGTCCTGAGTTTGTATATAAAGCAACTCCCCATGATCTACATGTACTGGCATGAATTAATGCAGCTGCTTTCCTGGTTTACTTCTGTGTACGTACACACACACACACACACACACACACACCTGAACATCTGCAACAAGACCATATTACCCCTTTCCCTAGCATAAGGTATGTTGGTTGGTTGCTTTCAAATAGATCTGAGATGAAGGTGGGGAATGGAGAAATGTCTGCTGATGTGACAAAGGCACTGATGCCACCCTAAAGATTAACATGTCTGAAGATGCAGTTGCATGTTAGACAAGGATCAAGGCACTGAAGTTAAAAACTCGGGAGTCAATTATCTACATATTTACCTGGAAGAGAGGTCCCACTGAATGTGGAATGGGGCTTACTTCCGAGTAGGGATGGGGAGAAATTCAATTCAGTTCACATATAACAGCAAAATGTATCACATCCATACTTTTTGAAACAGTATGAGAACCAAAACACAGCCTTCCTTTAAAATTCACACTTCTCCATGGTTTGTGACGTAGTTCCCCCAAACAATGTTGACAAAGAAAATATTAATGGAAATAACATACACAAATGCACTGTTTTAAAACAATTGCTTGTAAAAGTGTGTTCATTAGTCAAAACTGTGTTCAAAAATGTGTTTATGCAGAGAAATTCAAAGCAAAATGCTGATCAATTCTAATGACTCCCCACACACACCTCAGTTGTAAATTGCTGCAGAAATGCCGAGAACTGAATTTGGGGAAAGGAGGAATTGAGAGAAGAGAAACTGAAGATTCTTCCATTCCTACTTCTGAGTAGGGATTCATAGGGTTATTCAAGTTTCTTTTATCCAAAATGACCCAGGGGGTGATATCTGTAACATGCAGCTATACAGTGGTACCTCTACTTACAAATAACTCTACTTACGAATGTTTCTACTTACGAATGGAGCTCTGTCCGCGATCTTGGATGCGGTTTAGATAGGATTTTTTTCTACTTAACGAATTTTTAGATGGGGTTGCTTCGACTTACAAATTTTTTCGACTTACAAATGTGTGTTCGGAACGCATTAAATCTGTAAGTAGAGGTACCACTGTACATATGAATGCCATGATGGGACTCTACACCACCAGCCCAGTTAATCAGGTAAGAAATATAAACACAGCAAACATAAAAGGATTTCTACTGTAAAACGTATAAAAGCTCTAGGCCTGTCTCCCTGAAAAGCATGTAGCAGATCACCTCTAATAAAATCAACTTCCTTTTCAAGCATATACCCTACATCCACGTAATATAAATATATACTCAGATAAAAGATAGTATTTTAGTCCCACAACTCTTCCTTGGAGCAAAGTCAATGTTCACACATTCAGCTTGAGGGGGACAGTTTTGTAGAGTCACAAACAACACAGGCCCTTCAAACTCTTCTGAGTGAAAATCAAATCTTATCATCCTTTTATTGAAGTGTCTGTTTGCTTTTTCCTTTCTTTTCCTGAAATGTGTGTCGTAGCAAAGGTAACTTGAAAAGGTAGCAAGATGCACATACACTTGCTATTCTAGTGCTGTAAACATCTAGCTGTTTTTTAAAAGTTTTTTTTTAAAAAAACTTAGGAGCAAATAATAGTTGCAGGGATAGTAAGGAAATGGTGGCTGTGGCATGGGGATGAATTGAAGCGACAACACTTCAATGTTCTGGCTTAAACTAAGAACGCAGTAAAGTGTGTGCTTAACTTCGAAGTTTGTTGCATTGAGGTCAATGGTCTGTTTGAACGGTCTCCTGGTGATTGCTTTAAGGGGATTGCTTTAAGAGGAAAAAAAATAAGAATATGATGCTCCCAATTAAAAATGCCTACTCTTCAAATAATATATAAAAGCATTGTCCTTCGTCAAAGTGTGTGCACACACAGTTCCAGTCATGTAATCAATAGCACCAATAATTGTTTCCAGAGGAGAGATGAATTGTGGGGACTGAATCCACCCTTCCTACTCTGTGCTCCTAAAATATATAGGGACCATGGTTGCCAATTGCCTAAACTGAGGCTACATGGACATGATCCAGGAACCACATGCACCAATGTAAGGCTGAGATGTGCTACTGAGCTCATGTTCTGCTTAGGGCTTCCTATGAGCATCTGGGTGGTCATTGTGGGAACAGAATGCTGCACTAGACTGGCCTTGGCCTAATCCTTCAGGGTTCTTCTTAAATTAGGAGATCTTATACTATTCCGCATCCAGCTAAGGATATACACATGGAAACCTGCATCCACATATATTTTCTCGCTCGCTGATAGATCATGGCTGCAGAAGGTCTCAGGTTTGATCTTTTGTATCTCTAGGTAGGGTTCAAAAAGATTCCTTCTGGAAACACTGGAGTGCTGCAGCTAGTCAATATAGACAAGTAATGAGTTAGAGGGAACAATGAGCTCGCTATTAAGGCACCTTCTCATGAGTATTCCTCTAGTGCAGTTACGTTTGTTGGAAAAAAAACCCCTGCACCACAGTTTCCTGTGGTTCAGACATGTGTCTGCTTGATTAACTCTGTCAAAAGATGCTGCTTATGCAAATATCGCTGAAGAAATCTTCAGATGACTCTGTCAGCTATGTTTAGTGGTGGCGGTTTGTGTGTGTGTGTGTGTGTGTGTGTGTGTGTGTGTGTATGTATGTGTGTGTGTTTAAATTCTAAACTCTACATGGTTGACTTGCAAGCTTATTTTCCAGATCACCGAGAGGAATGAGAGACTTTTTTTGACAGACACTGGCTAAAGCAGCTTAAAATCAGAGGCACTGGGTTTCTAAAGGAATATCTCTCCGAGAGCTATTGACCACATTTTCCGCAGGTCATTGCTCAAGTGGTTGTTAGGCAGTGTGTTGGGACACAAAGTGTGCATAATGCTGCTTGCATTTTCTGTTGTGTATGAGGACCAAAAACGCCAAATGAACAGATATGTCTTAGATATTATATGGTTTTTGTTGTTGTTAATGCTATAATAACATTTTGGCACCCTTATGTAGTCATTATGGCAGTTGGACTACTTTATATTCTTCCAATTTAGCACATACCCCTACTATGCAAGCTAAAATATCTCGGTGTTGCTGTTCTTTGATCACAGGTGCAAATATCACAGGGAGCTTCTGATTGGCTATGGCTCTCTGCAGTATATGCCCATGGGGGCAAATGTAAAAAGGGAAGCAGCCTTTATAGTGAGGAATCCATAGGAGGGTGCCTTAAACCAGACCGCTCTTCATTTACCTAGCCCAGTAAGGTCTACTTTGACAGGCAACAGCTCCCCAAGGTCTCAGGTGGAAAGCTTTTACACCACCTTACATGATTGTTTGACCTGGAGATGCCAGGGACTGAACCAGGTATCTTTGCTATCTGGATCATGTGATCTACCACTGAGGCATTGCCCTACCCATAATTCTGGTTTGAATAGGTTTTGTTGACGTGCAGCACATCACACTGCACATCACACTTTAGATGTGGGGAAGTTTAAAATACAGTTTGTTTTTTTTCAGCAGTGTGCATGTTACAATTAAAATGTCTAATATGTCCAGAAAAGCATTTCTGAATCATGGCCTGTGTCTAGAATGTTACACCACTTTGGCACAGATACAGTGGACTCATGCTACTGTGATTAGGGTAACTGTACCTTTCCCAAATTTTAGCCAATGATCAGGAGTCACACAAAAATGAACCATATGTAACATTAGCAGCATCACATGTTAATTCTAATTTGCTGTGAGGAAGCAAAGGTTCTTACAGATTCCCCCTGCTCCTAAAGCTAACTCTTTTTGTGTGTGAAAAAGTACATGTCAGAAGGTCAAAATTAACGAAGAAAAATGCAAAATCGGAGTTCCACTGGAGGAACAACCCAATGGTTTTTAGCAATTTCTGATTAAATTAGGAAGGGGAAAACACCCAGTCCTACTTACATTTTACAGCCTAATGAAGCATGTTACCTCCTGTGGTTCTTCCCAACTTGAAATTGGAACTGTCTCATTAGCATGAAGTGTAAGAAGAACAGGCCAGTCAGTGAAGTCAGCTTTTCATGGTGGGTTCCTGAAATGTCTTCCCCTCACACCTTTGGTTTTAAGCAGATGATGGTTCACTACAGTAAGTAACATCTGAAGAAAGCGACAAATGTTAAGTACATCTAGAAGACTTGGAAATTCCAGGCTAAATTAAGCTTTGGTTAAAAACATAATAATAATAATAATAATAATAATAATATAATAATAATAATAAGTGTGTGTGTGTGTACATGCATGCAAAAATTGTCCAATTTTCCCTCAAGATGGGAAACAAATAGAGGAAATCAAAGTATGTGGTATTACAGATCTCTAGGGCTTCTTCTAAGGCTTTTTTCAAAAGGTCAGAGGGAGCTCTGTTATAAATGCAGTAGCTTGGAGAGCGAAATATGTTATTATTGTGCATGGTTAGAATAAAGATTATTCTGGTTCTTGTTAAATATCTTTTGGCATGTATTATACAAAGTCGTCCTCTTGCACAGTCAAAGTTAAGCCCTTTTAACAAGCCCATTGTTTTCAATAAGTGAGATTTAAGTTTGTGCTTAATTCTACCATTGAAATAAATGAACTTTAAAAAGTACTGGTACTTAGCTTTTAGTGAAATTGTGCCTATAGTTATTATGGGAAGAAATTAGCGAACATTCATATACAGAGCCAGTTTCTAGTGTGTCAGACCCAGTGCTACTTTCTGTGGCTGAAGGAAATGTAGAGGGATTTCCAAAGGTATACCATTTGTTGATTGGGAAAAATCATTGCAGAACAGCAGACAAAGAGGGGTATGATTGCAGCGTTGTACTGCTATTTCTGTTCATCAAATTAGTATATTGGCAGACAAGGAGAGTCTTTATCAGGTCGATCTTATACTCTGATCTGCCACCTTGTGCTACAGTGAGGTGTGAAGCAGGTATAATAAAGCAGAGAAAGTCATCCCAAAAACCATAGGTTAAAAGAATGTAGCTTCCGTTAATGCCCCTGCTACGGATGACAAATCTGACATTTGCAATGTATTTTAAAACCTCATTTATTGCAAGCTGTGTTCACTTGGAGTTATTCTCCGGCTTTCGAAAGCCAAGGGCTGATAGATATTTTTGCAGAGAGGAAGAAACCTGGGCTGGATCTAGACACATCAAAAAAGCGTTTCAGTTTAAAGCGTTGTAAATTTAAACAGGGAAAACGGGTAGAGAAAAAACGGGCTCCACATCGCCCTCTGGTGGCACAATGTTATAACACATACAAATCTGCCTTTTCCTTACCAGTCTAGCTGAGACCCCAGATACAGTAGTTACACGGGAAGTTAAGACCGAAGGGTTAGGGGAAATGAAATGAAATGATTCAGTGCTTAGCGCCAAAAAAATGAATGGCTGGAAGGAAAACCCCACACACCCAAACAGAAATTAGTTTTCAGAAGAACAGTTCTTGTTCAGAATCTCCTCAATACAGTATATATTTTTTTCCTGCTCTGCTTGTTAACATTGTCTCAACTGGACTATTTTTAGGTCTGTCCAGGAGGCGGCATAAATTTCCCGCTTTCCTTCAAATATTTAAGAGAGGAGGAGGAAAGGGATTAAATTGTCAACAGGAACAAACCCAGTTAAAGTGCACTTAATGCTTTTATTCATGTGTAATAATGAATAAGACTTAAAAGCAATCAAACTGAAAATGAAGTACGGTATTTTTCCCTCAGTGTAAACAAAATTGTATATGGACAAGCACAGGAGAGGGCTGTATTTCAGTGATAGACCTTGCGTTTTACATGCAGAACATTCCAGGTTCAATCCTTGGCATCTCTAGGTAGGGCTGGAAACAGCCTGTAACTGAAATCTTGGAGAGATACTGCTGGTCAGTGAGGCAGGGAAGAAAGTAAAACAAAATCCAGGTTTGTTTTTTTAAAAAATTGTATTATGCCTCATGATCTCAATGAGGCATGCAAGGCAGTTCAAGTATTTATAGCTTTCCAAAATGTGCTGCATTTTACGCCCTTTACACCCAGAACTGGTATTTGTGCTGGCAAGATGAAGTAATCAAAATATTAAATTCGTGGCTATTGTGTTTTCTTAGCCTAACAGTTCTGGGAGGTCTTCCGTATAGCTGCAAGGCAGCACATCCTTGTATTCTCCCTTACTGCCCTGTCTGTTAACAGTTTCAGAATGCAAAGATAAACCCTGTAGCTTTCCCCTTCTGGGGAGAAAAAAAATCTTTGAATGATTGATCCTAATGCTGTATCACAAATGGCTTCTGCAGTGTCTCCCTGTTTCAAAGTCTGTTGTCATGCTGGATAAGGGGGAGCATTCCTTTGAGAAACACACATCAACATCACCCTTTAATGTATATCAGGGTCGGCAACCTGCGGCCCATGGGCCACAAGCGGCCCACGGTGGTCATTTTAAAAGCCCACGAGCTGCCCCTGAACTGAGCCATCCACTCGGGGAGTTCCCCAATGCTGCGCTAAACCAGCGCGGAACGGGGACTCACTTCCATGGTGCCGGAAATTGCGTCTGCGTAAACGCAGACATAGGAAATCACGTCTGTGCAGATGTGATCCGGTCCACAGAGCGATCTCTGCAGGAGTGAACTGGCCCAGCCGAGGTAAACCTTGCCCACCACTGATGTATATCATGAGCAGAGTGGATTTTCTGATCCTGGCCAAAGTGAAATGGCATCAAATGTCAGTTACAGCACTTTGCCTTAACATAAAAAATGGGGGGTTGTGGAAGGGAAAGACCCTTCCTAGGAGGACTTACTTCCTGGGAGATCTTCACAAAGACCTGGGTTAGGGTGACATTTAGTCAGTGAAAAGAGTGGCTTTCCTTAGGAGAGGAAAACGAGAAAGAAAGAAGACTGAAATGTTTGCAGATGCAAACATTCTCCAGAAAGCAAAATATCTTTCACAGAACCTGGAAGGAACTAGTTGGTTGACCTTAATGAGTGAAATGGAGTAGTTTTTATATTTTAGGCTGTAATCTTAACACATACTTACCTGGGAGTATGGATGGAGGAGGAATTAGATTCAATTCACATTTAAATTTAGAATATTTGCGCTTTCCAAAAACTATGAGAACCAAAACACAGGCAATATTCAAAACTTGTTCTTTTACAAGTTTTGGGATCCAGTTCTCTAAACAGAATTAACAAAAAACAAACAAACAAACACCTGCATCTATTAGGAGGAAATGTGTATACAAAATAATACATTTCTGAAATAACATACAAAAATCTAATACACTGTATTATGATAGGTTGTTTGTAAAAATGTGTACATTAGTCAAAACTGCAGACAGAAATGTGCTTATTGTGAAAAATTTTCATGAGGATTTGAAAAAACAAACAAATTGCTGCAGAAATGTGGAGAACTGGATTTAAGATGGGAAAAATGAGAATCTAAGAGAACTGAAATGGACAGACCCTTCCATCCCTACATGGAAGTAAGTCCGATTGAACTCAACAGGGCTTCCATCTGAGTAGACACAGATAGGCTTGTGCTGTTAGTTACCTTAGTAACTTTCAGCTAGTGTGTTCTGTGATTAGGCTACAGAATGCAAGTCAGCTAGCATGACAATGAATCTGTCACACTCACAGTCAAGAGGTGTACTAAGCAGGCAAAACCTTGCATGTAAGATGCCTGAGATAAAATCTAGTTTCCTGCTTTGCTTTTCTAAACCATCACAATGATCTAGAAAGCACATGCTACTTTTCAAAAACTATTTACCACGTTCTACAGATGTTTCAGTAATATGGCACACACAATTTCACAAGCATGCATCTGCCTTGAACAGCTATTACCCTTTACTACCTCCCTCAAACTTCCATTTCTTTCGCTAATCCTTTGACTGGCTCATTGATCCAGCTACAGTTTCCTCAGCCATATTGCAAAGAGGGACTCATTTGCTTTGAAGCAGAGGCACTCTCTATTGGGCAGGCCAGAAGAAGACTGTGATCCTTGGAAAAGCTAGAAGGACCAAAGATGGAAATCTCGCTTAGGAAGAAGAGAGCAAACTGCATTTAATTTGTGCACAGAGTAAATCATCAATGAACTCTTTATAAATAAAATGGAAATAGATTTTCATTAGTTCTATACTCACAGTACTTTAATTATAACTACAGGATATATCCCACTATGGCGTGCACCAGGTTGGAACAACAAGCCAAACACAGCCCATCATCACCTATGTATCATGGTCTACCAGGTAGCCCCATTTTCATAGTTCTCAACAGGTAAACTTGTTGGAAGCTCCTGGTAAGTTGCCATAATACATGGTTGGTGGGCTACATTCACCTTGATGAGTCACATTTTGTGCAGGCCGGGTCTATACCATATGATTATCTACTAGCAAGAATCAACAGTGTGAAAGTTTCATGAAGGTTACCATAACCCCCAGGTTATGGTAACCTGTCACTGGTGGCAAAATGCCAACAGATTTAAAAGGATCTAGATTGCAACATTAATAGTTCCCTTAGAAAATATTACTGTGCCCACCTACAATCTCTGGTTAGAGTTTCACCATGGCTTTGAATTTCTGACACAGTCTAATTGGTGAAAGTGTTGAATGACCTTTTTGGGATAAAATGACTTTTCAAAAACAAAACTCTTTCACGGCAAGTTATGGAATATGGACTATTTTCCTCAGACTGGAAGAGGGTGATCCAGTCCCTAAAAGTAAGTGCATACTGAGGCGTTAAGGCATATTATTTATCCATTTAAATACATATTTTGGTATACACATTCTTAAGTGCACACAGTTGTGTGGGGTAGATGGGTATTTTGGTCAGCATAATGTTGAGCATTGATTCTGAAAAGGTGCAAAAAATAAAATAAAAAAATCACCCCAGGTTTAGTTGTGGTTATTAACACTTCTGGATCTGAAACAGAATGTAATTTTAAACAAGAGTGAAGAAAAGAAAATCCTATCTACTTCAACTGAATTTTGAATAGTTATCTTCCCAGCTAATCTCTTTTAAACCACCCATCAAGTTATGTATATTGAGACAACCCTTACTTCAGTTAGCATCACTACCTGCACCACAGTAATTGCACCTTATTTCGCAATTATTTTGCACCTTATATTTTGCACCTGGCAACAGCACAATCGTGGTTAAGCGTCCCGATTTGCCAAACAGATTGTCACAATCATAACTATTCAACACTTTGGACAATTTATGCATAATAAGTCCTCATTTGTATCACTTGGAGCTAATCCATTTATTTTTCATATTTTTTTCATGACTGGGAGAAATATAATTGTGGTTGATTAAAAATATGAACAGCGATGATATCAACTAGATGATCACAGATTATCATGTAAGAAATAGAAGAAAGCAAACATACCCCACAGTTTAAGGACTAATAAACTCTGTAAAATGTTATTGTAATTTGCGACAATCAACACAATCCACATCAAGTCCCAATAAATCCCAAATTGTACAATGAACATATAGAAGAAAAGATTTACCAAAGAAGTATGGAACTTTCATTAGGGAGTAATCCTATAAACACACAGGCACATGCTATTTTTTAAATAATATTATTGGGACTGTTCAGTGCAAACTGTATGCATGTGTCTGTCTTGACAGAATTAGGCCCTTGGCTGACCATGGTTTCAAAAGGAGCCTCTATGGGACTAATCTTGAAAGCACTTACTGAGCTGGTCCCAGTATCACAGTATGTACTTTTAAAGATTCAGCCCCTGCTTTGTTCTTACGATCTCCTCCCTCCTGAAGAAGCAGGGAGAGGTTTGCACAAAGTTTTCTTCTACAACTACGGTATTTTGCATTTATAAAGTAATCACACCCAGCAACTGCAAATGAAAATTCAGAGGCTGGTTTGAACACTGGGCTAATAATGCGTTCCAACTGCTCCCACACAAACGAAAAACATTACTAATCCCTTTCATTAGGTATTATCATGTTCAACAATAAAAAATAAAATGTCACCCTGTTTTGCTGCAGGAATCATCAGACTCCATGTGCTGGGGGAGGATCGTGAAGGCAGTTAACTTGACTATAGAGTTTGGATGAGCAAAAATGATATTAAAACAGCTATGGTTGTGCCTGTGGGAAACAATGGTGGATATGCTTGGTTTCTGACATACCTTTGACTTGTTTCTTATTCCCTAAGAGAGCACTGGCAGAGATAATAGCTTCTGCCACCCTTGCTCTTTCAACCTGTTGAATGGATTCTAGAACTTTAAAGCTGCAATACAAGAGGGAATACAGAGGGTGGCTTCAGTCAGTCCAACTTGGAGGAACAGGGTGTGCACCCAACTCGCACTTCTTGTTCTCTGCATCTTTGTAGGATACCACAGGAGACAGCTGAACAAGCTCTCATTGCTTTGTTACAAAGATGCTGAAAAACAGCCCTTGCAATTTACCAATGCTTCCTGCCATCCTAACAAATTTGAATGTCTAGTCACCCCAAATGTTGGGATATTGCACCAGTCCAGTCAAACATTTCCATTTAAAAGTGCCATAGCGCAACACCAGTAGGTCCACAGCGCATGATATGAGACGAAAGTATTTTCTCCTTCAATACAAACTGCATGATATATTATGGTTCTGTCACCTAACACTCTTAATATAGCACTTTATTACTAATTCTAAAGAGCTGTACTATTTCTAATGCGTCGACATTCTATTCATGAAGAACAGGAGCTAATAAAGGAGCTAAATAAATTCATAATGTAGGTCTTAGAAGTGGTTTATGTGTAAAATAATTGTGTCGAATCTCCAGCTAGCAACAATAATGTCAGAGCTTTGAGAACAGGCCTGGTTGAACGTTTTATGATGGCGATATTAAAAGCGAACTGTTACTATGTAGTCAATAACGTTCTCCTTCCTCCATGTTTCATAGGGTTAAAATAGGTGATGTAATTATTTAATATACCACGGTGCTTTATTCAACAGTCAGTTTACTTGAATTAAAACCACTGTGGTTAGCTGGGTCGTCGGTAAATTCCCCTTTTAAGCTTTGATGCCTACACAAACTCATTCTGAGATACAACAGTTTATGTAACATCATCAGTTAGTTATTGCACTTTGTAGTATAGATCTTAGCAACTTCAATTAAAGAGGCAAACTGTTAACTCACATCCTGAACTGATGAAAACAAATGAATCTTCTATTAAGTAGCAAGGAGCAATTTCTCACTATTTTTTCTTGTGAATTCAAACGAAAGTCTTTGCACTTATTTCACACTAGAGCAAAATTTGTACAGATTCCCTGCTTTTTCAGGTGTCATTTTTCTTATCCCTTTGTTAATTGGAAGTGCAATATGCAGTGGATACAGAGTATCAGCTATCAAATTGCTTATTTTTCTTCGGTTTTCAAAGATGAACCTTTATTAACTATGTTTATTTCACTAAAGTTTTATGTGGGGATTATTTTCAATGTCAGCTTTCATGGAATCAGGACTTGTAGGAACCAGGGCATTAGAAGTCCTTTCAGAAGAGAAAAATGCAATGGTTATGCTAACAAGAGAACAACGTTAATGGCATTTTGGCAAATAAATGTGCAGTGTGTGTGTGTGTGTGTGTGTGTGTGTGTGTGTGTGTACATTCATTCTGATTTCTAATGTTGCATGTAAGATAAACTATGAATGAGGAGGATATAGGACATTTTAAAAGTTATATCCATATGCTTTTGCAGATTGTGCAGCATGAAAGAAGTTTAACATAACATTTACAACATGTAGAGATGTGGCTGACATGTGGAATAGAGCCACAACAGGCATTTGGGGAAATTCTTCAGCCAAATGTTTGTGAAGGGAGAAAACACTGGTATATTTTTGCAAATCGGTGGTCTTTTTTAAAAAATGGCACTGATATGTTATCATCTGTCTTATGTAGCATTCAAATTATTGTTGTTATTTGTGTGCATGAACATGTGTGTTTTAGAGCATGTGTGTATGATCAAAATTCTAACCCTTCTATAGATTTTCCAGACCTAAGCACTATGTTCTATAAGCCAACCAACCGGATACTGTACAGTATAAATTCAATAGGAAGAACAATACTGATATGTAGAACTTATCACTAATTATAAAAATACAATAAAATAAAGGGATGGTCATTTTCTCTGCAGCCTTATAAAAATTCTGACTTTGAATGAACAAAGGAAATGTTACATTCACAAAAGAGTCTCTGAGAGATATCTTCTGCTTTGTACAGGTTTGGAATATGCTTTGAAAATGTACCAGCTATTACTTTTTCTGCTGTGCTCAATGTTTGGAGTAGTTCCTTTACCCCAATGGTGGTTCATTTTACAGCCAATAGCACCTTTTGTCCTTAAGAAAAGATTCGGTACCCTTGAGCTAAGCATCTACAAAAAATAAAATTGAGAAATTCCCCTCCCATTTGTTGGTGAGGAAGCGAAAAGCAGTATCTTATGAAGGCACACCCATGCTGAACTGACAGGAAAATCAAAATCAAAGCATAACTGCACAGTGCAGTCATATCACAAGGCTCATTCTTGAAATCTGAGTATCATGCTAGAAGAAAATCTAGGTATGTGATCTAATTTTGAAGAAATGAATCAAAGGCAATATTTAGCTTTTTTGTAAAAAAAAATCTGTGTAAATGAAGATAAACTCTTATTTAAAGAGGGAAATGGATGTTTGTATTGCAGCCTTAAAGATCACATTTTTTTAAACTGCAATATTTGGGTTCTTTTTATGTAAACTACAGTCTGTAAATCTGCAGACCATGACTGAATGTTTTTTTTGAAAAGTTATAGATTACAAACATGAACTCACAATTAATATCCTCTAAAAGTAATTTCAGAGCTCTCACGTCTTTTTTTTAAAAAAAAAGAAGAAAAAGGACAATGTGTACTTCTTCACAAGGTAATGCAGCTAATAAAAAAGAGAGTAGAATTAAAGTATTTACATAATGAGCAATTCTACAGAAGGCGATCATCCCCACATAAGCACTGCTGATTATATCCCACGCCGTTTTTTTAACAAACTCTACCAGATTGGATCCAGTCATCAGCACTTTCAAAGAATCCTTAAAAGCCATTCATGGTTCTTTACATTTATTGTAGAACGATGTTCTTCAGGTACATTAAGCTGGTGTAAGAGGACAGTGTCAACACAAGGAACCAGCAGGATAATAGAACTTCAGCACCCCCAGTGATCCCAAGCTGGGTTGTACTTGGAGCTGGAAAAGAAAGAAAGAAAGAAAACAGATTATTTAGAATCTTTTTGAGCTTTCCTCACTTTTTCTTCTTGCAATCAGCTATAAACTATTTTACCAATAGATTTCAAAATAACAACATTCAGCAAAGCATAGCTGAAAAGGAAATCACACTTTTACACCACTAAAATTCCTCTATAGCAAGCAGAATTTTATGATATAGATGAGGGCTGGTTCACACACTACATTTTTTAAAAAGGGAATGCACATGCTTTATTTCCCCTCTTGCCTATTATGGAATCTTGGAAAATGAAGCAGATTCCTTTAAGTCAATAGGCAGAGAGGGCTATTTCATATTGTATAGAAGGTACATGTTCAAGGATGGCTGTGAAACAGAATTTTAGAACTTCATTATTTATTAGAGCAAAAATGGCTCTTGCTACAATTTTCCTTCTCTCAGCCACTTTCCCCACAGCCTGAGCAACTATGTTCTTTCCTGGACCTAAGGTGTTGGTATATACAGTACTAAATCTCCCCCCCCCCCCCAATGTAGGACTCAGTCTACTGCATAAAGCTTTCTTTCACCCAGCTCTCTATAATGTTGAAATATGCTTCTTGTGCAGGGCTCTCACTACCATTTGGCCACCATAGCGGCTCTCTGCTGGACGATAGACTTGTGTGTGCCCTCAGTTGCGGAGGACCATGTGGTCCCATTAGTATTATTGAAGTAAGATCCCGTTGTCAGTTCAGTCAACTTCTGAATGTTGAATGGAGAGAGGGAGATGCCTTTTTGTTCTTTGCTTCAGGCAGCAAAGGGTCTTGGGGTGGTTCTGTTCTTTTGTATTTAGTTTCAGATGCATTCAGAAGCTGTGGCGGCTGTTCCTCAGTGGTTGGTGGCAGCACTGCCCTTCTGTTCATTGTTGTTTTGACACATTTTTATGTGTCCAGGAAAACCCGGACATATGGCAGCCCTGGCTGTGTATAACTTCTTGATTGTGCACGACCAAACTTTAATGTACCTCTGCGGCATCTTGCATCTTGCCTCTGTAAGTGCCTTCACCTGGTATGATCATGATTCTTGACGTGTGGCTACTCAACATAGTTGGCAGCCAACCATGGCCCATTTCCCGGTAAACAGCACTTCATGATGCTACAGGAGCTTAGAAGTGCAATCCCAGTTGTGCTTTTGTTGTTTCTCTAATTGCTTTAGGATGCAATGGGCTCACTGTGGTATAGTACACTGTGTGAAGAAGGATAGCATCCTACCCTTCACCAACTGTTCAGAAAAACAGTCCATGGCTCTCAGCCGTGTGTTCCAGTAAAACCAAGTTGTTTGATCACAGCTTGATACAGCTGTTTTGTGGAACATTGAGTTAATTGTCTCTCTCTCAGCTGGTCCACTGAAATGTGGGGGTCTCAAGATTGCAGTAAAAGTTATTTCCCACTGTATTGCTTATATTCTTTACTCACCTGTAGGAGACATGGTCTCCTGTCAAATATTTGAGGAACACCAGGTTTTGTGAAGATGAATTTGGTTGCATTGAAGTGTGCTGAATTATCTAGGAGGGTATTTGAAGGAACAACGAATTGTGTAAGAAATACCTGCAGTTATCTTGAGCTGTGATAGTTTACAGATGTTACTGGGGCAAAGCACTTTACACCTTGTCTTGTCTGGAATGACTACTTTGTCATCACTGCTTTGTAATGAAGGATCTTTTGTAGCCCAGCATGGCTACAGTCTAGGATTCATTTGCTTTCTTTTGCTTGTCCAGTCTTTCTCTTTCAGCCTCTGTTCTGAACTCTGTATCAGAACTCTGTACTTGCATAGTAAACTCTTCCTTCACAAACATCATCTGTGCCTTCTACAGATTCCTGCTAATGTCCTCGACAACGAGCATCTCTTTTTATAGCTATGCAGTCATGTTACAATAGGCAGGGAAGCATCTTGCAGATACTTTGCCAGAGACTTTGAAAATGCAGTACTTCCTAAGTAATGAACTTCTAACGGTAAAGGTAAAGGATCCCTGACAGTTAAGTCCAGTCGTGAACGACTCTGGGGTTGCGGCGCACATCTTGCTTTACTGGCCAAGGGAGCCAACATTTCTCCGCAGAGCAGCGCATGGAAACGCCGTTTACCTTCCCACTAGAGCGGTACCTATTTATCTTCTTGCATTTTGATGTGCTTTTGAACTAATTGCTAGGTTGGCAGGAGCTGGGACCGGGCAACCGGAGCTCACCCCGTTGCAGGGATTTGAACTGCTGACCTTCCGATTGGCAAGCCCTAGGCTCTGTGGTTTAGACCAGCACCACCAACATCCCTTTAATGAACTTCTAGATGTGGGTGGCGCTGTGGGTTAAACCACAGAGCCTAGGGCTTGTTGATCAGAAGGTCGGCGGTTCGAATCCCCACAACGGGATGAGCTCCCGTTCCTTGGTCCCTGCTCCTGCCAACCTAGCAGTTCCAAAGCACGTCAAAGTGCAAGTAGATAAATAGGTACTGCTCCGACGGGAAGGTAAACGGTGTTTCCGTGTGCTGCTCTGGTTCGACAGAAGCAGCTTAGTCATGCAGGCCACATGACCTGGAAGCTGTACGCCGGCTCTCTCTGTCAATAAAGCGAGATGAGCACCGCAACCCCAGAGTTGGTCACGACTGGACCTAATGGTCAGGGGTCCCTTTACCTTTACTTTTAGATGCGGATTAAACAAGCTTCTAGTCCATATTCTGAGGCATAGGCTGCTCTACATGAATCTGGCTCATCCTTAACAATGCATGAGAGAGATGGGGATGGATTGTCTCAACTTTGGTGTCATCAGGTTTGATTACATGTGAGGAGAGGACATGTTCCATGCACTTTACTCCTTGAGCCAAGCACTGCTCTATCATGTTTCTCACATTTTTCAGTATCTTGTTATGTTTCTCATGTATGGATGCTCTTACACTCATGTCATTTGCTATTATGAGCACTTCTATGGTATCTCCAAACGTGTCATAATTTTTTTGTTGAACCACTTCAATATTTGACTTAATTCCAAAAGGTAGACTAAGAAATTAGAATCTTCCCCATGATGTGTTGAAAATACACAGGTCAGCAGAATTCCCTATCCTGTCCATTTTGCCAAATGCATCTTTTGCATCCATAATCATAAAGATGTTTATAGCAGCGAAATGACACTGAACATCTGCTGCCATTGGAATGAAATAATGTTGTCCTCCATTCTGGGATATGCAGCTTGCCCTTTTTTACTCTGTCAGTGTTACTCAAGCTATTAACCCATGGGGTAGACAGAGTCATTCTGGATATAAACCCTTCTTTGTCCAAAAGCTCCAAAGGCTTTTAAAATGGTATCTGCATACTCCAGTTTGATGGACGGCAGTGCTGGATTTGTGGATCTATAGTTTATCCCACAAATTTTGCCGGGTTCCTAAAAATTCCATTCATCTTTAGCATGGGGCAGTTGGGGGCAGTTTGTGCCAATTCAAGCTTAGATGTGGTCAAGCATCCTGACCTAACAATAGTGTGGTAGATGATGTGGTGATGAAAAAATTGAAGACTAGTTTTGAATCTTCCTATAGCTGCTATGTCTTGTCACAGGATGAACAGAGCCTGTGAGGTGGTGTTCTCCTTGCCCTCCTGGGGCCTGGCTTTGATCCTGGTGCCTTGAGTGCTATGCTGTTTTAGGACTTGCAGACTTCCAGGAATTTGTCACTCTGTGACCCAGCCATGAACTCAGTCTGTGTTTGTGCAACTTCAGAGGCTCTGCAGAAGTGTTACTGCCTTTTATAAACTCAGATTCCCTTAGTAATGTCTCCTTTAGTTTCTTAATCTGTCACACTGAACACAGTTTTGACCATGAGCATGTATGATCCTCAATGGCCCCAAGTGCACTGAGCACATTTTGTTTCTTCCTTTATGTTCTGGAAGATTTTAAATGTTAAAGTTTCTGTTTTTGTTAAATGAGAACCGGTAAACCCTAAAAACAATGTTTTTATGATTATGTGATTTCCTAGGATTGTTTAATCATCATCCATTGTTAGCCCCTTTGTATCTGACTGCTGAGCTAGGGAACCCTTCTTCAACCTGGTGGACTCTTAAATAAATAAATTTTGGAAATTGCTCCAGGGAAGAGACACAGAGCAAAAGAGATTTCACGGTCTCTCATATGATGAGGTTAAATATACAAGAGCATTTTACTGACCATTTAGCTGTAGCAATATCATCAAGCTTTTTTAGATCATTATCAGGAAGGTTATTAACTCTTTAGAAAAGAGATCCAGCAGGATCTCACTAGTCCCAGCTGAGGCCTTGTATACTAATGAGGTCATTTTTTAAACAAACAAACAAACAAATTAACCAACTAACTAACTAACACTTAAAATGTATACTCATAAAAGATCACATACAGATTGTTAAAAAATACAGCAACAGCCCTTTCATTAAAAGCAAGCAGCCCTAATAGAGAAGAAAGTTCCAAAGGGCTGATTGCAGCAAGCTGCCAATTCTGTTCCCCTTATCTGTACTTAAAAGCAATCATAAAAACAGGAAGAATAAAATTACAATATGATAAACTAATAATCATAATAATCATAGAAAGCTTAAAAAGAATGAGTGGCATAAAATATATTCTGTAGTGGAATACAAGGTTCATATTTATACCAAACATACCAAATATTCATGAATGTTGCCAAATAAATTCATTCCCAAACTGATTTAAATCATGATTTAAATCACTAGCCAGTAAGGCTTGATTTAAATCATAGTTTTCTACATAAAGACTAATTCTTGCTGGTATAACTTTAATATGCAAGTAGATGAAGATTTTTAGAACAACAACTTTTCATATTAGTTTTTTTTTATCCCCAGTTTAATAGGTTAATCATTAATCTTTGGACAACTTTTCTGTTGTACTTAGGAAGGAGAAAAATAATCATTACCTTAATAATACCGGTAACAATTTAAATAGATTTATTCAACTGAAACAATAACATTACAGCATATGTTACTTGCTTAAACAAACATCCATGTTTGTTAACTAATTTGGCTAAACAAAAACAAAATATATATATTTTAAGAAACTTAGACTGTCAGCCCAGCCTACACATGAAAAACTGTTCCTCATAAACTATAACTTTGCCAGCATAAAGGGGAACTTGATCTCACCATACGAGCTAGTCAGACCGGAGTTTAAAACCAATAGTGGACCACATTCAAAGAATTCTCCCTAATGTTAGTAGACATGGACTTAAAGGAACAAGTAGACCAGAACTTAGGCTATTGAGAATCTTTCTATGTCCTTCTAAAATGTGTGTGTGTGTGTGGGGGGGGGCGTTATTGGGTTGTTGTTGTTTTTATTTTGCTTATGTACTTTGTGGTTTATATTCTGATTTTATCCTGTGAACTGCCCTGAGATCTGCAGGCATAGGGTGGTATAATTATTCAATCATCATCATCATCATCATCCAGTTCATCTAGTTCACCTATAGGATCTGGCTCCCACACTGATTTCAAAATAGTAACTGGAGAGAACCGCGATTTTAGGGAATATATTAGAGACCCTTCCTTTCTGGGCACTTGCTACAGCTAGATGTTCATAAAGTTTCAGCGCACTAGTGGCTACACCATGCAATAACAATGCAGTTTAAGTACTGGTATGTTGGTGTGGGTGGCGCTGTGGGTTAAACCACTGAGCCTAGGGCTTGCCGATCAGAAGGTCGGCAGTTCAAATCCCTGCTACGGGGTGAGCTCCCGTTGCTCAGTCCCAGTCCCTGCCAACCTAGCAGTTCGAAAGCGTGTCAAAGTGCAAGTAGATAAATAGGTACCGCTACAGCGGGAAGGTAAACGACGGCGTTTCCGTGTGCTGCTCTGGTTTGCCAGAAGCAGCTTTGTCATGCTGGCCACATGACCTGGAAGCTGTATGCCGGCTCCCTCGGCCAATAACGCGAGATGAGCGCCGCAACCCCAGAGTCGGTCACAACTGGACTTAATGGTCAGGTGTCCCTGTCCCTTTACCTTTACCTATGTTGGCGCACCAGCCCTGGGCCTTTGAAGATGCAGCACATTACTATGCCCCCAGAAACAAGATGTCTATCTTTTCTTTAGAGACGTTTTCCCCCCCTAAAATCTCAGTGTCTAGTTTATTCACACAGATTTTCCCCCTCTTAATTTCTGTGTCCTTGCTTCTTAATCTTGACAAAAATATGCTAAAAATATGAACAATTCTCACACAATATATGTATTAAGCATACAACAATGCACACAACTGTTTAAAAATACTTACCGTATTTTTCCGTGTATAAGGCGCCCCCATGTATAATACGACCCCTATTTTTTTAAACCCAAAATTAAGAAATTAAGTTGTTTAGCTTTTTTGGCGGGTGGGGGAAGTCACTTCCACCAATCGCCTGCCTGCCACTGCCAATTGCTTGCCACAGCCACTGCCGATCGCACACCTCGCCACAGCCGCCAATTGTCTACCTGCTCACCGCCAGCAACAGCCCACCTGCCCACTTGCCACAGCTGCCAATTGCCTGCCCGCCTCGCCACAGCCGCCAATTGCCTGCCCAATTGCCACAGCCAATCGGTAGCAGGCCTTGCCACAGTCACCAATCACCTGCCCAATCGCTGCTGCCAATCTCCTGCTTGCTGCTGCCCTTAATCGCACGCCCCCCCCTGCATTCACTATCCGTGAATTTATGCTGCATAAATGTAGTACATAGTAGTTCCATCTTCATTTGACTCTTTTATAAATGTTGTATATATGATGTATTACTTGTTGTGTATAGTTTTGCATATAAAGTAGTTGAGCTTTTGAGAAATGCACAGGAGGCTGGGACATAAGCAGACACTCAATACAAGAGGTGGTCTCAAGCAGGTGGGAATGACCAGTTTCCGGTATACTGTACAGTCATACCTTGGGTTACAGCCGCTTCAGGTTGCGTCTTTTCGGGTTGCGCTCCGCGCCGAACCCGGAAGTCCCGGAATGGGTTACTTCTGGGCTTCAGTGCGTAAGCATGCCCAGAAGTGCTAAATCACGCTTTGTGCATGTGCAGAAGTGCTGAATTGCAACCCGCACGTGCGCAGACATGGGTTGCGAACACTGCAGGTTGCGAACGTGCCTCCCGCACGGATCACGTTTGCAACCCGAGCATCCACTGTAATTCCATTTAAAACTTATTTCTTCTCCATCTTCACTCCTCCTTCTGTTATGGGGCAATGAGTGAGCCTTTGTGATTACAGACATGGCTGTAGAGTTGTGTATGTGTGTCCAGCTTCACTCACACAAAAGCAGCTAGCTTGGGGTCTATGCCTCTGAGCACTTGAAATTATTGTTCCTCCCAAAATATACCGACTGAATTCCAACGCAACTTTAAAAGCATAAATGCCAATCTAAAAGCAAAATCCATTTCTACTTTTCTCTGATTCATGTGTTTAAGGAAATTGGGGCATCTGCAGTTGTTATTGATTTATAACATTAAGATAAAGGTAAGCAAATGAGCTGTGCGACTCTCTAAGCTTTCATTTAAAGTTCTTTGGCAGTAGCAAAGGTATCTGTAAAGCAAGATGTTTTGGCAATCAACTTCCAAAATAGACAACAATGCATTTAATTCACTACCCACAATTCACATCAAGGGCTAAGTTGAGAGAAGTAGAAATGCAAATGAAGGTCTGACCTCAATTTTGCACAAAGGCTTGAATACAGAACACAGGCAGAGCAGGTGAAATAAATGGGGTTGAGGCTGATGAAGCAAATTAAATAAAGTCAAAGTTGTCAGAATGAATTAAACAATGTTGGAGTTGCTGAAGCAAATTATTCAAAGGCAAAGTTTTTTGTTTTTTGTTTAAATGGCCCGTATCAATTCCATGTGTTCAGCTAATAAACTGAACCTTTAGATTTCATTTGTGAATTTTAAAAAGCTCTCTTTGTCCCAGCCATAATTAGTCACGGACTTTGCAGCAAGGAACCTAATCCACACTTCATTCTGACCTGTGCCTTTAAATGCCTTGTAAAAAGCCTTCAACTGGTTTTTGGCTAGTGCATATAATGTACTAGCCTCCACTGCCATGACTATCCTAGAAGCTGAGGCTAGTCTCCATCTGTAAGAAATGTGATTCATTTATCAGGGGGTTTCTGGTTCGTGTCATACCTTCTGTGTAGAGTCCAGCAAAGATTCCACACTGTTCGGGAATCACGGTCAATAATTCTTAGTACATCCAACCATAGACCAGATCATCTGTGCCTGGCAAGCATAATCCAAAGATGCTGATAATGTAGTAAGTTTTGCAACCCATTCTCACCACCAACATCCAGAGAAAAGACCTTTGGGTCATTTTCCTTGTCCTGACTTTGGCACAGAAAACGGCTTCTGCAACTGCTACTAATTCAACTCGGCCCCAAACCAGGGCTTTCTTTCAGCCAGAACTCAGGGGGGTGTCATTGCCATTATAAGAGAACAAGGGAGGTATTCATGGTGAGTCCCAGCACCTCTTTTTCTAAATAAATTAATAATAATAATAATAATAATAATACAGTAATAATAATAAATGCATTGCTCCAAACAGATATTTTGCATTGTTCAAGCTCTGTGCTGATAACTTTTGTAGACTACAAATTAAATACCTTCCCCTCTACCCAGTCAAGGGTTGTGTGTGCCTGGCCACTCCAGGCTGGGGAAGCAGCTGGAGCAGCTGTTGTCTCATGGCCTATCAGCCTATCAGCCTGGCAATGGTGATGAAGTATGTCTCCTGATACTCTTCTCATCCCTGTTATGGCAATGTACATTGGGAGGAAGTACTCCTCTATTTCTCTAACAATGTCAGATACTATGATAGCAGATTATATGAGCATTCCAGCCTGTTTCCAAGAAAAGTTCCACCACCCCTGCTTCTCTCACACCAAAGAGGAACAGAAGCAGGTAGTTCAGAATGACAACTGCCACTGATGCACATTTTGAGTAGCAAACAGTAATTGAATTTCTCACAGCTGAGGAGATCTTGCCAACTGAGATTCACCTCCGCATGATGAATGTATACAGACCTCTACATGTTGTGAATGCTGGATACGCTCTTTGAAAATTGAGCTTAAAGCTAGACCTTATGGCAGCCAGCAGGAATAACTATTAACAAAGAGAATGCACAGATAGCAATTGAACTGGTTGGCAAAGACTGACACATCACATGACACGAATTGAAAGGAAATCTCTGCATCATTTAGTGCACTACACTAGCCACGGAGGCCATTTGCACAGAATGCTGCGGGCCTACACAAAAGAGCATTGTTCTGCCTCAAATCACGATGGGTGTTAGGAGAAGGCTCTAGAAAGCATCTGTCCACGATCAAGGGGCCTTGAAAAGGAGCAACATATTTTTTTATATAAAAAAAATCAAAATGTAACAGTTTTCTGTCTGATACTACACTAGCCATTTTTTTGAGATCTTCAGGAAATAACTTTCTGAAGTCTGAATGGACAAAGAAACTATGCACTGAAGCACTGAAAAATATGGCCAAATGGTATTATGGCAGAAATTCTTCGTATTAACATGAATAGCAGATGTTATACAAGGCTTCTTAATCTCTTATGTATGGCACACTGTAAATTGGGCAATTTGTGTTATTCTAGGGATGGGTTTGTTTGTGTGTGTTTGCCTTCACACTGGTTGGTTTATGGTGGTTTTCTACCTTATTGAGAGCTACTGATGATGATTGTTGTGTATTGCCTTCAGAGGTATGTATAAGTGGGCTGTTGCATCCGTGTACAGCTTCTGGCATAGGCATCTGGTTGGCTATTGTGAGAGCGGGATACTGTACTAGGTGGTAGTGGGGTGTAGAAGCTCTTGGTGGGAGTTAAATAATGAGATGAGGTGGAGTAATTTGGGGTGCTTTCTCCCCTCCCTGTCTCAAAGGGTAACATTAATAAACCCAAGTCAAAAGTTTTGTGTTGCTTTATCTTCCTGTTGTTTATATATTTTCTGCCCTTATTTATCTGTGTTTTCCAAAATCTCTGTTGCTCTTGTTGTGTTTCCTAAATCTCATTGTTGTGGTTATATTTTTTTATATCCCACCTTTCTCCCTGATGAGACCCAAGGTGGCTTATAACTAAAATAGAAACAGCTAAAAACAAAAGGCAACCATTTAAAAAAATTAAACATGCACAGGGTTCACTGTAAAACATTATCTTAGACATGGGAGGGAAAAGTAAATTTAAAAGAAACATATATACTCTCTACTTTGGTGAAAACCATGTTTTGTAGTTAACACAGCATGTAGAAGAGGGGTTCAAGAAGCAAAGGTGTATCTTTACATCCATGGGCTCTCCAAGAAGCGAGGCTGTCCAAAATGTCTGCAAAGCATTGAAGAACTCTGCGTTTATTTATTTATTTTTGTTGTTAAAGCACAGCAATGGAAAATTTCTTTAAAAGGCAAATGTTTTTAAAACATTTTTTAAAAATCTACATTGCTGTGCTTTAACAGCAGCAGCAACAACCCTAGAGCTGTTCAGAACTCTGCAGGCAGCTGGCTAGGTTCATGGTGCAATGCAAGACACAAACAAGCTCTGGAACGGTCTGAACCTGCAAAAATCCACACCCAAAGATACATACCACTCAGTGAACTTTTAATTATGTTTAGTTAAGAGGAAGAAGCCCCCACTCCCTCTCAAAAATGTGAATCTTACGAAGTTTTAGCAGGTATGATACAGGTATTGTGCTAATATGGATTATGGAGGAACTTTGCCAACAAAAAAATCCTCTAGACTCTCTGCAATTTAGCAGACATAATACACTCTGGATAGGCTTCTATGCTTGTAAATTTCATCTACTTTGGTCAAAAGGGGCGGGGGGGGGGGGGAAGATGCAGCCATTTTTAGATTCCCCATTATAGTGAATGAGGAACAGAGAGATTTATTTTAAACAGAGTGGCACAAAACCTGAATTACATATTTAAGTAGAGGAAACACAGAACAACTCAGAAATAGAATGCAATTAAAAGAAACACAGATAGATACAAGGTGAATATTGGGGCCACTACACATCTCTACTAAATATGCCTTTGGTCTAATCAAGCAAGATGCTTCTTATGTTCTATTCTTGGAACTAGATTGTTCCTGGTCCACCCACAGGATCTATGATCTTAATATTCATGCTCTCTAAATTTCAGGTGCCAGTATCAGATACAAATGCTCTCTCATCTTCCAGACAATCAAGGACTTTCATCTTTCAATAGCGACCTAAAAAAGTAAGTTTGAAAAAGTAATGCTTCTTTGGCAATACTTGTAATGTATTGTGTTATCAAGGTTGAAATTGGTGCTTTATAGTTCTGAATTCGGTGTTCAGGCTGCTAAGGCCAGATGGTTTGAGCCATAAATCCTGGCTCTATTACACTGGCTTCCAATTAATTTCCAGATCCAATTCAAAGCTCTGATTTCAACCTATAAAGCCCTAAATGGCTCAGGACCGCAATATTTCAAAGACCTGCCTCTCATCATATGAACCAACCCAGACCCTGTGATCATCATTGGAGGCCCTTCTTCATATGCCTCCTCCATGAGAGGTCCGGAGAGGGGCAACATGAGAAAATGTATTTTTTTACAGTGGCTCCCCGTTCATGGAATGCTCACCTGGAGCCTTCATTTCATATCTTTAGGCACCAGGTGAAAATGTTTCTCTTCAACCAGGTGCTTGGCTGATGACCATTCTATGGCTTCTTAAATGTGTTTGTGGGAGGGGAGTTATTAGTTTGTTTTATTATGTATTTTGTATTCTTATTTTGTATTTTTCTGCTGTGAACTATCCCGGGATCTTTGGATGAAGGGCGGTATACAAATTTAACAATGAATAATAGTTATATTATTATTGAATTTATTAGCCGCTTTTTCATACAAAGTGACCCAAAGCTACTTCTGTATATATGATGGAAAAAGTTTGATTTGGCTTAACCATAAAAGCAGTATTCAAACATTTAAATACATACATTTGGCTTAACCCTAAAAAGCAGTCTTCAAACATTTAAATACAAACATGCATTCATACATATGGTTGTATCTAACAAAGTCATCCCTTTAGCTCAAGGACTTCAGCCTGTGAAGTGGAACTTACTTGCCCTCTCCTTTCCCCACATTCCCCCCTGCAAATCTGTTCTGCCCCCCCCCCCAGCCCTCTTGAATAGACTGCCGGCTTGGCGCCACAGAGATGGCTGAAATTCCATCACAGCTGTTCGCACTGGTAATTAGAGGCTGAGATGGGAGTAATCAGCCTCCCAACCCCCCGCCCCAGTTTTTTTTGGGGGGGGCAGTCTCATCCACAGTTCGCCCAGCACCTGGCCCCAAAATCGGAAGGAATGAGGGGCTGGGGCGGGGGAGCTGGATGCATAGCGTAGGGCGTTTCCTGGCAACTCTCCAAAGCCCTCTGGAGGAGATTGGGGGGGGCACATGGAGAGGTGACGGAGACCATGAGCAAATAACTTTGTTGGAGACAACCCACAGAAATTTAAATGGACTTTTTTGGTTTTGGTTTTTTTTTTTTTAAAAAAAGCAGATGAATGCAAAAATAGGAGAGAATGGCTTTATGGATGAATAGGTGCAAAAATGACATGGACCAGAAATAGTCTGATCAACCTGTTGCTTGGAAAATATTGTGAGTGAGCATAGAGAGCTTCCCCTCCCAGGGTTCTCTTTAAAGGTATCAGAGAAATAACAGGTAACCCAACAGAGCATCATGTCAATTGCAATATTGCATTAATCATCATAACAAATAAATATACCTGGATATTTGCTAATTAAAGGTCCTTTCTGAGCTTAGCAGAGTATGAAACACAAGAGATGCAATAAAATTAATGGAAGAAATACACACAAGTTCATCCCATTTTGTTTGCTTTGTGGTGCTGCAGTCCCCTGAGTTGGCAATTTAATTGTGTTTTGAATAGCAGACCTAAAAATTTCCCTCATTTCCTTGTAAGAGAAGTCAGAAGCACAGCTGTCACGCTCTTGACAATTTCCAATTTGTGTTGAGTTATTTGCTTCTTATTATGCACAGAGTATGACATGAACAAAACATCCCTTTAACTCCTTCTTGGGAATCTTCACCTAATACAATAAATTTACAGAATATAAAATCAAGGCCCCAATTCAGGAACTTTCATTTGCATGAGCAATACCCTCAGCTTTAAACACTTTGTAGGCCTCACTAATCACCTGAATTTTCAGTGTTGCTGAAGCAAATGGAGTTCTCTTTTACACTTTCCTTCCTTTGATTACAAAGCAAAGTTAAATTAGAAATCAGTATGACAAACCAACTTTTCATTTAGATCAAAAATCAAGCTAGGAAGATCAAGCATACTGTAGGTGGTATTTCATCTTATCATATTAAAACAGTTTCCTCAATTCACTACATAATCTGGACTGTTGTGACTTCTTAAGCAAGCAGAAAATTATGCAAATCTGCTTTCCTTCATATGAACTTCAAGCTTAATAAATCATATCCAGATTGTACAAATGCAAACACATCAGATCTACAATGCATCTGTTTTATTTTTTTAAATGTAATATTAGAAAGGTAATTAAAAGTAAGTAAATGAAATATTCATATTTCTTCTGGTAGATAGGATACAGCAGCTGCTAAAAGACAAACTTCAGTGCCTGACACCCACAACCTGTTGACACCAGACCTTTTGTCTTCATAGAATCAGTGGGGCTTCTCTGTCCTGGTATTGCCAAGCAGTCACAAGATTGGCTTATTCCCAGAACTGAAGGATACAAATCTACAAAATAAAAACCCAGCAATGCTGTTTTAGCACTAATTGCACAGAGCTGTGACTTAAAAATACATAAAATACATATTTTGAGAAGGGTTTTTTTAAAAAAACAAAAACAAAAAGTGCACATTTAAATGCTTATCCCAATGTATACATGTTAATGCAGAAACAGGACAAAATGGACTTCTAGGTGCATACATATGGATATGACTAAAAATAAATCTTCAAGCCACCAAACTTGTAGGCCAGCTAAAGCGCAAAGCCAGCATCTTTTTCACCAGCGTGATTGCTTACTGTTGCTGTTAATTATGCACCCTTCACCCTAAGGTGGGTTACAACATTAAAACACAATCTTAAAAGGTACCCCTGACCCGTTAGGTCCAGTCGTGGATGACTCTGTGGTTGTGGCGCTCATCTTGCTCTATAGGCCGAGGGAGCTGGCGTTTGTCTGCAGACAGCTTCTGGGTAAGTTGGGTCCTGAGAACATAACTATTTATTTATTTATTAAATTTATATACCGCTCTATACCGTCAGGTCTCAGGGTGGTTTGCAAGAAAAAATCAGAAAATAAAACCACAAAATAGATAATCAAAACAAAAACAACCCAATAACCCCCCTCCCATCTGTCTGTCTGTCTATCTATCTATCTATCTATCTATCTATCTATCTATCTATCTATCTATTGCACCGAGCCAGCTTTTAGTTAGTGCAGTATCTGTATATTAAAGTATATAATCTTGGGAAACTGTTAACCTGAATTATATTTCTAATAATGTTTTAAATTGCATATCAGTTGCATATTGATTTCAGTGTACAGTATGCTTCATTGACTTTAATAGGACTTGTTTCAGAGTAGACATGGTTGGAACTGCAGCCTAAGATAGCCACCAGACCCAATAGAAGTGGCTTGTTCCTGTTGCTACCTTCCCATGACCAGCTATTCTGTGTTGAACCAAATAAGTTCAACTGTGTTGAACAAGTAAGCCTGGTTTCCTTTCATAGTATTCACGAGTCTCCTGTTCCACATATTATCCTCACAACACTGAGAAATAGACTGACAGTGAATAAGGCCAAGGACACCCAGGGAGACAAGTGGTGATTTTAACCCTGGCTTCCTACACTCTCGTCCATTTATTATCCTTCCACATTTTGGGAAAAGGCATAGAAAGTCAAGGTATAGGGGATAATATTTTTTCGATAGGGCTGATAGTTTGGGGGAGAGCTGGTTAACAGCTCTGTGTATCACTTAAGACTAACCAATTCATGCTCCAGTGCTATGTGGGAGCCATTGCTATGGAATTTAATGGGGCTTACTTCTGAGTAACGCCTGGTTATAGTGATGCCAGGGACCCCTTCTAGAACAAGCTTAGACACTTTTCATTTCAGTTATGCACTCAGTACTTTAGTATTCACACTTTTGCAAGGGAGGAGGATGGGGAAAAAAACCAGAACTTGGTCCTACCCATGTGACTTCCTTGATCCGACTCATGTGGCCTTATTGGCCCGGCCTACATGACCTCCTTGGCCACAGGTGACCCACCAGTTCCACATCGTCTGAGGCCTAAACATATTTTAGCTCTTGAATGTTCATTTTCTGCAACATCTATATCTGTTAATTAGGCTGTTGGCAGTAATGCACTATGTTGAGAGACATTTGGGTTAGATCTCTTCAATTTCAAAGAGCTGTGCTACTTCCCATCCCTTTATAATCATTCTCAAATTGGAAAACATACGGATATGTTATTCTGAAGAACCCTAAAAGTATTCAAATTAGATGCGAAGGTCAAGTGACTATTTGTTAAATAATGATTAAATATAGCAGAACCTAATTCTGCTTAGCTTAAAATGATGCCGGGAATGAGAATTTATTATGAGAACATCTTGGTGTCGGTTGTGGGATTGTGACTGCCTTGGGGCTAAATCAACCTTAAGGAAGTCTGGCTATTAGGAAAAGAAAGAGAAAGAAGCCTAAGAGACCAGATGCTAGTTCATTTTGTAGCTTGCCAAATCTCTGAGGCATGATCTATTGGAATGTGTTGCCATCTGGGAAGTCCACTAGGCACAGACTCCTTGTCTTGACCTGTGTGACCTCTCCAGCTGTTCCTTGCTTTTCTCTATCTGTATACAGTATATTAATTAATACCCCTTTATCAAACCTCCCTGTCAAACAAGTGGCATCAACAACAGTACTACCGCACTAAGAGACAAGACACTTAGCCATGCTGTCTTTCCAAACTCCACATTAAATCATTTAAAAGCTTTTGGAGATTCATGGAGAGTCATGGAGGGATGCATTTGTCCTCCAGGCCCAAGGTTCTTCATTCCGACCTGTATTAGAATGGACGAATAAGCTAACATCAAACTTGATGTTTGATGTTTTCAAATGTTTCAGGGGAATTCATCTCTGGGCTGTAGTAGGAAGCCTGGGGGAGGAGGGGAATCTCCAAAATCACATGGTGATTCGTGATATATTGCCAGTTCTAATATAGTGGTACCTTGGTTTGCATACGTCTTGGTTTGCATACGTCTTGGATTACAAACACGTCAAACCTGGAAGTGCATGTCCCGTGTTGCAACCTTTTGGGGGGGATTACAACCCATTTCTTTGGATTATGAACCAATTTTTTTTGGAGGCCCCATTGGCGAAAGCGTACCTTGGGTTACAATCTGTTTTGGTTTACAAACAGACCTCCGGAAGAGATTATGGTTGTAAACCAAGCTACCACTGTATTATGAAACAAGTATCACGATGTGAACTTCAAACCGGTGTTGGACGATATACTGATATATCACCCAGCTTTATCACTGGCTTTACTTTGCACCCTTCTTGAGTGTTTTCGCCTGCCTGGAATGCTCTAAGAGTGTCTCTTGCTTGTCTGTACAGTGGTACCTCGGGTTACAGATGCTTTAGGTTACAGACGCTTCAGGTTACCGACTCCACTAACCCAGAAATAGTACCTTGGGTTAAGAACTTTGCTTCAGGATGAGAACAGAAATTGCATGGTGACGGAGCGGCGGCAGTGGGAGGCCCCATTAGCTAAAGTGGTGCCTCATGTTAAGAACAGTTTCAAGTTAAGAACGGACCTCCAGAACGTATTAAGTTCTTAACCCGAGGTAGCACTGTATATGGAGGATAGGCATTTGCCTAGGTACTAGCCTACTGTACGGATCTATTAATCAACTAAAATCTTAATTATTGGCTTAAGAAAAAGAGGCACAATAAATATCTCGGCATTAAATAAAACTCTCCACCATGGATCACTTAACCATTCTTCCTGCAAAGGAATAGCTGCCTGCATTGCATCATAAGGCATATACAAACAATTATATGTCTTTGTGGAAAAGGGCTTGCAACTGTTACAATATAGGCTTAGCACAGTGGGACTCTACCCTAGTTGGTATTTTCCAGATGATAATGAAAGACAAATAATATATAATAAGCACTTATGCCTATTTTCCTGATAAAAGCAGTACCTAATATTTGCTGGATAGACTATTCAGCTTTGGAATTGCAATTCAGTTGCAAGTGATAAAGTGCAGTCATTATGTGCTGTGTTCAACATTGCTACCTTACATTATTTAGCAGATATATGTAAAGATGAAGTAAAATTTAGCTTAGATGTAGGCTGCTGAGTCTGCTAATGACATCTTTGTTGCAATAGCTGAAATAGAGAGGGAAATGTTGGTGTTAACGTGTGTTATATTAGAAGAATCTCTCCCCCCCCCCCCCAAGGCCTCAGGTTTGGAGAAGGTATAATTGCTATGTAGTGAAATAAGACCAATCCTTAAAATAAGTAATGAAGGAGAGAAGGATTTTGATGAAGCACTATCTTGTTATCATTCAGAGTGCAAATTGTTTTATCTTCAATTAGTGAATTCTGCTATTGGTAAAGATAGATCACATATAGGCAAGCATGCCATTTTTAGTCCTTGGGGGAAGAGTGCCCTTGCTTTATTAAAGGAAGAAGCTAACAGTATTAGTTTTCATATCTTCCTGGCCAGGAGGTTATTATTGTCTAGGGATCTAATTTCTTCTGGATGGTTCTGCCCAACCACTGTGGACTCACGGTGTTGCACATCACTTTTACAAGGAAATCAGCACATTTTGCCTGCCTGATTTCAGCACTCTGTTCCACGGACAGGATATAATAGACAATATACTTTAAATGAAACTAGATTTAGAGATCCAGATTTCTGAGGACCCTGCCAAATGCCATTCCTTGGAAATAGTCGATATGAACCTAATGAAGCCGAAATTTGACAGTCCTCTTGAAGAAACCTCAACCGAGTCTGCTTGTGTTTGTTATTGTAAGAGTCATAGGTCCCCCAAGAAAGATTGATTTATGCACATTTAAATCTCATTCATGCTACAATCTCTCCTTTATGATTGACATCAAATTTGATGACAAAAGCAGCATGGTTAGAGCCAAGCCTTGAAAATGAAATGTTTTTCACAAAGTATAAATGCATACTTGTCAAGTATCTATTCCTACTCCTAACCTGCACAATCTTAAAATTTGTAAAGCTGTGTTACATAAAAATATTTAAACTGGAAAGATACCGGTAACTTTTAAACATCATTTTTGGTGATGAATAAAAGAAAACAAACTGCCCTATTACTATCTACTGAGAAAAATAATTATCGCCCTAAATGGCACGGTATCTGAGTACCCTGAGAAGCACCTCCTTCTACATGGTTTCCCCCCCATATGTTCAGCATGTGAGGTCTTGCTTAAGATTCCTTGGCTATCTGAGGTGGAATGGGTGCTGACAAAATGCAGGGCATTTTCTGCGGTGATGTTCACCCGGTGGAATCTCCTTTTTGTTGAGGATCTGGCTATCTTTGACACTATATGCTTTCAGGAGCTTGATCAAACCAGGTTATGTAAAAAAAGCCTTTAGCGGAGCATTTTTCACTCCCCCCCCCATTTGTCCATACATTATACTTTGGCCTTAGGACTGGCTGATTTGCTGTTTGCAGGAATTTCTGGCTTCCTATGTATTATTCCTATGTATCATGAGAAGAGAAAACTCATTGGGAAAGATGGAGGGCACAAGGAGAAGGGGACGACAGAGGACGAGATGGTTGGACAGTGTTCTCAAAGCCATCAACATGAGTCTGACCAGACTGTGGGAGGCAGTGCAAGACAGGAGTGCCTGGCGTGCTCTGGTCCATGGGGTCACGAAGAGTTGGACATGACTAAACGACAACAACAAATGTATTATTGTATTATTATGAATGCTGTTTAATGTGGGTTTCATTTTATGTTGCCTTACATTTTATTATTATAAGAGACCCAGGGTTCTTTTTAAGGGTGGGCAGGATATGAACTTTTAAAATCATGCATACATATACATACATACATACATACATACATACATTGCAATTATTAATGCAAACCAATTACACAACACATGACTTTTTCAAAGGTGTTTTTATAAACACAAAATAACCCAATTAGTTTGATTATAAATCACGAATATTAAAAGAACCACAGACTTCTGTATTTGGACTTAGTCAAGGGGTAAAACTTAAGAAGTTCATATGCAGGGACTGAAACAGACAGAGGATAGCTGACTGAAGGTCAGAACACATTTTTTCAAAGTAAAGACAGAGGACAACAAACTCTGCATGTCAAAAATGTTTCTTAAGAGGAAAGATTGGAGGATAACGGAGTTCTGAAGTCCCAATCGAGCCCAACAGATAAAATCTCTAAATATTATACTTTAGTTGAGGATTTATGACTTTTTAGAAGCTGGACAACCGTCTGTATAAAAGCACTGAATTAGAAAGTGTTGGCTCGAGATAGGAGACCTAATCTACTCAGAAAGTGTCACAACAGAATTACGAGTGTTTACACCAGATGAAAGTGTGTCAAAACAGAAAAAACCCACACTCTATAATTTATGGTTTCAAGGCCAAAATATGATAATTGAAACAGTGACCTTGGGAGAAGATCAAAAGATGGAATGCACAAAAGACCTGAACTGAAGAAACCTAGAATTGATATTCTTCTATAAGTTTCTATTCATTTATCATGACTCAAACCAACAACATGATTGATCAAGTTCAAGTAAAGTAATTCAGAAAAGGAAGGCATGCCAAGTCAACCATATAAGCAAGGAGAAGGAAGAAAAGAAGGAAAGTGGGGGAAGAAATATCCCCCCCTCAAAAAAAGAACATTTTAACATTTAAAATTTGGTTTAAAATATAGGCAGATGATGTTCATATACTGTATATATAAACAAATGCAACCCGGAAATTCCCCCTATATTTTTTTGTTTCAGCACTGCACACAAAAATATAGTAGAACCTCTACTTACAACCGCCTCCACTTGTGGACGTTCCAAGTTGCAACCACGGCAAACCCAGAAGTAACTGGCGGGTTTGCCACCGTTCGCACATGCGCAGAAGCAGACAATTGCCCCCCTTGCCTGCGCACAATGGCGCCTCTCCCAGCGACCTGTTTCACCATAAGGACGGGCCTCCGGAACGGATTGTGGTCGTGAGTAGAGGTTCCACTGTAATGGTATTCAGGGACTGGTCCAGAACTTGTTAAGGCATGAGTTCAAATGAAATATATTCTGTCTTTCTTCAAATTACAAGTCTTGAATGGAGTCTTTGTGATGAGAAATGGAGGTATTTAGGTCCATGCACCCCTGTACCAGTAAGATTGGTGCTAATTTATTAGCCTAATCTACAGGCTATTTGAGCTAATGTATTTGAACTTCAGCCATCATACTCTCCAAACTCAATCACGGTAAACTACATTAAATCCAAATACTTCATATTACCGGTAGGCTATGTATGAGATAAGGTACCCATGCTGAGCAGCTGAAGAAAAAGTCTAGATAATTTTCACTGAAAGTTTTGCATCTTCAAAAAAAATTTGGTTGGTTGGCATCTGTCTGTTTCGGGGACAATGGAAGAGTGCACCATTGTACCTGAAGACAAACGGACTTCACGCCTGTACCACCATTTTGTGATTGATGGGCCCAAGTAATATTTATTTTGGTCAAGCGGGCCCTGGGGTGCAGAGTCTGAGAACCTCCTATCTAGTCAGATTTGACAGAATACTTAACTCAGACTATTACACATTTAATATTTGAAACACCAACCAGACTTTTCATATGGAGACTCTTGGGAACTCAATGCATAAACACTGGTTCCTGCTGCTGTAAGAAGTCATTCTGTGCTTGAAACACAATTAACATCTAAAAACCTTGCGATTCATTTCTACCCAGTAACAGATCATTTACAAATCAGCCCATCTGAAAAAGTAAATCTCACTAATATGGCTACATTGAGGCATATCACACACTTTAAAGATGTTGGATTAACTGTGACTTAATTTTTAAAAATTGTACTGTGCTATCAGGCACATACAGGTACCCCAAAGGTCGTAATTTTGAATATTGGTATAATCTGATGCAGAATGAAAGAGTGAAATGTCAGGCTGGGGGTGGGTAGGATTGGTTGTTGTTGTTGTTGTTGTTTAGTTTGGCTATGCTTGCTGATCCAGACACCTAATGGCTGCTGAATATGCATTTGGGATGGAGGCATACTGGAAATCTGTTGTTTGACCAGTATCCTTTATAATTCTTTGAGGAGGGCTACCTATTTCATTTGGAGCTAATATTTGGTAGCTCAGCCAGGAATTTATGGTCCCGTTGTTAGGGTTCTTCCTCGCCATGTCATATTCTAAAGGGGGCTGGGTTTGGAGCTCTGCATCTATACATTTGAAGGTTCCATTGGTGGCTCTCTTTTCAGCTATACATTTTGGGGAGAGAGCTAACAGGTACAAGGTTTGATTATGTATTATTATTATTTCTTCTACTTTTTGTTGACCATGCTGGTGTATTTTAGTCAACCTAGACTGTAATTTCATCAGTTTGCTAAGTATACCTATTTGCTCTTTGTCCGGTAATTTGGTAAAGTTACTTAGCAGGTCTTCTTCTTCTGGGACAATCCAATCTGCTGGGTCGAGGACGGGGAAGTATCCCATCAAGTTAAGTCAAGTGGAAAACCCTAAACTGGGGTGTTCTAAGGATGGAGCAGGGTTGAGCCAGGCTGGGACCTACTGGACCCTGAGCTAGTCTCACAGCCGCCAGAGGCCAGCAGCTGGCCCATACCCAGCATAGAGATCAGAGAGCCCAATCATCCTCCCCCGCCCCCACTTTCCGCCATGGCTGCCAAGAATGGCAGGGCTGCAGATATGCTGGGGAGTGGCATCACTCTGTTACTCCTCACAGACCTGTCAGAAGCACACATTTTGGACAGCGACCTTTCATCACTGTGTTGAACTAAAGATTTGTGAGATGGGAGAATATTACACCAACTGCCCCCCAAATTCATTCTGCTTGAGCACAAACAACCATTCTTTCATCTTGATTAAGTGAAAGTACGTTAAACTGACTGTTTGAAATTATGAATTTTCTACCGTGTATATAAATATAGCACAGGTATAGTAACACTGGCCTGATCAATTGCTTTGAGAGTGGTTTTGAGCCATAAGACAAATTTGGCTCTCAGATTTATGGCTACTTGCTTCTCTGTACATGGCATAAAAATGAAAACAATGAATAGTCAAATTCTATCATGGTATAATGAGAATGTATTATCCCATAAAGTTCTGCAGGTAAGGTACATACATCAAACCCTCATTTTTAAATTTTCTACAGCTGCACTTTGCTCAGATTGTACAGACTACGCAGTAAATTTCACATGATAAGTGTTTTGTCAGATTTTATCTTTCCTTACCCACAAAGCAATTTTTATTTACATTCAACATCCACACTCACTATGGCCTAAAATTACTGTCCTAGAATGTCAGTAATAAAAAAAGTTCCTTCTAAGTTCAGTTTTAAAATATGGAATGGAAGAAATAGGGAATGAATGTATGTATGAAAAAATTGAGGCAATCAATAAAGGCATGAAATTACAAAGTCCTGCAATTTCAGTTTTTATTTTCTGCCCTTTAACCAGTATCCTTAAAGTAAATTTTCTGCCCTTGACAATATTGTTGGAAAGTCACATATATTGGTAGCCTCTTAGGTATGTGTTTTTCTGACACCTGGAGTCTCTGGAGTGAAAAAAGGCGAATATTTGTTACACCAGTTGCATGTTTGTGGGCAATTTTACTGCAGATTTTGAAAATATTTATGGTACTATTCACTTCTATTAGTAAAAATAAAACTGCATGAATAAGTACGTGCCTAGATAAAACAAAGCTAAACCTTAAATTTATGACAGTAGCACTTCCCCATCAATCCAACTTAACCAAACAATTTGTTGTGGCTCAGTTTGTATCAGTGGTACACAACTGTAGATTTATGCAGTGGTTCTGTTTGGTTACAACCCAATGAATGTATTGTAAATATATATTTAGGAAGGCATAGTGCTTGCAATTTCTATAAACATTCTATATTCACCAGTTATTTTGAAAAGTAACTAAATATGGAATTCTTATCTATTAAATGCCATACCAATTGTGTTTTAGGAAAGCTGATTGAGGCAAGAGCAGGTGGTGTGCCTTGTCAGAAAAACTAATTTTTGTTTTAAAAAGGGTACATATGTCAAATTTCATCTGCTATAATTAGACAGAAGGCTTGGTTACTGCTGTATGTTGAGCTTTTGACAAGTTAAGAGCCTCCAGATTATTAAACTAAATTGACTTGGCTTGTTGACTGAAAGCTGAGATAACATACGCTGCATAGTAACAGAAATCTTCAGTGGGAAAAGTTGTTCTCTCAATAAAATTTTAGTGACACCATCATAAATAATGTTGAATTGGACATCTGAAGTCATACCAAAATGTAGTTTGAATTTTTCTCTCAAGGTATTATCCATTAAAGTAAACTCAGTTGATTAAAATCATGATCATCTCAACAGTCTCTAGAGATCTAGTGGCTGCATTTCATTCACAAAATAAGGGGATTCAAACTATGTTCCATGTCAGTCAAACTACATCAGAAAGGGATTGTAATTTATAGTTCACAGGCAATTATTATTATTTAAATAAAATAATCTCAATAAGCACTCTTTTTGAATAATAAAAAGCTCCAGGGACAATGCTGTAGGGCTTCACTTATTTTTGAATGAAAGGTCACTGGAAACATGGGGCGAGATCCAATGTAATGTTAGTGTAAGAAGTTGAAGAGTTGACATGGTTGCACATCTGGTACAACATGTGATAATACAAGCTCCCCTGTCTCCAAGTATAACTCCAGCTGCACTATAGGTAAAGGACCCCTGGATGGTTAAGTCCAGTCAAAGGTGACTATGGGGTGCAGCACTCATCTTACTTTCAGGCCGAGGGAGCCGGCGTTTGTCCACAGACAGCTTTCCAGGTCATGTGGCCAGAATGACTAAACCGCTTTTGGTGCGACAGAACACCATGACAGAAGCCAGAGCGCACAGAAACACTGTTTACCTTCCCACCACAGTGGTACCTATTTATCTACTTGCACTGGTGTGCTTTTGAACTACAGTAGAACCTCGGTTTATGAACACCTCGGTTTACGAATTTTCGGTTTACGAACGCCGTGGACCCCTCTGGAACAGATTAATTCACTTTCCATTACTTTCAATGGGAAAGTTCGCTTCAGTTTATGAACACTTCAGTTTATGAACAGACTTCCGGAACCAATTACACCCATACTTCAGGTTACGTACACTTCAGGTTGAGTACTCCGCAAACCCGTCTGGAACGGATTAATCCACTTTCCATTACTTTCAATGGGAAAGTTCGCTTCAGTTTATGAACAGACTTCCGGAACCAATTGTGTTCATAAACCGAGGTACCACTGTACAGTACTAAGTTGGCAGGAGCTGGGACAAAGCAACAGGAGCTCATCCCATTGCATGGATGCACTATAGTAGGGCAAACCAAAACCATGTCCTCCAGATGTATGGAACTACAACTTCCATCAGCCCCAGCTAGCATGGCCAATTGCTGGGGGTTGGAAGTTGTAGTCCAAAACATCTGGAGGGCATGGGTTTGGCTAGGCCCGCACCATGTATTTCTCAAGCGCAAGACACTCCCAGGATTTGGCTGCTGCACAATGCCAAGAATAGGGATCCTATTAGCAGAATGGCTGTTGTACAAATAGTCTGCCAAAACTATATACATAAGCACAAGTGTCAGATAATGCTAGCATGTAAAACCAGTTTTCCCCAAAACAAACAGTGTTCTCTTGGAGCCCTTTTGGTTAATTGCAGGCATCTGCAAATCTCAGACCAGTTTCTTTCTGACTACTGCCCATCATCAATCAGTCCATCAATCAGTCAATTTCCTTCCTTTCTTTACATACACAAACCAGATTGCTGATCTCAGCTCCACACTGCCTGAATAGTGGCTAGGAAGACAGACCTGGAAACATTGTCCATATTTAAAGCTCCTCTGCTGCTATAATTTAATTTTCTATATTTTACATAACATATATATACTGTACATTATGGTAATTTCACATTAAAAAAATAAAATGTATGAACTATATATTAAAAGGGTTATAAATGAATCATGTACCAAAGGGAAATACATTAATATATTTTTATTGTGTGGGCGTTTTATAAAATAACATTTTAAAATGCCATTTTCCCACCAGACACCACACAGTAACTTCTCATTTCAATATATGCACCATCATTTGTAGCCGATTGCCCTCACACTACTTTCAAACCCAGAGTACTTTACCCTGTCAAAGCACATTTAACTGTAAATCCCTGTTATAAGATACTACTTTTTCTAGAACTACAAAACAACAACAACCCAGCAACTCTATCTACTCCAACACAGTGGTTTCAACTTTAAATCAAGCCTTCAGCACTTGAAAACAACAATGGAAACATAAATGAGATTTATCCAATTTATTGCGAGTTGTACGGTATATTGGTAAGAATGGGACTGCATAATGAGAGTCAAAGTCCACCAAGGATGAAGACCTAAAGGGAAGAATGGGGTTGAAAAAAAACAGATCACTGTATACTCCCACAGTTGACCTCCTGTGAGTTCTTGTACAGCATGATACATATTAAGTTGACAGCAAATTATGCAGGTATATGATCCATGTTAGGAAAGGTAGCTCATGAGGGAGAAAGAAAGACGGGACAGAAATTCTGTTTTCCATTGTCTCCTGGCATGGCTTGGTCAGTGTCACATATTTTCCTTTGTATGTAAATATGGAATGCACTGACTTCTATTTTTTAGAGACCCTTTTTCAGAGACAGAGAAATCTGCAGGCTTGACTGCTTCAAGACAATGTTGGTATTTTAAAAATTCTTGGAAGTATTTCAGAGGTGAATTGCTTAGAAGACTCAAATAAAAATTCCAGTAATGATGACAGAAAAATGGGGAAACTGCACACTTTAGGACAGGTAATTCTCAATACCGTTGCTCATTATAGCCCGTTTTTATCAAAATGTAGAGAGTTGGCCATAGTTAATCTAACTAAATCTAAAACATGCAACACACACTTGAGGAAGACATTAGGTCAACATAAACATTTCCCGACTTCATACTACCTAAAGGAAAACAAGCAATTATTTTTACGGCCTTTGCTATGCTTTAAATACTAATGATGATTTATAACCAAGGAGAAAAGAGGCTGATTTTCTTCCGTTTGCAAGATTAAAGATAGATAGATAATATCTTAGAATGAGATCAGAGAACCTACCCCTGAAAAAAAAATTATTTAGACTGTTATTTTTTGCTTAGTTGTCATAACTACACACCCGGAATGATATGTGACAACCATATGGGGTTTGTCCTAGCTTTATTAACAAACAGATCTGAAACAGGCAGAGAAACAGCAGCTTCGAAGTATGGATGGTATAAATCTAGCCAGCTAGCAGAAACTGCTAACTGGCTGAGAAAGGGCAGTATTTGCCCCACACTTAATCTTCATTCTGCAGGCATGTGGGAAGGGCAAATCTAGTCCACCCAAAATGTGGCAGAATGGCATCTTTATACTTGAAACGTTTGATATGTCATCATTAGAAGTGTTAACCAACCTTTCCCCCATTTTCTCCCCTGAATTGTTCCACTGAACCTGGAATGCTGTGTGCAGGAGTTTTTGCTTTTTGCAGATGTAGGACCTGGAAACGGAACTCTAGACACCCTGGGCATCAGCTTAAGATAACACAGTGCTGGAGAAAACTGACATTTTGCTTCACAAGATATAGGTCCATTTGTGGATCCCAGAGTCACCATCCGTACGTACTATGCTCTGCTTCTAACATAGATGAGATGAGAACTATGCGCCTCCAAGGCAGACTGAGGTAAGATGTTTAGGAATGCTTAATTAATACTTCTGATGATATAGTAATGTTATATAATTTATTGTGTGACTCATCCATCACACACACATCCTCTAATAGGTAGATATCTGAATGCTCAGGGAAACCCTGAGGTTTGCAGAAGTACCAAAACTCATAAAAGCCTTAAGGAGACACACAGACACCCCCCCCCCCCCGCAAAAGCTCAACAGTGGGGCTTGAACATGGACAGTGAACATCAGGAGCATGAAATGTTGGTCATCTGAGGGTGGGAGGGAGCAGGTGAAGAGAAGATACACTGCAATGTTTTCTTGCAGGTGTTGCAGGTGGTTTTAATATCTACATGCAGCCGCTGGGAGAGATCAACAGGGGGGTTGGGCTGGGTGTTCATCAGTATGCAGATGACACCCAGCTCTACCTCTCTTTCGAATCAGAACCAGTGAAGGCAGTGAAGGTCCTGAGTGAGTGCCTGGAGGCGTTGGAGGATGGATGGCGGCTAACGGATTAAGGTTGAATCCTGACAAGACAGAAGTACTGTTTTGGGGGGACAGGAGGCGGGCAGGTGTGGAGGACTCCCTGGTCCTGAATGGGGTAACTATGCCCCTGAAGGACCAGGTGCGCAGCCTGGGAGTCATTTTGGACTCACAGCTGTCCATGGAGGCACAGGTTAATTCTGTGTCCAGGGCGGCTGTCCACCAACTCCAAATGGTATGCAGGCTGAGACCCTACCTGCCCGCAGACTGTCTCGCCAGAGTGGTGCATGCTCTGGTTATCTCCCGCTTAGATTACTGCAATGTGCTCTATGTGGGGCTACCTTTGAAGGTGACCCGGAAATTGCATTTAATCCAGAATGCGGCAGCTAGACTAGTGACTGGGAGTGGCTGGGACCACATAACATCGGTCCTGAGAGATCTACACTGGCTCCCAGTACGTTTCCGAGCACAGTTCAAAGTGTTAGTACTGACCTTTGAAGCCCTAAAAGGCCTCGGTCCTGTATACCTGAAGGAGCGTCTCCACCCCCATCATTCAGCCCGGACACTGAGATCCAGCACCGAGGGCCTTCTGGTGGTTCCCTCATTGCCAAAAGTGAGGTTGCAGGGAACCAGACAGAGGGCCTTCTTGAGTGGCACCCACCCTGTGGAACGTCCTCCCAGCAGATGTCAAGGCAATAAGCAATTATTTTACTTTTAGAAGACAACTGAAGGCGGCCCTGTTTAGGGAAATTTTTAATATTTGATGCTGTACTGTTTTTAATATTTGGTTGGAAGCCACCCAGAGTGGCTGGGGAAACCCAGCCAGATGGGTGGGGTATAAATAATAATATATTATTATTATTATTATTATTATTATTATTATTATTATTATTCATTGTATATATTGTATCCACACACTGGCACCTCAATACAGTTTCTTTACTCTATTTTCCCACTAGTCCTGTGTCTCTGTGTGAAGTCCAGTCTCCAATCCAGGGATGGTATCAGTCAGAGGTTTGTTGTTTGTAGCCAACGGCCATTACAATGTAAACCAAACAAAGCGAGTAAACCAAAACTAAGTTACATATATAGGGTTGTTCAGAGTCCTTCTCAGAGTATCCTCATTGAAATAAAGGAACCTCAACCATTCCTGTTTATTAATTTCAGTGAGTCAACGCTTAGTAGGACTAACATTGCATATCACCCACAGATTTTTGGACATGCAAGTTGTAAAAAAAAAAAAAGGTTCCTCAAATCATTGAAAATCCTTAAAATTAAAAATCCCCTTGGCAGTCCCCATGGGTCTAAAAAGTGGCCTGTGATTTTCTCACTGCTCAGTGAATATAAAGCTAGCCTATAGGTAGAAAACTCACCTACATCATCCAGCAACCACCTAATTTTGAAGTAATCTGATTGGCACTCTAGAAAATTCAGAAATAAATAAAGGAATCTATTTTTAGGTTGTACAAAGGGCAATACAGGATATGGAAAACAATGCCTGATCCACATATACAGGTCATTTATTGGCCTGTTAAAGAATTAATTAACTCAGATTATTCTCTGGGCATAGTTTGAAACCTAATCTGAGTAAACACAAGTCTAATAGGAAAGAAAGGTTAATTCCTGCAAATAAGCATCCCTTTTATGGTTGGATTTAATTTTAATATACAAAAACGAGGGCTTAGAATTCTTCATATATTCAAAGTTCATTTTGGCATCTTCAGCAAACCCCATATCATGGATCTTATGGCCAAAATTGCCCCAAGATTATAGGGGAAATTGAATAACCAAGCCATTACAACATTGTGCTTGGCCTTCTTTACTCTGCAGGTCTAAAAAACAAACAAACAAACAAACAACCCAGTTTGGGTAGCTGTTGGTCTGACATTAGTGAAAGCCCCCACCCCCCACCCTGGCCAATATTTTAAAGGACATATTTGCTGTGTAAGAAACAGCAGCTAGTTTATTCAAGGAAATAAGTGCCCTTTTTTCATAGTCTATGAAATCAAAGGCAAATAAAACATCAACAAATGCAATATGATGTTTGGACATCTAACATTTTTTGAATAAAACTAAACACTGATCAATTGTGCTCTGTGCCTTGTCGAAGCTGGCTTGCCATGGAGAGAGGATTTAGTCCTTTTTGTCCCTTTGTTCTAACTTAATACACTTATACACTTATTTCTGAGGGTCCCTGGATGATAGGCCCTAGCTACTGTTGGAACCTATTGGTAGAGGAGCAATTGGTCTTGAAGATGTTCCCACATGGTTTGGAATCCATGGTTTGGAGATGGAAGGGAACATTCAAAAATGGCCACCATATTGTGCAGAAAATCAGCACTACATACTTTATTTATGACTGCATGGCAGGAATAGCCAATGTGGTGCCCGTCAGAGATTGTTGGACTGGAACTCCTATCCTGCATGTCAATAATCAATAATTAACGGAACTGGAGTCCAGAAGCATTTGGAGGGCAGCACACTTGCTAGTCCTGTTGTATGGGATTCAAATGAAGTGTAATTTTATGGTTTATAACTTTGGTCTAGGTTTGGAATGATAAGAACAGTTGTTGAGATGCGAGTGTTTGGGATGGGGGGAGCGAGCTACAACACAGATTTCCCACCAAACCCACCAATCTGTTAATTGCTCCTTGACTGCAGCTTTGACCTTGGGGATTAACATTGCACTTCAAAATATTTTTCTCCTGTTGGTGGCTTGAGAATCAAATATTGCTGCATAAACCTTCCCACCAGAGCCCTTTATTTCACTATTTCATATCCATGGCAATGGGCAGTTTTTAGTATGTCAGATTTTGAGCTTCAGGGGAGTCTTTGCTAAGCTAGGGATGTATGACCATGCATTCCATTCCAATATTCATTTGCACTTTCATTTGTTATTTTCCACTCAGCTGCAATTGGTCTATTTCACACAAGTTTGTGTTCCATTTTATTGTATGCAGGCGCAGATATATTTGTGGGTTGTGTGTGTGTTTTACATATTTTTTACTTAGCACACAATAGACATACATAGCTCAGCCATCAACAAATATTTACAAATTATTTACCTTCCCTGCAAGTGACTTTTCAAAGTTAATGAATTTCCAGATACCTTTGCAGTAAAACCAACAGAGAGCTTTGCGATACCTTAATTACAAAGTTTATGGAATGGCCCATCAGAAAGCTATCTATTCAGAATTCCTATTGAATTCAATGGGGTTTGCTCCCAGGTAAGTATGGTTAGGATTGCAGCCACTTTCACAACCTTGATTTCACAGTACAGCAAAAAAGTATCCTTTCTAAAGCATCAAAAACAAGAAAAGCAAAGAGGCATCTGCATATAACAATGAATATGTAAATAATGCATATTGCAAAACAGTTTACATATCTGTGTATAATGTGTGCATGTGAAAAAGTAACATTTGTTGAAGAGAGCTAATGTCAAAGCTTTCATAGCAGGAGTCTGTGCAGCAATGGGGTTGAATGGGCAAACAGAAGAACACTCACTTGATAGTCCGTTTTCAGTGGATTCATCTGGCATCCCTATGCTAAGCTTCCTTCCTAACATTTTATAAGCTTCTTCATCCTGACTGTGAGGGAAATTGCTGGAGAGAGATACAAATAGATTCTCTCATGGATGGTAAGATGCCCGTTTTCCACCAACAGATTGTTGTACTGTCACATATCAAAAATACTGCAGTGTTCCCAACAAGAGATAAGCTGTTGAGAAAGGCATATGGCAACTCAACCTCATGCTGCTTCATATTACCGGTAGTTAATAGTGTGAGGCTTCTCCTATCAGAGTGGATCAATTTCCATAATTCATAAACTGTTTCCTCACAGTAATCATAATAAACTTCCTGAATGTGTCCAAGTCTGCATATGAATGGTTAATTATATGACAAGGGAACCGTAATGAAGGAACAAGTTCACAGTTATGAAACCTTCAAACACTGCCAACTCTACAGGTAGCTTGACCCGTATATTCTGGTGTATAAGACGACCCCCAACTTTTCCAGCTAAAATATAGAGTTTGGGATATACTCGCCGTGTAAGAAATACGACCCAGCGTATAAGACGACCCCCGACTTTTGAGAAGATTTTCCTGGGTTAAAAAGTAGTCTTATACGCAGGAATATACAGTACACCAGAAAGTAGTTCCAATAATAGTTGGGTGAACAAAATATGATTTAAGTTCATTCTGTTGGCTAACTTTATAGAATTTCTAGTTAATATTCACATTCATTCCCCCTCCCCCCACAAGAGGACTGGACCATTAGCTTTTATTGTTAAAGTGAGTCACTAAGTCAATCGTACATCGATAAAGAAAATTAGAAAGCAAACTGTGGAGGCTACATTCTAAGGCTTATTAGACAGATATGGAGGCACTGCTCTTCCGAAGGTGGCATAGCCCCTTATTAACTGTTGTGAAGCAATCAGAAGGAAGGAACATGAAGAATTTCCTGCCTCTTCCCTGCTGAAGAGATTTTCTCTCTTCCAACAGGAGCAGTTTGCATTGAAAACTAGAGGTACAAGGGTTTAGTGAATGATGCCTTGTACCATTAACAGTGTGGATGGCACAAATTAAACAGTGTAAGCCTTTCCTAGCATGGAAATACAATTATGGGGAAAACTTCACTTGTTGACATTCTGCCTGTCACAAATCTCATCACTTGTGTGTAAACCAACCAACCTTATCCTTACCACCCAAACTAAAACAGAATGCAAACTGCTCCATTGACAACTTCATTTAAATATGTTTTTGCCTTGTGGCTCTTATTTTCAAAAATCCCTGCATAAAGTTTAAAGCATAAAATAAAAGATGCAGTTCCCTGAACCATTTTCTAAACTTTAAAGTGGTACACTTATTCTTAAAAAACAATACAAAAAACTAACTCCCCTTTGATTTAAGGAGTTAGCTATTTCTTATCAACCTCCTGCTAACTCATTACCCCGTAATTCTAGGAAGCCACAATGTATTTATTTAAGGCACTAAACAGTTCTGGACAAACTCCATCCTACACTTTTAGCATCCCAATCAAGACATACTGGAGAAGGAGAAAGAGAAAAATTGTCTGAGTATTCCAATGTATATCTACAGCAAAATTAAAAAATACACTGAAGAAGTGTGTATGCACACAAAAGCTCACACCAACGACAAACTCAGTTGGTCTCTAAGGTGCTACTGGAAGGATTTTAAAAAAAATTTGTTTCGACTATGGCAGACCAACACGGCTACCTACCTGTAACTATATCTATAGCAAGAATATGACCAAAAGTATGTATCTATAGGAAGTATTTGCTTACAAGAATAACAAGAGCCGCTTTTGCTCAATTGCATACTGGCAAATTCAGGTTGCAGAATTAAAATAGATTTGGCACTCCTACCCTGTGTCCAAAGAAGATTGGAATTTTTGCAGTATGGAAATTGATGTAAAGTTTGGAATAGCTCCCCACAAACAAATCAGAATGAATGTTTAATAAACAGCAGGTACCAGCAAACTCATAGTCTTCCCCACTACAGTGAGATGTATTGCACCCGTGTTTTAATTATAGTACTTATTTCTAAAGTTGCATCTATACACATAGATGCATATGCTTATGCACATTTTATCCTATTTTGTTGGTGATGCATTTCCTCTTTTTCAGCAGTGGGTAAGTGGCCACCCTATGAAGGGCAGGAAATATGATTGTTTATAGGCTAGATGTCTTAAAATGTTTATGTGAACATGGGTTTACTTTGAAAGCGAGCACCTTGAAAAAAAAACCAATGGCCTCATCTTATCCGACAACTCAATTCTTAGTCTTCATTTAGGCTGCTCCTGCTATGCCACTGTGCAGTGTTAATTCATCTCCATAGGGCTCAAACAGAGTTGAATGGAAGCTGTACAGCCACTCCCAGTGATTTCAGCAGCCCGAAAGGGAGGGCAGAGGCATCCATGATCAATACTCAAGTCTCACACATTTTCATAAGCAGCAGAATAAATTTGAGCAACCTGCCTCAGTTATATTTTGATAAATATGCCTAGCACAAAAGTGTCAGGTTATAACAATAGCTACAAGGTGATAAATTAAAGCGGGGACAAACATATTTCAACTCTAATATGCACTGCACATACTATCAGATGTTTATGCATATACTTCTGGCACTCTGCTTCTTCAACAATAATACCTTCATTTGTTAATGTCGTGTTGGAGAAAAGTAAGAGCATTTTAATGTGCGAGGATATTTTAACCGGGATACTAATTACTCTAATTTGATAGAATTTTGTTGCATTTGCATCCCTGTCAGTTATTTATGACTTACTATAGGTAATTAGGGCTCAGGAGTTGCATTTAGAATATTGTAAATAGCTTTAAAGGCATTAGCCAAACTCCTAATTGTTAAGGAGTGTGTGTGAATTTATTAGTAGCTTGCATGCAAAATATTTGTGCATTTGACCTTTTGTAAAACACTTTTTTCCCACGTTTCTAAAAGATTGGCTTCTGAAATAATTTTTCCTCAAAATAAAGTGTCACACTGTAAACAACCTCTTAAAATGAAATAGCTTGTGAAAACCTATTTATTCAATGGGAATTCTGGTTAGTTCTCCTCCTGTATTGAGATCATTTCAATGGTTTGCCACATTCAGGTATAGGCACTTTATAAATGATAGTAACTTACACTGAGCTTTGTATCTCTGGGCCTTTGTAACCATCACTCTTCTGAACTCAGCAGAGGATTTGAAGTTAAAATATTATTATTATTATTATTATTATTATTATTATTATTATTATTCCTTAGGGTTGCTCTGTGTTAGGGACGGTCACATCTGTCAATTTCAGTTTCTCTCAGTTTCTAATTTTTCCACTCTTAAGTTCAAAAAAATTGCTTTTAAATATTCCTTATGGGTTGGCTCTGCATATAACCTAAATCCATAGTCTGACTGTCCCGAAAATCCCAGGAGTTACAGCAATTTGCTCACAATTCTTGCTACATCGTTGCCCCATGGAAATCATTTTTAAAAACAACACAACACAATTTCCCTGGTGGGGGCAGATACTAAAACTACAAGTGTGGCAGTAGGGAGCAGAGCTCTCATGCCAACCTATATAAGTTGGTAAAGGTAAAGGGACCCCTGACAGTTAAGTCCTGTCGTGAATGACTCTGGGGTTGCGGTGCTTTATAGGCCGAGGGAGCGAGCGTTTGTCCACTCCGCGGACAGTTTTTCTGGGTCATGTGGACAGCATGACTAAGCCGCTTAAGCGCAACAGAACACGGAAATCAGAGCAGTGCACGGAAACACTGTTTACCTTCCCACCGGAGTGGTTCCTATTTATCTACCTGCACTTTGACGTGCTTTCAAACTGCTAGGTTGGCAGGAGCTGGGACGGAGCAATGGGAGCTCACCCCGTCGCGGGGATTCAAACCGCTAACCTTCTGATCGGCAAGCCCAAGGCTAAGTGGGTTAGACCACAACACCCCTATATAACTTGGTGCTTAAAGGCAATGGAGGAAGAGGAAATGGCAGCATACTGGGTCACAGGGTGGGCAGCTGTTGTGACCTGTCACGCCGGGCTCCTCTCCCTTGAGAGCAATGTTGGGGCTAGTTGGCTGGCTGTGGGGAATTCCCAGGCTGGCCACTGGAGATTGATGGGCTTTTCCACAATCAGCTTATTCAAATCCCAGCCAATTTGGCACAGCCAGGTGGGTGGGGCTTGGGACTTAATGAAATCAGCTCTGGCTGTACCCAGGGGGACACTGTTGGCTGAAGAATGTGCTGCTTATAAACAAATCACTTTTTCTTGGCAGAACCATGCCAGCCAGCAACGTTGTTCTTGGGGTTTAGGCTCTTGGAGAGGAGGGTATCTCCTTGTGGTGTGAACTGTAGGCTGTGTTCCCTGGGCAATCAGACTCCAGCTGACATAATCACAGGAATGTAGGTATTTTCATCCATTAAGAATTGAAGGATATGGAGGACTCTATTGAGGAACTGGTGAAGTTTATGGTCTTAGAGCCCGGGGATTGTGTTTTTTCCTAGCCAGAACTCACTGGAACTCAGTTCCAGCACCTCTCAGGTAGGCATCAGGTAGGCACCTCTGCCATTATAAGAGAACAAGAGAGGCATTCATGGTGAGTTCCAGCACCTCTTTTTCTAGAAAACAGCACTGTTAGAGCCTATTTACACCACAGACTAATCTAATAGTAAGGGACTTTACTTTTCTATGGGGCCTAAGGATCTATAACAAGGAAGCAACCTCATCTGTTGCCAGCATTTGTGGGCAAAAGCTATTGCTACTTAACCATTCTGAGAATCAATCCCATGACAAAGAAGCAAGGAAGTATATGCTTTCTACAATGATGGCAACTTAAAATGAGATGTGAAGGCGGTACCATAGATGCCTGCATGGATAAAGTTCACAAAGTTTGTGAGCTTTCCTTCTTTTGATTTGGGCGATTCAGGCTTCATTCACGTGGCAACACCTATGCCAAACATTATATTATGAGAGTGGTGGGTGTGATGCATACACCCCCTTCTTCTTTTGGTCCGACATACATTTCAAGTAAACTCAAAAATTGGTTCCATTGGTATAAAATTGATAATTCCTTAGAAAAATTGAATCATAACATTGAAAAAAGCCACCTCAACCAACTGCCTGCCCAAAGAGAGGACAAGCCATTCATCAGCTCCACCAGACTCTGCAATACAGATCCAAAATGTGCCTCAAGAAGAAAAGACAGAAACCACTTCAAAAACCTATTTACAGGGCAAATCAGCCCAAATGACTCAGGATCATTGTCAATCTGACATGTTGGAGATTAAATATTTCTTTTGGTCTTAGAAACGGAAGTCATTGATCTCTAAAACGTGAGCAAAACCCAACCCCCCACGTAATCCCAAGGGAATTCCAATTGGGTGCATTTTCACATGTCACTTGCCAATGACTGGTCTTTAGTTGTTTCAAGTCACTTTGCCCCAGGATATATGAGAGACTGTTGAGAATGTTCCCGGGTCCAGTGAGCCATTACTCTTTGTATCAAAGTAAAAACTACACAATAACCTCCAAACGTTTCTATAAATGTACTGTATGTTAAAACGTTCCCTCCAGTATAACAGGAAAATATATGTTTTCTTTACATCTCTGATATAGTAAAAGTGGGTCTTGTCTCTTCTCCATTGTTCACTATATTGGTCTCCCCAAACAAAGCAATACAAGTAGTGCAACAGATGGGCTGGATTGACATTGCTTCAAACCCAAGGCTAAAGACATTCAAGAGAAGTTTAAAAGCCAGTGCAGCGATACAGTGACCAAGACAAGTCACCTGCCTCTGACGCACCAGGAAGAAGTTTTCAACAATGCAAGGATTATTTCATATGAAAAGTGTAAAATCCTGTCAAATATCTCCAACACATATTGTGCTTAATTCTGCATATAAAAAGCGCACTGGCCTATTTTTCTTCTTGAGAGTATTTCTAGGGCACATTATGTTTAAACTTGCACATAACATTTCATGTATCATTGCACAACATAGTAACATTGAGAGTTGCCTTGTACAGCGTCAGGACATTGGTCAGTCTTGCTCAGTAATGTCTACCCTGACAGACAGGTAAAGATGTCAGGGCTTGAAACCGGCACTTTCTGCAATCAAGGCATGTGTTCTTTCACTGGGCCATGACACTTTGCCAACTTATTTTCCATAATAATATATTTCTCCCTAACACATAAAAAGAAGGAAGTGAAAAGGAAGATAAAAACCATTTAGGGAACCTTGCCCCCATTTCAAATGTGACCTGATAATGCCAGTCCTAAATATAATTTACAGGTTAGATTGTAGGGATGTTTCCAAAGTGTCATTTTTCTACAAGTTTTGAGAATCACACATTCATAAGCATCAGTGGAATGTGTGCCAGTAGCGTGCATATGAAAGTTCCAGACTTTATGTGCTTGATGGACTCAAGAATAAAGCATGCCAGCTGGACAATTTTGTATTTGCTATAATAGTTAGTAAAACCAATGGCCACCTTTATTCTTCAACAATAAACCTACCCAGCTTTTTTATGAAAGATGATTGCAATTTCCACAGGCCTGTATATGCACTTTAAAAAAACTCCGTATAACTAATCAAATTTTGAAGTATTTTCTCTTAAGATACAAGAGTCTTTTTATTGAAGACTCTGTGACATTAAGTATTCATGAGACCTAGAGTGAACTCAAATACCGCCCAAGTAAAAAGTATTACGATTTTTCAACTTGATTGAAATCTTTTTTTCCTGCAAGATTTGCACCATAGCCTGCTGAGAGGGGCTTTTTTTTTTTTAGGCTGTAGAGATATGCAGAATATATCCAGGTACCTTAGCTGTTAGTGATCGATTTCCCTGAGCACCCTTGTCCCTCCTTTGAAATTGATTCATGATAACTGCCTCCATTTGGGTCAAACAGTATTTAACCGCTTGTAAATTTTAATTAAATGATTTGTCACTTTGAACATATAGTTTGTCATCTTGCAGCTAAGCAATGTGTCTTTATCAGAAAATGACTCAAGGGAAAGACATTCATCTACTCTGTCATTTCAACACCCATTAAGATAATTTGGTTGTCGCAGAGACGCAAACTTGGGGATTTGTAAAATGGGCTATTCCACTGTATATGAGTTGTACCACTGTGTAAAGTTTAAGAGTATAATTTGTTCTTTAATTGCATCCTAATAATTAGTTTAGCCGGGTCATTTCTCATTAGTGGATGTTTTATTTCAGTATAGAACAAAATGTTCTCCCCTCCCTCCCTCCCTTCCTTCCTGATTTGTTTCTTTAGGAGGGCAGTAATGTTTGCGTGCAAGCAGTGTTGCCTGAATACCACAGGACTATATTTGCTTGATGGTTAGTTTTGATACAGATTGGATACAATTAAAAAGAAAAATTGCTGCTTTCAAGTTCAGATGCAAGAGAATGGTAATGAAAAACACTATTTGGAAACTAAACATTCGGATACCTATGGTTCGCCATATGTTGCTGGATGCCACCTCCAGTGTGGCCATTGTTCAGGGATGATGGAGGCCAACAGATTCCCCTGTTCTTAAGGAAATCAGAGATATAACTCCATCCCGTGTATCTTCTATATCACAAGTTTTTACAGCTAGGAACACACCCAACAATGTTATTAGATTTCTCAAAAACTTCTCAAAAGACTGCCCTATATATTTTCAACAGGTCATAAAGACAGAAACTGAGATTCAGTTGTAAAATTCAGCAGATGCTAAACAAGCAAACAAAAAGTACAAGAAAAACGAAAGAGAATATCAAAGCAGCTTTGACTTCCAACTAAACCAGCCTATGTTGATCACAACAAAACCCTTTTATGGAATCATGGGTTTCAGATATACGAGAGTGGGCACCATCCAGGAATTCCAACATATCTGCAAGTAGGCTGCTTCTGAAGTCGCTTGGTGTAATGCCTTGCTACTCTGTTATTTCTAGGTGTAAGATCCTGTCTTCATGTTATTATTCACTTATATAGTCATTTGCTTAGTTACTGTATCAGCCACCTGAAGACAACCTATATATATCTCAGACGTCAGTTAAGACCACACTGCCAGTCTTTCACCTGCATTAATTTAATCACAAACTGAGCAGTTTTTAAAACAGAACATTCTTACATACTGTATTGTTATACGCCACCCCTATCTCCAAGTGTTGTGAGATTCCAGGGGTATCAGGTGCATTTTAACCCAGGATTTGTTTTTCCTTTTGGACAATTAGGCACAGCAGAGACTACAGTGTCTTTGTGATATATAGTTTTTATCACATATTTACAATTTGAAGCCTTCAATGGAGGTAGTTCAGTGCATCAATATTCTAAGAGATTTCTGCCTTCTCTTAGGCACAGAATTACTCCCAAGATCAGATATCAACAGCACATCACTCACCAACCCTTGCTGCTTAACTCCAAAGTGCCATGCTAAACCCTGCCCCCCTACCCTCCCAAAACACTGGTATTGTCTTTTAAAAGACAATAGCCTTCCAGTTGAGGGAGCAAGGAAACCTACACATTTGAAAATGAGATTAGCCTTTTCTTCCCCTTTGTGATGCTCTGATTGAGCTATGGCCCATTCCTCAGAACCTAGATTACTTACAGCAATCTAATCTGAAGGTGACTAAAACAGGTGTAACAATAGCCTTGATCTGCTTTGCCCAGGAAGGGGCTCACTTGATGCACCTTTGTATTTGCGACAAAGCTTTACATTGCACAGCTGAGCTGCTATGTTTTTTTCCTGCAGTAAAACCACCTTTCCATTTAAGCTGAGGAATTTTTTCCTTCCAAATAAATGGTGGTATGTTTCCTTAGGAAAGAAAGCCGAGATGTTAGGATTTCCTTGGTGAGTTTCTAGACGTATACATATCTCGGCCTCCCTTCCAACTTTTAAGAACAAACACTCCGAGAATGAGGCTTACTTTCTGTGACATGTTACTAATTGTCTCCCTGGTGGCACTTAGGGGTCGGCATGCATATTCCCCAGCCTCTCCATGTGTAGCCAATGCATCTTGAGTTCTGTTTTTGCCTCCAGCTGTGCTATATGTTTCGGCTTCCACCATGCAGCAACTTAATGCTGTCTCACCCTGTTCAGCAATGGCTGCTGATATTGACGGGAAATGGCACAAATACCTTCCGGCAGCTGAGAAGCTGTGGGTTGAACTTGATGAGCGGATGGATGAAAATGTGAGGTATGCTCTCATATCAGAGCGTTGAATCCTAGATTCCAGACAAATCTGTTCTGTCAAAATGATATTTTATTTAGTATCTTTTTGACAGTACCATGTTGACTTTTATTCTTTAACTATCTGCTCTGCTTATTTCTAAAACCATTTAACAGTCCTCAAGCGTTTGTTTTTTATTTTATTTTACTTAGTAGTTTCTTCCATTTTTTAGACTGCTTACCACCAGAAGATCTCTAAGAAGTTAATACATTAGTTAAAAGCAAATATAAAGTACAATTAAAAAAAACCCATGTCAAATGTGGTCGAGTTCTCAGATTTTCAAACTGTTTTACAAGCTTCCTTACAAATTGCTCTGCTGTGTCGTTTTACATTTCAGTGGTATGTGAACAGTGTTGTAGAGCCAAATAAAATTTAGTTCCAATTAAAACAAAAATCCAGTTTTTTCCAAGCTTTTGACTAATGATCAGTTGGGCTTGGGGTTTCAAATTCCCAGTGAACATTTTCTTTGTTTTTCAGCAAACAGTTCAATGTGCAGCTGGCACTGAAAAAGATAATTCTGCTTCCCTCTGACTACTTATGCCATAGTGGTGATGTTTATTCTAAAAAGTGCTGCTAGGGATAATGCTGGGTTGTGAATTTTGTGATACTTGAATTACCTGCACAATTCCATGCATAAGTTAGTCCCACTATGTTCAGTAGGGCTTGATCCATAGGGATTGTGCTGATGAATAGCATCCTAAATTACTGTTTGGGGTTGTAAGCTGACTTTTGAATATTATTATCAAAAAGCAGGCTATAGTATGTATGTATAGATAGTAGATAGTCAGTTTCTTTCTAATGCCAACTATAGGTGAAAGTATATCGTTAATCATAGCAGAAGTAGTAATAATAAAGCTGTTACTACTACTACTACTACTACTACTACTACTACTGGAATTAATGATGCAGATGCAGATAATGATGATTTCTTACTGGCCTTTCCCTATCAGGTGTCAGAGTAGGTTACAACAATTTTAACATGCAGTATTAAGAATCTGTGAAATCAAATGGTGGAATTATATGCTGCTTTGAAATGCAGGTTTCTTTAAAATACAAACTGGGTCAGAAATTAATCCTTTCCTACCTTACAAGACTACTGAAGAAAATCCCTCTTCTGATGGTAGCATTGGATTTCGGGTAGGGGGTCCCCCATTGGCATAAAAAAAAATACTTCCTCCCAAAGAGATTTTCCTTAGGACCACAGCAATGGAGGAAATGTTTAAATTCCCTCTCTGTACTTCCTCTGATCCTGTTAATTATCAGCTCCCCTCGCCAGCTGATACAATTTGCATCTTTTTAAAGTGCACATTAGAGGCAGATACGTTTTATTTCATATCTCGTTTTGGCCCCGCTTTAAATGAGGAGAAAGGCTCCTCACCCCAGCCGGAAGTGACATTTGACAACATACTTTCCTTTAAATTAACACCAGCCTCAATGAAGGTGAATTATGGCTTCACTCTCTTTGGTGCCATGTTATATTTATGCGTTCCAGTCAGATAAACTTTTAAATCATTCATATTCCCTGGTTCTTGAAAAAACAGCAGACTTCAGCTTCAAGAGGATTTTCTCTGCCTGCCAATATGCAATTAGTTTTTGCCATTGATTTTGCCATCTCTTTGGCACTTGCATCATTTTCTCAGTGCCCTTGCCTATTCAGTACATTCCCTTTCATGTAGATGAAGAGTAATTGTCCTGCTGATACACATGCGGGTAGTGAGAAAGCATGTAAGTGCCTTCAAGTAATAGTTATGCATTTTGTACAATGTACATATTTTCCTTTCAGTCAGTCAAATGTCCCGAAGGAGGTACAATAGACCGTAATTCAAAACAAGCCAATGTAGGCAAAATGACACCTGCTCCTTCCAAACGACATGGCTCAGATTGTGTCTTATGGGCCATTCAATAAGTTATGACTTCCTGAATAGAGATATGCTTCTGCAAGTGTGAAGGGCACGGTGCTGTTTGAAGTAGTGGCTTTTAAATCAGCATTTTAAAGATGCAGTCCACATAGCACTTATTTTGGAGTAGAATAATTCAAAACAATGGAACCTCTGTAGAATAAGTGCTTTTTGTTTGGGATTTTGGCAACAACTATTAAACGAACCATTCCCCCTATAATGTAGTCCAACATCCCATCTCACTCTAGAACAGTGTTTCCCAAACTTGGGTCTCTAGCTGTTTTTGGACTGCAACTCCCACCATCCCTAGGTAGCAAGACCAGGTCAGGGATGATGGGAGTTGTAGTCTGAAAACAGCTGGAGACTCAACACTGCTCTAGAGTAGCCAGGAAACAGAACCCCTGAGTATAGAAATTCAGGCATGATGGGGATTGTAGTCCAGACAGTATGGTCTGGCGGTGGTGCTCACCTGATCTTTCAACATCTGAGTCACTGCTGATTACTAGGAAGGCATTGTGGGAAGGCAACAAAGAGGTTGACACAAGGCAAACCTATCAGCAGAGCCAATTTGGTGCTCCTGCCAGTGAGTTTGAACTGCCCCTCTCCTTCCTGTTAAGCAGCAATGGCTCCAGCTGTTTGGAGGTCAGATGGTGCTCACCTGACTATGCACCACTACCCCACCACATTGCTCGTTACTGGTCCAAACTCACTGACTAGGCCTGGATTATGATCTTGCATATGGAAGCAAATGTTGCAGTGAATTCAAGGACTGTGTAATAATTTTTTGGAGCTCTTTGCTCTAGCACTGTGCCAAGCATACTGTCCTTTCTACATGTCAATATGGTACATTCTAAAAACTAGTTATCAGATCATCAAAGGCCATTCAAACAATTTCCTCTTTTGTTCTGTTCTTTTTCCTTACATTTGCCTAAATGGTTGTGACATTATCAAAATTTGCTGTTCTCAGAAAAGAAGATGCTGAACATTGTATGTGGTATAATACCTAGTGTACGAAATGGAGGTAAATAATGGGAAACTAATGGAGACGTCTGGCAAGTGAACCATCATTTATGACCTGAGGAGTTTTAAAGCTAGTTTTAACTAATATGCACAGTTGTGCAATACAATAGATGCATTGCAGGAAGGAAATAAAAAAAGGTGGATGTAAATATATTGAATTAAAAGGGCTATGGCTTTATTAAAGGAAGAAGAGGACATCGACTTTTAATGAATTTGTGGCCCAATCAGTCTGAGTGTGAAACACGGGTGATGAATTTGGGTAGGGACATTCCAATTATTTTTGTGATTGGTGGGCCAAAGGGATTAAGAAAGAACAAGCTCATTCCAAGCTGATATAAGCCACTTCTTCATCTCTAGTTTTTCTCCCATAGGAAGGTATCAATGTAGCGTGCCAGTCATTCCATTACTTTCAAAATCTCAAATTGTATATTTCTTAAATAACTATTACACCCTTCCTCAGCAAATAATCTTCCCACTGAACATATGGTATTTCAAAGCTATACCCAAATGCTTAATTACTGGGTGCTCCACCTTACAAAAGCCCAGCTCATACTCCTAATTATATCCCTTTAATCTGTCAAGGTTCACACTTCTTTACAATACCCTTTTCTACTCAAGCTATCCTAAACCTTCTAATCAACTAATTAAGGAGCCTAACTTTCCTCTAGAATTTTATCATCAATTCAGGGATGGCTACTTTGCAAAGATCATTCTCACTATCATGGCTTGCGAGTACCTGGAGAAATTACTTCTGCCTTGCCTTTTGGTGGAAAAGCACATTATCTGTGAGCCAAAGTGATGGATACAATCCACTGAGTCCTTAGATCACCACTAATAGCTCATTTCCCTATACAATCTCTAGATTGTGCCCACAGATCCACATTCTCAACAGAAATACCTAAAAGAAAAGTAGGGATAAAACATGTATTCATCCTCTAAACCCAACTGCAAGCAGACCAGCTTCTCTTTTCACGATAGCATCCTCTACAGTTCCATAAGCTACAAATACACCTTATATACAGTAATCTTCACTTGACTGTCCAGAAGTCCCTACAAATGCATTTACTACCCTTATGTGATGAGCTAGATTGCATCCTGTCATGGCAGGCAAGGAACCAGATCACCACTCAGGTAGTGGTACTGGGATGCTTCAGACTCCCCACCATCTCAGGGAGCCCAGCAGCACCCTTGGTTGTCTCTGGTGGGCAATGCCTGTCCACCAGCAAAGATGAAACCTATGCCAGGGCTATAAAAGGAAGTCTTAAGACTGAGGTGGCTCCAGTGCTTCTGGACATCAGTTTGCCACTGGTTGACAGAGCTAGGAAGGTATTTTACCAACAGTCCAATGTGGGGCCCTGCCTGTAGGGATTTTGCCTTTCTCTCAGCAAGAGTATATTATTGATTTTTGCCATAACTTGGTGAGGGAAGGCTTTGGGAACGATCCTTATCTGTAGAGGAAAGACCCAAAATGAATCTTCAGTGAGGCCTAGCTTTGGGTGGCTGGTGGCCCAATGCCACACAACCAGGTCGCTGTGGGAGACTCCATACCATGGTCTCATAGCAACTCTAGGTTGCCATGCAGGTGGGCTGGGTGAAAAATTGGACCAGCAGGTTGGCTACCTGGGGAGAAAAAGAAGCGCCAGCTTCTCCAGAGGATCGTGGGCTCCAAATATGGAGGGGGCCAGCCCCCTAAAAAAATAAAAATAAATTTGGGCCGAAACTGCGCCAGCCCTTAGAAGTTGGTGCCTATGGGGACAATGGATTGCTTTCCCATGCTATGCTTTCACCCATACAGAGCCTCTTTCGGTTCTTTCACCTGCCTGCCGCCTCCCTCCCTGGTGCACAATTGCTTGTCTGTTACTGAAGTGATGCAATGTTCTTAAAATAAATGGAAAGCCCAAACTAGATAATTTGGAAGGTGATTTGTTTTTAAGAGACTGAAAACAACCAAACTACTGCATTTTTTATCCAAAAACCATATGCCCTTCTGTAATTACAGAAATACCTGAGATTACTATAATTGAAAAAAAAAATGATAACACTTGCCTATCTTCTCCCAGATTGCTTATTTACAGCATGTGGCAACTGTTTCTGTTGAGCAATTTTCTCATTTCCTTTTCACATAGACTTATGAATATCAACAAGCATACACATAGAAAAATACTGTTGGTGGGATTTATTTTTTAAAAGGTCTAAATTAAACAGGTTGATTATAGCCACTTCATGTAATGGTAATGAATAATGTGACGTTGGAAGTGAGGAAAGTGGGGAAATTGCATATTCTTAGGCACATATTTTCAACAAAGTCTGTGAGATATGTAGGTTGAAGCATGACTTGTCAGCACCATCATGATTATGGCCAAAAGTAATTTTGCAAGGGCTGTGATGAATATTCTCCCATTTAAATTTCTGGATACAAAATAACTCTTTGAATTGCCAAGAAGTCATTGAAAGAAAAGAGCACTATTCCTGAAGAAAAATGTTCTAAAAACAATATCGGATTTCTTAAAAAGTTACTTGCATCATTTATTTCCAACACATTCAGCATAGATTTATGTTCCTAGGGAGACTTATTAGAGTAGTAAGAAGCAAAAAGAACAATTGAAAACAATAATAATATTTATAGCATACCAACCAATACAGAAAATTTAAACACCAAATCAATAGTAACCAACCAACCAACCAAACCAAACCAAACCATGTTGGGTCACAGTACATGGGAAAATGCCAGCCCGCAATGGCACCCACCAGAGATGGTGAGTGGACTTATGGGTATAGAGGCTAAACCTATAAAAAATTTCAAAAGCATATATTTATTAATCACAACTTCAAAACTTCGTGGAGCCTTTTGTGTCCCAACAGAGACCAGAAGCATCTTTAGACAATTCAAAAGGAAAAACTGGGTAAAATTGATCAATCAAAATAATGCATAAGGTGCTTGAAATGGTTGGGTATTCTAATTTCTCTTTGAAACAGTGGCTTTCATGTGTTGGACTATGCACAGCATAAGAGATGCATCAAAATAGCTTTCTGACTCACTGTGGCAAAGCTCATTAATATTATAATTGTTCACAATTTGATACACGGGTCTAGAAAATGTTAATCAATGAACTCCAGATGACCTGTTTCAGATCTTGTCCTTACTTGATAGAAAATGATCTGATTCTTTATTTATTCGGTGAGCAAGCGAATGATATTGTTATGATTCTCTGTAACCAAACAGGTATCTTGGAATAATCCAGTCTTTTTATGCATTATCCCATGAGTCAGCCAAACATTTAGCTCTTTAGTATAGAAACATTTACATTTATCACACAATCTTTTTTATTTTCGGTATTTCCCTGGATATTTTAGAACGTTCCTTTTTGAAACCTGCATTTGCCACTAACATTTCCATCTGTGTTGACTGAATAAATTGCTCCAGAGTCCCCACAGTACAACTTTTTGTCATTCTTCTAAAAGCTATTGTTCCATTATTTTTGAACACGACTCCTCAGCACTTGAAACAGAAAGCGTTGTACAGCAGAAAATAAATAATATTAACAATATATTATTGTTCTATGATTCACACCATCTTGCTGTTATGGCGTGAATCATATGCCCATTAGTATCCAACAACATAATTCCCTCTTTTCAAGTGCCCACAGACATCACCCCAAACACTGAAATGAATCGGGGGGAGTTCCATGGATAGGTTTGAGTTCTATGCAATTTGGCACTCAAGCCAATGAAACTGATTCAACATCAGTGAAGCACTGCAGTCTATAAATGTTGTACACCAAGCATATAAATCATTCCTAAGGGCTTTAAAACATAAGAATTGTATCTTCCCTGACCCCCCCCCCCAATAAAAAAATCACTACAAATTTGACAGGTACAGAAACTACTCCCTGAGCAGAATAATAAAATGAGTTGATACTGTACAAAATATTTTCTATGAAAGGAACTTGGTTTTTCACTTGGGAGATGTTGGAGAAATTGTGGGTCCAACCTCAGTTGATATGGCTGTTCTTGAGGCACATGACAATGCAAAATCATTGGCACTTGATCATATGGGTGACAGTTCCTTATGAAACATGCATTTGGTATCTCTCTGGTTTGTGCTAATCTTTCCCCCGTCCCCAGCAGAAGTGTGGGGGCATATATCTTTGTGAAAGTTTTTGATCCCATGAGTCAGCCAAACAGAGAAACAACCTATCCTAATCAATTTTAAGTTAGAAACAATTGAAAATTATGAATATTACTGCAAGGCCCAGGCGAGAGGTATGGGCTAAAAGTTACAACTTAAATCCTGAGCTTTGTTGCTCCGTTTATTTCATTCAATGGGATTTCAGCTGGGTAAAGTCTTGTTTTAAATCCAGGGGCGGATGACTAACAGGAAACTTAGATAATTGTTCAATGTCTTTCATTACTGAGAAAATCAAATGCAAATCTTCCTCTATAACAGCAAAACCATGATTTATTAAACAGAATATTTCTGGCCACAATAAGACTGCACATTTCAAGGATACCAAGTCCAGAAAACAATTACTTAAGTCCAAATTGGCATTGAAAAGAGAAGTGAACATGTTTCTTCTGTGTTAGTTCATTCTGAAAATTGTTATTTTAGTATCTATGAATGTTTTAAAATATACTAAAGTAAAATTGGTAGTAATTGGAATAAGAATGGTAAGAATCAATTTACTAAAGATGGACACAGTATACTTTTCATCTTAATAACAGACACAAATGGAACATCTCTCATTGAACTAACATACAAAAAAACACTTCATGAAATAAGCCAATTAGGAAAGGTCACTAATTATTTCCTACTAATACTGCTACTTGATTTTCTAGCGTTTTATTTCAACTCCTTTCCCTATTTCAGTACTTCACAGAAAAATGTCCTCCTAATCAATTTCAAGTTAGAAACACTTGAAAATTATGAGTATTACTGCTAGGCCCAGTTTTCAAATCTATAGACCCATTTCATCATCTATAGAATCAGTAAGGGTAACTAAATATTAACACAGATGTCTAATATGGTATAGAATACTGAATACAAATATAATGCTAAACTGTGGACTTACACTTCTCATTTCTACTGTTATTAACATGAAACTAAGCAACTAAGCTTCACAGCTTCTCTGACTCATTGTATGTGGCCTTAATTAGATGTAATTGAGTTTTTTTGTTTCTCATATAACATGCTGGATTTAGTGGAAATACTTGCCACCTTTCAAGTTTCTTGTCTTCACGCTGCAGAAAATCCTTTTGTTCCTAAGTTAATGCAGGCTCTACTTTATTAACTGTTTTAATATGTTCATCTTCTTGCGGAATAAAAGTGTAAGAAGAAAAGAAAGTCAGTTGCCTCAAATTAGCAACCATGTAGTATTTTCTTTTTCTTTTTTTTACAAAGGAAATTGTCATTTGAAATCTCTTTGTTGTGGATAATAAATGTTCTCTCGCAGTAAGAAATGGAAAAGGAATTTCAACTTACAAAAATAAAAATTTACAAAGCACACCAACACAGTTCTTATAGAGGCTCTATGGGCAACTTTTAGTACAGCAAAGAACTCCCAACACAATGGTAAATACAGACAACAATGTACATAAAAAGAACAAGATTTAATCCACATATATTTAAAATTTTACATCCCACTTTCCTCATGAAAGAAAGCGAAGGTGACTTTCACCAGTACCCTTACTACATTGATTAGTTTCCCCAAAGTTAGTGTACAGTCAGCTGAGCTTGAACATTGGACAGAGTATAAAGAATCTTGGTCTGATTTGGTATGAGAGGTATTTCCAGTTTCCCCCCTACTAAATATCATAGTGGAAAACTCTGGATCTTATACGCTGAGAACAGCAGCCGCACCTGATCTTCTGGCAGCAGCCCATGCCCCAAAACCTCTCAAGAAAACTTAAGAAATACCTTTACCTGGCAGTACGCAACACAGAAATCCCTGACATAGAGAAAGCCAGAGAAAAGTGTTACCCATGTAACACCTGCAGAATTGAAAAATCTAAGTAACATTAAAACAGCCACCTGTGCCACCAGACCGAGTCTAATCCAACAGTAAATACTTCACTGAGCTTACTGGATACCAGCATACCTTAATCACCTAGGCATTACACCCATGGGCAGGTTTTGGAAATGTAGTCAACCACAGGCAGACCCAAGCGACCTACGGTATTCAAACCCTTCTGGAAGGAAATGCAAACTAGAGTCACTCTGGTCCTAAACAAATCCCTGTCAATAAACACTGCAATTGTAATAAATGACCACACACATTGTGGGAGGGCAGATAAGGCGGTTCCACCAGGCCATGTCCATAGCTTCCAAGAGATCTATAATAACGTTTTGAAGCTTTTTGCAGAGCAATCTCCTGGACCAAAAGAAGTGAGTGGCTAATGAAAGGCTTCCCACTAGCACAAGGTTTTCTACCTGTGACCTGCTCCCTCTCTTTCCCCCGTGTGGCCTTGCCTCCAAACTGTTCTAGAAAGTTGGGGCAACTCCCAGAACAGACTTAAGGGGGCATATGGAGAGAGGAGGGGAGGGGTTCTGATGCACAGCCAAAAGTCGTTGCACCAGTAGAAGCACTAGTAGATACCCTGAGAGGCACAGCACAAGAACTAGAACTCAGCAGTTGCTTAGCTAGGCACTAGACACAGCATTGATGGTCACCTATGTTTTTAACTTGAGCATATAAATCTGAACACTGCATTGTTTCAAAGCAATTGCATGAGTCCCGGAATGGGAAAAATGCAGGATATAAATTTAATGGTGAAGCATGGGGCTGGATCTTTAGCTGAGCAGGTACTCCATTAAAGTGGTCCAAGAGGGATGATTCTGTCTGGGAGTCCACACAGGGGCCAATGAGCCAAAACACCTCCAGTCGCTGGCAGCCTGTGTGGGGTCGTGGCGCCCAGTCCATGTTGGGGTTGACTCCCCAGCACAGGGCCGACCTAGGTTCCTATCAGCTGGCATGTGGGCTTTCTGATGCTGGATACATGCCCAATGCCTTAGCCAAACCTACTGACAAACCTACTGTAATCAATAACGCTGTGGCCTAATTTCAACCCAATACCAATCTCCTATGTTCATTTCCATGTTCTAACCCACACTGGGCTGTGGTCATCATGCGCCTGTGACAGCAATAGTCAGCAAAAATTAGTGGATTTACACCATTAGTAGATTTATGTCCACACATCAACCTGCTTTAATAATCGTTCTATGAGGCTGCCTCAATGCTACCACATTACTGCTGACTGAAAAGCTATAGCTCAACAATAGTAGAATTCCCTCTCCCTCAGAACAGGTGTGATCTTTATGAATGCACAATAAAAAGGATGTCTCAGAGTTAACTAAAATATTTCAGTGATTGATTATGATTGGTATGGGGGAAAGAGGAAATTATTTTGTCACTTATGTAATGAAGCCTGGCCAATGTCCTTCTTGATTTGCCAGTTCTATTCATAACAGGCTGATAGTAGACATAGCTGTAAAAACCACAGATTGAATGCAAGGTGGTACAAAATATATTTGTTCAATTCAGCTACTACTTAAATAATACATATATATGTTACTTAGAACTCTATGTTTTTATTTTCTTTAATTCCTAGTGGCATCCCAATGTAACACACACACACACACACACACACGTTAGACATGAAGAATACATGAGCAACCACTGTGATAAAGGTAACATGCTGATATGTTTAGATCGAGTTTGTACTGTTGATACAGATAACAAATTAATAGTTAAATAGCAATATTAAAGATGAGAGTTACAAATTGCAATATAAATAAGAATATAAGAAATGATGAACACTGGTGGAGGGAAGTCACATAGGTGTAATATTTATGTTTGTATTGTGTAGTGTATTTGTATTGTCGGTATTTGAAGGGTTGTAACTGTAATGTGTATGCATTGTAAATAATAATAATAATAACAATAATAATAATAATAAAGATATTATTATCTTTATATATAGATGATAATAATATAGACTGGCATTTTTGGGAGGTGGCTGTTTGTTTGTTTGTTTGTTTGCTTGCTTGCTTATTTATTTTTACTGATTTAGAATCACAATTATAGTTTCAGTCAGGTGATGTTCACAAGCCTTAAATACAGCATAGACTTGGGTCAAGAAATCCCATGAGTGGATGATCCCCTTATCAGAAGGTGGGGAGCCAATTTGCACTGATTCCCCCACCTTCCTGAGAATCTCTGTGTTCTATGAAAATTTGCTTTGAAGGGTTGGGGGACCCTCCAGAAAAAAAATGTGAGGGTTGGCATGGGGTATTTGCTGGGGGAAAGGGGTAATCAATTAAAATCAACTCCATTTTTTCCATTTGTCAAACTTCAACTGGGTGAAAAACCTCAACTGGGTGAAATCTTTCCATTTGTGAAAGACCTTTTTTTTTTTTTTTACTGGAAGGCATAGACTTGCTGTAAGTCAGTCAATCAGTCAGTCAGTCAGTAAGTAAGTAAGTAAAGATTCAAGGAACCCATAGAACCTCTGAGTCTAGCCTATGGCCATTTGGATCATAAGGCTATCAATGGCCACTAACCACGAAGTCTGTTTTCTACCTCCAGTGGCAGAGACTATGCACCTGAATAACAGTTGTTGGGAATCACAAATTGGGAGAGCACTGCTGCACCCAGGTCCTGCTTGTGGAATTCCCATATGTGATCCCAAATTCAGCCATATAAGTATGCAGACATTTGTAAGGTTTCTGTTATATATAATGCCAAGTTTCCTTTTTTTGTGCTTTCATGAAAAACATATGCCACTTTTATTGTTTTAAAACAATCAGTTAATTAGGGATTCTTTTTACAAAACAGGAACGCAAGCAATATTATTCTTAATATAGATCTACCATCTGTTTTGTGTGTGTATCTACCATAGCCTGTAAACTAGGAGAAAATGCTTGTCTTAAGCACTTTCAAAACTATACCTGAATGGCTGTCATGCTCTTTGACTGTGGTCTAACAATAGATTTCCAGTGGGTGCACAAATCCAAATCACAGTATTATGTAATATTCAACAATAGTCTGCACTACACTATCCTTATTTCCCCACATTAATTATGAACTGCACATAAAATATGGCTAGATGTAGGCAATAGTTTTTTGAGAATATAAGAAGACAAAAGTGTTGTGCTAGATCAGAGCAAAGACCCATCCAGTTCAATATCCTGTTCTCACTGTGGCCAACCAAATGGAAACAGAACGCTTGTAAGCAGCACCTTAACTTGGCAGTCCTTTTGCTACTTGTGATTCACAGCGGCTGGTATTCAGAGCCTCTGGTCCCTAGTGGCACAATACAATCATCATGGCTAGTTGCCATGGATAGGCTTACTCTCACTACATCTCGTGAGAGGGAATTCATGGTTCTACATGGTCCTTGAAGAAGCACCTTTCTTTAGGCAGTCCTGCATCTTCCAACATGAAGCTTCATCAGTGGCTCCAGGTTCTACAATTCTGAGAGCGGGAGAAAATCTTATCTCTATCCATTTTCTCCATTCCATGCATCATTTCACACATCTTGTGTTCTGCCTTGGGCATCTTTCCCCCCTTAAAGCCCCAATGTTTTTTAACCTTTTCTCACAGGGAAGTTGATCCAGCCCCTTGACCATCTTGCTTGCCCTTTTCTGAAACTTCTCCAGCTCTTTAGTATCCTTTTTGAGAATATTCACGGTGTTCCAGCTAGGCACTGTGACTTCAAGTTCTTGTTCCTGATCAGTAACTATCAGTTCAGATCCCATTAGCATACATGTGATGTTTCGGAGGGTTCCGCTCACCCTTTCACAATAATATCTGATAAAATAGGTTAATAGATTTTTGAACCCGTATATCAATACAGGTATGGAAGTGAGAGCTGGACCATAAAGAAGGCTGATCGCTGAAGAATTGATGCTTTTGAATTATGGTGCTGGAGGAGACTCTTGAAAGTCCCATGGACTGCAAGAAGATCAAACCTATCCATTCTTAAGGAAATCAGCCCTGAGTGCTCCCTGGAAGGACAGATCGTGAAGCTGAGGCTCCAATACTTTGGCCACCTCATGAGAAGAGAAGAATCCTTGGAAAAGACCCTGATGTTGGGAAAGATTGAGGGCACTAGGAGAAGGGGACGACAGAGGACAAGATGGTTGGACAGTGTTCTCGAAGCTACCAACATGAGTTTGACCAAATTGCGGGAGGCAGTGCAAGACAGGAGTGCCTGGCGTGCTATGGTCCATGGGGTCACGAAGAGTCGGACACGACTAAACGACTAAACAACAACAAAATCAATACAGTACATCACATGCATTCCATATGCAAGAAAACAACATTATGAATATTTATTCAAGCTCGTCGTCCTTGCATTTGAGGCTCATTCTTGAATATAGCTGGCATAGTGAACCTATGAGCATATCTTTTATTTTATTATTTTCATATCTTTTATTTTACGTGGAGTGAGAACAACAGCCTATTTCAGCTGGCAAACAGCCCTTCAAGGTTATGCAAGTAGTCACAGCTCTGAAACTTGACATCCTGTTAATTGGAGATGCTGGGGATTGAACGTGAGATCTTGTGTATGCAAAACATGTACTCACCACTGAGCTGTGGCCCTTTGTTCAGTTCTCTAGTTCCTATTAATATTTTCCCCAATTATATAAATTCCTCTTGGCCAATCTACTATAATACAATCTGCTTTCTGCAGTCCTTTGCACGCAAATGTCCATCATTTTCTTCATTTTTAAGCTGTAAATTTCCACACTGCATCAACCTACACCCAACACTATCTTCAGTGGAGATTATACATGTTTTGCAATGCTTTTCATTTAGTCATAGTTAATTTTGCCTGCCAGTCCCATGTAGAATTTCAAGCTAATTCTTCAAGTTCACTAGAAAATGTTCCTTTGTTGTCGTCTCTCCCTTTCTCTCTCTCTTCATTGCTGCCAGCATTTCTGAATCATCAGTTGCAACAACATTGATCAGTACTGCCTGCCTCTCAAAATGTCAAACATTTATGTTTATGGTTTTTGTTCAGATGATATTTTCAGGGTTTGTGAAGGAAATCCCTCTCCAATTATTTTTGATGTTGACTGAAAGTGAACAATGGCTAATTAGCAGCTAGCATGGCAAGAAGAAATGTTCATCATTGAGAGGTAGTTGGGTATGGTATGATGAACTAATGGGAAATGGAAGTTCTGCCAATGATGTCAGCAAAACAAAATCAAAACTGGGACCAAGATAGGCTCTTTAAACACATTATACTCATTTCTAAGGCTGTAATTTCCCCCTGTCATCACTGATTCCTTCTTTCTCATGAAAGCCTCCTAAAACAGTGCAGCATAGGCCATCCATAAACATTTCTGTTTTCAAAAGTACTCCATAAATCTTCATTATTTGCACTCCAACTTCATTTGCTGACAAGGAATAAACAGCTATTAAAAACACACAGCCCTAGATTGCTACATTTTAGTTGTACATTCAAAGTGTTGAAAGAACTTGAACGTTAAAGCGAAGCAATTTACATCACCAGTGAGACAAAACAAAATGATACAATATCTATTTCGTTTAACTTTGAAATAAACTGGCCAAGATTCAGCATGAAGTAAGACACACTAACGCCCATTCATATCTTTTATTAACTTCTTACTGGATTGTAGTACGTGTTATTGGGGGCGGGGGTGGCAGAATAAGTTTCAGGGCTGTTTTTGTGGGTGTAATGCCCATCCAAAGCAGCATAAAATAAGAAAACGTTGCACAAAAAAAGAAATCAAGGGTACAAAAATAACCAGACTCATCCAATCTCCTCAAAAACCAGGAAGCCAAAAGGACCTTCTGTGTTTTATTCTGTTTCTACACTGTGCACTGCTTTGGAGGCTTCATGCTGTGAAGCAGTCAATAAATTTGTATAACAACAACAACAACAACGGTGGAGAGATGAAGCCACAAAGACATCCACTGCCTGTGGAACACTTATAGAAGAAGTGAAATAAATAAATAAATCAAAAGGGGACCATATTAAGAATCCATCATTCCTTCTTGTTCAATCTGTGGGCTTCTTCAAGCATTAAGCCATTCAATTACAATCATCTGGAGTGGGACCAGTACTGCGTCCACAAGTTGACTGAAGGTCTGAAGAAGGAAACTTCTTGTTTTGCCAACTGGCAGGGGTTCATTTTGGACATACAAATGGGGTAAAGGGCAAATATTTTTCTTAAGCAGCTAAAAGCAAACTACAAAGCATTGAAGCTATGCTTGTGGTCCCTTGGTTTCTGGCAACCCCATCAGCAATAGGGGGTTACGTAAGTAGCCTTGACAATATTTATACATTCTTGCTACAGCGAAAGATCAATTAGTCATTGGGCGGGTGGCAATAAGATGAATGGATACTTCCTACAGCAGGTATTGCCACTGGATCCTGCCTTTATCTAGAAGATAAATCTTCTAGATAAGGTTTGGCCAGCAGATTGAAGTTCCCAAGGAATCTCAGCACATAACTAGCCACGGGGAAGCGAGAGTGTTACGGAATACTAATAAAGAGACAGAATTAAGAATTTTAAGATCCCAGGCCCAAAGGATTTCTAGTCCTGAAAGGAGCATTGCTGCATACCACCTAAATCTTCATGCAAGGTGATAGCAACCCTTGCTTCTTTGCATGTATGTCTATGTTCCCATTATGGTCCTATTCTTCTGGGCAGAGCTTCAGAATTCTCAATAGTGTCTGCTTGCATGTGCCTTTTTTCACATAGCAGACATAAAATGTAGCCTTTCTGGGAAGAGAGGAGGGCTGCTTAACTTGGAACCAACTTGGAAAATCCTCTGCAGTGAACCACCAATACTTTACAGTGCTCAGGAGGGGATAATCTATATGATAGCACCGTGTGATTTTGTGGATCTCCACTTTTAAATACTATATCATTCACATTTGTTATGATCTTTGGTTGAACAACTAATCTACTGATTGACTGTAAGTTTTAGGCTCACGGGTAGGTATTGGGGGGAATGTTAAAACTATAGAAAAAGTACACAAGGACACAATGCTCCTCAACCTGAAAAACGTTCAATTGAGGATCGCTTTCTAAAGAAGGAGTGTGTTCCAACAAACAACTAACAACTTGGGTATAAATGAACTGGGTTGAATTAAGTTTTATAGCAAAGCTGTTTTTCTATAACACTGTGGTAAAATGAAAAGATAAAGTAAATTCTAGTGAGCAATATTATCAGATATGTGGCAAGTGAGACTACCAGACAAACCCTAAGCACGACTTTTAAGTGTTTCTTTCAAGACACTGCTAGATTAGTTCGTTGCACAGCTGTGTCAGACACAGCATGAATGACACAGAAAACACAAGAGAATTTCTACAGAAGCAGTGGGAACCCTCATTCTTTATAGTTCAAACTATACATCTTCAAAGCAGGACAAATTTCCACACTAAAGACTACCATATTTCAAAAGTTTGTGAAGCTAGAATTTTGGTGTCAGCATCTGCCCTCGGCATTGTGGCTACCGGGGTAGGCCAAGTCTTTGCTGAAGATTTGTAGCATGCCTGTATCAAAACACTGCTATGGTTTTGTAGAAATATGCATTGGTTTGGCAACAGAACCTGATTCAACAGTTCTGATTTTTTTAGAGGATAGGTAAAGAAAGACATTCCTTAAGTACTTATATATATATAGCGCCATTCTACCCATCAGGGTTTTTGTTGTTTTTTTTAGAGCTACGGTAACCTCTGCAGGTGTTAGTCCAGTGAAAATATGGTAGGAAGTAAATAAAAGAATAGCTCTCAAAGACCAAGCGAGCTATTTTTGGGCAGCATAACCAAGAGCAAACCCATCCCTGTAGCAATAGGGTGGGAAGACCTAAAAATAGAGGCAAAAAACCTACCGAGCCTGGTGATAGCTGGTTACTCATAAAAGAATTTAGTTCAACTTTAGGTCCTACTTAAAATTACATCTAAAATTTTATTTTAACCTAAAGAAAATCAATGGGGGTACAGCCCCATTGAACCGGAATACAGCCGGAACTGAGAGAAATCTAAATTTACTACTCCAGTAGGCTTCAAAGCAGCCACCAAAAACCGCGTTACAGCAAAAATTAAAAAATCCTAACAACTTACAAAATCTCCAGATACAATGTGAGTCATTCTATATTAATATAGAAACACTAATGCTAAAATTAGTAATAAGAAATAATTCTTGATTCTGTCTTTTTTTATTAATCGAGAGATGGAAAATCTGCATCTGTCTCTGAAGAGCTGATCCTGTTAAGGTAAAATTAATAAAATTCTTCCATCTTGTGTTACTTCTGCTCATGAAGCTTTGCTATGTGAACAAACTTTACAGAAAAAGGCACCTCATCATTAGCACAGCCCTGCATTTGGTCATAGATGTTCCAACACAATATGCACAAAGGAAGAGCCAGGGGGGAAAGAAAACTCACACAAATGCCTTGCTTCTAGCAAAACAGCCAACAATCAATTTAGCACAGATAATACCACAAAGAGAATATAAAAAGCACAAGGCATTTCACCACTAAGCCAATGCTGTCTGCATCTGCTGTGTGATCTTTGGGACAGAGGGAAACAGAGAAGCGCTTTCATAAAAGAAATCTACCAAGGCAGAATAGCATTTGCCCAAAGAGCAGCACAAACGGTGAGTGCACAAAGACAGGAAAGAGACAATTCAGCAGTAATAGAAGGGATACTGCTCAACATCAACAGCGTGTCTACTGGCATGACAGCAACATATATGTTGTCATTCCTCGGAAAGACTGAGGGAGGGAGAGAGTACCCAAGCATACTTTGGGGGTGTATGTGGATACTGACCTGGGCTTGAGACAGGACTAGTAGTAGTAGGCTCAATAATTTCTACAAAAAGGGAAAAGGAAGAAAAAAAAGAACATTTGGATATTAATCACATATGGAAGACGAATACAAAATGAGACAGTCATTGGTCATGGTCATGCAACAGATAATGCTTATGAGGTTAACTTGGGGAACAAGGAAAACGAACAAAATCCACCAAGACTTTGGCGTTTTCTGTGAAAATCATGCAATAAGCAAAAACCGTGTTCATGGGTGACACACATCGGTTTCTTTATTCATGCATCACTAAGACAAAGGAGTCAAAATAAAACACTACAACCAAACTGCCTTTGCTGACCTACCCTTGAAGTTCTCTGATAAAGTTGTCTGGTAGGTGACTGAAATCAGCATACAAAATACACCTAAATTCCACCTTTTAATGTGAATACAGATGTAATATCTGCTCACACAACAGATTTTTAAAAATTTATTGGTTTTTTTTTTAAAAAAAATGCATCTGTCCATACAAAGGTCCCAAATACCTCTCAGTGATTTCTTTTAATCAAGGAATTTTTATTAATCCACCAAATGGACAAAAACGGAGACACACATTTTGCTTTAGTAAATTTGAAAGGAAAGTTTAAAATAAGGTTCACAGCAGCTCAGCGAGTCATGTAACAAGCCATTAATTTTAGGTCTTCTCAATACAGGCCAGCTTTAATTTCGTTTAATTGGTGGCATACAATAATGTCCACACACACACACACACACACACACCCTCCCATGCAGTGGAAATCTGCTTGCATAACAGAATGTAAGCTTCTTTTCTTCCCCGCCCCCTAGCAGCCCCACAACAAAATCGCTCTACAGGGTCCCCCAACCCTCTGGAGCAGATTTTGGGCACATGGGTGGCAGTTTCGGGGGGGGGGACAGAATCCCTGTGTTTTGAAGGGGACACTTCCTTGCACTACATTGGATTCCACCCATTGACTTTTATTAATGTCCAACAAACAAATCATATCAGATTTATAAATATAGAGAAAGTACAAACCAGTAGCAGTATTTCAAACGAAAAGCAATATTTTCACACCAAAGTTCAATTGTCCACCAACACTTTTCTTTGGAACTAAGTCACACTGATTTAGTGCAAGTTACTTTCAAGTACGGTAAGTAAGTATCCATCGGATTGTAACATACCATTTTTCACTTTTCATTTCCATCTATATTTTTGCCACTCTCTGCCTGACACAGCATACGCAAATCAAAACCAGGCTAATACACAACTCGGAGAATTAAATTCAAATGACCATTTCTTTAAAATGCTGCTGTATTTGAAATGAAAAACATGTCAAAATTGTGTATCATTATATTCTAAGCACTTTTTTTTGTAAAATACATTCTTTCAGCTCTCAAAAAAGAAGAAGAAAAGCCACCATCAACTTCACCTATAAATTAGCACATTTTTTAAAATGGAAAACGATTTTGGATTGGCACTTCTCTGATAATTATTCTACTTGAAGACCTTGACCTGCTATGCAGTAACTTCACAATTCCTTTGAGAAGCTAAAATGCATGGCCTTTGAAAGGCTATTATTTCGTATCATATACTGTCAATCATATCCAAGGATTGAAGCCACAGTATTAATTCTCCCTCCCTTTTGCTCAGACAGCTCGTAGTTGCTCTTATGCTGACTTGAAACGCCATGGCATTACTTCAGATCAGAATTCAAGCATCTCTCCATTATACGGTAAAAGAAGTAAGGAGCATTAAATTTTCACTCACACTTAGAACACATTAGCTTTCTTGGGGAGTTAACCTAACCCTTTGCACATATTGGAATTATGTATAAATACTGGTAGGGAGGAATTCTTCTACATCTCAGGAGAGGAAATATCCCTGCAAATCACGACAAAAGTTACAAGTACCAGGAGTTCTGTTTCTCCCCTGTGGCACACCAACAAAATGCATTCGCGGAAGTGATCATGGCTGCCAGAAGCTGAAATTGTAAAGTGTGGTAGTGAATGCAGCAGATCTACCGGTAGCACACAGTATCCATTAGAGAAACGAATGTAACTTGAAGATATTAATAATTGCCTATTGCTGCAGTCCTATCACATTTACAGGGTGATCCAAACCTGGATCCACCATGCTTGACTAGGGGTTGGATGGGGTGGAGGTAGAGCAGGAAGCCCTGCCAGAAATCAGTGCTCCAATGCGCCTTTCCAAACAGCAAGCAGCCAGCAGAAAGGAGGCAGAAATGGCACAGGGTCTGCTGGATAATGAACCAACTGCGCTGTTATCATGTGATGTTATTGAGACTGGCCTTGGCCTGGAAACAGGCACAGTGAAAGGATCCCAAACCCCGTTCCCCTCCTTCTGTCCTGTGGATGTGGCACTGGCTTAACGCAACCTGGGACAAACCCCATGTGGAATGGGAGAGCAGGGTGAGTCAAGGAATGTTTGGTCTGGTTCAAATGTGCTCAAAAGAAACTCAGAGTATGGCTGTGGATTAAATAATCTGGCCTGGCATGATCATGCATGGCATGTGTTCATCCTAAAGAATGACCTGCAATTTCACAAGTGTATGGTGGGTGAGGTTTTTTTAGTTTTTAATTTAAAAAAACAATTAATTGCCCACAGGAAACCGTCTCTGTGAGCATAATTTCTCCATGTCAGAGCTGCTTCCTTCACACTGCAGAGTTAATGTGACATGGGAACTAATACAAAAATGATGAATAATATATTTGAACTAGGTCCTTATAGGCTTGGTGGTTGCAAAGAACACGGGGCAATGATTTATTAGGAGGGTGAAATGTTTTAACTCTGCAAACAGTCAAGATGAAGCTTATTAGGAAAAATGTTTTACAAAAAATAATAATTCCCTGTTAAAGCCAAAAAAGAGAGGAGTGAAATTAGCAGAGGAAGAAAAACAATTCAATTGCCAGAAGGAATCCAAATAACCAGCATGGAGTAGAAAGGAACTTTGGCTGGGTTTGTTAAAAGTGCTTTTTGAGGAGCCTCCTAAAAACTCTCAGCACACTTAAATGAACAACAGTTCGGGGGGGGGGGGGTTGTACAAAGATTGCTAAAGTGGTATAAGAGTACTTTAAATGTGTGGTACATATGTGGCTTTGATTTAGGGCTCCAAGAAATGTACACAACACTTTCAATGCATCCATAGTTCCCAAGAACTTGTGGTTATCTTTATTTTTAAAAGCATTATTCAGTGGTGATGATGACATAAATTTTCTCTCTTGCTGTTTTGTGATAACATGTTATTCCAACACTGAAAAGTTAATCTTCCTCCCCCTCCTGTGTGGTCACTTTATAGAAGCTATAGGGTCCATTTAATACAGCACACATCATTCTTACAATATTTACGGAGGCAATTCTGCTTGCTATAATAATCTCTATATATCTCAGAGTAAAATTTCCACAAAATCAGTTTCTAAAGGTTGTCCAGGAAAAGAAATTGCTTGCTTTCACCTGCAAATGGGATCGTTGAAAAGAGGCCTCTGTGCATCCACACCCATGTGACTAAGTCACAGCTCATAGCCTTTGAGGAATCATCAAGATTGATGCAGAGTTTCCATTCTTGTCAACTCTTGATATAGAAATTCTAGCAGCTTTCCTGAAATTTGTTGTGCTTTCCGCACATCAGTTTATGGGTGTTTTAACTTGTTCACAGCTAAACATGTGAAGTCTTGTGAACAGGACATATGTGCAAGAGAACAATTAATACCACATACCAGTGCTGCAGCATGCGAAAGCTACATGCACGGAAGCACCCTGGGCTATTACATGAAACAAGGAGTGGATATTGAATGAACTGACATGCATGATGCAACTCAAGTCAAATGAATTCTGGGTGAGGGTTGTATTTTCTGCAGACATCTGCTCTTCAGGATCGAGAAATGGGACTCTCTTTGCCTTCCTCACATTACATTTCCCTTCCTTCGCATTACTAGTGAGTAGGCTGAATTCTCAGAGGCCTCTTTCAAATAATTTCATTCACAAATAGAAAACCTCAACTGCTGCATCAATCAAACATTACCAGTTTGAGCAGGCATGGGCAACCTTGGCTCTCCAGATGTTTTGGAACTGCAACTCCCACAATCCCTGACCACTGGCCCTGTTAGCTAGGGATAATGGGAGTTGTAGTTCCAAAACATCTGGAGAGCCAAGGTTGCCTATGCCTGAGTTTGAGGGTTCTTTGCCATACAGTTATCCCCACCATTTGCTCTCCTCACCTCTTGGATGATGGCAAAGAAGCCAAATCTTAATCTGGATAAAATGAAGGCACTGTGGATGAGGAAACCAGTTTATCTAGATGGAGGTGTGTTGTGATCAGTACTGGATGGGATGACAGTGCCCCAAGTTAGCATTTCGGGGTGGGGTGGGGTGTGTGTTTCTTCCTGGATCTGGCTCAACCTATGTAATTACAGGCGGCATCCATTTTCAGGAGTTCCTTTTATCAGATTCATTTGCCACCTGGGACCCTATGTCACGAAAGCAGACCTGACCATGGTTATTCATGTGCTCTCGTTTCATACAGATTAAGCTACCATAACATGTTCTACATGAGGCTGCCATTAGAGACAGTTTGGAAGTTCACGTTGGTTCAAAATGAAGCTGCCGTGGTCTTTATGGGGCCAAGCAATCGGAGCACAGAATACATGGTGCTCCTTCCAGGAGAGATGCTTTCAGAGAAGGCTCTTTAAAATGGAAAACTTTCATTATTTCCTTAAAACCAGGCCAATAAACCACACCCACCCTGATACTCTATGAAGTTTCTTGCTTTGAAGCAAATGTTTGGCAATGATCTGGGCTAAACAAACTTTTCAGACTTATTTGTTTTATGAACATAAGGATGTTGTCGGATATAGACACTCTCAATATAAATATTATCACTACACTCAGTAAATACTGTTGCTTTGTATATTTTGTGAGAGGAATAGACCTAAAATATTGTTATGAAACAGAATACAGAAGGACATTTTTAATTAATCACTGATAAATCTATATAAAAAAACACGCTTTTGGAAACAGATTCCAAAGTTAATATAACTTGCCAAAAGGGCCACAGGCTACGCTACACAAAGTGATTTAAAACTACACAAAGTTTGGTCAAGATTACCAAAGTAACACAGAATATGCAAAGGACCCTTTATCATAGTAACCAGCAATAAGCTAAAACAGTTTTCACGCAACATCAGGATATAATCTCTCATTTTAAACTTTTAGTTTGGTGTGAAAATGACTAGTCTTCAGAATCTGTAGAGATGTTTAGAATGAGTAAACACCTAGATATTGGATTCTGCTTCCTCACCAATTTCTCCATTGGGTGTCTCAGAAACAAATGTTTAGTTTTTGAGTATGTCACCCATGGGAAATAGTTTCCACAAACCACAAACATACACAACGTGCCCAGCTTTCTGAATTCATACAACTGTAATAAGAAGCTCTTAGATTCAACATACTGTATTTCAAATAAAAGAATGATGCTCAGACAAAGAAATGGTGGTATTTTTTATATTACTATTATGTGAACATAAGGCACTGCATTTTTCTTCTTCAGGAAAAACAGCAGTAGAACAAAAGGTTGTTCATAACGGTCATGATGTCTAATCTGTCATGTGTTAAGGCTTCTATCTGATTTTTAATGGGAAACACAATTAATTTTTAACTGCCCCATTACAGCCATCCATGCCTCCTTGTAATGATTTTCCCTCACACATGCCCTTAGGGTAGTATATCAAAAGACACTGGATGGGAGAAGCAGAAGTGGTAGACATCTTCCCTCAGAAATCTTCCCTCGCTATTTATCCACTTATGTCTTTGTAACATGAGATATCCCAGTGAAAATCCAGAGCAGTAGACATTTTGCTCTTTATTTTTTCCACAGTACAGCAGTACTACAAGGCCATTGGCTGTTTTTAGCCAAATGAAATGAATAAATTAAAACAAGTTTTGCACATCATGGCAACTTTTACTATGCCACAAATAATGGGAAACCCATCCCCCCTGGCAGGGGTCCAGAGAAAGCACTGTGTATACTGGAAAGCTTCAACATAGAAACATAGGAAGCTCTCTTATACCAAGTCAGACTGCTCCAATTAGCTCGGAGTTGTCAACATTGACAAGCAGTAGCTCTCCAGACAGGAATCTTTCTTGCCCCGCTTGGACACCAGGGATTGAAGCTGGGACCTTTTGTATGAAAAGCATGAGGCATCTACCAGTGAGCTATATCCCTTCCCCAAAATCCTGTGGTCCTTCCCCCCAAAATCATGTGCATGGTTGGTTATTTCTTCTGGTGGGAGTAGCCCACTCTAGAAGCCCTATAATCTACAAGGAACAGAGGGGCTGCCATTAGATGGAGGGATTTGAAATCCCCCATGCACAGATGATGTTTCACTTTGTTCATACCATTCTGCCATCCCTTATTACCTAACGAGACAGAGGACGATGATTTTGAAAGGAAATGTTTTATCTTCTCAAACCTGATTCTCAGATCCATATTCTGAATCTACTTTATTCCATTAACAGAGAGACCAAGCTTCTTTCAAAAGAAACGAGGTTGGCTGAGACTTATCGTCATGCTTACAGTAGACCCATTAAAATCTACGGAATTTAAATTAGTCATGAGTACTAACTTAACTTAAAACCTATCATTTCAATGGGTTCAGTGTAAGCATGATGAAGTCTGGAGTCAAGCCAGGGGAAAAAACCTCCTTCTTCAGATTTAAGCATTTTCAAAATTCTTGTACAACAACTCAGCTACTTATTTGAAATCTTCTTATCAATACATGCACACTAATGACAGGAATAAATAACCACCAAACTCCTTCCATGAGCCCAAGAAGGTCTGATTTTCCTTTAACAGGAGTTACAAATCTCACACCCTTTTAGAAAATGGATTTTTGCACAGAGGGAAATATTTAAAAGCACAGATATGTGGGTTCTAAAAAACTGTAGCATATGCAAACAACATCACCATTCTCATGGATTGTAAAGTGAATGAGGCAGGTTGTGGGTACAAGTAGTCTTGTTTTCCCTTCTCAAAGTAATCTTTAAAAAAACCCAACAACCCCCACCCAAGGATTCTGCTTTTATCCATTTTGAGAAACATACGGTAGGTATTCAGCAATCATATCACAAATTTCCTATTTCTTGAAAAAAAATGTTTTGTAGCACACTGTGTAGGAAGGTTAAACTGCATCCCATTTAATAGCATTTTCTCAGACCACTCAAGAAGATGGAAAGTATGCAGCCAATTATCATATCCGGGGAGAAAAAGTCACATCATTTGAGTGAAGTAAAGAGAATACTGTTAACAGTTTTAACATTTTGCATCAAACAACCATCAACTTTCACATATCCAAGAACCTCAAGGGAACTGAGCAACAGTGGGCTACTTTGGGCTCCAAAAACATGTCCTTTTGTCAGCACTGTGACCCAATACCCCTGCAGCAGAACAGAAAGAATTGGTAGCCCCAATATTTGTACTCCATGCTCCCAACTTCTCATTGTATACTCTTGATAACTTGCATCCACAGCACTGTGGAACCTGGCACAAAATGCCAGGTTGAAGTCCAACATTGCCTTACAATGCCAATCCAAATGCTGCACTGCAAGTCTTGCGTCGGGTAGGGCGATGCCAGTCCTATATTGCAACGACGTAATATATATTTCCCTGCTTTTCTTTTTCACACAAAATGAAGCAAAAAAGGCAAAGCTATGACACCTCCTAAAGAATATACCCAGGGGCGTAGGAAGAGGTGTGTTGCCTGCCCCAGGTGTCCTTCCTGAGGGGATGCCAAAATGGCACACCGTGGGGGGTAGCACTTACCGCGGGGCCTGGCCTGCAGTGTGCCTGAGCCACGCGTCTCTCCTGGGAGTGACACAGTGGCTCGCCATGGACAGCTTGCCGCAGCGCCCCTGTGGGCGGCTCGCCCTGCCCCTGCCACTCTGGGTGCCGGAGCAGCTACTCCCCTGAATATACCACGTGAAGTAACTGCCTCATCTAACTCTATACACAGGTCAAACCTGCGAGCCGATTATAGGATTTACTGTTGTAAAAGTAGGAAAGTATCAGAAAATTGCACATCTCTGAAACTTCAACAATCTGTAGGTCCTTAAGTCAACATTCTAAAACTGTAGCAATTAGACCAATGCTAGCAGACAATGATAGTGTTATGAGTTTTTTTTGGGGGGGGGGGAGGGAGTCTGAATGCCTGCCTTCCTCCTAATTCTTGGAATAGCCAAGCTAGCTTCCTGGTGATCTGATGATCCATTCAGAGGAACAAAAGAAGTGTCTCTGTGCAAGATGGTAAATCGGTGGGGAGGTCCTCTCTCTACTCTCAGCTATTCGAAGGACAAAGGCAGAGTTGAGGGCAGAGAGTTTGGCGTGGTGTGAGCATGAAGCAAAGAAGAAAGCTGGGAACCAAGACAGACAGACAGACAGAGCCATGATTAATTTCTGTCTGAATCCATGGCAGAAGCAAGGCCCCTTTCGGGTGTTAATGCTGTGAGTCCATAGGCTCAGGTTGTATATATTTGTAAATAAACCATATATCATAAAGATAGCACAGACTCCATTGTATTTCATTTCCAAATAGACACAAATGCTGGGTAAGCACCTGAAATTCCTGGAATCTTGCACCACTCAGAGACTGGGCTTGTGTACAACAATACAGATGGACTGATCGTAGCTTAATGAAAGGACAAACGGGAAAGATTATGGAATCGATAACAATTAATGAATTAGTAAGCACATCATGTCCAATAAAGACTATTTCTGACATGCTGGTAGGTCTGATTGTTTTGATCATCTACTGCAGGATGCCAGAGGATTTGTTCAGTCTTTTTTATCTTCTGTGAATGTCTCAACTGGTTTATATTCATAGCAAGAGTTACATGCGTGGTGACAACATGCAGAATGGTCCTGTCATCACTCACCGCCGACAAAATGCTGCTTATAAGCAGAACTGTAGACATTTTTATGACGATTGTTCCTCAGCCTGGCTACAGCTAGTAACTGCTGTCGGCTGGACTGTGTGTGTATTTTTAGAAGTTCCCCCTGATGATTCTGCTAGAAAAACAACCCCTCAGGAGAAGACTATAGGAAAGACAAGGGCTAGATTAGAAAAATGTTACAGCTTTGTTATTGGTTTTACAGTGAAAATGGGCAAGCACAGGACTAAAATTCAACTAATCTCAATTACATATCACAGCATGACCTGGTTTCTTGAGAGGCAACGTACTCACAGCCAATCTCTTCACAGAACTGAACTGGATTTCGCCATGTGACACCCTTTCCGCCTTATCATCAGGGAAAATGAAGCACAAACTGCTTTAAAAGCCTATAACCTCCAAGCATTCCTCATCATGCGATTTTCACTGTATGAACCCCACTGTCACATCACCGTCACCAACATGCTGACAGCATTCCACTGCAGAAGGTCAGATTAAGATCTTTCTGCAAAACTATGGTTTCCCCTTTTCAGTCTGAAATAAGTCTCCTACAAATAGCTCCTCTCTCAGTGTTGCAATAGATGTGGACAAAGTATAGTAAAAAGCTCCATGAATTCATAACTGGCAGCTTATGGACACACAATTGTTTTCGTAGGACTGTCTGCCAACAAATTCAGGTAGTGGACTGGCAGCCAAAATTTGTTGGAAAAGAACTGAAGAAGAAACATCCAAGAGAAAGGAAATGGCTGTTTAGTATGTATTATTAGTTAGAATAAAAGTTGGATTCCACTGAAATACTATTACATTAATTTCAGCTGCCCATTTGTGTCACATTTTATGCTGCAGTTTACTCATCAATTACCGGGATAGCTTTTTGCATCAGAATATACACATTATCTTTGAAATACAGACCATTCTAACTTGCAGGAGAAATCTGTCATTTGCAGAAAGCTGCAAGGGAGATTCTTTGAAGGATAATGCTTTCACAACATGCACACACAAATAAAAATGTGAGGAAATGATTTCATTGTAGAAGTAGAAAAATATCGTTTCCGTGCTTCTAAATGCACAGATGTCTTAATATTTTAAAAATATTTTAAATGTTTTTTAAGCACTGGAAAAGGTGAGCTGTACAACTAGCTCTAAATAACCAAAATCATTAAAGGGAGTTTGTGGGCTGTTGGCATTATATAGGACCTTCAACATTGTAAGGGGGGGGGGGCTGACAAACTGCTCAACAGGAAATCCATGAAAATCACCTCTCCTCCTTTTCTATTGGTGGAGAACCCCACTTTATTGCAACCCTACCTGCAAACAAGGAGCCTTTCCACAAATGGAATGGATGGTCTGGATCAAATGCAACACACAGTCACTTCTTACATACTGTCAGCTGAACAACAAAAATAGACAATGAACAATCCAAGTGAATATTGTGCCTAGCAATATCATCCACCTCTTTTATCTGACCATGGCAATGAAGCTAAGAAATGCAAACTCCTAAGAGGTTGTTTAAAGCCACAGAACACAAGAGGAACAGAAAATTGAGTAGATTCAAAATTTCTATGTGATATTTTCAATTATTACTTGGCTGTACGAATTGGTGAAAGAGTTCTGTGTCGTTCTTCTTATTCTCAATTGGCTTTACTAGGAAGTAAAACAGATGTGATCCCAGAATGATTCAGGGTGACCAATTCCAGGAAAGTAGAAGAGAGAAAAGACTTTGAACAATGAAAGTGAACAAAGAGAAAAATAATCGCTTTGAAAAACACTGTAATGCAGGGTTCCCTCTCAACTCAACAATTATATGATAAAATAGACTGACTGGGAATCCTAGAGCGAACATCTGATTTTCAAAACGACACTTTGTAAACTTTTTGATCCAGTTTATGAACTTCCTTGGGGTATCAGGGTAGCCACTGTTAAAAATAGTCCAGGTCTACATGTACCTTTAGTCGGACATAGGAAGGCAATTATTTTATTGTTATGTAAAGGTGAAGTCATGCTGTGATAATTCATTGTAAAGAAAATGAATGTGCTGTTATATATATATTTAAGTATCTCGCTTAATCCAGAACTACAGCCTGTTGTCTCTACAGTACATTTCTATGTCAAATAGAGAAAAGTATACAATAAGCATTTAGGAAGCATTAATAGAATCTGTAGTGCTGCTATAACCACATTCATGTGTAAGATGTGCCAAAGTACTTATTCCCAAGCGTATGCAGTATGTGCATTAAAATCCTTATTTCTAATCTTAGAATAGTCAGAGGAAACAGCTGGCTTAGGTGTTATTTTTACAGCTGTTCAGCACAGAACAAAAAGAAAGTGACAAAGTACTCACTGCTCGTTAAAGCTTATTCTTTCATTAATATGTATAAATAGAAAGTCCATGAATAATGTAAGACGTAGGAAAAATTGTTTGCGGTTTTGCTCTTAAAAATCCATCTGATTAGCACTACTCCAATAATTATACAGCCTTGTTCTCAGAGGTCATTTTCCAAATCTGCATAACTAGTTGTGTAGGGGAATAACTCAAGATTTTAGGAAGGCAAACATATAAATTAGAATTGCGACACATTCATTGCTTGCTACGGGGATGCCTTCTGCACAAAACCCCTTCATCTTGGAAGACAAATTAATCAGCACTCCTTTCAAATTAGATGTTTTTTTAGTTACATGTTTCTCAGTTACTGTAAAAACCAGGTTGCTGTCCACCCTTCTCTCCCCCGTTATTTAAAAATGTACGTCTGAAGTTTTCAATAAATCAGCATAGTTTTGTCTTCTACTGATTTCTAGCTTGAACTGGAAACAGCGCAGGTTCTGCTGTTATGCTTGGTTTTTTTTTTAACAATCATTTTTATTTATGATAACTAGTCCTACCTATCTGCAGAGTGAGGTAGATGCTTCAGGTCACTAATCTGGTTGTCATGAAGTGGCAGCAAATGGCTTCGGGTGCCAAAACAACTTGTACACCTTGAGTACTGTGCACTGAGACTTGCTGCTCCTCCACTCTGGGGCAATAAAGACATCACATATGAAAATATGGCTGATACTAGTTAAAATTATTAATATACATAAATTAACCCTTTACTACAAATTTCATACCAACTTTGTCCATATACATAAATACATATCAACACAATAAACAAATATGAACTCCATTAAATACTAATATGAATCTTGTACTTTCAAGCTACAGTACGAACACTATTTCTGAGCAAAGCAGTCATCTTTCTGTTTCTCTTCTCTTACATTAACTATATTAGTCAGTATAACCATAGTTGCACCTACGGTAGTTTATGGAACTCCTATGAAGTATGCTTGTTTCACTCCTGCACCGTTTGTTGTTGGCTGTCAAAGACCCTTCTGTTCTGTCATGCTATTGTTTTTGTTTACATCTGATGCTTTTATCCTTGGTTTTAATGGCTGCTTCTCTCTACTTGCTTGGGTCTCCAGCTGCTTTTGAACTACAGTTCTCATCATCCCTGACCAGTGGTCCTGGTAGCTAGGGATGATGGGAGTTGCAGTCCAAAAACAGCTGGAGACCCAAGTTTGAGAAACCCTGCTCTATATTTTGTGTGTGTGTGTGTGTGTGTGTGTGTGTGTGTACAAATGTTGTATGTGTGTGTGTGTGTGTGTGTACACAAATGTTGTAAGCTGCCCTACAATTGTAACCCTAACTCTCCCCCCATCAAAAGCAAACACATAGCTGCACAATTTGAAAGCATCTGATGAGTTAGGGGAAATGACTCAGTAGCTTGACCACCAAGCACCTGTAAGGTGGATGGTGGATCAGAGAGAGGTATGATCCACAGCCCTCCAGACCCCACCCCTCTCCTCTGTGCAGCATGTTTTCTACCTATGACCACGTGCATAGGAACACCACTGCTGCTTTCTTGCCAAGGCATATGTATCCTAATGTGTATAGACTGTTAAAAACTGCCTAGCCATTTGCTTTTGGAAATGGCTATGAAGATCACCAAACTGCTTTGGGGGGAAAAACATTACTACTTTTCAGTCATTTATCTTCTTTACTAATTGGATTGATTCTATTTATTTCATATTATGCTATCACATAATTAAGAAAATCTTAGTGTATTAATTGTACAGGCTTGACACAGAGCACCTAACTTTTTAACAAAAAGGATTTTAATAGATGAATCTTTAGCCAAGATGTGTATAAATGGTAACACTTTTCAGATATTAGTAGGTTGACCAATAAATGCTGATTAATGGATATTGGGGATCCATCTCATTTATTTCTAATCTTAGGGAAGCCAGGGAAAACTGCTTGTACAGTGTCTCTATCACTGTATCTGTCTATTGTATTTATCATTGTATTTATCCATTGTATTCATGATTATATTTGTTTATAAAGAAATGGTTGCCAGTTCTCATAACTAGTAGTCACTTATGGTGATCTTGAATGACACAACATAGAAATGAAATGCACAGTAGTATCATAGACACCCAGTGATAAAATGGTTGGCCTTGCCTCGCCTCTTTTCAATCTCAGTTTAGCCATAGGTTAAAGGGCTGGTCTTCACCTAGTCACTTTCTTGCAAGAATTCCGTTCCTTGTTTTTCAAATAGGAATATGAGTCACTTCTGCTTCAGGTTTAAGAGAAAAACTTTGATGAGAACTACAGTTTTTTTTAAAAAAAAAAAGTTCTGTGGATGATAAAAAAAAATCCCTTGTGTAGCCTATTTGATGCAAAGCTTTTAAAGCTTAATGGAATGGCCTTGGGGCAAATAGAAGTATCTAAATTTCACTCACATTTCAATATATAGCACTTGGCCTTCCCCTTTACATTTGCAAAGGAATCTGGAATACATTTGCTGAAAAAGGTTTCTTTAGTTCACTGAACCAAGCCAAGGGAATTCAGTTTAGGATATGTAAGTGGGGGATGTTTTTCTTTTTTTTAACCAAACAAACAGATCTAAAGGATTTCCTGACAGTACAGAATATTATGAGCTTATTCTTCTCTGAAGTGATTGCATATTCAATAGAAACCAAGGCCATTTGGTATTTCTAAGTGAACTAAGTCATGGAGGAGGGATTATAAAATTGCAGGTGAGATAAATCAGATAGCTTTCACTTTCCTTACAACCACTGGAAGTAACGTCCCAGGTCCGTGGTGCATCAATGGGAATGCCCACCGCCATATCCAGGCCACATCAAACACTTCCTGCTCTTCCTTCTTCCCCAAGGCAGAACAACAACACCCTCTTTTCCTTTAGGGGAACTGATGCACAGAGTACATCTTCCCAATGAGCAAATGGGACTTGACTACAAGTCCCAGGATCTCCCAGCAGGGAAGCCACACATTGAATCATTTCCTGCTGGGGAGGAGGGTCCCCCATTGGCTGAATCTGATGCATGACTGGAGTATCTCTTAAAAAAAACTTTTTGCACATTGATATGAGTGCCCGCCACCTCCTTCCTCATCTTCCTTCATTCCTAAGGTATTTTGGCTTGAGGGAGGGAGGACTGCTAGGGAGGTTAAGGTTGCAAATTCAAGTTGACACTCCTGATTCCAGGCATTCTAGGTGCCAACCCAAGGTTCTTGTTTCCTTTGCAGTGAAGTACAATATCATTCACAGAACCCCATGCCATACATAGTAGTCAAACCACCGCTACCAGTCCCCATTTCATGGATACAACTTAGTATATGACATACAATTTTACGATGTATATATCATTAGCTTTAAAAACTGATCTAGTCCCCTAAATTTTGGAGTAGAATTAAATCCTGAGTTGGAGCTATGATTGGTACCATTTAAAACATGATCGAAAATAATTTTGTCTTTCAGATAATACATTTTCCATGACAAATGTTCCTGCATTGTGTATGGATTATATCTGAAAATAAAAAAGTCTTTTGTGAATGAGATGTTACACAAAAGTAATTTACCTTTCTCATGCTGTGCCTATGTTCCTGCCACTATGGCAATTTGCACATAAGTTCTTTGATAATTACTGTGTAATTACTGTGCTACTGATCCATGATGAATTGAAATCCACAGTCAATGTCCCTCAAATGAGTCGTTACAAATTTGTATAAATTGCATAGTGAAATGGGCTTCATGGTAAAATTCATAAACCAGATAAAATTCTGAGAAAAACAAATTCATTAAGATGGTATTATAGCTGTAAAATTATATAAACATTGAAAGGAAGAAAGAAAACAATTGTACCTTCTTGGATCCAACTTCCTGTAAAACGTTTTGTTGTTGACTGAACTTAGCTTAAAAATGGAGCAAACAGGTTTTTTTTCTGCATTCCAGGTTCATTCATTACATATGTTGTTGTAAGCTGCCCCAGAACCTTAAGCATGAACATCATCATCAGTATCAATATTCAGGAAGAACAGACTTTTTGCTAATAAACTATAGGATCAAGTGCTTTCCAATGAAAAATAAATGAAAACATATATGAACTCATTTGCAACAATTTTCCATTTGCTTCGCTGCAAACATGAAACATTTATTAACAGTCTTTCTGGCATAACACATATCTAGCTGTGTTGATAGTTACAATGCACACTATTTAGTTGTGTGTCTTTCAAATAATGTGACAAAGAAGAAACAAACTTTGAGCACTCATTTTGTACCTAGAAAAGAGGATGGTCAAAACAGAAACTATCAATGAACTTCATGGTAAGGGTTAATTTTATTTAGCATGTTGTTCTTTAAGATTCCCAAACCATCACAGAGATTTTCAGAGTGCTTGTAAGCTGCCTGCTTTCATCACTTACTCTTAATCAGAACTCCTCAAATCGCCTGTTAGGCTTCCCGTTCATCAGAGGACCAGGCAAAAGAAGAAAACAGCACCACTGAGATGATGGGAAATCCTAATTGCTCCCAGTGAAAACAACAAAGGCGACTTAAATGCAGTTACATTCAAAGCAAAAAGAATAATCCCTTAGAATGAAATTTCACAAGCGAAATGAGCGTAGGCATTCCCTTCTCAAGTGGAGAAAAATGCATGCAAGGCAACATCTCCACAGCATTCCCTTGACCAACTATGAATGACAAAATGGGGCCCACTGATACACTTATCCAGTGCTAAAAAAAAACCCCAATCCATTGCTACATTGTCTTTAACTCTGTACTTTTTGCAAGGTGCTTACAGACAGCACAAGCTTCCACCAATAACCCTTTTTGGCCACGGATGCACATATATAAATATGAAAGATTGCTTTGCCTATTATGCAGTGTGCAGGGAAAAGGGAGAACTTGGACAGTTGTTTCCCTCTTGCTGTTCTTTTGTTGCACAGGGCTGAAATAAAGACATGGACTCATATTGCTGGGTTGAATAAGGGCCCCTTGATTGAATGCTAAGCCAAGTCTGCAGAGGGAAATTATAGGTACAGGAACCAATTATAAATCAGAAAAGTCTGCAGCTAGAAAGTCAACTACTGTAATCCCATGCTAGGTTTAGCCACATCCTAAAAATGAGTATGAAGGTCTTCTTGCATCCCCACCCCCTAGAGCCCAAAAACTCTAGGCGGATGTGGCAAGTTGGCCTCAGAAGCAGTCCTTATTCTGCCCCCAGACCCTACAGCCTTGAGCTGCAGGCCTTAGAAGCCCCCAATTACCCCCAAAGGAGCGTAAACTGGAATCTAGTTTCCCTTCCTGCACCTTCTTCCTAAAGTGACCCGATTAACCTATTTTTAAAAAGAGAACAATCATATGGCCAGATTAATCTATAAGCTAATCAAAACAATGGAGAGCCAGGTCACCCAGAATAGCCTAGTAAAAAGACACTGCACCTTATCATCTCTAACCCCAATTTTAAGGCTCCATTGCCCCAGCTGCTAACACGCTAATGTGTGCATGCACCCCAGGAGACAGAATGGCAGCACTGGCTTCAGGTCCAGGCTGCAAACTCATTCTGCTGCCTGAAGCAAGCTTGGGCAGTGGAGCAGGAATCCTGTTTGGTCTGCCAAGGCCCTGTGGTTTTAACCCAGTTGCTTCTGGGCAATTTGAAATGCTGCATTTTTATTTTATTTTTACATATCACTACAATAAACTGTGGATTAAAGTATAACAGACCCTGGTCTACTGCCCCTTTATTTTCTTTCCAATCTATGAGACCTATTATGTTGTAAAAAGGTAAAGGTAAAGGACCCCTGACAGTTAAGTCCAGTCGCAGACGACTCTGGGGTTGCTGTGCTCATCTCGCTTTACTGGCCAAGGGAGCCGGCGTTTGTCCGCAGACAGTTTTTCCGAGTCATGTGGCCAGCATGACTGAGCCGCTTCTGGCGAAACCAGAGCAGTGCACAGAAACCTTCCCTCCAGAGCGGTACCTATTTGGCGTGCTTTCGGACTGCTAGGTTGGCAGGAGCTGGGACTGAACAATGGGAGGTCACTCCATTGCTGGGATTTGAACTGCCAACCTTCTGATTGGCAAGCCCAAGAGGCTCAGTAGTTTAGATCACAGTGCCACCCAGGTCCCGTTCAATTATGTTGTAGCATATTCCAATTTCAGACTGAAGATCCAGACTCATGTCTTTTGTGTACCTGCGATTGGTATATAAGTGTATGCAAAGGAAACATGGTAACAAAGCAATCTCTTCCACAACCAGGTCATACCCTCCAACATTTTTGTCCCCAAAACAGGACGTCAAGAGGGGCAGGATCTTCTGGTCTAGTGCTCTGGGGATCGTCAGTAGGGTTGTCTCAGAGCCCTGGACTAGAAGGTGCACTGATGCTCATCAGCAGGGTCATGCCAGACAAAAAAACCCAGGATATTCCGGGATCCAAACAGAAGCTGGGGTTGTCTTATGTGATCCGGGATGTCGCACTAAAAATGGGACACTTGTGCAATATGCCAGCTGCTGTTGTTCCACCACTATCAACCAAGGACCCATATGGAAGCCTCACTTTCCCTTTTAATTCAACTCCACTTGCAAAGCTAGAACCCTGTGCAGCCTCACTGTGCTCATGCCTGGGATTTCTTTTTATTTGAGAAGAAATGTACAACTTCACTACCAATTTATCAAATAGTGTGCATGGTATATATAGGATCTGGTGGGCAGGGCCAAGCCTAGACCAAACAGTGCCTCATGTGAGCACCCCTTTCTTTTTTCGACTTTAGAATATTTATTTTGCATTTGCCATCCATTTCATGACTTGGACGTGCAATTTGCACGCATGATTTATCCCTGTCATATTAGACATTTAATGGGCATGTGTGAACCCCAAAGCAAACGGTGGAAGCAAATGCAGACCCTTTTGCTGTTGATCTTAATATTTTATTTCTGCTGTGCTGTGTCTCCTCAGTTGCTGTGGGGAATCCACCAAGCGTATTCATTAGGTTTAGCTGAGTCATTGATATAATTCTTCTACTTTTCCTGTTTCAGAGCATTATAACTAAAGATAGAAAATGCAACTTAAATCATCGAGCTCTCAGCTTTGAGGTTGCTCACCGAGGAAAGTTCAGGATGTCAAAATGCTGTAAAGGACAGAATCCAGAGCAATACTCTTTGCATTTACAATTCTTTGCCAACATCCAAAGTACAGTTCCCAGGATTCTTTGCAGGAAGCCATGTGCATTGGATATGCTTTAAAGATATGTTGTGGACCTGTCCTTAGTTGCCAAAAGCAATCAGTTTTCCTATGGATTTCATACTTGTTGGTTTAATTTGCTAAATATGACTAGACAAACATTTCCCCCATTCTTTTCGAGTCTTTTAAATTTCGTTTCTTACCCCAATACTGGAAAGAAGAGCAAGCTTTTTCTTTTCATAATTGTTCTTTCTTCCTAGTAATATAAATGTCACATAGCCGCATCTAAATGCCTGAATGTCTGCCTTGGTGTGTGCTTCTTTGCCTTCAATTTTTGTCTTCCTTGAAAAAGCACTAGAAAAAGAGTGCAGTTTTCATGGGGGAAGGAAACATCCATGAAACGTACCTCTCTGACCATTTCAGTTCAGCCCTGATCACACCCCAAAAAATGCTACTTATTGCTGTATATCGGGTCCTCCCTAACAAGAGGGCACGTGTTACGGTGCGACCTGGCAACCAGACCCTGTGTTGTGGGTGGGAGCGTTTGGATAGCAATCAGACCAATGGGATGCCAGCGAAAGTACATCGAGGGACCTCTACCTAAGCCCATGCATGTGTCCCTGAGCTTCCTCTTTGGGGCTCTGTGCATCGGAACACCCACCCACCTCTCGCTATATATAGGGCTTGCGCTTGACCTTGCTATGCCGTCATGTGTCATCTGTCGTTGGGACAGGGGCACAGCAGAAATTTTCCCTACTTGGCTGATTGGCTGGTGCCATTTGGGTTTTGCCTGCCGCATAGCAAATTGTCACAACTTGTAAGGTTGTGGATAGGCTCTGGTTCAAGTTGATAGGAGTGGCAGAAGGGTATCGCCATCCCTATGCGTTGGGTATTCCGCTAAAGGAATCCACGGACTCATGGTTGGTCTACCCGGTGAGGGGTTGTGCCCTGAGCCTGAGTCCAGGGGACATCTGTGTGGAGGACTGGCAGGGCTCCTGCTTTCCACTGTCCCAGGTGTTCACCCAAGGCTGACCTATGGTTGGTGCCCAGGGTCAGCGCTGCCTGCAAGGGTGCAGGGAGCTAGTCGAACCAGAGCCTATGCAACCACTCACTTGATTGTAATCAATAAAGTTGTGGCCTAAATTCTGCCAAAAACCAAACCAAAGATTTGAGTTTTGTCTGAATTTATTTCGGGGGTGGTTAAAGGGTCTCCACATGCAACACTGACACTCTTGGCTACTCAGAGATCAGAAAAGGAAAATGTTCTTTTCGATATGTAAGGCCCAGAGGTGCCATCTTCTGAAGAGTACTGAGGGGGCCAGGCACGACATCACAACATTGCGCAAAGTCTTGACACAGGGCCAATGGGGCCAGCGAGGATAGAACAGCCGAGACAGTGAGTGTGGCCCGATTTCCACATCACATAGTTGTAATCTCGAAAGGGGAGAATCCCTGAAAAAGACATTAGAGCTCTGACGGAAAGAGCTGTATAAGTGGTTGTTATTAGAATAATTCAATGGCCTGGGTTGCGTATATTCTGTGGATTTTTTTAAAAAAAGAAAAAAGCAATGTTGTGTGAACTCTTAGGATTAAAACACTCCTAAAATAACAATGGCTATTTTTAATGTTAAATGTAAACCTACCCCACTTTACATGGGACGCGGGTGGCGCTGTGGGTTAAACCACAGAGCTTAGGGCTTGCCGATCAGAAGGTTGGTGGTTCGAATCCCCACAACCGGGTGAGCTCCCGTTGTTCGGTCCCAGCTCCTGCCTACCTAGCAGTTCGAAAGCACGTCAAAGTGCAAGTAGATAAATAGGTATCGCTCTGGCAGGAAGGTAAACACCGTTTCCGTGTGCTGCTCTGGTTCGCCAGAAAGTGGCTAAGTCATGCTGGCCACATGACCCAGAAGCTGTACAGCGGTTCCCTCAGCCGGTAAAGCGAGATGAGTGCTGCAACCCCAGAGTTGTCCGCGACTGGACCTAATGGTCAGGGGTCCCTTTACCTTTTACCCCACTTTACAGTAGCCTGAAACTGTTCCCAAGTTCAGTTGAATTCATTAGAAATGCAACTTGAGTCACGGTTTCTCCCTGCAAAAATTGCAAGGAAAGTCCTCTGCAGCCCAAACCTGATGCTACATCAAATAGCAGCCAGATATCATGATTTGTTTTTAGGGTTAGTGTTTTGTGAACTGAGCAGAGCAGAGCTAGCAGGGGGGGGGAGGCTTGGTGGGTTTCTTTTCCTTTTGTAGGTTATTGGCTGCACAGAAGCAAAAGCATGAACATAAACTAAATTTCCCTGGAGATTACCTTTCTTTTGTAGAGATGACAAAATGGCTAGCTCAGTGGTGTTACTGAGCTAAAACCTAGCAAAATCTGCCACGAAGCCAAACACATTAAATACAATATATCTGCCAATAAAGAAAGCACCTTTAAATTTAATGAAAACGCAAGCCAATAAAATAGTCACAATTTTTTCATTCAATCTGTGGAGCAAAGTAAATGAACATTTTAAACTAATTCTCCAGATCCCTGTGAATTTAAGGAATCTTCCTAGCAATGGCCATGTACTCCCCCCCCCCCGTTTTATTTTTAGTACAGGTAGCAAAATAAGAGCTGAAAGAACAATTCAATAGAGCAGGTGACACCATATGTAAAGGATATCAATAAAGGCTTGAAGTGTCAAGTCATTATTTTTTATCCAACGGGAGAGCCGGTAGATGCACATATTTTTAGCAGAGCAAAACTTAATACTGCAACAACTATTATTATTATTATTATTATTATTATTATTATTATTATTATTTTGTATGTGCCTAAACCAATTTTTTTCTCTATTCAGAATCTTCCCAGAGTTGTGGGTTCGAGCCCCACTTGGGGCATTGCAGGAGTTCGACTAGAGGACTCTGCAATTCTTTGATTCATCTGGGTATCAGCTCTCCAAACACACACACACTTCCTATTCCTTCTGTACAGGGCAGATATGTTTATAGCTGAAGGTGTGGTGACAGCAGCTTTCCGGTCTATACCAATGGTAGAATGGGAAGAGGCAGCATGTTCATATATTATAGGGTGGAAATAACCTGTTCTGCTTCTGACACATGGGCATGCACAGACTAGCATCTGTGTGTAGCTGAATAATGAACAAGGCTCTTAAGTTTTCAGTCTGTGTCTGTTTTTATGCAGTTAAAAAGAACAAAACCCAAAACCCAACTCATTCAAACCAAAGAAATTGCTATCAGTCGTGGTAGTGGTTTTCAGACTTTTTTTGTCTGGGCCACACTTTCAGAATAAAAATTTGCTCACACAACACCAACTTTTTATTGGTAAGTTACAGGTAGGTAGCCGTGTTGGTCTGACGTAGTCAAAACAAAATTTAAAAAATCCTTCCAGTAGTGTGGCATCTGACCACCCCTGACCTTTTGATCAAAGGCTATAAAACTTCTAAAACTCCATTTGTCTGAGGCACCTCTCATGTCTTTAACAGTAGCACCTTAGAGACCAACTAAGTTTGTCATAGGTACAAGAAATACATTGGAAAACAAAAAGAACCAACCCCTGATTTGTAGCAAAGAACACAACTACTCTATAATATGATCATGGAACATCCAGAAAGTAAAAAACTATGCAGCTACATAACAACATGAGTCATTCCCAAAATATAACATCGACTGCCCTTGAATCTTCTTGCTACCAATCTGACACGCTACACCCTTTGAGAATCATTGGTCGAAGGCCCAAGTGTCTGGTTTTCCAGAAATCGTTGCATAGGCAAAATATACACAGGAGACATACCAGTATTTAATGGCTCAATGGGAATCAACACAAATGGCCACACAGATAAATTATACATACAGGCAAACTGCATTAAAAATAAAATCCTATAGTTTCGGTGTTTCAGAGTTTGCATTCATAAATGTAGTAAGGAGAGTTTAGACCAACAAGCGCTAACACATACTCCTGTGTATGTTTATTTTTTTAAAAATAAAACATTAGCTATGGCAATGAATAATCTGTGGTTGGTTCAGCTCTATGTATAGTGCTGCTTTACTGAAGTTTTAATGGGGCTAATTTATTTTTAAGCCATTGACTAGCATCTGGGGGGGGGAGCCCTTAATACTGTCACAAAAATGAACACAATGCTAATACTGTGTTTTTGAACACCTTACGACACCCCTGCTCCTAGAATATGTACCACTGTGATGTGTTTCTATTCAATCACATGTTTGTTTACGGATAAAGCAAATGTCAAAGGCACACAAATCATATATAGGAAACACACATTATGTAGAACAGAACAATATTTATTCCATATGATGCTAAGTGCCCATTTGGCAATTTGAACCTCGCATTCAAATAGTATGTATAATTACACAGCACTAGATTCAGTGTTCTAATCACAGAGGCTTAATTAAGATGTTTATTTTAAGCAGCATTTTTTCCCTTTACAATACAGCTTAAGAATTACTATTTTTTAAATCTGATGTGGGTTTTTTGTTTCACTATCATCAGAATCAGTGTTCTCACTTCCTCAAAATTTTACTTCAGGGCAGATGGGCTGTGGTGGGGCATGACTGAGGATGACTCACCAATTCTAGGTGCTCCTGAGCCAGCTAGGTCTAGGTAAACAATGGGTCTCCAACTTTTGGGGCCCAGGAATGCATCTGGAAATCTAAGGGCACCTCCAGTTCGTCAGTAGTCTGCGGGAGGGATTCAAACCGAAACTTTAGGTTTGTGTATTTTAAAGTGGATTCAAAACACTCTGCTTACCTAATGAAACAAATTCACTTTTAAACAAAACAGCAAACTTTTTGCAGTTTGAATGTGATGGGGAAATGCACTGAAAAGTGTGTAACAAACAAATTATGCCCCATGAACAAATCTGGAAAGTGTCATATAACTGCTCTGTAAACAAATCAGAACAAATGTTCAGTAAAGACCAGATAAAGTCTAATCACCATTTAGACTTTGTTCAAGCAACTTGCTGGAAAAGTAGTTTTTTCCAGGGAAAACCTAAAAAAACTGTACTGTAGTGGGTATGACAAAATAGTCTTTTCACAGATGAAAGATATGGTCATGATGTGAACATTACTCTTTCTTGAAAAGCAGGCAAATACCGACACTCATCCCAAAACAAAACACAGGCAAAACCAGCTGGAACCCTATCTCAAAGAACATTCCCCCAAGCCAGAAAACATCAATTGGAAACTGGAAGGGGTAAGGGATTGAAATGGATGAGAAGGTACACTGGTGCCCACAAGGGCCATGTTGCAGACTCCAGATATAAACCAACACATAGCGTGTGGTAGAAAACTAAGATGCAAAATAGCAATCCAGATCTGTAGCATTTGGTCCACAAAACATGCCATGCTCCATACATCACTTTGGTTACCTAAGGCCATCAAATGGAAACTTTACTATAAAACATTTGCAGAACATAGTTTGCCCCAGATGCATCTTTACCCACCAAAGGGTCATTTTTTTAATGAGTGGTCTTGAGGACCCCAGTTCCAGGTATTTTGTACTAGGCCTAGGTTCTTGTGCCTTTACCTCCTTCTAAAAAAGTTTTGCGATTTTTATTTTTCTGCTTGTGATCTTGCATCTGTTCATATAAATTAGAATATGCAAATTTCATGCAACTTTGTGCCATAGTTTATATAAAGGCCAAGTAATGTCTCTGCCCCCCCCCCATATGTATGTCTTTTTTCCATTTATGGAATGCATACGTCTCCCTCCTTTTCTTTCCTACCGTCAGAAGGGCCAAAGCAACTTTCAAGTTCACTCTAAACTTCCGTTCAGCGAAAAAAGTTCTGCTTTTATTACTGAATTAACATGACGTAAATATGCTGTTATCTATTTCCTTCTTCTGCCACTAAAGCAGATGTTCAAGACAACATGGTATTTACATTCCACCATCCTTATTACCATCTCTCAACATTTCTATGGCACCTTTCATCCCCAAAGAGCTGAAAACATATGATAGGTATACAAACAGATCACTTAATTCAGCGCTAAGATGAATCTGTGACAGCTGCTTAACGACATTAAGCAATGAGAGAAGCTTTTGTATATGCAGCTGAGTCCCCTTTAAAATATTATGATGCATAATTCTCTTTGCTTGACAGGAAGGCAGTAGTTCTCAATATTTTTTTTCATTCTTACAGTGAAGGTCCAAAAAAAAACTATCATGCAGGGCACAGAATGGCTTCACAATGTTTTCTTTTTAAAAAAAGATATAAAATAGCAAAAAAAAATTATTTAAAAGCAAGTTTATAGTCTAAGTACCTATTTCCTGCAATCATGAACTTTTTTTTCTTTGTTAACAAAGTTCAATCAGAAGTGGGAACTGGAATGGAGGTGGGTTGGCACTCACTCAACCTTGTGTTGCCCACATCACTCAGACTGGGAGAGAGCAGGGAGGGGCAAGATGGCAACAGGATTGGCAGATTGCGATTGCACTGGGAGCTTCTCCGAACTGCCCTGAGACCTCCGGGTATAGGGCGGTATATAAATCCAATAACTCATAATAAAAAGATTGCCTAAGTCCAATAGAGTTCAATCTGTTTTATCTTCAAGAACGTGTGCATGGGATTGGAGCCTTAGTTGCATTTTTTGTTCTTATTGAAATCAGTGAAACTCATGTCATGCAACGACTAAATTGCCTCACTTATTTCAGAATGACCAATGTAACACCGGATCCGAGTCTATAATCTTAAATCTAAACCATAAATGTTGAACAATTAAGAATAAGTAAAATTAAAGTTGTTGGTGATAAATGGTAGCAGTACTCAAACTATCATCGAACATCTTATAATTTCTTTCAATAAGACACAGATGGTGAGTTCTAGCATGGCGGCTTAGAAGTAGCTTCTTAAAGCATTCACAGTGACACTTCCATAAATTCTGCAAAACCAGCCTGTTATTCCTAGTTGTTTTGGATTGGTTGCAACTTAGATGCCTGTTGCTTGTAGGTAGAATAAAAGTGATTTTTGGAGTCCCAGTTCCTATTTTCTGGGGGCAGATTACTCAGCCATTACCCACCCCTTCCTTCCACACAGCCTCCTGATAAGCCGCTCTGGAAGGCTCGGTGACACTCCAGCAAGAGTGGATCAGCTGGTGAGGTCGAGACACAGCTATAGCCTCCGAGCAGCAGCAGCATTGCCATTTATCAGTAGGGGTGAGGCGTGGCAATGAGGTTGTGCTGCATGGGTACATCAGTGGAGTGGTTCCCTCTGACCTACTGGACAAGCCACCTGAATTTTGTTCAATGAGGAGCAGGCTGCAGGTAGAATCAATGGGATGTGGAGACACAGCTTTGAGTGAGCAGTAGTGCTTTGAGCTCACACTGAGGCATTGTTGGACCCAAATCAAAATATTCTCAGTTGCAAACCAATGCATATTTACCTGTGATTAATTTCCATTAAGTGTGGATGAAATGTAAACAGAAATATTCAAATATATGGTCTGCATCGTACGCCTACTTGGCACTTTTTTTCCTTGGGTACATGAGGTTTCTTAATACACTCATTTTAAGATATGTGGGTATTTCACTTGCTCTTTCCACACAGAATTTGCAGCTTTGTTTAGGAATATTTAGCAGCAATATTGCTCCCTTGCTTCTGTGGTTTGAAAGTAAGTAAAAATTATGCAAGGCAGAGTTAGTCCCTGTTTTCTGGCAGTCTCCAGATTTGTTTTCAAGGAATAGGAATTTTGTTTTTGTTTGTTTGTTTGTTTCAACTTAACACTGTGCTAATTCAGAAGCAGGGTTTGCATATTTAAATACGGCTTAACTCCTTCTTTCATTGTCTCTGTTTCTTAGCTCCTCTGCAAACGGGGCCTTTCATCTCAGGTACATATGGTAAGACTGCTTGTTTCTTTGGGAGAATGGGTTTAACGAATCATAAAATGCATGACTTTACTTATAGCAAAGACTTCATTTTTCCTCTTTCAGCAGAGGAAGCTCTGTGCAAAAACCTGCCAAGTAAATAATGCAAAATGCTTAAGGTGGGCCCCTAGATGGCAGGATGGGACTATACAGTATACACACCCACATGGTGACAGTGTTATCTCATAAAGCTTCCAGTATGTATTGGAAGCAAAATATTAATAATATATACTTCAGAAATAATATTGTTGGAATAGACTAGAAGAAAGATTAATCACAGATAATTAAAATTCTGTGACTTGTTATTTTATACTTGATATCGGGAGATGCTTCGTTTTTCATGTCTACTGATGATATGTTGTTTATTCACCCACAAGTTGTGCCCCAGTGCTCTTGACAATGTGGTCACAAAATTCACAAGGCACTGATTAGCCAGAAAGGTTGAAGAAAGATTTCACAACATCTATTCTGTGATCTAGATCCCCATCACCTTAAAAAAATTCTCATTTGTGCCGGCTTCAGCAATTCCATTCGTAGTATTATTTGTATAGCATACATGTGGTGATCTATCATTTAGGAAATAATCAGGGACACACCTGTTTAGCTTCAAACAATTACATTACTGAGTACCTAGACTTGAGTTCCATCCACCCACCCCATGGCACTTCTACACCACAGCACTATAACTTCTTTGAAACAACAATTGTTATGATCACCTCCCTCATTTATCAACTTCTTATACTACTGCTGTGCTGAAAGTTGTCTCTCATATTTTTGTTAACCTTTCTCCAACAATGAATGAGAAAGGAAACTGCATTTGAAAATTATCAAAGGGGAAAGACAAGTTTGGTGAAATTCTCATGGGTGAGGTGCAGGGTTTGTTGTTGTTGTTGTTGTTGTTGTTGTGCTTACCTTATTTATGAGGTGGCTGAGGAATGTTTGTGGAATGTTCATTCTGTAGGTCATCTCACCAGTGGTCTGTAGTCTGCAGCCTTCCCAGGTGCTTTCACTTTAGTTAAATCCCAGGGGAAGACATCATGAGATAAGCCCTCCCACTGGGCTTTTTCATATCAGGAAGTGGAGGCAGCTAGAGAGGCTGCAGAGTGCTAGAGTGTTTACTGTAAAGAAAAGCACACGCAGCACCCTTGACCACCCTGCAATAATAGTAAGGGAATATCAAAGCCTGAGGAAGAAATGGGGAAGAAGAAGCCTCTTTTGCAGGGGAACAAAACCTTTAAAGATATGCAGTAGTATTTATTAACAAAGATCTGTGTACTTCTATACACCCCTGATCCCAGGGTGATTATTATAAAACCATGCAGGCTCATGTTAACTATTTAATAGGGATGGGTGAATCTGTCAATTTCAGTTTATCTAATTTTCCAATCTTAAATTCAGTTCCCCACATTTACATATCTGCTTCTGATTTTTTTTAAAAATAAAAAGTCCTCATTCACCAGTCCAATCACTGAGGCTTTCAGGTGAGTCACGGTTAGTCGTTTCTTATGGCTCAGACAGACAGATCATATTCACAAGGAGCTGTGTGTTAAGAACTGTGGGCCCAATTTTATGGAATTCCCTTCTAGTTGACATCAGAAAGGCCCACTGTTGAATTTCTGCTGCTTACTGAATACTTTTTTTAATTTAAGCAGGCTTTTAAATTCCATTCTTATTGTATAGTTTCAACTCATTTTCAGAATTATTATATTGGGTGCCCTGTGCACCACTTGGAGACAACTTAATATAATGCACTTTTGAATGTTATTTTCACTAATATGTGCATTTATACTTACACTTTACCCTAGTATGTAGACACATTACTTGGCTGGAGACCTGCATTGCAAAATTAGGAGAGGTGTGAATTTTAAAGAGTAGTTTTATTTCAGTTTGTGTATACTGTATTGCTTCAGAACAGGCATCCCCAAACTTTGGCCCTCCAGATGTTTTGGACTACAATCCCCATCATCCCTGACCACTGGTCCTGTTAGCTAGGGATCATGGGAGTTGTAGGCCAAAACATCTGGAGGGCCGCAGTTTGGGGATGCCTGCTTCAGAAAGTGAAGACTAGGTAGGTTCACCTTTAAATGTGAACACAATCAAATCCCTCCATTCTCTACTATGTTTAGATACTCCTATAGATAAGTAAAGACTGTTTTTGTTTTAATATATTCACTTGGTTACTTATCCTGAACTAACCATACTTCAATTAAAACTCTGGAATCGGAAGTTGGTTAGCTAAACAAGGGCTCTTGATTCACCTTTCTCACAATTTTGGGTGTGGGTATATGAAAAAAGCACAGTTGTTGTTTTTCCTCAGTTCCATAGAGAAGCAAGTGATCAACAAACAATTCAAGGTAAGTTGCAAAAGGGTTGTGTGACCAACAAGACAAAAGTGTGCATCATTACAGCAATAACACCAACTCTTGACTTCTAATTCATCATTATTCTTATCTGTGACAAATACTTAATGCTACACGACCACACAATGTTTTTAGCATAGGCGTCTGTAGTACTGTACATTGCAATTTAAGCAAACACAAGTAGGAGTATTTCTCAGAAGTCTTTCTGAACATCTTCCAAAACAAATGTTCCTTTATGAAGGGGCATTATGGTGCCCCTGAACAAACTAGTACTACAGGGGTCCCCAACATGGCATCTGTTAGTGGACATTTGCCCATAGAAGCTTTTCCTGGTGACCATAGTGCCTCCCAATGATACCAGGGCTTGAAAGAAGCATTCTATTATAGCCAATAGAAAAGGTTGTGGTGTGTGCTTAGTTACTTCTATGTGTAGTGACCATGACAGTTTCTCTGGTTTGCAAATGTCACCATGGGTCAAGATGGTTGGCAACTGAAGCATGCTTTCCCTGTTACTCTGGCCACTCTGAGCAATGCACCCCTGAGTCACTGCTATGAAATGAACTGTAAGTTCAAAGCAACTTGTATCTGAGCATGGGTGTAGCCACGGGGGCAGGAGGGGGGGCTGCAAATGAAATCAATAAAAATACATAGCAAACTGAGGTTCTCCCCCGCCCGCAACAAAAGGTCTGCCCTGTCCAACAAAAATCCTGGCCATGCTCCTTGCGTCCGAGTCTAATTTTTAAGTCAAACATACAAACACGTTGGCATTCCTAAACATACAGCTTGTAAATCAATATTGCTCATTTACATTTTTCATCATGAAAGTGGTTAAACACTGCAAGCAGCCCCGGGATCACATTACCTCCACTACTTTAGCACCGAAAGGAGAAAAAATGCAATCACTAGAAGTCTCCCATACATATCCAAATCCTTTTCAAGGGACACAAATATAAAGTTAATTAGCAAGGATTCTGCAATAGTGGGAATTTTGCAAAAGCAGAGGTGTGTTGTCTTCTACATTTATAGAATCAGTTGCTCCAATGCTATAGTAAGGCTTTGTTACAGGTCCATGATAAAATCGCTGTGTCTTCATACACCAATTGCAACCCTGCAGGGGAATGAAGATAGCTGGCCAACAGGGGCTCCGTATCCTCAGTCAGTATTGGCAGCTTTTCTAATTACTCCATTCCAAACACTCAATTATTTCTTGTATCTTCCTAATGTATCACCAGCTCTTTATTTATTCATGAACATTTTAATTAAGAAATCAAAGTCTTTTTTTAAAAAAAAATAGTGAGCAATATTTTTTGTCAGATTCTATTTATTGTAACACTCGATAAAATATGTCAGCGAATTGCTCATTGTCAGCTAATTGAATTCTAAAAGAATTATGCATGGCGTATGATATGGCAAACTCCTACAGCTCCCAGAACACACATACCCAAATAAATAGTTCATTCCTGTAGGCAAAACCTTGTGTCAATCTCATTAGTATATTGGACTCGCTTCTTAATTGTATATATCACAATTGTTCACCTGAGCTCATGAGACGGCTGCAAACTATCATAGCCTATTTGCTTAGGAACCCCAGTAAGTTCACATTCAACGTCCTATATTAGAGAATGATGTACAAGCCAGAAACTTGCTCTTGGGATAAATCCCATACATGCAACAGGTGTCAGAAATGGAACACACATGAAAGAACATTAGCACCTGCAAGTAACACACATCAAACAACAGTCTTTCAGGAAATGAATTGGGAACTGATGGCAGACACTGAGGCCCACTCAAAGTATTAAAACTTTCATTTGCTTTTTCATGTGCCCTGAACTTGTGCTTTGCAAAGCACTTCATGAAACTGGCTGACCTTTGCCTACAAAATTCACTACTGGTTGGCATGTATGGTGAACTCCAGAGTAAGACTTTTCCATGAAACATGGTGGCACTTGTCTTGGCCATACTCAGCAAAAGCACAACTCCCATACCAGGCCATGTATGATCCAGCCCTAAGACTCAGATTCCTCCTGCCGAGGTCAGCCCAGGTACAATGTTCTTGCACTCTGCTTGAACAGAACGAAGCCAAATAATCATGAAACAGACTTGCTGTATCCTGGTTCACTTCAACCGAGACCTACCGCCAAATGAAATGCATGTGAAATTGTTCAGAGAAATTTGTGGGTGTCAACAATACTTTTCAAGAGATCATGAAGCAGGTGGACCTCTTCAGGGTAGAGAGGGTAAAAGAAAAAGCCTAAGCAAGAATACTTTCCACAATCTTTTTTGACTTACGGTTAAGAAGCAGGCTGGCATTGGTTGTGCCTAGTTTGTTGGCAGCGACACATGTGTAGTTTCCAAAATGCTCCTCCGTCACGTTGTTGAAATTTAAAAATGATCTTGAACTATAGCTTTTAATGGTAATCCCTTGTTGTCCATTGATCAGTCTAGAAGGGAGGAAAAGGGAAATATTCAATTAGAAGGCACAGGCAAATATATTTTGCATTTTTCTCTCATGTGGATGGAAAACAATAGTTTTTACCTGATTGGGATGGAGGAGTGAGTGAGATAACATGGACAAGGAATGGCAGTGATGCTATATCGGGTATATGATGGTGTTTGCCACAGCAAAGGGCTTTCCATTTTTGCTTGAAAATAGATTAAAGGTACCTTTCCTTTCCCTACCAATTGACAGGGGGCAAGCCCAGTTGTGAGTGGTGAAGATGGTATGGGGGAAATGCCATAGGTAAATAGTCAGGAAAGAGATGCTCGGTTCAGGGAGCATTTTGTGGGCAAGCAAGAGAAAAGCTGGCAAATGACTTAGGCCCAAGAGCTCTGAGTAAGAAAAGTCTCTTTTTGCTTTCCTTGGGCATTACAAAGGGAGTAGGGAATACTGGCACCAACAGGAGACAGGACAGGTCAAAGGGCTCCAGGTGAACTTGTATTCCAAAGCAAAGCAGGACTGATACCAATAGTCTTATGACTAACAATTTGTTCCAGTTCATCAAGATGACGATTTGGAAATTAACAAATCTCAAAAGCACATTACTTTAGGCTGCACTGATTCCAGACAATTGGCTTGATCCGCTACACCAAGACTATTGCTGATATTGGTGCTAAGTTCTCTCTCCATCACTGCTCTTTTAAGCCCTTTCCTTTCTTCCCATTTCTTCTTATTCCTCCTACCAACAGCCATTTGAATCAATTGGTGTGCACCCATCGAATGATCTTGAAATACACATCCCATACAACACCATTACTTCTTAAAATCAGACCTGGTAAATGCAAATGATTCACCATCCTTTTTTTTTGCTACTGACTGTACATCATAATGGATTTTTGCACATCATAATGGCTTTTACTTAGTTCTATGAATTGCTCACTTTTTCACACTAAATGAGTAGCTTATGAAAAGCAAAAGCTCATTTAAAAAGGTCAGGATGCAGCCAGGTGCATTTTAATTCCAGCAGAAGTGTAATACATATCTAGAAGCACAACCCAAGGCACTTTTACTAGGGATTAAGTTCCGTTAAAACAAGTGGGTTACTTTTGAGTAATGTGAATAGAATTGTCCTGCACAGCAATATAGGCATGTATTGACTAGACCTCAGCCTTATGTGTGTTTATTTAAAGGAGTTTTCATTCAAACAAAGTGAATGTAGTATTGCATTCTAAAGAGAGTATACTCTCTTTTCATCAAGAGCACATATATTATCCATAGAAATCTCATTCACCCCTTTCTGTTTTACTATAGGGAAATTTTGCAGATTCACTTCTTTAAAATGATAAAGAATCAAAGTTGCTCCTTCCTATCACTTGCTACGCAAAAGGGAAGCAGTATTTTCCTTAATGTAACTTTCTGCTTTAGTAACTGTGCTTATTTCCCCTCTTCCGCCCCCTGCCCCCATTTTTATCCTTGCGGAAGATTGCCTGTATCGGATTGGAAATACAAATAAGTTTAGCAGGCAAGTAGCTCTCTAGAAATGTGCCCCCAGTGCTGCAGAAAATTTTGTGTACAGAAAGCTGTGGACCGGAACAGAGGCCAATCTTCCACTCAACAGATCAATGCAGAGCACGAGTGTCCAAAGTTTGGGTCTGCATACTGAGGTGGAAGAGATTTCCAGCAAAGGAGAAAGCTTCATGTAACAGACACGCTGCACCATCTTGGATTGATCGAGGATATTTCCTTTACTCCTTCCTTTATTAGTTCCACCTTGGACTTATTAGAAGAAGGGTGAACTCTATCAACTCAGTGATCCCGATTTCTCAGAAAGAAAGATAAATATCTGAAGAGATATTTTTTGATGAAAATTTTGTTTTTTAGACTTGGAAAAAGACTGCCATTTTACAAAAAAAAAAGTTTGAATATTCTCTGCCAATTCCCCCCACAATGCCCTGAAATTACACTACATCTAATGCATTGTGGGAGGTGCAAAATGGTGGTTGGGTGGCCAATAGAAAAGTTCTGGTACGCTGCTTTCAGTGGCCACAAAATATTTGGGTGGGGGAAGAAAGAAGCTATGGCACTGCTAATGAAACTACACCTGAGTCTTTGGGCCCTCCTCCCAACAAGCTGTTGTGTGGATTTTGCCACTTGTTGAGTAGTGTGAAGAATTTTGGGTGGCCATCTTTTTCTCAGCCCTTTTTAAAGCCAAATTTAGGAAGACTCCATCAGTCAGAAAAGTGACCTTTAGAGTCTTCATATGACCAAAGGTTGAGGCTTCCTGGCATAGGAATTTCCAGAAATAGATGAAGGAGCAATTGGTAAACACTGGATATTTGAAAAATATTTTTCTCTTGGACTCATTTATTTTCAGGACATATGTAACCATATTCAGAAGTTGGATAGGCATAGTTAAATGTGAAAATACTTAGCTATGCTTGATTACTCAGGGAATTGCTTATTTTTCATCCTGAAAGCAGAACTCTTGCTTATATCAACAAGTTACCATTTAATTTTGATATATTGAGGCAGCACATCATAAATCTGGGAGAGAGGTACAATTCCCTCCCCAGCATTCAGCCTCAAAATACATATCTATCATTATTAATAGTATAGCTGCATATTGATGATTTAATATTTTACATTACATTAATGCTCCAATTTTTTATTTAATCAGTACACAGCCCTGCATATAAAATAGCATTTAGTTTAGTCATCTGAAAGCAGTAGACAACACACTAGTAGGAAACAAATAGTCCTTTTCAAAATCCTGAAGCATGAGTTATTGCTGCATTGAGCAAACATGAACATTTAGGAATTATAGGTTTGAATAATTATCTCTCGAAACCTCACCTTTCTTTAATCTACTTTTTTCTAAGTGATTTAATTTGAGAATTCAACTTCACTTGTGTAATTTTCAAGTGTTTGGAGCTGTTTAATTCATTTTGACAAAAGGGATGGAAACTCTCAGTTGCTTTTCACTACTGTGGTACAGCAGCAAACCAAGAAAAAATAAATATATTAACAAGTTTACCAAACTTGAAAATCAATTAATATCAGGATGATTCATTCACGAACGCTGAAGTGTAAATGAAACATTCAGAAGTACTTAATAGTATGCAATGAGTAATGATGAGAAAACCATAATTGTGAATATTGAATACTGATGCTGCTTGATTAGGATCGATTATATTACTTTTGATTTCGCAAAAGTTTTATATACGGCTTATTCAAAAAATCTCTAAGCTGTTTACATAAAATAGTATAAGTATTCATTAAAATAGCAATAAAAACAGCTTTTAAAACAGTAGACTTTATTATTATTATTATTATTATTATTATTATTATTATTATCATCACTGCCCATTTGGCTGGGCTTCTCCAGCCACTCGGGGGATGGGGCAGCTCCAATACAAAAACATTATTAAATTGCAAACATTAAAAGCTTCCTGATACAAGACTGCCTTGTTTGAAAATGCTACTGATTAAGGACTAATTGCTTCTAAGGGCTAATTAACATAGAAACACTAGAAATATCCAACATCATTGGAATTATCACAGGGAATTTAAGGCTGATTTACTCTATATCATAGAATTGATCTACACCGTATTAATGAGACTATGTTCTCCCTGACATGCTCCTTTTTTTTTTTACATTCAATGAGCTTTCTGAAGACATGGAATTCAGATATGAACCTTCTTCAGCCATCTGCAGTCTGGTGGTATAATCCAAATTTGAGTTTAATGCATACTTTTTGGTCACCTCAAGGTCACAAGGTTCTCACAGTGAATTTTGAAACCTGCTTTCTCCTGTATCCCAAATGTACCCAGAGGAACATATCCCAATATAAAATCACCTAATTATACTTGCTTTAAATTCAGATCAACCTCTAATTTAAAAGTGTATGTTTTCTATATGGAACACATGAGGAAGAAAATGCATAGAAAGTCAAACTCCCCTTTCTAATTTTTCATATTTTATTTTTGGAATTACAGATTATCTCCTCCCAACCTCCAGCGTGCGCACGCGCGCACACACACACACACCAGCCACTTTGCAGAGAGGAAAAACATAAGCAGGCAGCATTTATGTTCTGTGCATGTGCGTGTGCTATTTACACAGAGGGATTATGGCACTACCAGATTTAACTCGTCCTTCAGAGACAGTGGGAAACACCAAGCTGGAGAACAGCACGAATCAGCTTCAGCCCTGAGAAATATCTATATTTAGGCTCATATTTGAATACATTAATGATATTATCATATATTAGACCATTAGAACAGTTGTAGTCTTTATTAGGCTATTTGAAATGTACATTTTGCTTGTTTCATGGGTTTTAATGGAAATAATATTTTAGATTCAAGCTTTTGTGTTGTCTCATTCATGATGCCTAATTTGCAAGGAGAATATAGTTGTGCTTAACCAAATGCTGTGCTGATCATCAATATTCTATTTATGTAGAAAGTCCAAGTATGCAAGTTGCTTTACAATCTTTCTCTTGGTAATCCTAACAGAGTCTAAGATAACCAACCTCTGTGGGCTCCTTTATCTGCATTACAGCACGGAATTGGTTTGGGGCAACACTCCACTGTATACCAGACATCTATATTTGTGGTGGCATAACTGGATGATATCAGCAATGCAGGCAAGTGACTGACTGCTTCCTGTGAGGAGCCAAATTCTGATTCATTGCCCATGTTATATACAGACCCTAGAGCGCATGTAAAAATGAAAGCAGGTTTGACAGTCAAACTTACTTCCTTTCGCCTCTGAACCATTCAAAAGCGGGGGAAGGAACACCTGCACTTTCGCATCTTATGAATCCACTCCCTCCAAGCGTCACTCCACTCGATTTTATTTCCTGAATTGTTGGGGCAACTACAAGGAAACATAAATATTTGTTATTGAAAGTTGCACTTGTCACAAAGCCATGTAAAACATGTCGATCCGTGTTACATTTCGTTCCCTTGTTGCTCAAGCAGGCAATATCATCTATAGCGCTAATAATCTAAAGCACTTCACATAGTCATGTTGTATTCACTGCCACTTCACCCTTCCACCTCACCATCCCAGAATGACGTCAGGTGAAGAAGCGCAAGCCCACCCTGCTGTCAAACGCTGCTTAGATAAAGCCATAGCATTGGTCAATCCAGCTCATCACTGTCGATTCTACCACTAAGCTATGGTCCTTCCACATAAGTGACTTATGACAAATTGCCGTATTTATGTGAATCTAATGCATCAATTTTTGAAACCTTGAAACCCAAAAAGTATTTGCTGGCGCCATCAAATCTAATGACGTAATTTGCCCCCCAAAAGGTGCAGTCGAGTGAATACAGCAGTGATGGCCAAACTTGGCCCTCCAGCTGTTTTGGGACTACAGTTCCCATCATCCCTAGCTAACAGGACCAGTGGTCAGGGATGATGGGAATTGTAGTCCCAAAACAGCTGGAGGGCCAAGTTTGGCCATCACTGGAAGTAAGCACCACAATTCACTATGTTCATGTACTTGCAACAAGTTAGAAAAAATGTTCTAATATTTTCTAAATCCATGTTTAGGGAAATACATTTCCCAATGAATACCAGGAAGCACAAGCAATGGCCATTCTCTCTCCCATAATTTATTTTATCATTTCTGTTTAAAATATAATGTATGTGTTCTGCAAAATACTATCTAATTCATTTTTCCAGGCTGCATTCCCGTTGATATAATGTTATTGTAGATGTGTGAACTTATGACTCCTCATCATTCTCTTTCTTCCATAATCACACCCATCCTTCTGCTTGTCATGTAAAGAGGCTATAATCTTTTATGATATCAACTATTCCCAAAGAAGAAGAGGGGATTAAAGAGGGGATTCATCAAGAAGCCTGGTCAGTGTCTCTATGGTTTTTATATGTCTAGTGGAACAACAACAAGTAAATCATGTTCAGATTCTTTAAAGTATATAAGTAGGAGGGTTTTTAATGTGCCCAAACAATTCTTAGAAACATTGGAAGCTGGCATTAAGTGCTTTCCGCAATAGTCCAACATTACTACTGATCATCAATGGAAAGATACAAACTACTGTGCCTCATGATATAGTTTGAAGGCACATGAGATCTCCGCCTTACTGAAGCTAAGCAGGTCTGGGTCTGGCCAGGGCTTGGATGGGTGACTGCCTAGAAAATACATGTACACCATCTTGGGTTCCATGGTGGAAGAAAGGCAAGATATTAATGGAACATTAAAGAAGGAATGCTAGTGAGTTTGAACAGCATAGACAATGGGGCGTAGTGGTTAGAGTGCTGGACTAGGACGCGGGAGACCCAAGTTCCAATCCCTGCTCAGTCACAAAGTTCATTGGCTGACCTTGTGCCACTCATCATCCCTCAACCAAACCTACTTTATAGGGTTGCTGTGAAGATGAAATGGAAAAGAAGGCACCTATGTAAGCTAAGCTTCTTAGAGGAAAGGTGGGATATCAGTGTAATAACTAGATTTTTTTAAAAAAGATTTCCAAGACACACCGATTACACAATATGAATAAACCATACACCCTAACTAAATAATTTTAATTAGAAAGATATTGACGAATTTCATATAATGACTGATTCATATGTTTATTTTTGAGGTAGTAAAGGATAACTTTCGCCCACACCTACCATTTTACCATAGGTGCCATTTCTATTAAAAAAAAAACCAGCTCACATATGAAAACTAACTGCAGGATACATCTTCATCCAACTACCATTTTCTGTTTGCTTTCGAAGTTTTAGGCCCTAAAACAGTTCTCTCCAAAAAGGAATATGCTTGTCCTGAAATCATTCAAGAATCAATAAGCTGCTGCAGACGATTCAAAGCCTATTTTCCTCCATTATCCAGCCACACATCTCCATGTCCCCTTGAAATTATTTAATAAAGAAAACAACGCTTTTCCATTTCTCAGCCCGCAGAATAGGAATGATGTTGATCAGTGCATTTATTTTAATATAAATTCAGTAACACATTTTTCACATTTGAATAAATATATAGCATTTATACTCAACATTCACAGCACCTTAAATCCAAGGGTATGTGTTTGCCATTCTTATAAAAGCGAGCAATAATTAAGGCTATGGTGATGATGGTGCAAAAGAGCACACAAGTTTCTAATAATTGGAGGGTGTTTATTTATTTATTTGCAGAAGTAGGTTGGCAGGCAGGTTCAGAAGATGTGCTGCAACACACTGCGGTTTCCTGTTTAACATGACTTCTGGAAGTACAGGCACGCCTTTTCACCTCACCATCCTAGGCCTTACTCATAAAATATCCAACATTATCTTGCAAAATGGTAGAATGCACTTCCAGTAAAGCACACTGGAGAAATGATGCTGGACCAGTGGACCATGGTTAACTTCTCAAGAATCACCTGATGTACAAATGTCCTCACCATAATCAGATTATTTTTTGGCAAGGTTTACAATGGTGAAAGGATGGGGTATCAATTTCAGGCCAGACATTTCCACTGGGAGTTTTTAGTGGAGCTACTTCATAGGCCAGTATTTTCTAACTTTTTGCCGTTTTTTTTTTTATGTGAAGCCCAGTTTTGGAAGGGGGGAAAAATGTTTTCAGGCTTCCTGTAGCATTTTGAAGAGAAAAGTTCATGTGGTTCATAAATAGATCTATTTTCAAAATGTGGTTGAAATGACTAGAATTTTATGATGCAGAACTGTTTGCAGGCTTGCAAGAGCTAATATTGACTATTTACTTTAATGGAGAGTCATCAAAGACCCGCATACCAGTATATAAATGACTTTAGGAGTGTAGCTAAATTCCTGGCTAGATTATTGGTAATGTTACTAGGCTAGCAATCTGAAACCCCCGTTGCTTCCACTGATGTGTAAGACTTAGAATAATTCTGGAGGAAATTACACCTGAGAATATCTGCTGCTTTGTGGTTATTTTTTGTTTGTTCGTTTCATTAAGACCCTTAAAAAAAACAGTGCTAGAAAAGTTCCAGTTACAACACAACTCTCTCCTTAAGAAATAGTTATTTTGTGTGTCTTGTATGAACTACAGATACATGCTACTCCCCTTCTTTTGCTGAAATTTGTATTGCCAAGTCCCCCACCATGAAAGAGAGATCCCGTTTCTCTGAAAAAAGGTACAAGAGAAGCAGATATATCATGGATTTCCCACCACTGCTTTTGTATGCTGGAAAAAGCATCACTTCTGAGGCTAGTGCCCCAGGTGCAGGTTGTTTAAATGGCCAGGGGGCGGACCTGAGGGCAGCCTTCCCGCTCTGTTGGTTCCGTCCCCCAGTACAGGCCAAGCCCCAGCCTGCATCCCCATTAGCCAAAACAGGATGCAGGCCAGAATTCGGCTCCTGACAGATGGCGGGGGCTTATGCACCCTGATTCCCTTGTCAAGTCTCCAGTGCAGCCTCTGCCGTCCTGTAACGCCGGTACACCAGAAGGGGTGAGCGGACTTGCTGGAAAACTGGGCAACCCATGCTGAAGGAACGAGTCATTATGGGAGGGGTGGGGTGGGGAACAAGAACATATAAATGATGTAGATTGACTAGGTTAGACCACTTCCATTGTTCTGTGTAAATCAGAAGCATAGAAAAATAAAGTTGGGTGCACTGTGCCCAAGACCTTCTGATGGCTGTTAACTAGCATTATGGATAAAATAGTGCCTTGTGGCACCTCACAATGGGTGGTCACCAATTTCAGTGGTGTCTTGTGCAATGCCAAAATTTGATGTCCCCTGCCTCTCATGTTCTATTCTAAATAATAGGTGTGGCATGCCCAAGGCTCTGCACCCAATGTGACCAAACTGGTCGTGCTCTTCTAAATCTGCACCTGACCCAGCAGCTAAGTTGCCAGGATGTAGGCACATAATCCCACAGTGCTATTTTCTTAGACCAAACATGCAGGTAGGAGCAGAACCACCATAAAACATTGCCTCCAACTCCCAACCCAAAAAAGAAAGGAAGATAACATAGTCAACGGTATCAAAAGCTGCTGGGAGATCCAAGAGCAGCAACAGGGTCACACTACCCTTGTCTCTCACACGAAGGAGGGAAACCAAGGGCTGTTCTGTGCCTAAAGCAAGCCTGAATCGGACTGGAATAGTTCCGAGCAATCCATTTCCTCTTGACTCCTGAAGTGCCTGTGGATAAATTGCCACAACCCTCTCAAGCACCTTGCACCAAAAGTGGGTATTAGTACAGTACAGACGTACCTCGGAAGTCGAATGGAATCCATTCTGGAAATCCGTTCGCCTTCTGAAAAGTTCAGAAACCAAGGTGTGGCTTCCGATTGATTCCCGATTGCACAGGCAACAATAGCGAAAGCCGCACTGGATATCCGGCTTCCAAAAAAAAACTTTCGAAAACTGGAACACTCACGTCCAGTTTTCGATCATTTGGGAGCCGGAACATTAGACTCCCAACGCGTTTGGGAGCCAAGGTACAACTGTAGTTGCCAAGTACCTCATGGTCCAGGGAGGGCTTTCAAAATAGGAATGGGCTTTCAACCACCTCCTTCAAGGTGGTAGGGCCTACCCACTCACACATATGCATTAACTACCCTCTGGACCCACCTAGTGAGCTGCCCACCCAACTTGCACAAACAAGCCAGAATGTGCAAGGCTCAAGCGGACAAAGAGAACCTCACCTCTCTACTCCCAATTGCTCCACAAGAAGTGGCTTTTCATTTAAATGGGCCAGTGGGTTACCTCACCTTTTTACGCCCCACCCTTTTAACTTGGATTGACTCAATGCAGGTTACAGATAAAAACCAGAACTGCTAAAAACATAGAAAAACCAATAATTTAAATGCAATTAAACACTGAAAGACTTCAAACTACATACATATATAAAATCTGTTTAAAACGTATAACTAATCACAATAAAAACAGCATGGCACCAGCCCTTTCATTAAAAGCAGTCAGTTCCCAAAATCTGTTGGAAAAAGAAAGTTTTCACTAGCTGGCAGATGGACAGCAAGGAAGGAGCCCATCTTGCTTCTCTAGGGAGGGAGTTCCAGAATCTGGGAGCAGCCACCAAGAAGTCCCTCTCCCCTATCCCTACCCAGCATGCCTGTGGGGGTGGCAGGACTGAGAGAAAGGACTCCCCCAAAGATCTCAAAACCCAGGCAGGTTCATATGAGGGAATACAGTCTTTCTGATAGCTTGGACCTAAGTCATGTAGGGCTTTGCCAGCACTTTGAATTGTACACATTTATTTGCAACATGTAGACTTCAGAGGCACTGATAGCATACCTAGAAAACCTGTGAAAACTGCTTGGATTCACTCCTAGACCAAAGCCATTATATTTTTATTGTTATAATATATCTGCACTAATCCAGGAGGAACCAGACCTTTAAATATGCTGGCAAAAAGTGATTTAAACTCTACTAAATCCAAGTAGCAATTATAATCCTTCTAATGTTCTTGGCAAATTTCCTGTGAGGCCATTAGAAATATTCTAATTGATATTAATATTCTTCTCTGGAAACAAATACAGTAAGTAATACTACATCATTCCAAACAATTTTTTTAACCAGCCAATCAGACTTTGTTAAAGCTAGCTATTTATTATTGTTAATTATTGAAACTGTAGCAGCACTCAATAACGTTTTATGTCAAATAAGATGTTTTTATTTGGGTATTATTAATATAGCTTCAGTTCCACAAGAAAGCTATATTGAACTGTCATAATTTTCTTTTTGAAGATAAACAAATCATGATGAAATCGGTCATTAATCAAATTTACATTTTAAAATTTGATGTCTTGGCAGTGCAGAAAACAATGACTACAAAGAGATCAAGAAAACCAAGGAGTCAGGAATATTTTTTTAAAATAGATGGCTTTAAAAGTTTGTTCTATACAATAGGCAAGGAGAAGGAAAATGTGGTAAACCAAAAGATATACAGTTGGAGCACTAGAGTTTTCCTTTATGATTCTGTTACCTTTCCCAGTCATATGTGGTGCCAAAATACTCAGGTATTGTGCTTGGACCAAATGTGACAGGTGACTGGAGTTGCTTGAACAAGATACTTGCAGGATTCCACCCCACTCCCTGCTCTTTCTAAGCTGTCTGATACAGGGCATGAAAATATGATCAGAGTAGGGCTTGGGAGAGGGATCAACCCATTTACCTTCACAGTTTTTCAGGTTGAAACCAGCCCATCTATCAAAGCAGCTGTTCGCCCAGTGTAGGGTAGCATGCCCATATGGTACCTGCACGTTTGCAGCTTTGGATGACATTTTAGTTGAGAAAATTGTGCAGGAGGAACAACTTTAAAAACAGCCTTCCTTAGTCATAGAATCATAGAATTTTAGAGTTGGAAGGGACCCAAGGGTCATCTAGTCCAACCCCCTGCAATGCAGGAATCTCAGCTAAAGGATCTAAAGCAGTGGTTCCCAATTAGTGGTCTGGAGACCCCTGGGGGTCTGCAGAATGCACCCAGGGGGTCCCTTGCCTCCCCCATCCCACTATTTTTTTGGTCATTTTTGCATGGTAATGTCACAAATTTTATGGTCTGTTTTAGCGCTGTGCAATTTTTCAATATATTGGCCAAAATTGGATTTGAAATCACCCCGCAATAACAATTTTGACCTGGCAAAACACAAGAATATATCACTCCTTGCGTGCGGGAGAGCAGGGCAGCTAATTTCAAGGCACCACTGATATCACTTTATGATCTCAGCTGATAACGCTGCTGATGTGATCCTCCTTTCCTCACACTGAGGGAGACCAGGGCAGGTGATCGGCCTCACTTCAAGGCACCGTGACACTACCCTCCCCTGGCACTGAGGCAGAGCAAATTTTCTCAGTCAGCAGTAAAAGCAGCAGCAGCCACAGTAGACGTGCATCTTCGCTGGCTGCCCCACTGATGGGGGCTTGATATGCACCCCATCCCCATCCTCTCCCACTTAAAATATGCAGTGGAGGTGACTCAGCCTCCTCCCCTCCCCCCACCCACCTGATCTCTGCAGCTGCTCCTTCCCTCATCCGCATGCCTGATCTTCAATTTCAGACATTGTGATATATCGCAATATCATGATGTTTAGCTGCTGATTTATCACAGTGTTGAAAGCCAGCCCTAGTCTGTTTTTTTTAGTATACCTAAAATCCTTTGCTTATTAGAGGCTACCCCACATTTTGTTTACAAAATTGCTTTGCAGAGGTAACTATCATAGAGTTATCAAAAGGTTCAAAAGTAAGGGGTCCATGGCTCGGTTTCTGAAAAATAGGGGGTCTTCAGCAAGTAGCTAATTGGGAACCACTGATCTAAAGCATTCATTACAGGTGGCCGTCCAACCTCTGCTTAAAAACCTCCAAGGAAGGAGAGTCCATCACCTCCCAAGGGAGACTGTTCCACTGTCAAACAGCTCGTACTGTCAGAAAGTTTTTCCGTATGTTTAGTCGGAATTTCCATTCTTGTAACGTGAGTGCTGTGGTCTTTCCCCAATTCACCACCCCCTTTCCATAGCTAGAGGGATTCAATAATCGGTCCTCAGTATCATTTGCTGCAATCAGCCTGAAATGCCTTTTATAAAATGGAATGCACATGAATATCCAAAAGGGACACACATATTCCCTTCCTTTCCATTTTCGCTTCAAAGCCTGTTGCAGGTTGGCCTGAAGCCTACTTTTAAGTGTAAGAAGGGAGTGAGGGGTTCCCAGGGGGTGGCACTAAAGACGTTAGGTGCTGAGCAAATGCTAAGGAGTTTCTTCAGACTTCATTGTGGTCCTCTTCAATCAGTTCCTGATAGTGAGATACAATGAAAGTTACCGGGAGTGTTAGCAGCTTCTAGTTATAATTTACATTTATTGTGGGAAAATTAGCCATGTGTAACCCAGGCTATGATTATTCTTGAAGTCCCAAGAGACATACAACAAATCATGCGCAGAACTGCTGGACACTTTCTTTTGTTCCTAGTTTTACATATGCATATCTCAGCAGCTAATTGTTCCCCCTAACTGGGTCAGCCTAGTAGGACATTATGCTGCCAGAGGCAAAGGACAAGATAACATCCCTCCCAGTGTGGGTGCTAATGGCTAACCTTAATAACCATTTTAGTTGTGCTTTTCCATACATTTTCCATACATTCTTTGGAGCCACAAACTGCTTTGCAAAATGGGGTACATAAAGTATTGCCTACATGACCGCATCATGCATGCATGCATGCATGCATGCATGCATGCAATGGCATTCTGAATTCATCACATTTAAGAACAGGAAAATAGCTCATCTAATACCCATCTAATCCAGCAGCACCTCGCTGTCCAATTGCCAATAAGATGCTTATATGAAGCTGGCAAGCAGGACCTGAGTACAACAGCACTCTCCCCATGCGCATATAGTAGGACACTAGAGGCATTACGTAGTCATCATAGCTAGTGGCCACTGATAGCCTGATCTTCCACGAATTTGTCCAACTCCCTTTTAAAACCTTTTAAAATTGGTGGCAACCACCTCATCCTAAGGTAGTGAATGCCATAGTTTAAGTATTTATTAAACAAGAAGCTACAGTTAGAACTGGATATGGAACAACTGATTGGTTCAAAATTGGGAAAGGAGTAAGACAAGGTTGTATATTGTCTCCCTGCTTATTTAACTTATATGCAGAATTCATCATGCAAAAGGCCGGACTAGATGAATCCCAAGCCAGAATTAAGATTGCCGGAAGAAATATCAACAACCTCAGATATGCAGATGACACAACCTTGGTGGCAGAAAGCGAGGAGGAATTAAAGAACCTTTTAATGAGGGTGAAAGAGGAGAGCGCAAAATATGGTGTGAAGCTCAACATCAAAAAAACCAAGATCATGGCCACTGGTCCCATCAGCTTCTGGCAAATAGAAGGGGAAGAAATGGAGGCAATGAGAGATTTTACCTTCTTGCGCTCCTTGATCACTGCAGATGGTGACAGCAGTCACGAAATTAAAAGACGCCTGCTTCTTGGGAGAAAAGCAATGACAAACCTAGACAGCATCTTAAAAAGCAGAGACATCACCTTGCCGACAAAGGTCCGTATAGTTAAAGCTATGGTTTTCCCAGTAGTGATGTATGGAAGTGAGATCTGGACCATAAAGAAGGCTGATCGCCAAAGAATCGATGCTTTTGAATTCTGGTGCTGGAGGAGACTCTTGAGAGTCCCAAGGACTGCAAGAAGATCAAACCTATCCATTCTGAAGGAAATCAGCCCTGAGTGCTCACTGGAAGGACAGATCGTGAAGCTGAGGCTCCAATACTTTGGCCACCTCATGAGAAGAGAAGACTCCCTGGAAAAGACCCTGATGTTGGGAAAGATGGAGGGCACAAGGTGAAGGGGACGACAGAGGATGAGATGGTTGGACAGTGTTCTCGAAGCTATGAACATGAGTTTGACCAAACTGCGGGAGGCAGTGCAAGACAGGAGTGCCTGGTGTGCTCTGGTCCATGGGGTCATGAAGAGTCAGACACAACTAAACAACAACAAATGCCTTAGGGTCTGACCTGAATTTCAGAGTTTAGCCTTCTTCTAAGGCTCCTACCTTAGAAGAAGCTGGACCATAAAGAAGGCTGATCGCCGAAGAATTGATGCTTCTGAATTATGGTGCTGGAGGAGACTCTTGAGAGTCCCATGGACTGCAAGAAGATCAAACCTATCCATTCTGAAGGAAATCAGCCCTGAGTGCTCCCTGGAAGGACAGATCGTGAAGCTGAGGCTCCAATACTTTGGCCACCTCATGAGAAGAGAAGAATCCTTGCAAAAGACCCTGATGTTTGGAAAGATTGAGGGCACTAGGAGAAGGGGACGACAGAGGACAAGATGGTTGGACAGTGTTCTCGAAGCTACGAACATGAGTTTGACCAAACTGTGGGAGGCAGTGCAAGACAGGAGTGCCTGGCGTGCTATGGTCCATGGGGTCACGAAGAGTCGGACACGACTAAACGACTAAACAACAACAACAAAGGCTCCTACACCCATGCTCCACGAATCTCAGGATCCAAGTGCTCAGGAGACCTTGTTTGTATTTCATCCTTTCTCCAAACAGCTCAGGGCACACACACAGATGGATCCCATTGTATCTTCCCAATTGCCCTCTTGATGTATGTTAAACTGAGAAACAGGGAGTTGTCCATGATAGATTTATAGCAGACAGCGATTCTAGCTCTATCCAGTCCAAGTTCCTGTCGCTATGTTGCAATATCCTGATACCTGGCAAAATGTCTATAAGCACAGCTCCATTAAGCTTGCTGAGAACTCCAGGCATACAGTGGAGCACTTGTGGATCTTTGCATCTGGGCCTGTAGCCAATGAGGAACATGTACTTGGAAGTCTTGTTGCTTAATGAGCAGTCTATAAGAACGTCAATAGCATAAAGGGGGCCAACCCAGAAAACTTCACAAAGAAATGTGAAGACGCAAAAAAACAGTAACTTCTTTCTATTCTATAGCAAGTTTCATCTTTTAACATTTTAATGAGCTTCGGAACCTTTTTATGTTCATGCTTTTGAGGGTTTATTTAGCTGCACATTAGCACAACAAATGAGAGCATTTCTTTCAGCAAATATGTATAATTTCTTTGTCCAGGAATCTCTTTTGGCATCTACTTTGCATGGCCTCCTCTTCTTCCATTCTTCACAACTCACAGCTATATTAAAGGGCAAAAGAGCCTCACTAGAAGTGAAACTGTCTCTCTCATTCTAACGGTATATTAGATAGAGTAGTGCTAAATTTTGTTCACAACCCAAATGTTTGAGTTCTGTGCTGTTTTAAATATGCAGGTAATGAAAGTGTAGTTAAAGCTGCGCAGGAGGTATATTGACATTTAGATGGATGCAAAAAATATGCAAAAAATCCTTCTTCTATCTGCACCAGGTTTCATCTTTTAACATTTTAATGAGCTTTGGGACTTTTATGCATATTAGTTATGTTGCCCTAATTACTCATTATAATTCTAATGTGCATTTTTATATTTAATTACAATGCTTATAAAGATTTGATATGGACAGTAAATTATTATAACTAGCATGTGCATAATGATTATGAGCTGAATTTATTAACTTTTACGCTAGCATTCAACAGTGCTAACTTTCAATTTCACCTTTGTGATTAACCACATTGTCTGATTAAACAAACATTTTGTGGTATTAATTGTAAAGTCATAAAGCAGTATGGCTTTATTTAGCAAGATTTGGGCCCTGGTTTTTTATTTGTGCTTTTCATTTTAATTTTGTTGAGGTTGTTCTTTTAGCAATTTGCTCGTCAATGTGCTGAAACAAAGATTACTGGTACGGTATTTTCTTTTAAATGATCTTGAATTAGTGAGATCCAATGTAGCATTAGAACAAGATGTTGGAGAGTTGGCATTGTTGAACGAACAGTAGCACGCAAGCTAAACCATAAAGGTAAAGGGACCCCTGACCATTAGGTCCAGTCGTGACCGACTCTGGGGTTGCGCGCTCATCTCGCATTATTGGCCGAGGGAGCCGGCGTATAGCTTCCAGGTCATGTGGCCAGCATGACAAAGCCGCTTCTCCAGAGCAGCACATGGAAACACCGTTTACCTTCCCGCTGTAGCGGTTCCTATTTATCTACTTGCATTTTGACATGCTTTCGAACTGCTAGGTTGGCAGGAGCTGGGACCAAGCAACGGGAGCTCAACCCGTCACAGGGATTCGAATCGCCGACCTTCTGATCAGCAAGCCCTAGGCTCAGTGGTTTAACCACAGTGCCACCAGGGTCCCAAGCTAAACCATAGCTGTCAAGTTTTCCCTTTTCTCACGAGAACGCCTATTCAGCATAAGGGAATTTCCCTTAAAAAAAAACGGAGAACTTGACAGCTATGAGCTAAACTGTAACCGCATAGCATCATTATCATCAAAGCCCAACATTCTTCATAAGTGTAAAATGCCCACTAGGTGTAACAGTTCCCATTTATAAAATTTATGTTGAACAAGTGGACTGGCATGATTGGATATTGCCCAATGATTCTGGAATGCCTGGAACTTACTCTAGATGAGAATTATTTGCCTCATTGCACATATAGTATTCATTTCTCTCTCTGTGTGTGTGTGTCTTTTTCGTATCTACTTTGTGTCCATTTGCCCATCACTTTGTCCCTCAGTGGCAGCTGGGAGTCTTGTGGAGGGTTTTTCTTGGATTGGTCATTCTCCTCCCTCCCTCCCTCCCTCCCTCCCTCCCTCCCTCCCTCCCTCCCTCCCTCTCTTATTGCACGGGATTTCAGCCACAGTGATAAGATCTTTGCTTTAGATATCTGTGTAATTTGGGGAGAAATAGCTCTTTCAAGCAGCTCATACACATTTCCTCCAATTAGTCCTCATAATATGATCATGAAACAGAGGCACAATTATTCCTTCTAACAGATTATCAGTGTTTTTAATTATGCATAATTTAGATAATTTCAGATTCTTATAAAATATGAATTTCCCACAGGTACGCCTAATGGATTGTTATAACTGCTTATAAAAACTGCTTATAAAATCAGTGTTACACATTAAGTGGCTCCCGGTTTCCAAATATGCCAGCAGCGGATGAGGATTATACTGAAAGATGCAATTTATTAGGGCATGATCCATCCACCCATGATTAAATACTGCTCAGTCCCATTGATTCCTGTAGAGGAAATAGAAAATTGCCCAATGGGGCATACAGTAAAAGTTTTATTGCGTCATGATCTCAATGTATTGTAATTGCAATATTGGAAATTTAGAACTCCTCCCCTCTTCCTAAGCAAGTTAATGGAAAATATGGTTCTTTTTAGTGAAAAGGAAGGATGCAAAAATTAGGCCTGTTTATGTTATTAAATTTATTTTGAAGAGGATAAATAAAATGATAATAATGAAGACAAGGCTTTAAGATTTGTAGTTTCATCAAGGTGCAATCCCAATCATGTTATATTATGCCATGTTATCAAATGCTGTATTTTGATATACAGTGGTAACTCTGGTTAAGAACTTAATTCATTCCGGAGGTCCGTTTTTAACCTGAAACTGTTCTTAACCTGAAGCACCACTTTAGCTAATGGGGCCTCCTGCTATCGCCCCGCTGCCGGAGCACGATTTCTGTTCTCATCCTGAAGCAAAGTTCTTAACTTGAGGTACTATTTCTGGCTTAGCAGAGTTTGTAACCTGAAGCGTTTGTAACCTGATGTACCACTGTAGTGTCAAGTCATGGAAAGGAGAGTAATATGAGTTGTCAAGAATTATGCTGTAGTGTAGGGCTGATCATGGGCTATTATCAGTAATATTCAGACTTCTGGCTATAAGGATCCCATGTCCTCTGCTGAAAATCCTTCAAATTTTCCACAGAACCACAACATATGGAGGAGGATTGTAGATAATGTGCTAGGGCACATATGTCATCCATATGAGGCATTAGCCACACTGGCTGAATCTCACTGCTGCTGTCCTGAATGAACTAAGAGGGCAATCTAGAACATTCCCAACATCAAAGGGAAAGCTCATAACAGCTGTTTTCAGTTGTGTCCTTTCAGGAATTGAAGTCCTTCTATTTGTGGAATAGTTTTTGATCCACCGGAGCCCCTGATAATGGAAGAGGGGAGGCAATATTCACCAATTCTGCCTCTTCCTTGCAGTTACCTGAACCCCTATAATCTGTTCAAGAAGATCAGCCCCAGAAAACAATGAAAGGTAGAATCAAGCCTTCAGAAATAGCAAACAAAATATGCTTCCCCTCCTCTAGTGTTAGCAGAGGCATTTGTTAGATCAGGGGTAGCCAAAGCGCTCCAGATGTTGGACTATAGCTCACACCAAACCCCGAATGGAATTTCTAGAAGGCACCATTTTAGTGATTCCTGTATTAAATCGAATATTATTCTGTCAATTTAATAACTCTTTCAACTAATGGGAAAGCACCATTGTATACAACCTGGTATCTTGATGTAATATTTTGTTATATTTGTATGCTGTTTAAGGACACAGACAATGCTCGTTCAATGCCATGCTGCCATCCCAATGGTTAATTTCCCTGCCATCCGTTCCCCTCCGTGTTAATTGCGTGCCAGTGCTTTGTGCAAGTTCTCTAATGGGTCTGTCTGGTACGGAAATCAAACGCCAGACAGCCAATCATCCCTACCACCTGTACTTATTGTGCAGGCTATATGTCTTAAGAAGAAGCTGCATGTGTTCATTGATGGGAGACTATATAATTAGCCATTTTCTTTACAACATGCATTACAGAATGACCATATCCACTTTGCAAATTAACTGAACAAAGAACCCATTAAAGAGTTTGTTCTTAGTCCCATGCGTTTAGAGATGAACTTCCACAGGCACTTTAAAAAAAATAAAAATAGCTGTAGAGAACAAACTTATATTAAGTATTAAATTATGATTGCAATAAAGAACACAAAAATGAGTTGCACTAATTATATTTGTTGTTTCAGGTCTCCGTACATATTTTGCAGGTACTTTCCTTGTCCATTTTTTATTTAAATGTGTTTGGTTGGTTTCGCTATTTCTGCAATTGCCCATTTTTTTTCTTCAAAGAATAACCGAAGCAGGATTCTTGACAGTAATTTCCCAGCAATAATGTCACAACTCAGCAAAATGGGAGTGTTGCCAAAGTCTGAACTATAATTGATGAAAGTTGCGATGGCAAAAATGAAACTTTCTTCTTCAGGAACAGTATGAGCTGTATTCATGTATTCCGCAGTGCTAGTGGAAGGCAGCACAATGATTCCTGCTAGTACAAGACCCCCCCTCTCCAGCCCCCTCCCCAAATCTGGAGTGGAGAGAGGAGATCAGGCAAACAGGAACACTTGTGCTGATGGAACGTTGTCCTTATCACTACAATAAAAACAACCCCTATTTCTTCCTCATACCATTTGATGATTAATATTGTGTAGAAATGAGTCCACACAGAGGGCAGGACTCTGTTCGAAGGACTGTCACAGGTCAGTCTTCTGTTTGAAAGACTGATCAGTCCAAATCCATTTTGAAGATAAAGAATAATAAGACAGGAGAGCTGGGACCTTGATGTTGCCAATCAACAATCTGCAGTTGGACAGCAGAAGCAGCACAGAGGTCTGCATCTGTATCTATATCCATTCTGACTGTCTCTTGCTAACCAGATACCAAATAGTAGCAAGTAATAGGCAGGTAACTCAACAGCAAATGGACTACTGAGCTACCTGATTCAGCATGCTCATTATTCTGCTTTTAGACACGGTTCCTCCACCAACTTATAACTATGTGGCTAGAGCAAAATGGGCAGTGAACTCCTTGGGAAAGCCAGCACCAAAATAATAATAAGCAAATCCCTTTGGAACAAAACAGACTTCACAAGATGTTAAAATGTCAGTGGATAAGGCAACAAGCATACTTTCCCAGCTAGAGAGATCTACAGCCAAAGCACCACAGTTTGAGAAGGCCCCATCCTGTATATCTAAGTTGTACCTAATATGCCTTTAAATATATTGTTCCCCAAACATTTACATAGCTGTCAACTTCTGGATTGGAAAATAAGGGAGCAGCAGCGGCATGGCACCGGAAGTCGCTTCTGCGCATGTCCATTGACGCCTGTTGATTTAAATGAGTATACTCTGAGTGTAATGTACTCAGATGTCACCCTATGTGTTCATTTTGATGTTCTATGGGAGAGATCATCAGGGGGGTTGGGCTGGGTGTCCATCAATATGTGAATGATATCCAGCTCTACCTCTCTTTCAAATTGGAACCAGTGAAGGCAGTGATGGCCCTGTGTGAGTGCCTGGAGGTGGTTGGAGGATGGATGGTGGCTAATGGATTGAGGTTGAATCCTGACAAGACAGAAGTAATGTTCTTGGGGGACAGGGGGCAGGCTGGTGTGGAGGACTCCCTGGTCCTGAATGGGGTAACTATGCCCCTGAAGGACCAGGTGCGTAGCCAGGGAGTCACTTTGGACTCACAGCTGTCCATGGAGGCACAGGTCAATTCTGTATCCAGGGCAGCTGTCTGCCAGCTCCATCTGGTACACAGGCTGAAACCCTACCTGCCTGCGGACTGTCTCGCCTGCCCTGTGGAACGCCCTCCCATCAGATGTCAAAGAGAAAAACAACTACCTGACATTTAGAAAACATCTGAAGGCAGCCCTGTTTAGGGAAGTTTTTAATGTATGACATTTTAATGTATTTTAATCTTTGTTGGAAGCTACCCAGAGTGGCTGGGAAAACCCAGCCATATGGGCGGGTCACAAATAATATATTATTATTACAGTATTATTATTATTATTATTATTATTATTATTATTATTATTATTACTACTACTACTATTACTACAGGCAAGTTAGAAAAGAACTGAAAGAGAAGTGAACATACATCGATCTATTTTTTCAGTAAGGTTAGCATCCTAATTTCACATATCTGTAACATCAAAACTGCAACATCAAAACAACTAGTTTGCAGAAAGAGTAGGCTTCCTATTTTAGAGGAACAAATACATAGCAGGAACTGTCAACCTTTTGGGGCCAGACCAATAGGCTCAATGGAAAGTTAGAGAAACTGTTATGGACACCAAACACACACACACACACACACACAAAACTGCAACCAAGAACACACAACAACTTATTGTACAGTCATACCTCAGTTTAAGTATGCTTCGGTTTGAGTACTTTCAGTTTAAGTACTCCGCGGACCCATCTGGAACGGATTAATCCACTTTCCATTACCTTCAATGGAAAAGTTCGCTTCAGGTTAAGTACGCTTCAGGTTAAGTACGGACTTCCGGAACCAATTACACTCATACCTTGAGTTAAGTACGCTTTAGGTTGAGTACTCTGCGGACCCATCTGGAACAGATTAATCCACTTTCCATTACTTTCAACGGGAAAGCTCGCTTCAGGTTAAGTACGCTTCAGTTTAATTACTCTACGGACCGCCTGGAACGGATTAATCTACTTTCCATTACTTTCAATGGGAAAATTCGCTTCAGGTTAAGTATGCTTCAGGTTAAGTACAGACTTCCGGAACCAATTGTGTACTTAAACCGAGGTACCACTGTATACATTAGAATACTTATTTCAGTCCTGATTTCGGGTGCTGCCTTGACAACCCTTGTCATAGAAAATTAAAAAGAGGGCAAAACATTTTTTTCTTAGATATAAGAGAAATGTATGTTTTTCAGCATAAGAAATGCTAAAGTTAGCTGAGTAAGCAAGATTCTTGTTACATCTTCCATTGGCACTGGATAAAACCATGATTGTAACAGCCAAATGTTCTGGAGATGTTCCAGACCAGACAACAGGAAATAAGATAACCAATGACTATCACATAGGAGCCTATTACGTACTTCCCTTTTGAAATGGCCATTGCCTTGAATGGGGAGGAAATAATAACCATTCATTATTTGCCCTGTGTTCTTGTGAAACTTGCAACCTCACCAAGCCTTATTATTTCAGCTTTGAGTCTGAATCATATGAATGGGATCTGCCAGGAGAAACATACTGCACTTAATTAAAGAACCCAGGCACCATATGCAACAGAAATAGAAAGTTTAATTAAATTTGGAAGGGCTTCATGATGCTGTTTAGATGGGAGAAATGGGAGCTTATCAAGTGGCTGCAAAGGCACGCGGGAAAAATGATTTCATAAAACTTGGGAATCACAGAATTGGTGCAGAAAGATCCTGCCCAAATAATGTAGCTTAATGGGAGAATACACGACACCAGACCAGATGGCACATGCTTGTGTTATAATGTAGCTTTTTCACAGGAAGACAACTTTACTATAAGAATGGCAGCAACCATTAATCTCTACTTGGAAAGTCAAGTTTTCTTAACACTACATCATGGGATTCAAATTCTGCCCTTCCTCCAAGCAGCTCAGGGCAGCATACATAGTTCTCTCTCTTTTCCCCTGTTTTATCACAACAACCCTGAGATGTAGGTTAGTCTGGGGCAGTGTTTCTCAACCAGTGTGCCTCCAGATGTTTTGGGACTACAACTCCCATCATTCCTGACCACTGGTCTTGCTAGCTAGGGATGATGGGAGTTGTAGTCCCAAAACATCTGGAGGCACACTGGTTGAGAAACACTGGTCTGGGGGACAGTGAGTAGTCCAGGCTCACCTTGTGATCTTTGTGATGGATTTGGGTTTTGAACCTGGATCTTCCGGCTCCTAGTCTGGCACTCTGACTCAGGGGTGGACTTTGATAACCCAGAGATGGGCTTTGGTAACCTTTGGTAATCTGGTGCCCTAAATGAGGTCAAAATTTGGCACCCCTCCAAATGGATCTTCTCAACTATGGAACCTCTCAGTTTTGCACCCCTTTGACCTGGGGCCCTATGTGGGGCAACCGTCTGCACCACCCTTAATCTTACACTGCTCTCACTGCTCCGCCATGTTGTGTGTATTACTAAAGTATCTGAGATGTATTGCTAAAATGTTAACAATTTATAATAATATTATAAATGTAAGCATGTTCCCTTACACGTAGGTCTAGCTGTGTTCAGTTTGGCCCAATTGTAATTTGCAGCATGATTAGGACTGCACACCAATTGCTTGCTGCAATTACTGGGAAGGAAAGTCCATTGAAAATAATGGGAATCGCTTCCAATCTAACGTGGCCAGGACAATGAATACTCTCAGATTACAGAGCAATGCACCCCAGTTAGGAGGGTTTTTTTTCTTTTAAAGGAAAAAAAAATCATTACATTACTCCTTGGTTGCTATACCAACCATCAATTGCTTCATTTATTTCTAGATATCTGCAAGCCATGTCTTTCAACAGACAATAGAAGGCATTCACTAAAGGCAACTGCAGCCTTCTTCTAATATAATATAAAATCAGATGAAAATTACCTGGAATGTACTTCACAAAATGTATGCATGATATCTACAATCCACTGAGGCATACTTGTAAATCTCTGGGTGCTATCATGACCCTGGCAACTAATGTGAATACACAAAAGGTCTCAGTGGCTACAGGTGTACAAACAGTTATAGCAGTCCTGATAAGTTTACTTCTATCACCTGGTGTGTCCCCTTAACAGCTGAGAGCATTGCCTGCTTCCATGGAAGAATATTGTGTCTGAGATAATGTCAAGGAGGGTTGTATTGAGTGCTTCATCTGCAATGGCTTCTTCACACATGCAAACCATTGCTTGATGTTGCAGTCTCTGATACTGAATGACAAAATCAACAATCTATCAAGGAGTGAAGGAAATGAAGGAAAGAACCTGGATCCTTTCAGTGGGGTTGAAAGACCATGAGCAATGATAACAATGGAAGTTACAAACCATAAACACAACCAACAATAACTCAAAAAAATAAACTAAGTTAAACCTACTCTAGTAAATTAACAAATAAATCCACTTTGTTCATTGGAGATTACTGTTGGGTAAGGCATTAAGCCGTCCCAGGGGGGGGGGCAGTGGTTAAACTGGTCCCACAGGCTAAATATGTGATTGCTCTCACAGACATGAAGAACAACACACACAAGCCAGTAAATAAGGCTAAACTGCTTTATTTACATATAAACTGGGAGCTCTACATTATGGCTCCTTCTCTCTGGCATTACAGCCAGTAAAGAGAAAGAAGAAAGGAAACAACACTCCCACTTAGGAATACAGTAATACAAACATCCTGTCTATGTCACATCCACTCTGGGGGAACAAAACACATACAGTCATATGATATACAATAAACCTAGGACTGCAGACGGGGAATGAATCTCCCAATACATAAGATTGCAGACTAAAGTTTTGTGCTTTCTCCATAGCAATTAAACTGTTTGTGTTATGAGCAATTTCTGAATCGGGACAATTTTATTTACTCTGATTCCCAAGTGACAGAATAAACAAACTGGTTTTGCAGAGAAGCGGCATCCTATTGCTGTCTTTTGATTTTGTGGGGCATATATACCTAGTAAAGCAGACCAATACGTCCAGTCAAATGATATTGCTCAGGACCTTGCTCATTATACCACATAATGAATGGGAGGGTTAAGCCAGTGTTAGCATAGAACAGATTGTGGAGTTGTGAAGACAGCAGCTGTCACAGCATGACAGCTTTCTTGTTAGTGAATCAGTGTTACTGACAGGGTTCCCCCCCCCTATTTTATTAATTTTGAAAAGTTACTGTTCACTGACACTGCCTTGTACCTGATAGACATGCACATTTCATGAAGTAACCACGAGAAGTGTAGGACCTACCCCTCCACATTAAAAATAAATAAAGTTTACAAAATGTTCTTACGGAAAGCTACATACAGACAGAAACAGATCAAAATATATTAGGTTGATGACCGGTAAACTCCCACCCACCCCCTTTTTAAAAAGCCATTATCCCAGCACAAAAAAGATTCATTTTCCAAACAGATCACAAAATGGAAGATATCATAGAAAAACATGGCCACAAGCAGGGGAAATTGGCAATGTTAAATAAATCTTCAGTTGTTCTCCTTCCCTGCCAAGGTTTAAGAATTTTCCGTTATTTCTATTGATCCTGGGGGACAGGAAAAGAGAAGGTATCAATATGCCCAGTGCACAACTTCTTACTGTAGAAGAAGCACATGGTCCAGGAATACAAAAATCAAGGGAGGTATGACAACTTTGAATTTTCCCTCACATTAAACGAACTTGCCTACAATGTTCTGAGGAATAATTTGAGTCTAGCCATTTCTTTTTGGTGTTAGTTCTGTATGGCTTCAATTGTTGTTTTTAACATGGGGAAATTCCATTCATGTGATTCTTCTGCACCTATATCTTGAAGTGGTTACAGACCACGGAGGACTAAATGACAATCCTTTTCTGGATGTACAGATTCGCTTTGAATCAAAACACAATAATCTTTTATTTTTTAAATTCATTTTCTTACATTTATATTCTGCTTTTTCCTCATCCCAGAATCAAAAGTGGCATACATTTGGTTGCTAAGCACTAACCAGACCTGCTTAGCTTTAGGAACTGGAGATCTTGCATGCCTTTAAACATGCCCTGGAACGATGGACCTTCTGTGTATATTGAGAAATGATTCCATCCTCCTCTGTCTTCTTGAACTCAAATAGTGTTGGAGCGATTTGTTGTTACAGAGGCCCACTTTCTGGTGCTGCCTCAGCACCAACCATTGCACTAATCTGCCTTAAGAACCCAGCTCCACATACGGTATAACTCCTAAAACAAAAGTGAGGGGGGAGAAAGGGAAGGATCCATTGCATGACTTTGCGTTCTGTTTGCACAATGTTTGATATGGCCAAAAAGAACCCAAGCCATTAATCCCAGATTTAGTGCAATCTTTTTGTGTGTTTTCATGATTGCTAGCAGTGTTGCTATTGAATATCAATTTAACCCTCAACAGTTATATATTTGCTGATATCCAAATTAACAGCTCAGGGTGGAATCCACACACACATTAAAAATACCGTGAAAATGCTTTTTAAAAAAAAAACGTTTTGAAAAAGACATTGGATTTTGCATAGCTCACTGTCACCATCTAGTTTCACATTTGTATATTGCACTTTACAACACATTTCAAATGTTTTATTTTCAGCTGTATAGCTGAGTACAAGGTGTCTGTTGGGGGAGAAATGGTGTGTGTGTGTGTGTGCGTACACTAGTGCTCTTGCTTGTGTGCCCCCCTTTAATAATAATTCAGTGCTCCACTGATTGCTCTGGAAGGAAACAAGTGACCATTGCCTAGATTTCTGGACATTTCAGATGTCTGGTACAAGCTAAAACAAAGGATTGCCTGACTGAGACACCACCTGCAATTCTTTGACAGATCATCGAGTAAAGAAAAAGAAACTCTACAGCAAGTCGTCAGAGTTAGCCATCAAAGAAATAACATAGAGCAGAAAAGCCTAAGGGTAATGATTACTCCAATCTGTATTTCACAACCATTGGAGAAGTATTCTTTTTATTGCACAGGTCAGAAATTCATTGATGTTTTCTGTTTGAAACGTAACAGTGGATGAAGGCAATTAAAATAATTCCTTTGAACATATTTTCAAATTCCCCATAATTATTCAGTGTGACTGCCTGGAACTTGTGCTGAAAAAAATGCATCTATTCTTATGCCTTAGAGCAGCAGAAACATTATGTGTTTGCTGGCATTCTGATTGACTTGTAAAGCTTGCCACTTGAATAGAAAGCTATATGTTCTGTGTGACAACAGCAGTGTTATGCCATCAGTATCTTCTTAGCTTCAAGCAGGAGCCAAGCTGTATCCCTTATCCTCCTCAGCTTATGCAACTGATCAGCTCAACATCTCCATGGAAGCAGAAGACAGCCCACCTTGACAGACTGCTGTCCTAGAATGACATACTCTAGTCTACATGATAACACAACATAGTCTGTGGACAGAAATGTGAATGGTAGAACGGTGAAGGCCTTTTAAATTTTTAGGGTAGCTTTTAACTTTCTTTCACACTACTCATGTGGAGTATTGGATAATTTCAGAAGATTCATTCTTTTCTTTTTTTAAAAAAAAATGGGGTTCTTGATTTATGCAGCTTACAAGCAGTGAAATACACAGGGCTGTGTGTGTTTTATGCAGCAATAGGACTTTTCTGCAAGCACAAAACTGAGGCTATGGTGCAAAATCTGGCAATTGAATTAACTTTATTTTTTTAAAAAATAACATTTTTGTAATCCTTATAGCAATCTGGAAAGGTCTTGAAAATCTGGGGGGGGGGGGAGGGCAGAAGCTGCCAGTCAGTGTAGACAACATTGAGCAAGATGGCACAATGGTATCACTCCATATAAGGCAGCTTCCTATGTTCCTATGGTCCTATGACAACAGACAGTGAAATAGTATAGCGTTTACCATGGACTATTATCTCGTTCCCCAGGCAACCAATTTTTTTACCCCACAATCCAACTAGTCAGTTATATCCACTCTTTCTTAAACTTCAATTCATTTCCAGTTGAGGGGGGAGTAGGGGAATGCCAAATTTCTGGAACGGCTTCAGATTAAAGATAATCTGGGATTGCGCGCTCATCTCGCATTATTGGCCGAGGGAGCCGGCGTATAGCTTCCAGGTCATGTGGCCAGCATGACAAAGCCGCTTCTGGCAAACCAGAGCAGCACATGGAAACGCCATTTACCTTCCCGCTATAGCGGTTCCTATTTATCTACTTGCATTTTGATGTGCTTTCGAACTGCTAGGTTGGCAGGAGCAGGGACCGAGCAACGGGAGCTCACCCCGTCACAGGGATTCGAACCGCCGACCTTCTAATCAGCAAGCCCTAGGCTCAGTGGTTTAGCCCACAGTGCCACCTGGGTCCCGGTATATGAATTAGTTGTATACAATTTATTATCTATTTAGGTGATTTATTTCTTCTGTATTGAATTTTAATGAATTAAATAAAGATTTGTTTTTAAAATTAAAAAAAAGAAAAAAGAAATTCCAACCCGATGCTGTGGCTGAGAACATAAAGGATATTTCCACACAACTGGTAGAGAATCAGACAGAAAGGCAGATTATGTTCAGTAGGCAACTTGCAATCATATAGTAGGATGATTAACAAGTGGCAGATTTCAATCTGCATATATTTCATATTAGGCTTTCATTAATGTTAAATAGTGTACAACAACTGCATAGTTCCAATAATTGTACCCAAATTGTTTGTGCTATTTGTTCATTAGATAAAACTGTGAAAGGGAACTCAACTTCTGTGGGGTGGGGGGGGGGAGGATTTCATTTGTTCACTGTTTTAGATCTTGCAATGCAATTTATTCCAGAAATCCAAACTGGCTTCTTACAATTCTTTAATGTTTCTTTTTTTAAAAAAACCAACAACACCCTTGTTCCAATGGAGCATGCCTTCCAAAAGATTAAAGCAAGAATGATACGTCTCGACAGCAAAAGCCACAACACACACCACAGTCCCCTAATTTCTTCCACAGTAGGTTTAAGAGTACATATATAATTAAGTTCAAGCAACTGGTACAGTATGTCTGAATTCAAAGTGAAATGAGCATTATAGATAATATTATGCAAACTGCCATAGCAACAGCAACACAGACTTCTAAGAAATGCTAATATGTTAAGCTGCTCTGCAAAAAAATAAAAAATCCCCCCCAAACCACCCCAAAGTATCCAAGAAAAATAAATAATTGAACCCAAACATTCTCTGATTCTTGTCTGTGAAAATAAGGTTATAGTGAAGTCTCCAAAAGGTGACTTTTATCCCTCATTTTCATGTGGCAAAGTTTTTACCCCCCCCCCATCTGCCTCCATGTGGTGATACTGAGATGTCCTGTGATGCTTAAACTAAAGTTCTGTTGACATGAAGATCTCAGGTCTACGGAGCATATAGGGGGGAATGTTACACCCCAAGATAAACACAGATACACAAACATGCAAGGGAGCTGCTGTGGATCCATTTTTATTCTTTACTCAAAATACTATACAGAAGAACTAGGGGAAAGTCACATTAGAATAGTTTGAGTTGGCAGTTTTGCTGCTGCAGTTGCTTGCATAGAAAATTTCTTAATTTTCATAGGGACAAAGGTTGCGGGGGATTTTGTCCATTTAATGGCAGTAGGTGTTTAGGGGATACTTCAGGTGCTGTGTTTTACTGATGAGACGGTTGTGTTTTATTGGCTAATAAAGATTTCATCTTCTTGTTTTAAATAGTTAGGGATATTTCTTTTTATTTACTTTTCTCTGGCTATGAACATTACTAAGTGATAATGTTTATTACTTTATTTTAGGGAACATACATATTGTTTTGAGTTTGTGGGGGAGGGCTACCGAGGTCCTTCTAATTCCTGAAATAGCCTGGCTAGCTTCATGGTGAGCTAATGGGTTATTAAAGTAAAAGAGGAAGTGTTGTGACGTTGGGTTTGTGATTTCAGCTCTCTTGACAAAACATGCTGGAGACAGTTCTCTAGTAACAGCTCTTTATTAAAGTGAACAAGACTGAAGACTGAGGAGAGGAAAGCTACATTTATAGGGACAGGGGACTAGCTAGGAAGGGATACATTTTGGAGGGAACAATATCAAGCAATCACAGTGCTGCCTTTTGGAGGAAACCAATAAGACAGAGGATCCAAATACAGCAGCTTAAATGAACCAATAGTACCTGTACCCTCTGGAACCAAAAGGCAGTTACTTTATCCTAATGCAAATACAGACAATAATAATACAGATATAAAATCCTTTGACTCAATACACAACACCCCTCCCCCCCTAGTGAGCACAGCAGACGTAATCCCTCAGGTACTGTGGGGTCCTACAACTTCTACCTGATCTCCTGACAACAGGTGTTGCAGGTTCTGGATTGGGTGTTACCTGTGGTGGAGGGGCTGCTATAGGGGTTTCATCAGGAACAGATGGAGTCCCAGACATCTCAGGGTCCCCGACCTGTACCTCGTCATCATGAGGACTAGCAGACCCTGGTTCATTTGCTGAAGCCCCTGGTGACTGTACCTCTGGACCATTTGCACTCTGGTCTTGCAGCTGTGCGTCATTAGCCAGGGATGAATTATCTGACTCCTCCCTGCTGAGCGCCCGGCGCCTCAGCTGATCTATATGTCTCTTCCAAACTTGCCCATTTTCCAAGGTCACATAATAGGACACAGGTCCACTAGCCCGAGTGATCACACCGGCCACCCACCGCGGACCTCGTGAATAGTTCCTCACCCAGACCAGATCTTCAGGGGCGAGATACCTTGTTGTGTCAGTCTCAGCCTGGGGGGTTGCTCTTGAATTACGGTTTGGCATTTTATCTGGGTGGACATAATCCAGCACCGTTACCAGTCTTCTACCTAAGAGCAGCTCGGCTGGCGACTTGCCCGTCGCAGTACATGGCGTCGCATGCTGCAAAAATAACATTCGCGCAATGCGAGCCGACCAGTTACCCTCCATTAAGCGCGCAATGGATTCTTTGGCTGTTCTTACCATGCGCTCAGCCTGCCCATTGGAGGATGGGTGAAAGGGCGCGGATGTGACCCCTCTTATAAAGTTATCAGCCAAGAATGCCCTGAATTCTTGGGATACAAAAGCTGCCCCATTATCTGATACAATGGTCTCAGGTAACCCGTGGGTAGCAAACAGCTGCCTCAACACCTTGATTACGGCAGCTGATGCCATGCTAGGGACCATCGCCACTTCTAACCATTTGGAATATGCATCAACGATAACCAAAAAGACCTTCCCTTGGAATGGCCCAGCAAAATCTATGTGCAGCCGGCTCCAGGGAGTCCTGGACTGCTCCCACCAGTGGACTGGTGCTCTGGCCACTTCTGGCCGCACCTCTTGGCATGCCTTGCATGTTCGTACCCATTGTTCTATGTTCTGGTCCATTCCAGGCCACCACACATAACATCGGGCTAGCGACTTCATCCTGACCATTCCCGGGTGTCCCATGTGAAGCGTCTCAAGAACCCTGTTTCTCAGTGGTGCTGGGATTATCACCCTATCTCCCCATAGGAGACAACCCTTATGCATGGACAATTCGTGCTGCCTTGTCGCGTAAGGCCTGAATTTTTCTTCATGCGGACCACCTGGCCACCCCCTCCCCACCCAAGTGAGCACACGGGAGAGAACAGCATCTTTCCTAGTTTTCTCAGCTATATCCGTAGCTGTTACAGGAGCTCCCGGAAGTGTTTCTAGCATCATAATGTGCTCCGCCGGAGCAGGATCCTCATTGCTCCCGCCAGGAAGGGGCAATCGACTCAGCGCATCAGCATGGCACAACTGTTTCCCCGGCACATGGGTCAAGGTGTACTGGAACCCATTCAGGAATATTGACCAACGCAACATTCTGGGGGAGAGAATTTGTGGCGTTTGTTTGTTTGGGTTGAACAACCCTAACAGTGGTTTGTGGTCCGTTTCAATGGAGAAATGGCGACCGTACAAATAATCATAGAACCTTTTGATTCCGGACACAATAGCCAGTGCCTCTTTATCAATTTGAGCATAGTTGCGCTCTGTGGGCGACAACGTACGGGAATAGAAAGAGATGGGCTTTTCCGACCCATCCGGTTCCCTATGACTCAGCACAGCCCCCAGACCGTATTGAGAGGCATCACATGCCAGGACCAGCGGCTTTGACTCATCATAATGAGCAAGGACGCTCCTGCTACTCAGCATTCCTCGCAAGGAGTCAAAAGCCTTCTGCTGCTCCCGCCCCCATCGCCACACATTCTTTTTCTGCAATAGTCTATGTAATGGTTCAGCTACCGAAGCTTTCTGGGGTAAGAACGAATGATAAAAGTTAATAAGTCCCAGGAATGACTGCAACTCCGTCTTGTTCTGTGGTCGTGGTGCCTCGATGATGGCCTTAATCTTAGCATCTGTGGGGTGGATGCCTGATGCATCAATTTTAAACCCCAAGAAATCCACAGTTGGCACCCCAAAACTGCATTTTTCTTTTTTCAGTTGCAACCCCACCTCCTTGAACTTGAGCAACACTGCACGGACACGCGCAACCAGTTCCTGTGGGTCTTTTCCAGCAATCAAAACATCATCAAAAAATGGCAAGACCCCCGGCAGACCTCTTAACAGGCGTTCCATGAGCCCTTGAAAAATCCCTGGGGCCACACAAACTCCGAACTGTAATCTGTTAACTCTGAACGCCCCTTTATGTGTGACAATAGTCTGTGCTTCCGCTGATTGTGGGGTTACTGGCAGCTGTTGGTAAGCTTGTGCCAGGTCAATTTTGGCGAACACCTTGCCCCCAGCCAGTTTAGCCAACAGATGTGATACGACTGGAATGGGGTATGAGTTTCCCCTGAGTGCCTTATTGATAGTACATTTGTAATCTGCACATATCCTGACTTCCCCATTTGCTTTAAGGGGTGTGACGATTGGAGTCTCCCACTTAGCAGAGTCCACGGGTGAGAGAACTCCCTGCTTGACCAATTTATCCAGCTCTGCCTCGATCTTGGGTTGCAGTGCAAATGGCACTCGCCTTGGTTTGAGTCGGATTGGGGCCACCCCGGGGTCCAACTCGAAGTCAACTGGGGGCCCTTTATAACAACCCAGTTTTCCATTAAATAGACCAGCAAATTCCTTGCATAATGCCTCGCTCATCTCAGGGCAGGTTTGGATTGAATTAAGCCCTGAGATACTCAGTCCCAGGGCGGGGAACCAGTCAGTGCCCAGGAGACTGGGGCGACTGCCCTTCGCAATCACCAGTTTGAGTACAGCCTGTTTGTCCCGGAACTGTACTCTTACAGCACACATTCCCATAACATGGATGCGGCCTGCTGAGTACGACTGCAAGGTTGCCGGGAAGGGCTCCAGAGGGGGCAACTTACCCCTGGGGAAGAATGTCTTCGCGGTCTGGTCCGACACGATGGTGAATGCAGATCCAGAGTCCACCTCCATGTCGCACTGCTGACCCTCAATCTTCACCTTGACGTGTGCCTTGCCTTGCGCTGGAAACTGCACGGCCCTCCCGTTGATCTCCGTTACGTAGTGGCAGTCCTTTAGAAAACGAGTTGCTGTGGGCGGTCTGCGATGCTCCAGTCTAGGTGCTCCTGTCGCTCCCGACGCCGCCGATCTACAGACCCTGGCGATGTGACCCGTCTTTCCGCACGTCCGGCAGATAGCATCCCTGAAACGACAACTCTTCCTTTCATGGTTTCCGCCACAACCTGGGCAACTGCCTCGGCGATCTCTGTGCACTGTGCAGGCCTGATGCACCGACTCAACCCCACGGACTGGGCTCTGGCTCGGAGTAGCCTCTAGCTTGTCCATGGCATGCGCAACTTCTATCTGTGGCTTAGTGGCCTTGCGACTGGCATCAAGCTCCTCTCTTTCATAATTCTCCGTGGCGGTGGCCTCTTTCAAGGCTGAAGCAAGGGTAACCTCTTCTTTAGCCACGATGCGTCTTCTGGCTTTCTTGCTGCTCAGACCACCAATAAACCGATCCAGGAGAGTCTCTTCCAGATTTTGGAAGCCGCAGTGCTGAGCGAGCTTCCGGAGTTCAGCCAGAAATGTGGATACAGACTCCCCAGCATGCTGCTGCCTCTTATGGAACTCCATCCGCCGGGCCATCTTGGTCTCAGTAGGCGCCAAGTGGCTTGTTAGGCAGGCAAGAATATCTTTGAGAGATGTCTCACTCAGCTTCGCTGGAGCAAGTAATGCCTTGGCCAGCTTGAAGGTCTCGGGCCCACAGTAGCTCAGGAATGTGGCCCTTCTTTTGCTGGCATCGGTGATCCCTTGAGCCACTGCAAAGAACTCGAAGCGTTCAACGTAGTCTTCCCAGGTGTGGGGCTCTGATGGCTGGAAGGGCTCCAATACCCTTGGACTCTCCATTGTCCTAGCGGGCAGGGTCGTCTTCTCAGCTGGCCAGTGAGTCTTGTTCTCAGCTGCAATCCGGACTCTGAGGCAGGGTTGTGTTTAACCGCTCCTCAGCATTCCGGATCCCACCTTCGTCGCCAGTTATTGTGACGTTGGGTTTGTGATTTCAGCTCTCTTGACAAAACATGCTGGAGACAGTTCTCTAGTAACAGCTCTTTATTAAAGTGAACAAGACTGAAGACTGAGGAGAGGAAAGCTACATTTATAGGGACAGGGGACTAGCTAGGAAGGGATACATTTTGGAGGGAACAATATCAAGCAATCACAGTGCTGCCTTTTGGAGGAAACCAATAAGACAGAGGATCCAAATACAGCAGCTTAAATGAACCAATAGTAGCTGTACCCTCTGGAACCAAAAGGCAGTTACTTTATCCTAATGCAAATACAGACAATAATAATACAGATATAAAATCCTTTGACTCAGGCTACCGAGGTCCTTCTAATTCCTGAAATAGCCTGGCTAGCTTCATGGTGAGCTAATGGGTTATTAAAGTAAAAGAGGAAGCAGATTTGCATCAGATGATAAATGGGTGGGCTCCACTCTCTCAACTCAATGGTAGTTAGAAAGACAAAGCCCAGTGGAGTTGTGTGAGCTAGAAGGTAGACGCTAGAAACAAGGCAGCAGGCTGGGAGCCATGCCTGATTTCTGCTGGAATCCAAGGTCCCCTTGGGCTGTTAATGCTGTGAACCCTTCATCATAGGCTGAGGTTGTATATATGTGTGAATGGACACCACATATGGACACCATCTCCACTGCACCTCATTCCAAGAAAACACGAACCCTGAATAAGTGCCTGCAACCTCTGGGATCTCACCCTGCTTGGGGATTGGGGTGGTGCAACGATATATATTTCTGAGTGAGGTTGCATGTCCAACTCAACCATAGGGCACAGAATTTAAAACACAACTGAATGTGAGAACCCAGTTTTTCTGCAGAATTACTATTGACTTAGATCAGGCATCCCCAAACTGCAGCCCTCCAGATGTTTTGGCCTACAACTCCCATGATCCCTAGCTAACAGGACCAATGGTCGGGGAAGATGGGAATTGTAGTCCAAAACATCTGGAGGGCCGAAATTTGGGGATGCCTGACTTAGATGATGATGAGGGACCCAGGTGGCGCTGTGGTTAAACCACTGAGCCTAGGGCTTGCTGATCAGAAGGTCGGCGGTTCGAATCCCTGTGACGGGGTGAGCTCCCGTTGCTTGGTCCCAGCTCCTGCCAACCTAGCAGTTCGAAAGCATGTCAAAATGCAAGTAGATAAATAGGAACTGCTACAGCGGGAAGGTAAACGGCGTTTCCATGTGCTGCTCTGGTTTGCCAGAAGCGGCTTTGTCATGCTGGCCACATGACCTGGAAGCTATACGCCAGCTCCCTCGGCCAATAATGCGAGATGAGCGCGCAACCCCAGAGTCGGTCACGACTGGACCTAATGGTCAGGGGTCCCTTTACCTTTACCTGACTTAGAAGATAACAAAACAAGATTCTGTGCTGTTACATAAGACCATAGGAACAAGGCTGCTAGATCAGGCCAAATAATCCATCTAACCCAGCATATTGTTCTCACAGTGGCCAACAGATGCCACAAAATTATTCTACATTTGGTAACCAATTATTTTCAGCCACAGAAGCAAAACATTCCGCAGAGGTGGCACATCTCTAGGACATACATAATTTGGGCAAAGTTGAAGGAAGAGCAAAGGCCTCAGGCAATCTCAAGGGCAGATGGCACTAGCTTGTTTCAGTTTACTATGAAATGTAAAGTATAAGCTACAAATCACACACACACACAAAATATCTTATTTATTTAAAAAATGAAGCCAGAAAGACACCATCAAATGTAACTGAACCTCATAAAAATACTTTTACAGTTGAGGTGATTGAGGTAGGATTTCCCCTTTTCACACTTGAAAAGAAGGTTCTCCATCCTCTGTAGTATTCTTTTGACTTCCATCCGGCCACATTGCTGTTCCTGCGCCAGATCACCAAAGAAACAAAGCCTAGCTCATATTTCCATGGTGAACTGGCACAGAAGCAGCAAGCTGATAGGAAGCCTAAACTTTGCAGAGAGATTCTCCTCCTCCACCCCACAGCCTTCTGACTTCTTTCCGGCCACATTGGTGCCTACCACTTACTTACAATTTTCAGAATGATCTGCTGCTAGGAATAAGAGAACTTAATCTTTTTCTAATTTCACTATTTAAAAAAAGCCTTTTGTCTACAAGATTGAAGACCTAGCGAAACTGCTGTAGGTACAAACAAGCAGCCAGTTTTCTGGTAACATATTAAAATCTAGTTAATACATGACTCAACAGGGGTTAAGATTATTATCTATAAATCAACATTTGCTTCATAAAAATATAATAGAAAATGATTTTTAAAAACACTGGGAAAATAAAATGGCATTAATTCTTATCTGTATTACTCAATTTGGAATAGTATTCTCACATGGAGAAACTAGCACTTTCACAATGCTTCTAAAACTCTCTCTCTCCACACACACTTACCATGTTTTCTAAGGTCACCATTAAAAGAGCATATGACACATTTATTTTTCCAGAAAACATAATTTATGCAATAAAAGTAGATGTAGGGAAGAGTAATACTATTTATGCTACAAAAACACTCACAGACCTTGTTTATGTCTCATTTAAAGCAATCCATCCACAAAACTTCAAATTTGAAAAGCAATTTAAAATGGATAATTTTTCTTGCATACATTTGGATGGCTAAGCAGCTGTTTACTACATGAAATGAATATTCAATATTTTAAAAAATATGCCTTGTGTTTCAGCAGTGTAGCTTCTCACGCATCTTAACAATATTGTACAGTACAGAGCAAAAACTTGAAATGATAGGAAATTATCAACTGCATCTCAGTCAGGACATCTCTCCCCCTTTTAAATTGGAAATAACAAAAAAATTCATGCAGAAATGGTACGGACTAGAAAATTTTACTTCCTCATCTCCTGTTTGTCTAATTTAGGCCTAGAAGGGCCACTCCTGCTATTCTCCTCCTGCTGTTCTCTCTGCATCTGCTGGTCCTGTAATTCCCGCAACCTCTGAAATATTTTTACTGTTACCGTGCACATGCCTGGTGGTTTAGGCATAGCAGCTCTGAATATGACCAGAAAGCCCTTGGTTTAAGTCTTCGTCACTCACCTCAGCAACCTTAATTGTAATATGGATACAATAATATCAAGTTTCCTTACAAAGTGATTGTGTAGCTATGATTTGCACATACCGTAACACTAACCCATAGTTAACATAAGCCAAGGTTTATAAACCAACATCAAATCATGGCTCAGGAGTGTTGGTTTGTTAGTGTTACTAAACCATGGTTAAGACGCTGGACCAGGTTTGGGTAATCAAACTAAACTATGGTTTATTAAACCATTGTGTAGTGTTATGTGCTAACCAAGCCAATGTGGAGTATAATAATTCCAGATTCAGCAAGATCTAAACTGCAAGTATTATCTGAAGATTAGAAATCATTACCGGTAATACGTATATGCAAAAGCAGGCTTTAAATTGCAAAAATGGCACCCCACTATACATTAATCCTGCTTTGGTTTCTGCAAATCTTCCCTCCTGTCTAATGGGTAATATTGGCACTGCTTATAAACTGGGATCTGTATCCAATGAAGCCCTACTCAGAGTAGTCCTACTGAAATTAATAGACCCAAGTTAGTAATGTTCATTAATTTTAATGAGTCTACTCCACATAGTCTTAGACACTAGATATACACTAGATATAAGCCATAGTGTCCCATGGTTGGACATAGTAGATGGTAAACCATGGTAAGAAATAGGGATGGAGGCAATTGCTGCTAATGGGAGGTCTCCCAAGGTATGTTTCAGAATACTTGACAAAGAGTTTCCCTTGAATAAAGCCCATCAGGAAAGTCACTTAGTGCCTGGAATGTCATTTGAAAGCAGAACTGAATCAAATTAGATATACTGGTAGATTGCTAAAATGACAATAGCATTATGGGAGGCACCCTCCATCTGTTTTGGGGCTACAATTCCCATCATCCCTGACCATTGGTCCTGTTAGCTAGGGGTGATGGGAGTTGTAGTCCCAAAACAGCTGGAGGGCAAAGTTTGGCCATACCTGCATTATGGTGTCTGGCTTGACTATGAGGTTCAAGCAAGTCTATGGGTGAACTGAAGAAGCAGGGAATCCAGAGGCAGGTGAAAGAGAATAGTTCCTTTTCTTGGGCTCCACTTGTACAGTTAGTCTCTTCCTCCCTGGCAGCCTCTCTTCCTGAAGCCCAGGAGAACCATATTGTGGGAGGGGTGCCAATATGCCCTCTCACACAACATGCTCCCTTCCTCTGTTCACATTCTCCTTTGGAGAGCTAGCTTGGGCTGCTTTTCCTCTGCTGCCCTGGGACCAGTCAGCATCTTCACTATTTCTAGGTCTGCCTGCAACCTGACAGTCCCTTTGGGTACAATTCCAGAAGCACCATCTGGTGCAGCCAGGGATCTCATGGGCATAGAAACAAGAAGTCTAGCATCTCCCCATAACAAACAAATGACAATCCATGTTCAATCCATGAGTATAAAAACAACAACCAAGAATCAGTCTATCCCAACCACCACCAAACAAACTGAGTGTCAAAGGGCTAAACATACAGGAATATACCCCACCACACAAGTTTTAGCAATATGACTTTCAGAATTAGACTCATTGGAAACAATGAAGTAGATTAGGGGGTATTATAGGAATTTGTTTCCAAACATGAAAACAAACACATCCATTGAAAATGAACACGCAGACACACCCACAAATCATTTCTCCAACTCTGAGCTGCTTTTTGCTGCCTGCAGCTGTTCTGCTAAATGCACATCTGGTGGGTGTAATGGCTGCTCCACCCTAATGAGTTAACTCTCTTGCCAGGCATATGCTCATTTGCATGATACAGAGATCACAATGTCTCTCTTGCAGGAGTTGCTGCTGGTTGAAGCTTCGTCAGTGAATCATGGCTTACACGTACACTCTCAACCATCCATCAATATTTACCGCTACTTTAATTACAATTGTAGAACCAAGGCCATTAGGACAAATTGGACTTTGCTATGCTGCCATAAATCTGGTGTAACTTCATTGATTTCTAGACAGTTACTCCAGATTTACAGCAGTGTAGATGAAATCAGAATCCTATTCAATGTGTCCAAAGGAAGCTGAGTGGCAAATGATACACAATTTCCACATCAAAGGACCAAGTGACTATGATCTTTCCCCCTGGTTGGACTCTCTCCCCTTGTTAATAATAATAATAATAATAATAATTTATTATTTATACCCCGCCCATCTGGCCGGGTTCCCCCAGCCACTCTGGGCGGCTTCCAAAAAAAAACAGAAATTCTAAAATACAGAAATCCATCAAACATTAAAAGCTTCCCTAAACAGGGCTGCCTTGAGATGCCTTCTAAAGGTCTGGTAATTGTTCTCTTTGACCTCTAGTGGGAGGGCATTCCACAGGGTGGGTGCCACTACCGAGAAGGCCCTCTGCCTGGTTCCCTGTAACTTGGCTTCTCGTAATGAGGGAACCGCCAGAAGGCCCTCGGAGCTGGACCTCAGTGTCCGGGCAGAACGATGGGGGTGGAGACGCTCCTTCAGGTATACCGGACCGAGGCCGTTTAGGGCTTTAAAGGTCAACACCAACACTTTGAATTGTGCTCGGAAACGTACTGGGAGCCAATGTAGGTCTTTTAGGACGGGTGTTATGTGATCTCGGCGGCCGCTCCCAGTCACCAGTCTAGCTGCCGCATTCTGGATTAGTTGTAGTTTCCGGGTCACCTTCAAAGGTAGCCCCACGTAGAGCGCATTGCAGTAGTCCAAGCGAGAGATAACTAGAGCATGCACCACTCTGGAGAGACAGTCAGTGGGCAGGTAGGGACTCAGCCTGCGTACCAGATGGAGCTGATAAACAGCTGCCCTGGACACGGAGTTGACCTGTGCCTCCATGGACAGCTGTGAGTCTAAAATGACTCCCAGGCTGCGCACCTGGTCTTTCAGGGGCACAGTTACCCCATTCAGGACCAGGGAGTCCTCCACACCCGCCCGCCTCCTGTCCCCCACAAACAGTACTTCTGTCTTGTCAGGATTCAATCTCAATCTGTTAGCCGCCATCCATCCTCCAACCGCCTCCAAGCACTCACACAGGACCTTCACCGCCTTCACTGGTTCTGATTTAAAAGAGAGGTAGAGCTGGGTATCATCAGCATACTGATGGACACCCAGCCCAAACCCCCTGATGATCTCTCCCAGTGGCTGCATATAGATGTTAAAAAGCATGGGGGAGAGGACAGAACCCTGAGGCACCCCACAAGTGAGCGCCCAGGGGTCTGAACACTCATCCCCCACCACCACTTTCTGAACACGGCCCAGGAGGAAGGAGCGGAACCACTGCATGACAGTGCCCCCAGCTCCCAAGCCCTCTAGACGGTCCAGAAGGATGTTATGGTCGATGGTGTCAAAAGCCGCTGAGAGATCCAGCAGAACAAGGAAACAGCTCTTACCTTTGTCCCTAGCCCGCCGGAGATCATCGACCAGTGCGACCAAGGCAGTTTCAGTCCCATGATGAGGCCTGAATCCTGACTGGAAGGGATCCAAATGGTCCGCTTCTTCCAGGCGTGCCTGAAGTTGTTCAGCAACCACTCGCTCAATCACCTTGCCCAAGAATGGAAGATTTGAGACTGGGCGATAGTTGGCCATATTGGCCGGATCTAAAGATGGTTTTTTAAGAAGCGGTTTAATAACCGCCTCTTTCAGCGGGTCTGGGAAGGCTCCCTCATGGAGAGAAGCATTTACCAACCCGCGAAGCCCATCGCCCAGCCCTTCCTGGCTAGCTTTTATAAGCCAGGATGGGCAAGGATCAAGGAGACAGGTGGTTGGTTTCATTCGTCTAAGCAGCCTGTCCACATCCTCGGAGGTAACAGATTGAAATTGATCCCACAAAACTTGACTAGACAGGACTCTAGCACTCCCCCGCCCCGGCCCTGCTCCCACGGTGGAGTCTACCTCTTCCCGAATCTGAGCGACTTTATCTGCAAAAAACTTTGCAAAATCATTGCAGGAGATCATGTGGCCCGTACTGGGCCCGGATGGAGCAGGTGGTTCCGCTAAATTGCGAACCACCTGGAAGAGTCTCCTGCTGCTGTTTTCTGCAGATGCGATGGAGACAGTGAAGAAGGTCCTCTTCGCCGTCGCCATTGCCACTTGGTAGGCTCGAAGTTGAGCTCTAGCCCGTGTCCGGTCTGATTCAAAATGAGTTTTCCGCCACCGGCGCTCTAGCCGTCTCAACGACTGTTTCATTGCCCTCAGCGCCGGGGAAAACCACGGGGCTGTCCGGGCTCCATGCAATCTGAGAGGGCGCTTCGGAGCCAGACAGTCAATAGCGCTGGTTAACTCCGCATTCCAGCGGGCCACCAGGGAATCAGCTGAAAGGCCATCGACATGGGATAAAACATCCCCTACCACTCTTTGGAAGCCAATTGGATCCATTAAGTAGCGGGGGCGGACCATCCGAATCGGTCCCACCTCCCTGCAGAGGGAAAGGGTTGCGGAGAAGTCCAGTTGCACCAGAAAGTGATCTGACCATGGCACTTCTTTTGTTTCGCTTTTACTTAATGTCAGATCACCAACATCCATAGAGGTAAACACCAAGTCCAAGGCATGTCCGCGGCTATGAGTTGGGCCAGACTTATTCAGGGACAGCCCCATGGTGGCCATGCTTTCCACGAAGTCCCGAGCGGCTCCTTGTAAGGTCGTGTCGGCATGGATGTTAAAATCCCCTAAGACAACCAAGCTAGGTGTCTCCAGGAGCACATCCGACACGACCTGAAGCAGCTCGGGCAGGGAATCCTTGGTGCAGCGGGGAGGTCGGTACACCAAAAGGAATCCTGTACTGCCTCTATTGCCCAACTTCCAGAACATGCACTCAGAGAACTGGGTCTTCCCAATAGGACGCCTGGTGCAAACTAATGACTTCCTAAAAATCACTGCAACCCCCCCTCCCCGCCCAGATGGCCTGGGTTGCTGTGCATAAGAGAAACCTGGTGGGCAAGCAGCGCCAAGAACGGGCCCATCGGCTTCCTCCAACCAGGTCTCTGTCACACATGCCAGGTCAAATCCTCCATCCACAATCAGGTCGTGAATGGCGGTGGTCTTATTCATCATCGACCTGGCATTGCACAGCAGCACCTTCAGGTCATGTGGGTATCCCTTGCTGATTCCAATATCCGTCCGGTCAGGACCAGACCTGGAGGCAGGGATAGTCCTCAGACAACGACTAAGTCTGCCTCCTCGGTAATGACATGGTCTGGTCTTAGCGTAACTCCTCCTCCTACCCGTGACCACTGAGATCGGTTGTTCCAGTGCACACCCCCCTGTGGAATCTGCCCCAGCCATTTTGCTTGCTGGGACCCCCTCCCGGGCAGCCCTGACCCCTCCCCTTAAAAACAAAATAAACCTCTAAAAAACAGCCAAGAACTCAACAAAAGAAGAACACAAAAAAGACAATAAAACAATAAAACCAAAAACAATAAAAATTACAAATACACTAAAATTTAACAGATTCCCACCCCCAACTAAAAATCCCTCCCACCTACCACCCCAAACACAATAAAACAATAAAACCAAAAACAATAAAAATTACAAATACACTAAAATTTAACAGATTCCCACACCCAACTAAAAATCCCTCCCACCTACCACCCCAAAGAAGATAAAAACATTAAAAATTCTTTAAAAAGCATTTTAAAAAGGACTCTGTGCTGTTTCAAGTTCCCCTGGGCAGCACCAGCAGCAGAGCGGCGGCAGCAGTCCTTTATGAGGCCTTCCAGGCCCCGCCCTAAACCAGGTGGAAGGAGGCAGGGACAGGGCCTGTGGGCACTCACAGCAGGAGAGAGTCCTGGGCAGCACCAGCAGCAGAGCAGCGGCAGCAGTCCTTTATGAGGCCTTCCAGGCCCTGCCCTAGACCAGGTGGAAGGAGGCAGGGACAGGGCCTGTGGGCACTCACAGCAGGAGAGAGTCCTGGGCAGCACCAGCAGCAGAGCAGCGGCAGCAGTCCTTTATGAGGCCTTCCAGGCCCCGCCCTAGACCAGGTGGAAGGAGGCAGGGACAGGGCCTGTGGGCACTCACAGCAGGAGAGAGTCCTGGGCAGCACCAGCAGCAGAGCAGCGGCAGCAGTCCTTTATGAGGCCTTCCAGGCCCTGCCCTAGACCAGGTGGAAGGAGGCAGGGACAGGGCCTGTGGGCACTCACAGCAGGAGAGAGTCCTGGGCAGCACCAGCAGCAGAGCAGCGGCAGCAGTCCTTTATGAGGCCTTCCAGGCCCTGCCCTAGACCAGGTGGAAGGAGGCAGGGACAGGGCCTGTGGGCACTCACAGCAGGAGAGAGTCCTGGGCAGCACCAGCAGCAGAGCAGCGGCAGCAGTCCTTTATGAGGCCTTCCAGGCCCCGCCCTAGACCAGGTGGAAAGAGGCAGGGACAGGGCCTGTGGGCACTCACAGCAGGAGAGAGTCCTGGGCAGCACCAGTAGCAGAGCAGCGGCAGCAGTCCTTTATGAGGCCTTCCAGGCCCCGCCCTAAACCAGGTGGAGAGAGGTAGGGACAGGGCCTGTGGGCACTCACAGCAGGAGAGAGTCCTGGGCAGCACCAGCAGCAGAGCAGCGGCAGCAGTCCTTTATGAGGCCTTCCAGGCCCCGCCCTAGACCAGGTGGAAGGAGGCAGGGACAGGGCCTGTGGGCACTCACAGCAGGAGAGAGTCCTGGGCAGCACCAGCAGTTAATACAGCAGTTTACTCAAAATCTTCTTTTCATCTAGCAGGCAAGGCAATAAAGTCAGAGAACCAGAGGTATACAAGTAGCAATATACTGTGATTTAAGTGCAAGACCTGAACACACAATATGCTGTGCTGTTATGAGACTCTTCTGCCAAACTGTATGAGATTTTGTTTTCCAATATGAGTAAAAGAAGCAGAGAGAGAAAACGGATGGAAGACACTGGAATATATTTGATCAGCTTCTTAGAGACCAGGAGTATTTAAATTCAGGAGAGGAGAGGGGGCGGGGATACTCAAATACTTTTCATTAAGAGGCCCTACCTCTGTACTAACAAATAGCTGAACAGATCTGAGATTCTGGGAGGGGTTGTGTGCATTAAAATACTTAGGAATTTATTTGTTACAACAGCATGCATTCAAAAGAAAAAGATGAAATCGAATCAATAGAACTTCATGTTTTTAATGGAAGATTAGACTGTTCCAAGAGGTTTGAGATCAATGTGTCTGCTATGAAGACTAAATATGCCAATACCCATATTCTGATAATTTAAGCAAGAATACTACACCCCAGTACTGCACCTCCCAAAGTGGCCAGCAATGTCTCTTGGATGCTCACAAGTGAGAAATATTAATTATTATTTTTGTGATAATGAAAGGTAGTCAGCTTCTGAATACAGAGGAACCCTAAGCATGTTGGACGGCTAGCAAATTTGCACAGACTTCACAGAAGAGGAAGGAGGATATGAAAAATAGTCTACCGTAATACTGCTGTGGATTATTCAAACAGAAAATAAGGAGGCACTATACTGTACTAACCATTCAGTTTATACAGGCTGTGCAATCCAACATAGAGTTGCATTATACAGAGAAGAGCTCAAGGCAATCCAAGGAGGATTCCAGTGCTCCTGTTCCAGCTTCAGGCAATAACCAAGAAACAAGTTTGACCAAAAGAATCCTCAGAGATAGCCCATTGCTAGTACTATGATATACTTGCCAGCAAAGCAGAGCATTCTGAGGTGTTTACAGACCACCAGCTACGCTTTAAAGCACAAAGCACAAGTCACCCCCTGCAGATCTTTTGAAAATTGCTAATGGCCTTGGTTATGATGACTTGATTATTTCCTGCATGCTGTAGCCATTGCAGTGTGCCGTGCTAGATGCTGTATGATTTTTATTGCATTTGTTATTGCTTCCTTTAACTCTTATATTGCATTTCATTGTATTGCAGTTTGCATTCCACAGAATTCAAATTGCAATGCAATAAAATACAACATAAGAAATATCGTTGGCATCTGTCTGTTTCGAGAGACAATGGAGTGCGTCTCCAATAACTGCTGAGTTAGCCAGACATGCCATGGACCACCTGTATGAAACTCATGAACCACTGACGGTCCACAGACCACAGTTTGGTAACATCTGTTTTAGAGAATCAGACCCAGTTCAGAGGTTCAACAATCACTTAACAGTATTAGGCAATGGCTCTGAAGAACATAATACATAGCAGCTGGATGCTCAGGATTTGTTACTTCTCCATAGATCATTACAATAGCAGGGTGGTCCAACTTGCAGCTTGAGTGGGTGATATGGCCCTCGGTGCCATTTTTCATGGTCCTCAGCAACATTTGACACTCGCCCCCAGCCCTTGTGCTGCCTTCCCAAAGTTGGGCTTTGGGATGGAGCTGTGATGGCTCTGACAGAGACCTAGAGTCCTTTCCCCTGCTTGCCAAATCCAAGTTAGCACTTTTGCAGCTTTAAACTTCTAGTTGTGCTTAATGTTACATTTAAAGTCCAATGAAAATCAGATACAACCAGTAGTTTTTATAGCTATAGAGAGCATATGCTCTCCCAATGCAAGTAAGCTTTAGCCTTAAATGCTGCTGAATGTTCTTCTTCTGCCTAGTCAGAATGAATCATTGCTTCTAGTAGGGAACAGATGTTGACAGTATTTCTGCATTTCACACGAAATGGCTAGGTGAGGAGCTGCTAGGTAGAGACAGACAACTGCCCCTTGAAAAAGCCTTCTAAGAATATCCTCCACTTCTTTAGCACATTTTCTTATGCCAATGTCATCTTGGGATTGCTATTTATTGTTTTCCTTATTTAATAATAGTGTTGAAAGCATATTACACACAATACAGACCTTTGAATAGAAGCCCAGAAACTGAAACTAAGTTATAGCAGCATGGGAGGTGACACTGTCTATGAAAGAAGAACAAGAAATAATACAGTGGTATTTGAGAGAAAGCCCCAAGCAACAGAAGTCTTGAAACCATGCGTCTGAGAAGTTAAAAAAACAAGCCTAGTTCGTGTTTCCAAAATAACTTTCCAGTGTCCACCTTGCAGAAAAACTAAAGTTGTGTGCTATAAGGAACTGGAGAGCCCAGCAAGGAGAGAAACTTGCTTAGGTACCCCAGATGTTTATATGGACACAGATTTTTTTAAAAAGCTGCCCTTCTAAGATGTTACGAAGGGTCCATTTAGCCATCTACAGCCTGGTCTGGCATCTCTGAAAAACTCACAGGATTGGCATAATGTAAAAGCCCCACCTGGAATGCACCAATCCGAGGCAGCACCAAGCACCCAAATGATGATTTTGTTAGTCTGAATGGAACATACGAATAATAAATTTAGGCTAGTGAAGTGCCCACTGTGACGTGAATTGGAGCACCAGGAGAAGAGCCATATGCTGCAGGGCCCTCCAGGTGGTTCAATGTGCATCTTTAACATAGCCCTACAGCTGTTAAGGGCACCACGCACTTAAAGGGATATGTCTTGAGCTAACACTCAGTAGGGAAGGGGCAAAACCTAATCCCTTGGTCCGGCTTACCTCACTGTCTTCGGACCAGTGGGCGGGACCCAATAGGTACAAATAAAGCTAATCATGTCAAATACACTAAAGTAGCGGACAATTTACTGACCATTTACGCCGTTTCCCAAATTTGAGGACTTGAGCCCAGGTCTGAGACTGGGACCTAGTCAGGTAAGCTACCAGGGATTGTATGCTCAGGTGTCAGAACCCCCTTTTCAGTCACAGAAAGGAGAAGCAGCATGAAACATCAGTCCTTCTGATTGCCATGAAAGATAAAAGCTCTTGGTCTGATGAGAAAGGCTTCCATCATGAGCTCCTTCCAGTCATTCAACTGGGTACAATGAATGCCTGTGGAAGCAGCATCATGGTGGCATTCATTATAAGATATCTTCTACCTATACATTTGCATGCAGAGGGATGCATACAGAAGTTTAAACAGTGACGGCAAAGATGGTTGCTTTTGCACAGAACCTGTTGCCATGGTGCTAATCTCTCACAGCTAACATCACAGATAGCCACTATTTGACAACTACCTGAATGCATCTTCTACATCACAATGTTTTTCACCAAACTCTTTCATTTCAAATATCCCCCCCCTCCAAAACACATGCAACTTACAGTTTACTGTGACTTTTACTTTTTTCACATCTGGGACTGAGACGTCGTTTTCAGCACTACATTCATATTCCCCAGCTTGGTCTCTTGTAATTCCATAGATGTCCAAATACTGTCCACTTTCAAATGGTTTGGCTGAAATTAAAGGGGAGAGGGAGAGAGAGATTAAAAAGAGTGTACAGGAAATTTCATTGGAGCTAATTGAAGCTCCATTCAGGTAAAAACAACCAGCTGTTGCAGGAAACTGCTGACAGAACTATTCCTGAAATCAAGGTGACAAACGATTACATCTTTCACCCCTTCTCCCATGTGCTGAAAACAACTGCACATTGCACAGCCTCACATAAGGGAGCAATACTGTAACAATGACTACCACAGGAAGCAATATACACCGTCTCTTTATAATTGATTAGAGTTACCTAACCTTGGCATACATCAAATAAATCTATGCCCATTTTGCAATTGAGTTGAACAGCCCTCTAGCAGGATAGATGAAAATTCACCATTATGCTTCAGTTCATATTGACTTTTACAAAACATAAGGTTCTGCCTTACCTAGGAAAAAAAAGCTGACACACATTTCAAATATTTGCTGTGGAAAGGCATTTCATTTTGACTAAAGCTTCTGAATTGCAATGTTCTGTTAACAGCTCCGATATCCATTGTGTTCTAGTCCAGGGTTAAATGTGTATACAAGCATGTATGGTACGTGCCTGCGTTCAAAATCAAGACACAGGCCAAGAGAATTCCTACTCAGCTGCCGGACTCAAAGGGCCCTGGTGACAGCAGGCCTTTGCAACCATGCCAAGATTTCCTGCCGTGGCTTCAGCCAATGTATACCACAAGGATCCACAAGAGGTGGGGCTCAGTAGTAGTGTGTGGTGAAATTTTTCATAGGGGAACAGTTAGGGCCAGAGGCTTGCGAGGGCGAGGAGGGGCAGATGTTGTGTGTGTGACATTGTGCCTCAGGCTTAGGGAAGGTGGTGGAAGGGCTCTTGGACCCTGTCGGAGCATCGTGCCTCCGTCCCCAAGCCAGGCAGAAGCACAATTCCCCACCTCAGTAGGGATGAATCTGTTAATTTTGGTTCTCTCGCTTTCTTATTTTTGCATACTTACATTCACTTCCAAATGAAAACCCTGCATGAAAATCCACCAGCATTCTAGAGTGAATTTCTTCCAAGAAGAGTATTTCTGCAAGCAATTTTGACTAATGTGCACATTTTTTGCAAGCTTGTTTGCCTATTACAATGCATTTTGAATGTTATTTTCGCTTTTATGCACACTTTCCCCTAATATATGCATTTTTTGTAAACATTGCTCAGAAGACTGCATCAAAAAATTCAGGTAAGTGCAGCTTTCATGCAGTTCTTATAATGTTTCAGAAGGTGTGAAATTGATAGATTTGGCTTTAAATGTTATTTGAATTTCTCCCCCATATCTACTCCCAGCACAGGACTGGGACCTTATTTCAAGTGTTTCAAAGCAGAAATGGAAGCACCAATGCAAAAAAACAAAATATGCCTGCCAAATCATAATTAAAAATGAGGAAAAGCAGAGGCAGGGAAATCAATTAATAGGATACAACAAAATACAGTGGAGTGATGCTGTTTTCTCCTTTTCTGTTTCACTTGGAAGGAATATATTATGAAAGGTAAGCTTCTGCTAAAGAGCCAGCTGTTCCTGTTTATGCGGTTGGCTGCTGTTACATTCTGCTAGGGCGAATGAATTTCTAGGAAAATATTATTTACTATCAATTTGAAATGAAGCATATGTTACCAGCCAGAATGGTATAAAAGCTACATTTTGCATTGCTTGAAAGTAGTGTGGCCTAGTACAAAATGCTCTGTTTTCGTATGCTGTCGCAGCGGTATTTGAATACACTTTGCTATGTTATACTGGTATCAGGTTCCTACTGAGAAGTATCAAGCGAGTTTTGCAGCACTGCATTGCATTAAATTGCAGCAGGTGGGGGGGGGGTGGAAAAAACAAAAAAATACGCTTGGATCCAAAATTCCTCAGATGGTATTTTTCTGTGGGGGAAATGTGCTATTTTTCTCTTAATAGAACCCACCCACCCACAGCCCTAGAAAAAGAAGGCAACTTTAGGAAAAGGCCACACTTCAGTGGCAGAGCATGAGCCTTGCATGTAGGCGGTCCCCCTGGTTCAATCCCCATTATTTCCAGGTAGGGCTGGGAGAGAACCCTGTCTGAAACCCAGAAAGCCATTGCCAGCCAGTGCAGACAGTACTGAGATAGATGGGCTGATGATCTGCCTCAGTATAAGGCAGCTTCCTATGCTCCTATGCACAATATTTTATGAATATTCACCACTATATCCCCCTCACAATGCACTGGAATGGAAGCAAGTCAGGGGAATTATGGAGGGTGTGAAATGTGTCCAAGCTGCAAGTTGTTGGTATTGCCAGTTTAAATGCCAGCAAAAATTAAAAAAGACAGGAAAATATAAAAGGTGACTGTCTTCTGAATTAGCCCTTGCTCTGAGGAGCCCAGCACCTGAGGAACTGCTGGTTCTCCCAATTTCTCTGTCTACAAATAGGATGCATTGAATGACACTGTTTGCAAATGGGCCTATGAAGCGGACGTCATACCTCAGAATTCAAAACACCTCTTATAACTGAAGATTTGTATGGGGGATTTACAGAGCAATCCAAAACCCTTGACATTGGGTGGGGGTTGTGGGAATAGGCAGAGACCTGCAGAGCTACAGTTTCCAAAGTGATGTAACAATCCCATAACCAGGGAATTATATCTTGGGCAGGCACCCCCAAACTTCGGCCCTCCAGATGTTTTGGACTACAATTCCCATCATCCCTGACCACTGGTCCTGTTAGCTAGGGATCATGGGAGTTGTAGGCCAAAACATCTGGAGGGCCGCCGTTTGGGGATGCCTGATCTTGGGGGGTGGGTGGGTGTTTCCTAACAACTCTCGACTCCATTGACAAACAACAGCTCCTAGGATTCTTTGGGGGAAGCCACGACTATTTTAAGTGGTATGATACTTCTGTGAATGTACAGTGCAGAATGGGGTCTTGGTGGCACATTTAATTCTGAACTTCATTGAATGAGGGAAATGAACATGGTGCAGTTCAACTGTGCACCTTAGGATTTTCCCAGCCTTCAAATTTTGATCTGCCTCTAGGATTGTAATGCTGGTAGAATTTGCTTTGCAGTCTTGAGAGCAGCAACATTCGGCTCCAGCCAAGGTCAATACTGCTGCCACTCCAATATTGACAGAAGTGACAGGCTTCAGAGGCCAGCATAGCACTACCACACAAGCAGCGTAACTTGCCAGCTTGAGGAAGCAGTCATCAGTCCAGTTGAAAAATATCATCAGAAACAATAACTGCAGGGAAAATGGATGTACCTTGTACAAAAGACTGCTACTGCAAAGGGTGCTGATGGAGGAATAAGTGAGAGCGAGAGGACACTGAATAGCAAATACTTCCAGAAATGAAATGCAATGTAAAAAAAAAAAGTTGCCAAGAGTGCCTGCAACAGTTCTTATTAGAGCTGTTATTAGTGTCTGTCAGAGTTTCTTAGAACAAAAACGCACGTGGGTGTATGTTATTTGAAGATGCCATAGTAATCTATTAAAATTATGTGCTGCAAAGAACATCATATAGAAGAGTCACTATCACGCTCTGCAGATTTGTTTAGGCAGCACAAGGCATTTATAAAATCCTGAATTTGGGTGGCAGGAAAAATTAGTCGAGGCTAACTCTGGATGTGGGGAACTAGAATATTTGTCCCAAGTACAGGTCTGAAAAGAGATTATAAGTATCAAGTTGTTATGTGTGTCATCCCACCCCTGGCACACACACGTCTTTCTTCACCCTTAAACTCTTGTATTTTATGGTAGAGGAAGGAAGCCACATGCTCAGAAGTTAAATTTGCATTGGAACTACAATATTACTTCCCCATCCTTTAGAGAAGGCACAAGGCAGAGGGAGGGCTTCCGAGTGTAGAGAAAAGAGAATAGTCAGGAAATGCTGAGTGTAAGAGAAAGATAAGCATTAGGAGGATGTTAATAATCTAAGTCCTTCTTTTAAAGTACAATCTAATTCACCTCTAGTCTGAGTTCAGTGGGAAACCTCAGGTAACATAGGGCTACAGCTTTGCAGCTCAATCCAATGTACTGTAAGTTCCCTCTCCATTCACTCCTCTGAATTTACTTCTTATTACGGGCATGGATCTGCAAGCACTTTATGTCTCTCCCCACCCCACCTCACCCCACCCCAATCTGCTATCTTATGCTGTGTTTTTAAAATACATAAATAAACACACACCAAGTCCAAAGCAAAGAGGGAACTCTCCACATGCAGCGTTCACTCATGTTGCCAGTTCATTTGTCATCATAAATAAAAGTGCAATATAATGTAAGAATGCTTGGACTCACAAGCAAGCAGTCTAGATCCTAAATAGACATGGTTTTCCATCATGAGAAATATATCTATATCTTATATCTATATAGTTGAAGTTGAACTTTACTGATATTTACAATGCTGTGCATAAAACTGGACTAACAGTAACAGTAAAAGCAAATGCTCAGTAGCAATTAAATAAGAAATGTGGATTAATGCTCATATTTGAGTGAGTCATGAAAAATCAATCTTGCTGGAGAAGAGGAGATCGTCTAATAAAGCCATTTAGAGCTCAATTATATGCATGGCTACTTGGAAGCAAGTCCCACTGAGATCAATAGGGCTTACTCCCGGGTAAGTGTGTATAGGGTTCCAACCTCAAATTAGTTAAATGTCCTGTGTGAACCCAAAAATTCGTAGGCTAAATGGACATGGTTTTCCGTCACAAGAATCATATTTATTTTATTGTTTTTCGGTTCCCAGGATAAAGTGGCATGATTACTGCCAGAGGCCTCGGAATCATGATGAAGGCATTGTTGGGTATTATCTGTGAATTTTCATACATTGATAAATTAATGAACATGGAAATTATCAAGTACAGATACAAAATAAAAATACATGCTTCTTGTGCATGAATTGAATTCAGTATATAAGGATGTTTGCCTGCACAGGGTTAAGATCATGGGTAGGCAAACTAAGGCCCATGGGCCGGATGCGGCCCAATCGCCTTCTCAATCCGGCCTGCAGACAGTCTGATAATCAGCGTGTTTTTACATGAGTAGAATGTGTTGTTTTATTTAAAATGCATCTCTGGGTTATTTGTGGGGCATAGGAATTTGTTCATCTTCTTCTTCTTCTTCTTCTTCTTCTTCTTCTTCTTCTTCTTCTTCTTCTTCTTCTTCTTCTTCTTCAAAATATAGTCCGGCCCCCCACAAGGTCTGAGGGACAGTGGACTGGCCCCCTGCTGAAAAAGTTTGCTGACCCTTGGTTAAGATGATCAATAGCCCAAAGAGATGTGTAATACCTGTGAATTTGGGATTATTGCCAGGTGATGCAAACTGTGAAATTTGTTACTTAAAGATCTTTCATGGCTTTTGCATTTTTTAAATTATCAGATTGCCTTTAAACATGCTTTATTTTGAGCAAAGAAAACAGACAACTCCCTATTTATTCATTTTGCCCATGTCATATGGGTTGTGCTCTCTGCTCTGCAGTATGAGTCATTCCTATCTTGAATATTGATGATCTATAGCTCTGAAATGACATAAAATGTATCTCTGTATCATGTATTATTGCTTTATTTGAATTTATATTACTTTTCTACCATTGTAGGGCATTGCAGACTTGGGCTCCATTGTAGAATTTAGTGCAATTTAATTTCCTCATATTTTCCAGCAATGTTTATTGCAATCTATTCCTGCTATCCATTTAATGTCCAGGACACCAACTCTGAACCACTTTAGGAACTGGAGGGTGAAGGGCCTTTGTTCAAATTATGAATTTTAGCAGCACCCTGTGGGACACCAAAAATCGGCACCCCTCCACCTTGTGTGTAGGGATGCGGGTGGCGCTGTGGTCTAAACCATAGAGTCTAGGGCTTGCTGATCAGAAGGTCGGCATTTCAAATCCACGCAACAGGGTGAGCTCCCGTTGCTCGGTCCCTGCTCCTGCCAACCTAGCAATTCAAAAGCATGTCAAAGTGCAAGTAGATAAATAGGCAGGAAGGTAAACGGCGTTTCCGTGCACTGCTCTGGTTCGCCAGAAGCGGCTTAGTCATGCTGGCCACATGACCCGGAAGCTGTACGCCGGCTCCCTCAGCCAGTAAAGCGAGATGAGCGGCACAACCCCAGAGTCGTCTGCGACTGGACCTAACAGTCAGGGGTCCCTTTACCTTTACCACCTTGTGTGTTCCATTCTAAATCGTAATCATGGCATCCCCAGTGGCACCTCTGAGGCGCCACACCCGGTCAACCAGATCCCTGTGGGGAACCTGTAAGCAGGACCTGATTGCAAGCAGTTTTCAGCAGTTCAGGGATTAGCGGTGTTCCTCTGAGGTGCTAAAGCTTTGGCACCTGCCTGAGAGTACCAACCCCTGAGGTCTTTCCTGGATGTGCCATGGATTCCATCTGACATACAAAGTACTTTATCCCTAAGCCAGGCTTCCTCAACCTTGTTTTGAGACTACAATTCCCATCAACCCTGACCACTGGTCCTGCTAGCTAGGGATCATGGGAGTTGTAGGCCAAAAACATCTGGAGGGCTGAGGTTGAGGAAGCCTGGTCTAAGCCATGGATAGCAGCCAATGAGGTGCATTCCAGATATTTTGGACTTCAAGTCCCATCAGCCCCAGCCAACACTGTCAATGGCCAGCAATGATGGCAGCTGTAGTCCACAACATCAGGAGGCAACACATTGGCTACTCCTGCCCTAAAAGCTGTGGTATCTCCAGAAACCCTAAAGAGCTAATGGCGACCCTTGTATCTATAATGATTGATAACATCTTTTTAAAACAAAATTATCTCTGGGTGTCACTTTCTGCAGAAATTTTAAAACAAACCATGCAAATTCTATAAGTGCTGATTCAGAAAAAGTTTCATGAAATGATGGTCCATCATTACACAAATGCATCATTAGAGCAACAAATCTTTTAAGGCTATTAAATTGATGCATTACTGTCAATCATCAAAGTGGTGTTGCTACAATGACGCGAGAATAGTAAGTAACAGTAATGCCAGCATAAAGCTGTCCATTTCCAGAGAACATTGTCTTGTAATAAATAAAAATTTATAGTAAACTGCACTGCAGTTTCCCTTTAATACTAAGTGGCAATCCTCAAACAGCACTTTATTGAAAAAGTATATTTTTATGTTCTATTCAGAGATAAAATGACTCATAGGGACTATTTATATTTTCCCTAGAAGCACAGTGTCCAGTTCACTGCTGTTTCAAAATTGCTAGTTTTGAGGCTAGTGTACATATTGGTTTTAAAACTGAAAAAGCCAAGTTTAATTCCCCACCACCACTCTCAAAGTTATATTAACTTTTTATCATTGAGCCGAACTGCTGTCAGGCTAAATTATATATAACTGAGATCCATAAAGTCACCATGCTCTGAAGTAACTTTGAATTTTCCTTTTACAGTCATTTTACCAAGGCATCCTTACCCAGCTGTTGTGCTGGGATACATTAGGGTATTGATTTTGCTGCCTTAGAGGTAGAATCTTGATATAAAGGATGTCTATCTACATTTTAATACTCTTGATGCAGATAAAAACAGCTGCTCTCGGTTGGAAATAGCATAAGACACTGAAACAAATAGACCAGATGGATATCTGTACACTACATGGATAGCAGCATGGTCAGATGTCCTGTTGTGAGAAAAGAAGAAAAATAAGAAGACAGGCTACCCACACTACAGGTGCAAAGGTTCAGTGTTCACCAGAGATCAACAAAACAGCCAGGGACAGAGTTAATTCTCTTCAGTGTTTTTGTTCAGAATGTTCCCATGTCACAAGCATGGCCCAAGCAATAGACTTCCCACCTTCACCTTTGTGACAAGATGTTTACTCTGATCCTGGGCATGTTGACTCTGAAATACATTCTCCTGGGTCCAAATGGGAGTACTGAGAAGTAAGTATGCATAGGAGTGCAGGCTTAATTGCCAACTTCCTTTAACCTGCTAAGAGCTGAAGATCGCAGCGACCGTGGATGAAGCCTTTTCAATAAATATCCCCCTACAGCTTGTGGCCATGAAGCCAAATAAGAAGCCTTCACAATTTGATGCCAGATAAAGCCCAGTATACATATATAGCAGTCTACCAAGTGTTAAGACCCTTCTTTTCACTACTTGTTAGGAGCTCTGAATACTGAAGTCACAACCCATCACCGGTGCTGTGTTCTCATTCTGCTTTAACGCAGGCCTTGGTTAGCCTTGCAGCACACCTGGTTTAATGCCACTGATCAAGGAAAGGTCTGTAGGTCAGTGACACAGCATCTCCTTTGCAATGCAGCAGGTCCCAGGTTCAATCCCTGGCATCTCCAGGTAGCGCTGTCTCCTGTCTGAAGTCCTGGAGAGTTGCATACTGAATTTTCTATCTTCCTACCCAGAAGTACACCTATTTCACATGTTGCAGCTTCATCATACTAGCACAAGATTGAGCACCTGTGAGGCTGATTCTTATTAATGACCTGCTTGCCCAAAATTTGCATTCAGTCTGAGTTAAATATATACTCATCACATCTAGCTATTCCAGTGGTGGTCCCTCCAATTTTAACCTGGCTCTTTTAAAGGAAACTATGAAGAATATTCTTAGGGCTTTGGAGAGCTGACAGATCTTGTGAAGCCTTATTACTTGGTCACAACAAATCTTAAGTCCCAGAACATTACAGATGTGGAAATAAGTGTTACAATTATTTTGTCATTGAAGTCTAGTGGGTTTTTTTTTAATATTTAAGAAAAGCCTTTCAAAAAAGGTTGAAGCTTTAGAATGGCAGCACAATATATGCAGACCTAGAAAGAGCAACTCACCCTCAATAACAAGGAACAATAGAATAAAGGGTTGGTAAGTAGTGTGTCCGAAATGTCATCGTACCTAACCAAATCTCTGCTGCTGAATTCTCATATCATGCTCCTACCCATTATCGCACATGATTCAGGTTGTAAGAATACCACAAGCAGTAAAAGCAGAACAGAAGAAAGTGACAGAGAAGTCTAAAGACTTAGACTACGGTAGCTAAGTCCCTGAGTCCCTGTCAGGGGGGAAAGGGTGGGGAATGAATGAATGATAGTCAAGTCACATGCTGTTCCTATGGTCACATGCGATGTTGGCACTGGAAGGAAGGGTAAATGTCCACATGGCAAATGTGTTATGGATATTGTGGCATAAACCAGCACAAAATGTGGAATGCTCCCCTATCAGATGCCAAGGAAATAAACAACTATTTGGCTTTTAGAAGACATCTCAAGGCAGTCCTGTATAGTTTTTTTATGTTTGATGTTTTATTGAGTTTTTAGTATTTCGTTGGGAGCTGCCCAGAATCGATCTAGCCCCTACTACATCAGAATCCTCACTTTGAGTTTTACCCAGTTACAAATATTCAATCTGTTGGGATAGGATGACACACAGTCCCTATCCAGGCACTGATGTGTGCTCTCATCTCCCCCTACTAAGACATGAAAGTAAATATGAAATACATGCCACAGACTGAGATTGAGATAAATAGCTTTCAGCAGGCCAGGGCAATTATTCATAATGGCCTAATGTCCAATTTTCTATTTTCCTACATGAAAAATGAGAGTCCTCTGAGCTTTTGGCTATTCCTGGCCAAGTCAGAGTTGATTCTTCCTGCCGTGGTTTGCCACTGAAGGATTTCTGGCTAATCTCCAGACCCATTCCAACTTAGCTGCAGGGAACAGATGTTTCACTTCATTCCTTCATCTCTCACCTGGAAGATAAGAGCAGTTCTGGTGCCCATAATCAAGCTGTTGCCTGCCAGCAGAATAATGATGGCATAAGGGAGGTATGTCAGTGCTCATCAAATAAAACCACTGAATTGTTTTACACTGTTTCCCCGTAACACACACACACGTATGAAAATGTCTGCAACAAATTCTTTCAGTCATCTAGAAAATTCAGCTATTTTGCTATGATCTGTATATTTCATCATTACAAAGAGAATATGAAATCTGGAGCTGACAGATTTAAAAGAGAACAAACTCAGATTTGTCCCAGTTTCCCCATTGTTCCATTTGTTTCCTATAGCATGGGACAGTTGCATCCTTCCTTTGTCTCCAAAAAGGGAGCTTTGATAATGTTCTCCTTCTAGCTTTCATAATTCCTGCTATTACAACATTATGGTGTCTTCGGCCACAGGATGCTTTAGCTGAGATTCCTGCATTGCAAGGGGTTGGACTAGATGACCCTTGGGTCCCTTTCAACTCTTGCTAAACTGGAAGTAGTGGGAAGAGAGAGGTTTTTCTGCCACAGGAACCTCTGAAATTCAATGGCCAGTTTAAGGGTCATTGGACATATGATGGATAAAAAACATATACAAAGTGTGTGCTTTTCAACACCAGGTCAGTCAATTTGTCCATCTAGCCCATTGTTGTCTCCTATGACTAGTAACACCTCTGAGGGTCACAGGCATGCAGTTCTTCCTGACCATATGTCAGGGACTGAATTTGGAATCACTTGGTCTATCACAGAGCTAAGGGCCATTCCTCATTTTTTATTAGTATAAACATCCATTTTCTTATTGGAACAACCCTATGAAGTAGCTTAGGCTGAAACATAGCAGTGACCTGTAGTCACACAGTGAGGTTTTGAACCTTAAGTCTCCCTGATCCTGGTCTGATTCCCAGAGCAGAAAGATCAGTCTGCATGCACAAATGAAAGTTCTTCAAACATGGCATGTGCCCTCACAAGCAGACTTTATTTTGTGTACATTCTTCCTCCATAACATGCAAAGTGGGCATCAGTGTTCCAAGATACATAAGATTGCTGTTAAATAAATATAATAACCATATCAGTGTTCCAAGATACATAAGATTGCTGTTAAATAAATATAATAAGTATAATAACCACCTGAAGGATGGGTTTATAGGTGTGCTGCTGCTGAATTTCTTTGATACAATAGGAGCAAGTTCCGGTATGCCTATCCTTGATCTTGCCTTGCATATACCTATGGTCATGCAGAGGGAATTAGCAGAGAAGTCTGGCACACAAAGTTACACGATCATAGCAATTTCCCACAACCACATAGCAGTTTTTGGAAACCATGATTGTAGGAATTAGTGCAACCCAGCTCACCAGCGTACAATTGTGTTTTCTCCTTATGAATACAGGAGTGTGTCCTCAATATCATTGTGCAGCAGCCTTCACACAATAGCCTTCATAATGACATTTTTGCACTAATGCGCTCTAGCAAGGCTTCTCCAGGAAGTATTCTCTCTCTTTCTCCATTCAGTTGACTAGCAATGCCTTTTGTCCAGTAATTGAATTGAATCAACTCCTGGACAGCCCCATCATTTGAGTGCTCTGAAGATGTATTACACTAATATATCGTCAGAATGACAGTGCTATGATGATACATTAGTGTAATACATCTTCAGAGCTTTAGTGCTGTCCAGAAATAATAAGGATTGTATTGGATAGAGTTCAGTTACGGTACGTGCATGTGCGTGCGCGCCCCCCTCCCCCACATACACAGAGAGAGAATCAGAACCAAAATTTGCTAATGGGGAGGCGATTCCTCCAGGATGGAAGAGCAATATAGCTAATCCCGAAGCACAGGCTGGCGATAACACTGACCTGCAAATGTTTAGTGTTATTACGGGAATTTTATGCTGTGTTGCAATTATGCTCCCCAGCACACTGTTATTATTCTGTCCCTTGTTATTTTCAGCTGTAGCCCGTGCGTCCTCCACACCTCTGCGATTCAGATATGCTTGGTGTATTTTAATTTTAGCCATTTACAAAGAAGTCATTGTCAGCTTTTCCCTCTTCCTTTACATGTGTTGCATTTGTTGTATTACAGCACCTTGCTTTGTGGCGGGAAAACAAAGCAAAACCTTGAACCTCTTTGGTAACATCATAAAAGTTTTTACATGTTGCGAAATAGTTCCCGAAACTGCTTTTTCATACATTCGTCTGTGGGTTTAGGGTCAAATATACTTGCCATTCAGCGCTTAGGAAGGCTCTCCTTGCAGAAAAAGGAAGGCTTTTATTGGTGGCAGGCATTATTAGCGCACTACACAGAGGACAAAGAGATTCATGCAGGAAGAGGAAGTGAAGTGCTGCAATCTCTTCTTACAGGGACTCATAGGCACATCACAGAAACTGAAAGGCTGCTTTGCAGATAGGGCTCCATCAGTGCTTTTTTTCCTTTTTGGGGGGTAACTCAAGAGTACGCAATACTGACACCTCTCTTTTTTTGGTTAAAAAGTGTGGCACTTACTGTAAGAACTTCATGGTGAGTTCCGGCACCTATTTCCGGCTAACAGATTGAGGTTGAATCCTGACAAGACAGAAGTACTGTTTGTGGGGGGCAGGAGGCGGGCAGGTGTGGAGGACTCCCTGGTCCTGAATGGGGTAACTGTGCCCCTGAAGGATCAGGTGTGCAGCCTGGGAGTCATTTTGGACTCACAGTTGTCCATGTAGGCGCAAGTCAATTCTGTGTCCAGGGTAGCTGTCTATCAGCTCCATCTGATACAGAGGCTGAGACCCTACCTGCCTGCAGACTGTCTCGCCAGATGGTGCATGCTCTGGTTATCTCCCGCTTGGACTACTGCAATGCGCTCTACTGTGGAATGCCCTCCCATCAGATGTCAAAGAGAAAAAGAGCTACCAGATATTTAGAAGACACCTGAAGGCAGCCCTGTTTAGGGAGGCTTTTAATGTTTAATCGATTGTTTTATTTTTCTGTTGGAAGCCGCCCAGAGGGGCTGAGGAGACCCAGCCAGATGGGCAGGGTATAAATAAATAATAATTTTCTTGGGCGGGGGAACACTGGGCTCCACTACTGTATTTCTGACACACCAAGATCCTCAATCTCATGTTTCATGTTGAAGAAGCAGGATATGACATAGATTCCTTGCAGGGAGACCACAAATCAGCATACAAACTAATCTACTTCAGTTTCTTGGCCTGGCTTCATGGGAATGAGCAGTGTGACGGTACAGGAAGTTAAAATCCCAGGCAAATTGCTTCTCCTCTGTGCCCGCTGCCGCCGCACAAACCTTGGCCTCCTCTTCTGATTTGTCTGGAGAGAAACAAACCATAAGACTGGATTCAAGCGATGTGGCAAGGGAGGCCACTGCTTGTTTCCTAGCAGGAGTAGAGGAAGAGTAAAGCGACCATAATTTCAATACACTACTCAGTTAGCTATAGTTACACTACTACAGTTACACTACTACAGTGAGCTATAGTTCAACTATGGTTAATGTAACATGCAAACCACATTACTGTATCCGTGATGAAATAACAACATCTCCAACTGGAGAGGTACTTCAGGGCACAGAACCCTAGAATTTTGAGTCAAAATTACCTTACCACTTCTACAATTGGGCATTAAGTTACTAGTTCTCAGTGTCTGATACAGACACGCTTCATAAAGGAGGTCATTCCACAGCTTAGGGGTATCCACAGAGAAGACCCTGTATTGTGCCTCCACTCCGCAAACCACAGCTTGACAGAACTGGCAACAAGGGCCTTGCCAGCTGATTTTAACTGATTTTATCTGGTCGACTGCTGTGAGAACAGGATGCTGGATAGTTGGGCCCTTGGGATGATCCAGCAGGTTTCTCTTCAGTTCTTATGTTGACACCCGGGCAGTTTGATATGAATAATTTTAACATCCTCAGTGATGCTTAAGAGCTAGAGCTATTGGAAATAATAGGACTCAATAGGCTGAAAGGGTAACAACTATATTGATTTCAATGGGTCAACTCTCCACTCTGACACGATTCTTGATAAATTCTGCACTTCTCCATTCTGCACTTTTCTATGGACAGCTTTCACTTCTGCTTTGGGTGAGACTAAAGGCATGGCAACCAAGTGAACCCGGGATTTAGGTGTGAACTACATATGCCTAATCATTCCTTCTTATCTTCCCTTTCCTATACCTATACCTCTATCTACTATTATTAAATGCATGGTAAGGTTAGAAACCCTTGAGATCTGCAATGGGCAGATTGTACCAGCAGTGATATACCTTTTACTCATTCATACAAAGAGGAGTCTTAATTTCTCTAATAGGCATTGATCTCCCCCTTGAACTTGCTATCGAATTAACGATGAGCCTGATTTAGCATCAAATAGAAATCTTGCAGTCTCCTTTACATGAATGGGGGCAAATGCTAAACACCGTGTGTGTGTGTGTGTGTGTGTGTGTGTGTGTGTGTGTGTGTACAAAATTTTGTGTTACAGTGACCTGAGTAAACTGCTTCTAAAAATATCATTTTCATTATAAACAGTGGTGATTACTGTGCACAATTTGGTTCCATATAAAACATGTCATATTATTTTGGACACATTAACAGCATACATTGAAAGCACTTTAAACAATCATACATTTAAAGCACTTTAAACAGTTCCGCCAAAGAATTCTGAGAGCTGCAGTTTGTTAAGGGTGCTAAGAATTACAATTCCCAGACTTGGCTGGCAAGAGGGATTGGTTGCTAAACCCTCTGAGAATTATAGCTCTGTGATGGGAATAGGGCTCTCCTAAGAACTCTCAGCGCATTTAACGAACTACAGCTTCCAGAATTATTTGGGGGAAAGCCATGACTGTTCAAAGCAGCATGGTGCTTGTGGCCTATGCTTGGATACCACCACCAACTCCTACCAAACACACACATGTCCATCACTTTAAAATTAATATTTTACAAGCCCTCAAACAAGGCCAGTTCTCTAGTCAAGCTATACACAGCTGGTTTATTATTCCAATAATTTAACCTGCTCATCTTCTAGGCCAGGCATGTCAAACCTGCGGCCCTCCAGATGTTTTGGCCTACAACTCCCATGATCCCTAGCTAGCAAGACCAGTGGTTGGGGAAGATGGGAATTGTAGTCCAAAACATCTGGAGGGCCGCAGGTTTGACATGCCTGTTCTAGGCCATAGGTTCCCTCATCTGACAACAACGCCCTTCAGTTGTTTGCACAGACAACAAAGGACTGCCCCTAAGGACACTGAATGGACGCCGAAATCAGGTATTAAGAATTGAATGGACTGGAAAAACATTTCAAAAACCCCTAACACATCAGGGAACACTTGGTGAGAGAAGCATTAGATGAATTACATTGCAGAGGAGGAATATTTGCTTTTCTCTCGTGCCATTTCTGATCATACTGTCATTCATGCAGGATTAATATACATTATTGTACATTAATGTGTATTATTGCTCCTATCACCACCACATATTTGGTGTTAATCGGAAAAGGCTGTATGCCCACAGGATGTTTCCTCATAATCAGGGACACTGGTGGGTCATAGGGCTCCTTCAATCTTTAGCCGTATGCATATGGGGCTCTCATTCTTTTAATGCTTTACAGAAAAGGAGGCAAGTTTATGCTCACTTAGGTACATTGGAAGTCCAACCAAACTGATAAGATGGGAATAAACGAAAGACAAGAGACATAAAAAGAACCCATCCAGAAAGCTAAAGCTGGAGTGAAATATGAGTGCAAAAGGTCTTAAGTATCGTTCTCCAGGCCCATTAACCCATTTCACAATTAAAGGCCTTTTCCTGTTTTGTAAAGCAGGAAAAGGCCTTTAACTGGAGGATTAATTCGTATCCTTTAGCTTCCTTCCTTCCCTTTGTCTAAGTCGGTCTTCATGCACCGGTTAATTAGACTTATTGGCAATTAAGTTCTCATACCATGATAAAGAGCCAGCCTTTAAGGTGCTACAGGATTCTGTGACTCTCCCCACACCCTACTCTCCCAGTCTGACTAAGGCATTCTGCTGAATTTTGTTTATTCGTTGTATTAGTGGAGTTAAGCTTTCAAAAGGCAGAGTGCTAGTGAGTTACAGTCATACCTCGGTTTAAGTACGCTTCAGTTTGAGTACTTTCAGTTTAAGTACTCTGCAGACCTGTCTGGAACGGATTAATCCACTTTCCATTACTTTCAATGGGAAAGTTCACTTCAGGTTAAGTACGCTTCAGGTTAAGTACGGACTTCTGGAACCAATTGTGTACTTAAACCGAGGTACCACTGTATAGGGGAAAGCGCCATATCTACAAGAATGGCTCAGCAACTGAATGAGCTGTCCGGGGCTTTATTCACATTACCTTTATCACAGGGGAAAAACAACAACAACCCAACTACTTGAAAGGATGCTGCATGTTGGAACACCATTCTTGCCACTCTGGTGCATAAAAACCACTCCATGATACTTAGATCTGATTGTTTGGAGCTTCTTGATGCCAGCACCATACAGTCCCAGAAGCAACTGGGGATTATGTGGAGATGGTACATAGGATCAGAAGGGCAAAACAGTGACCAATTGCACATGTTATATTGAGATAGAGCTAAACCACCACACCTGGAGGCCATTTCAACATGCACAATAAAGGTAAGTAATGTGTAAGCCAGTTTGAAGAGAAATTGCAGTAGCTCATTCCCTGGAGGCTTTGAGAAGGTTGGAGAGCAAGCGCTGCAATGCAGCTCCTCTGACTTAACATTTCTAGCTCTTGCTTTCAAAAAATGGAAAGTATAATAATCATGCTGTGCATACAAGTGTTGGGAGGCAGAATTATGTCTCAGACAACCCCAAATTCTTTTAAGATTCCAGTTTCATTCTTCAGCTATTGATGTTGCACTTTGCTCTTAAATGTCAGAACAAAATAACTAATACCTGCAATTTATTCAGATGACATTTCAACAATATAAGATTTTCAGATTACAAGCTTCTGTTCCATGTTCCTTCTAGTGTTACACTAAATGTGTAGATTTGGCGGATTTACATAATAGCTTTAGATAATGAATATTTATAATAATGAATGAATTTACATAATGACTGCAAGTTAAACATGCCCCATTAAAACTCATGCTCTAATTTATGTACTAAGTTAAAATAACTTTACAGTTTATTTTCATTCATATTAGACTAACAGTTTTTCCTCAACAAAAAGCAATGTGCCAACCTCTGCCAAGTGGAAACTATACAAAGTGGTTATTTCCCCCCTCTTCAAACTATACTACATTTTATAGTTTGCACTGTGAAGTGCTGATTCCATGGCCGTATACACATTGCTATTTACTCTAGCTCCAGTGTACTCCCGCCAGAGGTGTTTGAAGCCAAGTACACATGATTTCAGCGGCAATCCATATCAGTGTGCAATCTCATGAATAGTGGGGCAACTAAACATGTAATGTGCATCAGATAATATGTAAACATGCCCATCCCTCTCTCTGCAATGTGAAATTGTAACTTGAAATGCAGCGAGGAGCAATAACCTTGCTGCATTTTATGATGCTAATATGAACATAGCCTGTGTCTAATCAACATTGTGGGACTTACTTCTGCATGAACATGCATATAATTGTACTGAAGCGGCTTTATGAATGTGGAACACTACAAAAAGAGAGACTGTATTGACCCTCATACTAGGTAGAAAAATGGCACGAATTCGTACTGACCCAGACCAATGGTACATTACCCCAGGTATGCCAACTTAACCTGACCATACCATACCAGCTCTCGATATCTCCAGGCAAAGCCCCCCTTTTAGCCTCCCCGGGCCTCTACCCTAGCATAATTTTCTCTGTGGTAGAGGGTGACCCAGGATTTCAGCCATAACAGATTGCCAAGCAGTCACCCAAAAAAGCTCTCTAGTAACGCTGATACAGTAACATAGGTATTTTGAAGCCAGAGCCTCAAACAAGGCATGAAATATACTGCAGGTGCATCTTTTCTTAAACAATAGCCTCCTTGCCATAGTCTCAGAGAATAGTTTACAGGTGTACTTCTTACATTTATTTTGTCAAGCTTGAAATCACCCTCATGATCACACCTCGTTGACACAACATGAGCGTCTTATCCCTCCCTGGAGTGAGATCCACCAGCATTTCTGTGCTAGAATGTACATGGTTAAACGTAACTGGAGCACTCTCTGAGGCCTTATTTTAAATGAATGATTCTGTTTCTAGTTAATACTTATGTCCAAATGGAACACTATTCAGTTAAGTGTAATCAATTCATTCATTTTGTTCATTCATTAAAATGTAATTCAAGTGTTCTATGGATCTGCATGGCTGCAGTTGTGCAAATGAAACTAAATATTATCTCTACCGAAGAACTGAGACATCATGACCCCTATCTGAGTGACTTGTCTAGGGAAGACCATAGCAGAATCATAGAACTGTACAGAGTTGGAAGAGACCCAAAGGGTTACTTCGTCCAGCTCCCTGCAATGCAGGAAACTCAACTAAAACATCCATGGCAGATGGCCATCCAATTCATAGAATCAGAATTTTTTAATTCTAAGTTCTTTTTTGCACCAGGCTTTGATTGGTGGAACTTGGGTTCTAGTAGATCAAAGGTGTGAAGTCTGTTGTCTGTGCACCTTGTCCCTTTATCACTATAGTCCTACTTCTGATCCACTAGGCTTCATCCTCCAGGCTCCACCCAAGTACCAGAATTAGCCCCTTTCCTGTTTAATTTATTTATCAGGGACATGAGGGCACCCTTAGCCGAATCCCAACTAGTCATCCATGCCCCCCCGCCTGGCAAATTATAGATGTCCATTGCTGTTATACGCGGACGATGCCGTGATTCTCTCTTTCTCGAGAGTTGGACTTAGGAGGGCCCTTAAAATTTTTACTTCATATTGTAAATCAAATTTTCTCACTATAAATCAAGCCAAATCAAAGGTTTTAATTTTTTCAAGAAGTCGGAAAACCTATAAGTGGGAACTGGAGGGGAAACCTATTGAACAGGTTCACAAATTTCAATATCTGGGTGTCTACTTCCAGCACAACATGGGCTGGAAAGCACATATCGCATATACCCTAAATAAGGCCAAAGCTCTCTCGTTCGCACTGTTGCGCTTTTTCTTCTCTGATGGAGCTCTTCATGTTCCATCAGCCTTAAAGGTATATAACGCTAAAGTGATCGCGACAATGGCCTATGCTGCCCCATTATGGGGGGCCTCTGTAAACCTGATGTCCTTGGAGACGGTCCAAAATCAATTTCTGAGAAGTTTGTTAAAACTGCCCCAGTGTGTGAGCAATTCAGCCATTCGTTTAGAACTAAAAATCCCTTCTCTAGAAAACGCACTATGGAGACGTATTTTTTGTTATTGGCTGTCCTTGCGACACAGACTTTCAAAACTCTATCTCATTCAATGTCTCTGGCGAGATGAATTCGCTAGCCCATGGGCAGAGAAGATACACACAAAAATCGTGTCCTATGGACTGTCTCCATCGGACCTATTGGAACTAGACCTCGCCTCGGCCAAGAGAATACTTATGCAAAAACTAGATGAGTTTGACCTCCAACAAAATGTCATAATGGGAAGTGGTACATGTTCACCGCTGAATCTTGGTATACGGCTCACACCGCAGATTCCATCTTATTTGTCATCTTTATCCGTTGCGGCTCACAGATTTGCTTTTACTAAAGCAAGATTTAACGTTTTTCCATCCAACGTTATGGGCAATAGGTTTACTAAAGGACAAATTTCAGCATTATGTGCATGTGACAACAAAACTGTAGAATCTCTCCACCATATATTATTTTGTTGTCCTTTGCACACAGACTCCCGGACCAGATTTCTATTTCCCTTAATAACAGAAAGTTTGACTGAGAACTTGGAGTCTCAGTTAACATATCTGCTACAAGACAGCGACTCTAGCAGAACACTGCTAGTAGCAAGATATTTGGTTACAGTTCTCTCATACAAAAGGAAAAATGGTTTACTTCATGATTATTGAAAATCTGTTTTATTACCCAATTTATAGTGGAAATTGTCGAAACAAATGTACTGTTCCATCTATTTTAGCCAAGGAATTCTTGCAAATTATATCTGCCTATATGTATTGATTTTTTAAAACTTTATTTACTCTTGCTTTATTTTATCCTGTCTTGCCCAGTGTTTTTGTACATTGTGTTGCATAAGATTATATTGTGGGCCTTTGGCCGAAATAACAATAAAGTTCAAGTTCAAAGTTCAAGTACCAGAATTTTGACTTTTAGGAAGTGGTAACCCTGCCCAGGTCACAAATATTTGCAGGTGAAATCTCGCCTTTCCTTTTTGAAGGATGCTATAGCAACAGCTGCATGCTATGCATTCAGGAATGTAACAGTGCCCCCAACTTATTTCTTTTTAAAAGGTAAGTGTGTTCTGGGTGGGTTGGTTTAGAGTGGAAAGTGGGGAGAGAACATTCAGTCAATTCCCTACCCACCAGATTTCTTTTCCTTCCAAATGTTCCTATTATACTTTTTGCAGTAACAGAGTCTTGAATTCTTTTTCTTAGGAGATTGGGCAAACATCTCTATAATGCCTTAGGGAGTAGGTGTCCTGCCCTAGGACAGGGGACCAAACTCAGTGGCCTGCTGTGGCCTTTTTATAGGTTTTAATTGTTTCCACAAGTTTTCATGGGATTATACTTATTCAGGCTGCAGATTGAGGGTAGCATATTGGAACACTCACCCAAAACTTCCCTGTTATCCTAGCTCTCAACATGCAGGGGTATCTTTAATGAAAAGGATCCAGATATCCATTCTAAAGCTGTACATTCCAGGAACTCCTAAATATTTGAATCAGACTTTATTGGTTCAGCACCATCTGGCATTAACAAGTGTTTAACTTGCATTTATCTCCGCTGATTATTCCCAGTGGCTGATTACCAGAGAACATTTTTCTTCTTTAGAACATTCATGCATCAACCAATCATTCAGAATGCAAAAGGAGTGGCCACGACTGGGAAGGATCCAGAGTTGTTCCTTGTGGATCTTTTCTGCACAATCCTAATTGATTTTGTTATCCAAAGGTAAATTTTTTTGTTTCAATTTACCTAAGTAGTCCCAATTCTCGTACAATGTAGACAAATAGAAGTTTTTATGAAGACATCATTCATCAAAGGATGCCATCTCATGGGAGTAAGCTATTCATATCTAATCTCTTGATCCAAAGAGTTGGCAACATTCATCAGCACCATCACCTGTTTACTCAGAAGGAAGTCCCAGTGTGTTAAATGGGGCTTACTTTCTAGTAAGTGTGTTTAGGATTGAAGAAAAGACTCAAGTTACTGCCTTGATATATCTTATGAAAGAGCAGTTTATAAATATTTCAATATATAAATAAATCCTGTGCTGATTTAATCAGAAATTCAGCTGGGGGGGGGCATTCCAAATTTCTCTTTGCACTGAAATTGCAAGGTGGCAGCAAGGTTCTGCTAATGTCATTTTCACAATGCAACTCAAGGCCCTGTGTCGCCTTTTAGGAGAGTTCACGTCCTAGGCTCCCACTTTGAAGACTCCCCAAGGTTCCCAACACAATTTTGTTTGACATTTAGTTAAAGACCACCTTTATGGAGTAACTGATTTTTCTACTCCCTTGGTGGTCACTTAAAAAGATTTAATTGTTGCTCTTTTAAAGGTCACTATTAGTAATTCTTTCAAGCCCTCCACTATAAAGCAAAGTGCTGCTTAGCCTTTCTTGTAGGCATGCTAGGATGTGGCTCCAGCGCCTACATCCATATGTGGCTGATTTACTATCTAAATATTGTCTAACTACCGGAATAAGCTCTTAAACCCAACACAAACTCTCTCCCCTTGAAGCTGCAGTCGGTGGCCATTTTGTCAATGCTATTCATCTAACACAGAGGTGGCCAATGTGGTGCTCTCCAATACCATTCATGGCTGATGGGAGTTGTAGTCCATCAGCACTGACTATCCCTGATCTAGCACAGGAAAGCAAGAGAAGAAAACATCAGGGTGGAGTCTGTTAAATAGCTAAAAAGCCATGTGGGTTGTTGTGTGCCAGTGTAGGGTGGAGCATGAACAGATGAAAGCTAGAAACTAACTTCAGATCTCTTGCCTGAGGCACTCAAACATGGGGGATAAAGCCTTGAAAATGTACAGTTTCCCCCCTTTCTCATTAACCAGTTGCACCTTTCCACAGGGCACTGATTTTGGCAGGAACTCAAAGCCAGAAACTGTTAACAACGAAACGAAACGAAACACACACACACACAAACGAATTGAAACGAAACACACATGTATGCGCACACACAAACACACATATATAACATTTTAAAGCTAATAGCTTCTCTCGGACTGCTGTCATTGATATCATGGACTTTTGCCACCAGTATGACGCAAGTAGTGATTTTAATCAAATTCTGTAACGTATTTCAAATTCTGTAACAAATTCTGTAACAAATTTCTTGGCTCCTGAACAACCTGGCACTTGGAATTTATATTAGACTTGTATCTAACTTAAAACAGCAGCAGCAGCAACCCAAAGCACACACAAACACACCAAAACCACATGCACATTGTGACAAAGAATCAAATCAAGTGGATTTTGAGCATACCTGATGGAGAAATATGTCTCCAAGAAATGGAAGGGTCTGGCTTCCCTGTAGCCAAGCAGGCCAGTGTGACGTTACTTCCTTCATTCACCACAATGTCATTTGAGATATGACTTATCTTTGGAGAAACTGAAATGACACAATAAAACACAGTTAAAGATTTCCTTAAACTGGGAAAACACTAGAGATGCCATCAAAGATGCAATATTGATATCGTCAGAATCCAGCTTCATCCCAAACAAGTCACCCTTGCTCCGCAATGCACTATGCAAGGTTAAGTTCACATGCCCATTTTCTATAGTGAAATATCTCTACAAAGTAACACCTCTGAATACACACTGAGGAATATGTTTCCTTGAATTGTTTTTAGTTTATACAACATTCAGGCTGCAATTCTAAACACACTTGCCTGGAAGTACGTCCCACTGAACTCGGCAAGGAATGCCTTTGTAAATGGCACTGAATTTTGGAGCATCACTATAAAAAACCTAGTAGGTTAATATTCCATTTATATTTCATCTTTCTTCACCCATTATATCATTGCAACAACCCTGAGAGATAAGAACATATGAGAAACGCTCAGACCAATGGCCTATCTTGTCCAACATTCTATTCTTACAGCCAGCCAGATTCCTATTGGAAGCCAAGAAGCTGAACTTGACTGCTATAGCACCTTCTGTTATGTTTGCCATTGACTAGTATTCAGAGGCACATTTCTCCTTACACTGAAAGTAATATATATTCTTCATAACAAGAAGTCACTGGGTAGCTTAGACCAGCACTGGATTTAGGGTAGTGCCGGTGGTTTCCCCAAACAGAGCGCCAAGCCGATGGAGTGCAAAATGATGATGATGATGATGATAGTAATAATAATAATAATAATAATAATAATAATAATAATATCTAAATTTATACGTTCTTAATGGTTATTTGGCTTGTTATACTATGTATCTTTCCACCATTAAACTCCAGAAGTTGGTTTACAATAGTAAAAAAAATAATACAAACAAAAGTCCTAAATCTAATACCAATTCATTTAAAATAAAACAATCCAACACAATAAATCAAATGAAGAGCAACATAGGCAACAGCATCATCTTCACAGACCTGCTAATCCGGGAAAGATTTGGCTTGTTACAGGAAGACTGCAAAGGAGCTTATCCCTTTGATTTCCTGAGGATGAGCATGAGCACTTCATAAAGCAGGTGCCACTGTCAAGAAGGCCTTGTTCCTTGCCAATTAAAATTGTGGCAGTCATGTTCTTTGCAGACCTCCACAATTAAACTGGCCTTCAATCTTACCCAAGTAACTGATATTAACCTGTTTCAAGTGATTTGAAGGCTGTGCTGTGCAACTATTTCTTTGCAATAAACCCCCCTGCACCAATTATTCTAAGTTTAGTGCACTGCTTGCGAAGAGATATTACTATGGGGACCAATTTATGAAACATTGTGTTTTTGGGGAACCCAAATGTCAGTTCCAACCAATGAACCAGATATGGAACTCCTGAATCTGAACAGCTTTGTCCCCTCCCTCCTGTCTTCACCACTCTGCTTCCCTCGGTCTCTTGTTTAGCCTCTTTGGAGAACCAAGTTCTGCAGCAAAACCTTTCCTGAGCCACTTAGCCTCTCCTTAATTGCTCTTCTACTGCCGCCTGAGTTATTCCCACTGTACCTGCATCACTCACTTATTAATCCCTCACGAATATCCCCAGCCCTTTGGTTTTTGCATCAGATTGCAAACCCTCTAGATAGGAATGTATGTGTGATATCTTGTACAATGTTGAAGTGAATGATGAGAAACTCACTTGCTCCCCACAATTACACTCATGTCAGAATGACTCATAATATGTCAAGCGATTTGGTTTTTTTCCAGTAAGCAAAAACATAAAGCAAGAACTGGCAAAGTACCTGGAAATGATCATTATATGTCAGTAGACCCAGAGCTTCCTCTTTCAGAGTGTGCATTCGGAACACCCGCCCACCACTCCCTACTTTTAGGGCTTTGTTGCGCTTGACATGCTGTCATGGGTCATCTGTTGTTGGGACAGGGGCATGGCAGGAATTTTTCCCCCTTGGCTGATTGGCTGGTGCCATTTGGGTTTCGCGCACCACGTAGCAAGTCGTCACAACTTGTAAGGTTGCGGATAGGCACTGGTTCAGGTGATAGGGATGGGAGAACGCTCTTGCCACCCCTATATGAAGGGAATTCCGTTAAAGGAATCCAGGGACTCAAATTGTTTGCTCAACCCTGTGAGGGGGTTGTGCCCGTGCCTGAGTCCAGGGAGACATCTGGGTGGCGGACATAGCCTGTTCCCGGCTTTCCACCTATCCAGGTGTTCACCCTTGGCTGACCTATGTTGGTGCACTGGGTCAGCGCTACCTGCAAGGGTGCAGGAAGCTAGTCGAACCAGAGCCTATGCAACCACTCACTTCCTGTAATCAATAAAGTTGTGGCTTAAATTCTGCCAAAAACCTAACCAAAATTTGAGTCATGTGTGGTTATTTAGGGGGGAGGTCTCTGGGTCTGAACATGCAACACCTGCTCCAGATACTACCTCTTGCTACTTATGGATTCTAGTCTTTCTTGCATGACTCAGAAATACTCTGGTTCTGCATGCTCACATTCACATTGATTTTGAATGGAAGCTAGGTATCACGAAAACAGCCACATTGCGGTGACAGGTTTCTGTCCCTTATCAGGCAATTCAATATCAGGAAGGATTGTGTACCTCTTAAGCCACATTAGCGCCATATATTTAAAGCACTATGGTGCTACTTTAAACAGTCAGAACAGAGACTTCTGGGATCGCACTATCAACCATAACTACATCTCCACCTTGTATATTTTAATCTGAGTCAGAAAATTATGTGGGGCCTTGTAATGCCTTGTTAACGATGATAAAAGAACACCAGAAGCTTTAGCAAGCCTTGCTGGCATTTCTAGTTGGTGTTTAATCATAGCAGTTGTGGTTGGTATTTTAGCAATTGTAACAGGAGCCTCTAATCCTTATTACGTAACTTGCCGCTTTGAAGTTTAGCAGTCTGTCCTCACCTCAACCAGGAACTGCCCGTTTGTCTTTTTCACCTATCATTTATGAATTCTAGAGTTGGAAATGCCTCCCCCGAAATCTCAAGGGGATGACAAGATTAAAACTCAAATTGTTAGTAATCATGTTTTGGCGTGGTTCTGATGCTTTGCATGTTCATTCAGGGGACAACAAAACAAAACAAAAGCCCTGTAATGATATGTATCGGGTCGCACTGGTCAAACAGCTCTATAAAAATTACATAGTGGCAGAATCGATAAAAATAATTCCGACTAGCTCTCTTCACAAGAGCTGCTGCAAGACTGCACGGACGAACACCAATCAATTCGAGGCAGACTTCCAGGATGGAGGGAGCGCATGGAATGTTTATTGAACCTGGCCTAGGGACATCACATGCCTACCATTGCATCCTTGAAAAGCAACTCTTCAGCATTTTCTTTCCTTTTTCTTTTCTAGGTATATAAAAAGCAACTCTGCTTCTCACTAGCAAGGAGGGGATTCGCTCCAGATTGTTTCCAAGATACGGGAGGCAGTTTAAAACAAACAAAAACAAAAAGAAACACTTCCTGTTTATTTCTACAATACAAATTATTTTCATGTGGGCACAATTTCAGCTATTGATTTTCCCCCGAGGAGACTTAAGATTTTCAGTGCAGCATAACAGCGGATGACACAGTAAACACTCAAGAGGAATCATGCTGTGGGCAACATCACTTTGGAGCCCCTAGCAGCCCAGAGTTTAGATGGTTTGCAGGTTCAGGCAGGCAATCAGTGCTTTCAGCATGCAGAAACGTGGGCTATGTCTTATTTTCTTTACTGCCCCTACTCTATGCTTTCCACACAATGCAATATCTATGTTTCTTCTTCCTCTTTCTTCTTTTTAAAATTTGTAAACTGCCCTTCACCTAAAGATCTCAGGGCAGTTCACAAGATAAAAATACGAAAGGAGAACATAAAATACGTAACAAAAACAAACCAATAACCACCCTCCCACAAATACATTCAAAAGGCCATAGAACAGGCATCCCCAAACTTCGGCCCTCCAGATGTTTTGGACTACAATTCCCATCTTCCCCGACCACTGGTCCTGTTAGCGAGGGATCATGGGAGTTGTAGGCCAAAACATCTGGAGGGCCGCAGTTTGGGGATGCCTGCGAATGTGAAGCACCCCAAGGCCTGGTCACAGACAAACGTTTTTACCTTGCACCTAAAGATAAATAATGGAGGTTGCAGGCAAGCCTCCCTGGGGAGCGCATTCCACAAGCAGGGAGCTATCACAGCAAATACCCATTCTCGTGTTGCCACCCTCTGGACCTCTCATGTTAGAGGTACATGACAGACCCTCCAAGTGTCCCTATTTTCCAGAGACAGTCCCAGTTTCTGATTTGATCCCAGAATGCCCCACTTTCCCTTAGGTTGTCCCTATTTTCACCAAAGAAATGTTTGAAGGTATGCAGTTATCCGACCCCTGAGCCATCTGAAGGCAGCCCTTTATAGCAAAGTTTTCTTAATGTTTAATGTGTGTGTGTGTGTGTGTGTGTATGTATATATACTGGGGCAACCTAGTCAGATGGATGGGGTATAAATAGTAAAATTATTATTATAGAATAGGACACCCCTATTTTCATTGGAGAAATGTTGGAGGGTATGACATGATGGTCGTAGGGTCAAGGTTAGTTCATATGGGGGGAGGTGGCCCTTGAGGTATGGCCATCCTGAGCCATTGAAGGTTTTATGGATCAAAACCAGCGCTTTGAATTGGGCCAAGAAACTAATTGTCAGCCAGTGCAGCCAGGCCAGGATTGGTGTAATATGATCGAATCGTCTTGCCCCAGTGAGCAACCTCGCTGCCAAATTCTGCACCAGCTGAAGTTTCTGAAGTGTCTCCAGAGGCAGCCCCACATATAACATGCGGAGGAGGGGGAGGGAACTGCAAGGGATCCCCAAGAAGCAGGCATTCCAAAGGCCATAAAGAGCAGACACTATTTGGGAAGCGCTGACTCCATCGGCATAAAGGAAACTCTGTGCTGTGGCTTTGATTGAGACACAGTATCTGTTTATTGTACAGCTGTGATTCTAATCAAACAGTGTTGGCAGCGACTGCCTTGAAAGGCCACAAAGCAGCTCATCCACAAATGGGTGAAAAGCAAGCTGTATCCATTTGCAGCCAGCCAATGGGTTCTGCTCCAGGCGATTGGGACAATGTCTCTGTTTGGAGTGAGGGAAATATTTTGAATTTATTATACTTTTGAGTATAGTTTGTGAGCAAGCATCAGCATGGATAGTTTTTTAAAAAATGAAAATAATTGGGTTTAGAGCTCCAGAGGTTATACAACTGCACAGCAGATTGACAATCAACAGGTACAGTGTTTGGACTGTGCATCTGCTGAATTTCAGCCTGTTAGGCAGCAGTTATTTTATTTAATTTATTTTATAAGGCAGCGGGAAGGGGGAAAAAACCAATTAAAAGGAAGTTGGCAATCCTGGTCAAATGAATCAACCTGGATCGTATGATCACCTGAGGACTTTCTTCATGTGCCTCCCCCGTCCAGAGGGTGGCAACATGAGAGTGGACCTTTTCTGTGGAATGTTCACCCCAGGGAAGTTTGCCTGACACCTTCATTGCATATCTTTAGGCACCAGGCAAAAACATTTTCTTCTTCACCTAGGCCTTTGTGCTAATGAAACAATCTATGGCCTATACCTCTAAGGGTCCATTCCCATATTAGCTTTACAGCATGCTTTCCAGGGGAGGCAATGATAGTAGAAGAAGATTGGAACCTGTGGTCCCCAAGATACTGTTGGATTGCAACTCCTGTCAATCCCAGCCAGAATGGCAAGTGGGCAGCGAAGATGTGAGTTGGAGTCTAGCAGCATCTGGATGGCCACAGGTTCCCCATCCCTGAGCCAGAGTTTGTGCTTCACCCACATAGCCCAGAACGCCCAACATTGCTTTTGCAGTGTGGGAAGGAACTGGTCTGCAGAAGCTCCCAGACTTCTGAGGTCTGTAAACTCCTTGAGACGGAGAACTGCAAAGTGCACTGCATACTCACGGCACTATATGAATTATGGTCAAGAATGAAAAAAGTCTCTTAGTCAAGCGGCTGGGTTTATAACGATAAGGAGATAGCAGTCCAGAGACTTGAGCTGCCTGAAGAATACAGAAATTGGCCATCCCTGGCAGAACTCCAGAAATGCAGACAGAGAAAATGAAAACATGCATTTGGCATGTGAGTACGGGATGAGCAGATGATGCGAGGCAAATGTTTTGCAAGCGATGCAAATCAAAACTGCTGAAAATATAATTGGAATATCACACAGACGGTGCAGCCACATCCTTGGATTCTATGTTCCCTTTTTAGCTAGTCTTATTACCATTAGACATAACTTTATTAGTTCCCTGTCCCTGAACAAATACACCATCGGATACAAAACACAAACATTATTAAGAAGGTAATAGATACACACCCGTTGTAGGCCAACAAACACCTGCGACTGAAGTCAGCTGGGCTGGTACAAATCCCTGCATGAATTTTGCATGCCACTCAGACAGTGGGTTGTATCAAAGACTAGTTCTACTAAGGGGCTTATTTTACTTTACCTTTCTACTTTTCAGGCACAGCCTGAACTTTAAAGCTCTGGGCCCAAACACACTTTTTGTGTGTGCTCCAGAGGTCGTCGTCCCCCCCTGCAAAAAACCCATTATCTACCCCTGCAGCATAGCAAATGGCAATCTGCAGAAAACCTTAATGGACTTTTGTTGCAATTCTGCTTTAAAGAGTAGGTTTCCCTAGGGAAAGCTTTTAGGAGAAAAAAGAGCAGTCAGACACGGAGCCCTAAAGTGCAGGCCTGTGGTTGGAAAGCACAGGTCCAAAGGTAAGTGTGGATAAGTCCTCTAATTTCTATTAAAGTTGGCATTACTATCTTAGATTCATTAGTTTGAATTGGTGTACTCTGACTAGAATACAATCCAGAACTGGTAACAGAAACTTCTTTGTCTCTTTCTATTGCTAATTTACCCTCCTTGCCACTAACAATTTCCCATAGGGAGGGAAAGGCCAATTGACATGCTCTAAACCTAACCATTATCAGAGGTTAATGTACTATATTATGTGAAGGAACCCAACCCTCCAGTTTATAGCAAGAGTTAAGATGCTTAAAACTTCACTCATGGACCAAAACCACATGGATACAGATAGGGGATGCCAAAGCAACTGCCACCCCCATTTGTTAAAATGTACAAGCAGAGCAGAGAAAGCTTGAAAGCCTGACACAATTATGGTAGGGATGGATAGATGGGTAAATGAGTCTGTTTCCAGTCTATCACATGCATGTGTTCAGTACACCCAAAAGTCTGCTCCGTCCCATTTCTAAATTAGTCTGTAAATAAACATTTGAATTTAAGTACAGTACATCTTTATACATGCCATTTTACAGTGCAAAACTGTTATCCATGTCTGCACAGAACTAATTCTTCTTGACTTCAGGGAACTTATTCCTAGGTGTATAGGACTGAAGAGACACACACACACCTTTTCGAAAGTATTTTGATTCTATTGCTGTGAGCTTATGACTGCATCTGAACATTCAGAAGCATGGAAGGCAGGGAACAACTAAGACCCAATCCATGTATTAGTTCAGGAACAAATGTGCCGATTTAATATTGGTTTCTATCTGACATGCACTGCATAATTTGCCTTAAGGTTACTCTCATTTAAAATTGCAAGTTTGAAACCTTATAACGCAATGGATTTTCATTAAACAAATGAAAAAAGCCCCCTATAACATCCATGGATTTTTAGCACACCCAAACAAAAGAGAAATTTGTCTTATGTTTTAGATGCTGGGGGTGGAGTGGGGAACAGTTGCAAGCAATTAATGTGATCCCCTGTAGTTGGAAGCTAAAACAGCTGTAGTACATCTACTTTTCAATGGACACCCCACCACCTACTCTAACCTCCAAGAATTGCCCAGATTATATCATTCACTACACAGGGTCTCCATGAAAAATTCCATACCGATCAAAGAGTCTTGATTTTACAATGAATAGAATTTACAGGCTTTGTAGAATACAGTATTAGGAAAATTGTGGTCACTTTATAGACTAAGAATTCTGGAGCTGGTTGCCTTTGACCACACATTTATACAAAATGTTCAGAATAAAATGCTGAGTCCATAATTCTTTCTTCCCCCATACTCCCAAAAACATTCCTGATTACCTTCCCCCTACATTACAGCAGCAAAATCTAAACTACCGTATGTATAGCTTACTAAAACAGTGGAAGTAAACACATAGCCTTTTGTGTATGTGTATGTGTAGGTAAAGGACCCCTGGACAGTTAAGTCCAGTCAAAGGCAACTATGGGGTGCAGCACCCATCTCGCTTCAGACCGAGGGAACCAGTGTTTGTCCACAGACAGCTTTTCCAGGTCATGTGGACAGCATGACTAAACTACTTCTGGCACAATGGGACACTGTGACAAGTTTCAGAGCACCCGGAAACACGGTTCACCTTCTTGCTGCAGAGGTACCTATTTATCTTCTTGCACTGGTATGCTTTGAACTGCTGAGTTGGCAGAAACTGGATCAGAGCAAACCACGCAAATTTAAAGCAAGTCTTTAAAAAGGCAATCGAAGGTAGAGTGGAAGTCATATTTTAATATCTGTATTAATATTTGTTCTATGCTCAATGCAAATTTTTCTTCTATTTTCTTCCTTTTTCCATTTTTTCTTCTTCTTTTCTTTTTAAGTTTTGAGAGGTTTCGCTTCATGTAAAAACGAAGAAACTGGATCAGAGCAACAGGAACTCACCCCGCCGACCTTCTGATTGGCAAGCCCAAGAGGCTGACTGGTTTAGACCACAGGGCCACCTGCTCCCTGTATGTGTGTGTTTGTGTTGAAGGCAAATTTAGATGGCGTTAAAAGGGATGGGAGGTGAATAGGTAGGTCTCCTAAAAATTCTCAGCACCATTAGGAAACTACATCTCCCAGAATTCTTTAGGGGAAGCCATGACTGTTTAAAGCGGTATCGTGGTGCTGTAATGTATGTGGCCACAGTATGAATGTGGCCACAGTGTCGTTCCATGGAGAAGTGCCAGGAGGACAGGTATGGCTGCTTTTGTACCCATTCCATAGAAGAGGTCACAAAAAGAGGAAAGATAGTTAATAAGGTGATTCACTCCTGACTCACCATTTCCAGGAGCAGAATTCACTTCTCTCTTCAAAGATCTTCACCCCATTCTGACCAACAACCTTTTCAAATACTGTGGGGAAAACAATACTCAGGCCTTGATTCGCTTCCTGCATCCATTTTTTTTAGAAAAAAAATCACTTAAAAGTGAGGGTTATATTAGATTTGTGCCTAAGGATGATTAAGCCTTCCTCAATTCTCCCTTTTTCATTTTTAAATTAGCAGAAAGAACCTTTGTAAGTAGTTTCGGTGTCAGAAAAAAGCTGAAAGAAAAATATCCGGCTTTTCAATTTCCTAGAACAGCCAAGTATAATATTACTCTGCCTTGCAGTTTGAAATGAGTTTGTACATTTTCCCCAAAATAGAAACATATTTCAAAATATGTCACAATCTAACCCTCAAAGGCAATAATCCACTCTTAACACAGTTCATTTAATGACCTCATAGGGCTTGCATATGTTGCAAAGCATCCTCAAGATTAGAAACATCCAGAAGTATTATTTCCACATAAAAGGATAATTTATTAATCAGATTCCCCATGTAGATCCCTGAAATGAATCCATTACTCTAATTCACTCTGTAAAAATCTATTCTGTGGCAAAGAAGAAGAAAAAAACTGAACAGCTGTGACCTATATAGCCCCAAATGAACCAAACTAAATCGATTTGACTTTTTTAAAATAAATAAATAAAAATAACCAAAAGCCCTCTCATCTTTCAATAAAAAACTTGTAAGTTAATAATAATTAAATGTGGGGAAAACAAATAGTCAAAATGCAGATTTTTGAAGGACAGCTCTTTATCCTCAACAGTTGCTTCTTATTAAGTAATCCTTTAAGACCCCAAGATACTGTATTATCTGCAATGAATTACTGATGAATGAGCTTTCCCCCACAAGCTTGTGAATAAAATCAACTCCTATTCCTATCATACTGAATTGGTTGGGAGTTGGGGGTTTTTTTAAAACAGTATTTTATTTCCTAGGCCAGGGGTTCCCAACAAAATTTTCTCGAGGACCCCTCATCGAGCTGCTATTGTGACAAGGACCCCCATTAATTCCTAATCCTAAAATTAAAAAATGAGAGCCAAATTAAGAGTCTTTTTATATTTTATATTTATAAGTTTTTTACAATTACAACAGAGTACTCCATCAGTATACAGTTAGTTTTAATTTAGGTTCAATGGACACTGACAAGATCAGTTCGAGAGTCACTGACTTACTTGCTTGAACATCAAATGCATTATCTTCCTCTTCATCTGTAGGCCTATGTCATTTTAACGAACCACTTTTTAACCAACGGTCCATTTTTAACTACGCGAACTGTAGCTTCCGCGAAAAACAACGCTTTGTTTACAAACACTACTGTTTTGCAAAGAGGCAGCGCGCGCCAGGGAGGAGGGAGGGGAATGGAGAAGACAGGGTACCTGCGCAGTAGTGCACAAATGAAGCCGACACGCGCAAAGCATCTTGGGGAGGTGAGCGTTAGTAGAATGCGCGTGCGGCCTCTTTGCAAAACAGTAGTGTTTGTAAAGCGCCACCTAACGGCATACAGCAGAACTACTGCCTCTATCTAATTCTAGTTTTGTGCTAGACTCTGCTCATGCAGGAAGCGGCCAAAACAAAAAATCTGTTATCATACGAAATATATTTAATATATTTTTTATTCTAATAGCATTTTGCGGACCCCTCTGGCATAGCTCGCGGACCCCTGGGGGTCCCCGGACCACCTGTTGGGAACCACTGTCCTAGGCTATTGCAGGAGTTCTGTTTTTGTAGGCATCACAAAGGCCATCCCCTTTCAAAATTTGCCTGGCAGAAGTGTAAGTTGAAGCTAACAGCATCCTTCTATATGCAGAGTAGCCTTTGATCCGGTGGACCTCTCTGTGAAAGGAAGAATGAAGGACTGGAGGGCGAAGGAGGAATTTGGGGAAACAGTTTCCCCTTCTTTTCTATTAGCATAGTCCTGGACAAAAAAAACTCTTCCATGAACAGGACTCCTCTTTCAGTTCATGGAAGGGCACCAATGGATCCAGTCTCACACCTACAACTTTCAAAGAGGCAGGGGAACAAGTGAGGACAGTGGTTGCGTTGCAAGTGCAGACTGCAGATGTAAGTGATGAAACAGGCAGAATTGGCTTTCTTGATCCAGTACCTGTATAAAAATCTCACAAATGGCTGCATGCATGCCTTGTCATTTTCCTCATTGGTTACAGGTTCAGACATCTAGGTTAATTCTAGCTAATTCTGCCACCTTGCAGAATGAAACCAAGATGGCCTCCGATATTCTAGCCCAAATTCACAGTATAAAATGCATGTGCAAGGCTGAGAGCCAATGTGGTGTAGTGATTAGGTGGTTGGATTGGGACCCGAGAGGCCAGGGTTCAATCCCCACTTAAGCCATGAAGCTGAACTTGGGCTAGCCACCATCTCACAGCCAAACCTACCTCCCAGGGCTATAGTGAAGATAAAATGAGGAGGCAGAGAATCATGTATTTCATTTTGAGCTACCTGGAGGAAAGGTAGGATATAAATATAATAATAAATAAAAATGCATTTTCACTTTCTTCAATGTAGGGTTTAATGAGAATAAATGAGACCAAAGGGTATTTAATCTTTGTGTGACACCATTTTATAATGAGAGAGAGAGAGAGAGAGAGAGAGAGAGAGAGAGAGAGAGAGAGAGAGAGAGAGAGAGAGAGAACGTCTCACTCTTGTGTAACTGATCTTTCAGAAGCTTAATTCCTACCGTCTCCTGTTGTATGCCTGCTGAGTGCCTACAGGTCCTTCTCATTGTGATTAGCTACCTATCAATGTAGGCAAGAGCATGGCAAATGCAGAATTCAAAGCCTGACGGTCAGCTTGCCACAACACTACTTAATTGTTTTGTTCCAATATCAAAAATACTTGAAATCATTCAACAACAACAGTGGAGGTGTCCTAAGGCAGCACTGGGGTGTGGGGTGTGGGGAGTACGAAGTACACTAGAATGAACAGCAAGCACAATGTCACAGGAATGGCATAGAGGGGGAAAGGTCAGGCTTTTGTAAGATTCAGATTTGGCTTTAACAAGTGCAAAATGTGTGCGCTTCACAAAACACCAACCAAGGGAGCTCTCAGTAGCCTCAAGGAAGAGCATACTCTGAGCATCCTTTACTCTTCAGGAGCAGGAATTCCTTTATCTAGCTGGAACTGGAAACCAACTCTCTTTCTTTCTTTCCTACCCAAACAGGATAGCAAGGAAGGGAAGATCCGAGGTGTTTGTACAATGGGCCTAACGTTTTCATGGTGTGTCCGAGAGCTGCACTCAATTCTGTAGAGAGCAGACCACTAACAGCACAGCTGTGATCTGCACAGCATGCTCATTATTCCCAATGCATAGCGTGGAAGTATTTTCCTGCGTCTTCATACAATATTTACTTCTTCTTGTGCTACTTTCAAAAGGTCACATTGCCTTCTCTCAGACCCAGGAGCAAACAACTTGTTCCAATCCCCATGGCACTCTTCCTTTGCACTGGCCGGCATTTTGGTCTGGCCAGCTCAGGAAGACCCTGGTTAAAAGAAAAACCAGACAAAGTCCTAATATACATAAGGGTATTCACAGGGCTCAAAACTGCTTTGCATCTATCTGTCATAGCCCTATGCGATAACTGCAAATGGGCTCATCTTTCACTGGCACAGTGTGATGCTTTATTTAAATAGCTGGTTTTTAGCTGCATGATGAAAATATAGACATTCTACCAAAGCAAGCCTACGATCAAAATTGAGTAATAACACAGCTCCCTTAATGAGCATCATCAGTGTGCTTGGGGTTATTCGGTGCAAGCAGGAGGACATGGATCTTTGCCAGAAAGGGTATGAAATCCAAATTAAAAAAAGAGCACAGAATGTTCAGATAGCTGAGGATGGAAAAGTCGGTATGGAAGATTTTGAGAAGATCCTCAGGGTAGGATATGGTTTAATTAAAAGGATTTGCAGAAAATCTATACTTCTAAACGGTTTGAATATAGTGGAAGGAAATAGTGGGTAATATCATGAGAAAATTATCAAAGAGCCATTGGTGTGAGCTGACTTTTAAACCACAATAAGAATTTGGAATTTAGTGTGAAAGGCAAGAAGATGTCACACAAATGGAGCGTGTTTCTGAATCACCAGGCAGTGTGCTTTCTACTAACTTGGCTACAAATTCTAGCTAAAATGGCACCTTCATCGATGACATATTTATATCAATACTTCATAGATATATAGGGAAAATAAGGGAGTTATTTCATTTTCTTATGAATCAACTTTCCAGGAGGTGTCCCCCCCCCGAACATAATAAAAGGATAGCATGCAAAATCAATAAAGGAATAAAGAAAAACAGCAACTGGTGATCAGAGTCCTGGTAACTAGTCTACTGTGTTCAGGGATTTCATATATATCTATTTACAAACATTCATTCATTCATACATATATACATATACCGTATGGAGGAACATTCTACCATGTGAACTTCCACCTGCAGTCTGAAATGGTACACTCCAGAAACAGGTTTACCACTGGTAAAGGACCCCTGAATGGTAAAGTCCAGTCAAAGATGACTATGGGGTTGTGACGCTCATCTTGCTTTCAGGCCGAGGGAGCCAGTGTTTTCCCCAGGCAGCGCGATCCCAGTAGGGTGCCATTGCGGCTGTCCCCGTCCCCAGAACGCGCGCCACGCCCCTGTGGGCAGTGCACCACGCCCCTACAGGCAACACACCATGCTCCCAGAATGCACGCCACACCCATGCAGGCGGCGTGCTCTGCTCCCGGGACGCATGCCAGCCCCGCCCCCGCCTGCTCTCCGCTCCCGGTGCTGGAGCATGAAGCTCTGCCACTGTTTCCAGCTCATGTGGCCAGCATGACTAAACTGCTTCTGGCACAACGGAACACCGTGGTGGAAGCCAGAGGGCACGGAAATGGTGTTTACCTTCCCACCGCGGTACCCATTTATCTACTTGCATTGGCGTTGCTTTCGAACTGCTAGGCCAGCAGGAGCTGGAACAGAGCAACGAGAGCTCCCTCCGTCGCGGGGATTCAAACCGCCAATCTTCTGATCGGCAAGCCCAAGAAGCGCCACCCACATCCCATAATTTGTGAGAACTACATAATAATGGATGGGGGGGGGACATTCCTCACACATTCCTCCAAATTTAAAGTGGTTACATGGTCTGAGCTTCTTAAAATACTTTTCTAATGTAAATGCAAATACAACCTGTTAATTACAGCAGGATACATAGTTGCTGCTGTAATTGAAAACAGCAATCGGAGAATAAGCTAGTGTTGCAATTATTATGAAATAGCACGTTAGTGTCCTGGAAGAAGCCAGTGCTCAATGACATTCTTTCTCTCCCCTTTTGTTTTAATTACTTCTGGCAAGAATTTCTGTCTACTGACAGTAACTGTCATGTTCTAAATATCTGCAGGGAATCTAATTTGAATATGAATCACCCAAAAGGAAGAAAAAAAATCTGGACATTTTTCAGTGTTCATGGATTTGGAGCTATTCATCCAGTTATAGGATTGTTCTATCCAGATCACTAAATCTGTCAATTACAATTACTGTGCTATATTCCTGGCTTCTATTCTCAGGAGGTGCAAAACAGAGAACACTGAACGTAATAACTGCTGAAGTCCTAGGCACACTTACTTGGGAATAAGCCCCACTGTCTGTGGGTCACTTTTGAGTAAATACACAGAGGTTTTGCCTACTTTACACATAAATGGTTGGGAGAATGTCCTATTGAACTCAGTTAGCACTTCCTTCTGAATAAAAATGAATAAGGTCAGACCCTAAAAACCAATGTGCACTTAAGGATTACTTCCAGAATTGCAGCCTTAAGCACTTGTTGAACTCAATGGAATTCTTAAGTAGGCATGCCATAGAATCATATAGAGCAGGCACCCCCAAACTCAGCCCTCCAGATGTTTTGGGTCTACAACTCCCATCATCCCTAGCGAACAGTACCAGGGGTCAGGGATGATGGGAATTGTAGTCCCAAAACATCTGGCGAGCCGAGTTTGGGGATGCCCGATATAGAGGGTTGGGTTGCAAGTCCCACTGAGCAATTACTCTTGATTAGGGTGTGTGTGTGTCAGTTGTGCCTATAAACTATTTGATTTATGAGTAAGTTGTGAATTTTTTTTACATGATGTACATGGTGCTAGAATAAACCTAATTTTTCTATTTTTGTAACTTTTCTAGTAGTTTTGATCGAGATCCCCATGCTGAACCTCCTGAGATCAGTCCTAGCACAGCAGCAATTAGAGTTGCTGCTAAAATTCAAAACAAGTCCGTCTTCCATCCAAGAAATTTCAATTTTGAATTGATTAAATTCAATATAAATTTCATGTGAGGTGTGTGTCTCATCTCATAAGTTACCTGGATGCAGACAGGGGTGGATCTACTTTCAAACTAATGAAGCTTCAGCTTCAAGGCCTCTAATCCCAGAGGGGCCCCAGAAGCAACTTTAGTGCAATTTGTGTCACACAGCTCAATTTGATTATTATTGTATATATTTTAACAATCCCAAAGTTGGGGAGTCTGTAACACAGATTTTGTAAAGGTGTGGTGATCCCTCATGGAACAACTCAGTTGATGAAGATAACTGTGGTTACCCAGACCTCATTGTTGGTTGTGAAGAGGGACTTTTAAAGTTCCAGTTTTAGGGCCCCCAAAATGTAGGTCTGCCTCTCAATGCATAAGGACCTACCTAAGTGCAGGGGCGTAGCAAGGGGGCGATGGGGGCAGAGTTCCCCGGGTTCTAGCCTTGGGAGTGACAGTTGACGTGCCCCTCCCTGCCCCTCGCCTCTGCCCATGCGCGCCATATGGACATACGTGGTCCGGCGTGTGACGGCCATGCGGCACTCCTTTCTGGGCCGCTGTGCACAAGGGGTGGCCCGTGGGGCCGCCATGCACCAGCGGCACCCCGCACGGACTGCACATGTACAGCATCCTGCGCGTGCGCACTTCACACGCTGTGGTACACATACGCAGTCCCTCCAGACGCGGTGGTGCACATGCGCAGAGCTAGTCATAACTGCCAGGGGTAGTGCATCCCATTTTGCCGCTTGAGGCAAGTGCCACCCTGTCTTGCTGCTCACTCTGCTGCCTCAGTCACCAGCATCTCACATGTTCTGCAAGATCTCATGCAATTTCACTGAGATTTTTCAGGAAATTGATATGATCTTGTCCCAGATTGGTGCCAGTGCTAGTAACAAGGAAGGACGGGCACTCACTGTGCTGCTGCCTGAGGCTGTAGCCTCAAATTGCCTAATGGCTGCGCCGGCCCTTATACAGTGGTACCTCTACTTACAAATTTAATGCGTTCCGAACGCACATTCGTAAGTCGAAAAAATTTGTAAGTCGAATCCCATAGGAATGCATTGGGAGAAAAAAATCGTAAGTAGAAGCAACCCTATCTAAACCACATCCAAGATGGCGGACAGAGCTCCATTCGTAAGTAGAAACATTCGTGAGTTATTCGTAAGTAGAGGTACCACTGTAAATCGTGCCCCCCCTCAAAGAAGGCACGTCTTGCAGTGAGACCTGGTAACCAAACCCTTGTGTTGTGGGTGGGTACGAATCCGATTGGGTAGCCACAACACCTGGTTGGTAGGTCCCTTGATGCTGGGTTCAATCTGACCAATGGGACGCTAGCCAAAATGGATCAAGGGACCAATAATGCCAATGCACATGACCCTGAGCTTTCTCTCTTGGTCAGTGCATTGGAACACCTGCCCACCTCTGCCTATATTTAGGGCTTGCGTGCTTGACCTTGCTATGCCGTCATGTGTCATCTGTCGTTGGGACAGGGGCACAGCAGGAATTTTCCTCACTTGGCTGATTGACTGGTGCCATTTGGGTTTCGCCCACCACGTAGCAAATCGTCACAACTTGTAAGGTTGCGGATAGGCACTGGTTCAGGTGATAGGGATGGGAGAACGCTCTCACCATCCCTATGTGAAGGGTATTCCATTAAAGGAATCCAGGGACTCAATGGTTTGGTCAACCATGCGAGGGGTTGTGCCTGAGTTCAGGGGGACATTTGGGTGGTGCATGTCCCCAGCTTTCTGCCATTCCAGGTGTTCACTTTAGGCTGACCTATGATGGAGCTCTGGGTCAGCGCTACCTGCAACGGTGCAGGGAGCTAGTCGAACCAGAGCCTATGCAACCACTCACTTGCTGTAATCAATAAAGTTGTTGCCTAAATTCTCCCAAAAACCAAACCAAAATTTGAGTCTTGTCTGAATTTATTTAAGGGGGAGGTTTAAAGGTCTGAACACGCAACTAACTGCTATACTTCCTTAACCTGAGTGACTTTTCACTGATGGAACCTGCCCTGTTGCCTCTCTAAGCCTGAGAGTGAAGAGACTCAGTTCCAATTCCTGTTCAGCCATGGAGCTTTCTAGGTGACCTTGGATGGACCATTACTTCTTGACCTAACCTACACCACAGTTGTTGTGAGGATAGAAAGGGGGGGGGGACTGTGTTTAGCTCCTTGGAGGAAAGACAGAATATAAATGTCACAATTCAATTAAATAAATGCTGGTCCACTGGCTCCCTTCTCCCAGGTACTTGCCCAACCTTGAGCATACTATTTCATTGCCCCTTTCTTGTAGTCGGCTAGGCTGGCAGATGAAAAATGTATTACAAATTACAAGGAATTAATTCTTCACATTAACAGATAATTTCCCAACAGTTTGTGGGCTGCTTTGCTTTTTAAAGCAGAACCAAGGGCACGCTTGATGAAGAAAGTTCATCTTGCTTTCCTTTTTAGCTCATTTGCAGTTAGCACAGTTTTAATATTTGCCGGGGCTTGCAGGGGCTATAGAAATCATTAAATAAATTAATGCATTTTCTAGAGAGCTTCAAATCAATGTGCGGTGGCAAGGGGGACATTAAAATATTGTCATTTCTCCCCTAGGCTCTCCAGTAAGTGGGAGTGTAATTTCCCTTTGCTTCCAAAACTGATAAAGAATGATTCAATAATGAAGGCCTACAGAGTGCAAGCAAAACCCTGCCCTTTTGCAAATGATCTCAAATGTGAGCAGGAGCAATAGAAATAACAGCAGTAGCAACTTGATTTTGATCTCATACTTGGGCAACCAAGGATTTAGTGCTTGCAAGTCATTCTTCGGTCACAGCAGAGTTCATATAAGAATAATAAAAGCTACAGATCATGGCTACCAATACAAACCAGAAGTGATTACTGTTTATTAACAACAACAACACCTCACACTTAACAGTATTTCATATATGTTATCGTAGTCATCCTTGCAATATCCCTATAAGATAAACTCGGTATTATTATCTCTGCGTTGCAGGTACAGTGGGCTAGAAACCAAGGAGAAGTGGCTGAGTCTTGTCTAGGTCCTGTGCAAATGTTCACTGGTGGATGGTTGAACATGCGAAGGCAGGCAGGGCAGTCTTGAGCAGGTTGGCCACCCTGGCGCTGAAGGGCGGAGATCGCTTTGACGCCCCCGCCCTCGCAGGGCGCAGCATGGTTTCCACGCGGCTTTGCGGCCCGGCGCCCCGCGCCACCGGGGGTCTACCTAGAGCCGGCCCTGGAGGCAGGGTTAGAACTGCTCCTCCTGCCCCCCACCCATGATCTCCACACAGCAGAGATTCCATCTACACAGGGATATACAGTGGTATCTTGGTACTCAAACAACTTGGAACCCAAACGCTGCAAACCTGGAAGTAAGTGTTCCAGTTTGCAAACTTTTTTCAGAAGCTGAACATGCTCTGTTTTGAGTGCCACACTTCCATTTTGAGTGTCTGTCTGTTTTTGCTATTTATTTTGCTTTGTTTTTGCGGTTCTTTTTGTTTTGTTTTTGTGACTGTGTGGAATCTAGTTCAGCTATTGATTGGTTTATTGTGTGACTGCAGTACATTTTTTATTGCTTTCATTTTATGGATCAATGGTCTCATTAGATAGTAAAATTCATGTTAAATTGCTGTTTTAGGGGTTGTTTTTAAAAGTCTGGAACAGATTAATCCATTTTGGATTACTTTCTATGGGAAAGCGGCCTTGGTTTTGGAACGCTTTGGTTTTGGAATGGACTTCCAGAACGGATTAAGTTTGAGAACCAAGGTACCATTGTATATCATAGAGGGCAAATTCTCTGTAGGTATGAGCTGCACCTTCTGCAGGTGCATTTCTGCAGGACGTCAGACCATAACTCGCAACTGTTCTGGAAAAACGGAGATATCCTGTTTTCTCACATTTTTTTGTGGCATCCATTTTGAGTGCATTTTTCAGGGCTGAGTGTCCCAGTGTGGGGTCTGGATATGTTGGAGAGCATGTCACATATCACAGATTGTACACAAGTAGGCCCCTGGGCAGATGTGGCTTCAAACATGTGGACTGTAGAAGTGGAGGTGCCTATGCACTCCACACATTTTGAGCTCTTTTGTATACCAGACATATGGATGAGATCACAGGCAAAAATTACAGGTTTCCCAGTTTGCAGCCACGACACTACAGCAGGAACTTATATTTCCTGCAATAAGATACCAGGTCACTGTTTTCATGTTAAGTGGTGTAACTGCACTCAGCCTATTTTTGAAGTAAAATTCTATTTCCAGTAGTCATCTTCCATGCTGAAATTATTTCCATGCCCAATACCATAGGCACTAAATAAGCTCTTGCCTTGTGTCATTGCCCTGCCCTGGAGATCATGCTGCAGTACGAATTGAGCCAACAATCTACTGCCACATTGCATGAGTGGGTGATTATTTATGGTTTACAAATCAGTTTATAAAGCACTTGGGGCCCCATTGTGATGAAAGATGCCAGCTTAATGCAATTTGTTATCATTAGAAGGCAGGAAATCGTGCCTTGCGAATTATATTAGCCGCTAAAGTCCAAGAACAATATTGAAGCCATGGCTTATATTTTCTATCTGTCTTATTTTATCCCTGCTACAACCCTGACTCTTAAAAATAAGTGCCCATCAGAACCCATTAATCACATAGGCAAGAGTGGGCAAAGCACAGTCCTCGTGCCATCTTTCCCTGTTAAGGAACTCACGGTAGAAGCTCAAGAATTACAGCTCTCCTCGAGAAAGTACATTTTTATTCCCTGTGATTATGGGGTTTCAGGTTTGAAAATGTTTCAAAAACTGCAAAGTGAGCAGAGGCCTAAATTCCTTTGCTCTGATTTAGTGATTCCTTTTAGATGTGGAACTCCATTGTACACATGTAGCTCCTCATTCATTTTAGTAGTGCACAGTGATGTGTGTGCATTTATTTGAGTACACAGGTTGGTACACATTTTCATAATAATAAATAATAACAAAAATAATACAGTCGTACCAATAATAATAATAATAATAATAATAATAATAATAATAATAATAATTTATTATTTATACCCCACCCATCTGGCTGGGTTCCCCCAGCCGCTCTGGGCGGCTTCCAACAAAATATTAAAATACAGAAAACCATCAAACATTAAAAGCTTCCCTAAACAGGGCTGCCTTGAGATGCCTTCTAAAGGTCTGGTAATTGTTGTTCTCTTTGACCTCTGGTGGGAGGGCATTCCACAGGGTGGGTGCCACTACCGAGAAGGCCCTCTGCCTGGTTCCCTGTAACTTGGCTTCTCGTAGCGAGGGAACCGCCAGAAGGTCCTCAGCGCTGAACCTCAGTGATCGGGCAGAACGATGGGGGTGGAGACGCTCCTTCAGGTATACTGGACCGAAGCCATTTATGGCTTTAAAGGTCAGCACCAACACTTTGAATTGTGCTCGGAAACGTACTGGGAGCCAATGTAGGTCTTTCAGGACCGGTGTTATGTGGTCTCGGCGGCCGCTCCCAGTCACCAGTCTAGCTGCCGCATTCTGGATTAGTTGTAGTTTCCGGGTCACCTTCAAAGGTAGCCCCACGTAGAGCGCATTGCAGTAGTCCAAGCGAGAGATAACTAGAGCATGCACCACTCTGGCGAGACAGTCCGCGGGCAGGTAGGGTTTCAGCCTGTGTAACAGATGGAGCTGATAAACAGCTGCCCTGGACACAGAATTGACCTGCGCCTATATGGACAACTGAGTCCAAAATGACTCCCAGGCTGCGCACCTCCTGTCCCCCACAAACAGTACTTGTCAGGATTCAATCTCAATCTGTTAGCCGCCATCCATCCTCCAACCGCCTCCAGGCACTCACATAGGACCTTCACCGCCTTCACTGGTTCTGATTTGAAAGAGAGGTAGAGCTGGGTATCATCCTCATACTGATGAACACCCAGCCCAAACCCCCTGATGATCTCTCCCGCTTTGGCTCCCGAACAAACGATAGAAACCAAGAAGTGGGAGTTTTGGTTTTCAAACGATTTTTGGAAGCCACACTTCTGGTGCAGCTTCCGATTGGCTGCAGGAGCTTCCTGCAGCCAATCAGAAGCCGCACTTTGGCTTCTGAACATTTTGGAAGTTGAATGGTCGACTGTAATAGTTTATTTATACCTCACCCATCTGGCAGGGTTTCCCCAGCCACTCTGGGCGGCTTACAGCATATATAAAAATTATTCAAAACTGTGCAGGCCATAATCTAGATTTTTAAAATGGCTCTTTATATTTCAGGGTAAGAAGGTTTAAGAGCTGAATATTTAGTTATGCTCTAATGATATGGAAAGTATGCAATGTCTTGAAAATGTGTACAATTCAATATAGTTTAGCTTTGGCTATTCCACTCATGGCACATTGTTGATGCAGCCTCAATGCAAAACAATTTGAGATTGACACTAAAATATTTTTGTGTACTTGAGAAGTATCTGAATCATCTTGTCTGAGGACTCATTTTATCCTAAAGTTGAGATGTGTCAAAACCGTTCCTATAGATAAAGATCTATTTTATAATTCATTGAGTGAGTGGGAGGGCTTCTTAAAAAAATGATTCAGGGAAGAAACAATGAAAATCCTTACTAAAAGTTTTTGGAGGTTGCCATTTACCTTCACCTTATTTGGCAACCAAGAGTTTTCCATTTTTTTCCTTTCTTTTAAATTTGTTTTAAATGTCTCATGGGAATGTCAATAATATACTATGAAAGTTACCTTGTGTGTGTGCTCGTAATCTGATTTATTTCCAGCTTTATTGCACTTGACAATTAAATATTTGGACAGAGGGTATAGTGATTCTGAAGTATTTATATCAGCAATACAGTATATAAAATGTCATATGTTGCCCAAAACGTAGTCCTCTGCCGGCCAGACTGAAGACTATCCATTGAAGACTCATTATAAAAAGCACAAAGATTTACAACCAACTTACTGTTATATGAGAGAGAGAGAGAGAGAGAGAGAGAGAGAGAGAGAGAGAGAGAGATTTGAAAGATTTTAACCAGTGCAGAAGGTACTCATTAATGGACCCTTCACAACAGTTTATCCTGAAGATTCAGTTGTTTTGCAGAACCACAAAGCCACATGTGGGTTTGCTACTAATTGAATTGCTCTTAGTAATCATTATCCTTATTGAGCATTCAAAGCACTTCACAAGCAAGACCTTGTTGTAATCCTTACGCCACCACTGTGAAGAAGACTAGTCTTATTATAATCCTCATTCTGCAGATGGATGCCAAGACTTAATGGCTTGTCTACCTTCACCTGTGAGTTTATGGTGGAGGTGAGATTTGATAATGAAACTTCCCCATTTGTTGTTCAGTCTCTTATCCATTGTCACATACTAGCACATGTAGTAAGTCACTCTGAGATAATTCAGAATGATTCCCTGGTATAGGGTTGCAGCCTTGGTACCTATGGTGGTGCTCTGTGGTGTGGGCATTGTAGCCCTGATCGTTATGTGCAACTTTAATGTGTGATGTGAACACAAGTGCATATTTGTCATCATCCTTTCAGTTCAAAACAGGGATGGAAAGATGACAAAATAGGGGTATGCCATCTACAATGGCTTCACATGTTAAGTTGGCCTAGGACTTGGAGTAGTACTTATCTGAACTAAGAACGGGGAACCTTTTCCAACCAGAGGACCACATTCCCCCATGGACAATATTTTGGGGGCTTGACAGTGTTGGGTGGGACCAGTGGCCAAAAGTGGTGGACCAGAAGGAAGTGTGGGTGGAGCAGCAGATGGACAGCAGGGACTCGCCCACACTTCTGCTGGTCCCAAACCTAGAAAGCAAGGTTCCAATTGGTTTTCCTCTTGCCCTGCTCCTTTCTTAGGAAAAACCTGCTCTTTGGTGCTAAATTGGATAAAACTCAAATTGCTGTTTGCTCTGATTGAGTGCTAAAGAGTAGTTTCCCAAGGGGTGGGTGGGGGGCATAGCAGGACAAGAGGATGTGTAAACCCTAGGCTACATTCTAGCCACACCAAACCCAAAGGTTTAAATGCACACACACAGACAGACACCTTTATTCGCCACTCAGGCATGGAAGAAGCTGGATACAATCCAGCCAGGCAGAAATATAAGGATACAGAGCCAATAAGGCAAGTAGTCTGATAATGTCTACTTTATTTTCTAGTATATGAAACTGCCAGTGTTTTAGAGCATCTTCCACTCAAGACAAGCTTCTCCTTGTCAACCATCAGGTTAGCAGTTAATGAATATAGTCTACCAGCACATTATTATATAGAAGTGAATAATTTCCCCCATCTAATGATAGATCGATCATTTCCTTAAGCTTCTGAGAAGTATGTAATAATTTTAAATTATTAAAATAGGGTTTTTTGGGAAGGTTTTTGTAATTTTGCATTCAGATACACACAAACAATTTCACTGCTTTAGGAAAAAAACATTCTATGCAGGGTTTTTTTTTTTATGAAACCAACAAATGAAGGGTGCAAAGCCCTGAAAATGGTGCATCTTAATGTGCTTTATTTCAAGCCCAAAATGCCTGCTTTTCAAGAAAATTAATACCCTGACAAGGAATTGTGATTAGGACCGATATAGTCTGTGACTCAAGTAGGCCACTTAAATCATCTGGTGTCAAACAATGAAATTGTTTTATAATTTCCAACCCATTCAAAGACTGCAGTCCTGGGGAAAACAGTGTTATCCTTAAAACACAAAGTGGTTTGATACGGGGGGGGGGATTGTTTGCCTACACAGCACTCCAAGGTATTCAATGCATGAGCCTCTCTAGCTCAATAAGCCTTCAGTGATTACTTGAACCACATTACATTGGACAGAAACACCAAAGGAGTGAGCACTAGCTACAGACAATTGATAGCACAATATCCTGTTCATGTAATCACTCCACTCTTCAGATGAAGAGCACTAATTCCTTTGCAAGACCCACATGAAGCAACACCCCTTCAAAGCCTATTTCTATGAGATAATGCAGCACTGTATAATAGAACCCACTTCTTCCATCACTTTCAAAGGGCAGAGGTACATTCACAGACATTACACCAAAATATGAAAATCCATGAAAATGGAACCATCTCTGAGTGATTGATTTATTCTCTGAGTAAGGGTGGTTAAACCACTGAGCCTAGGGCTTGCTGATCAGAAGGTCGGCAGTTCGAATCCCTGTGACGGGGTGAGCTCCCGTTGCTTGGTCCCAGCTCCTGCCAACCTAGCAGTTCGAAAGCACGTCAAAATGCAAGTAGATAAATAGGAACCGCTACAGCGGGAAGGTAAACAGCGTTTCCATGCCCTGCTCTGGTTCGCCAGAAGTGGCTTTGTCATGCTGGCCACATGACCTGGAAGCTGTACACCGGCTCCCTCGGCCAATAATGCGAGATGAGCGCGCAACCCCAGAGTCGGTCACGACTGGACCTAATGGTCAGGGGTCCCTTTACCTTTACCTTAAGGGCAGATCTACACTCATGGTTTTTAACGTTAAGGAAGGGTTAAGGAATGGTTTTGATAACGTCCTACGTTTTACATTCATAATGCGTTATTACCTTGTCTTTTTATCGCTTATTTTTTAATCGTTTTATGCTGCTATATTGGTGAAACACTGCTCATATGTCCCTATGTAGCATTTCACCTTAAAAAAAGAAAAGAAAAAAACCCTTCATTCAAACTCCGACCCCCATCCAATAGTATTCGAGGCGCTGATAACAAAGGACATGGAAGGAAGGAAGAATTAAAATGTGACACTTGGGGGTGGAACAGAGCAACCAGCAGCCAGGAAAGAAACAGCATTTTGGAAAATGGTGTGGCTGGGTATTACTTACATTTGACAAAACAAACCAAGGTAAAAAAATGTTTTAATTAACAAGTATGCCCTGCGACATTTTAGAATAACATATCTAAAAACATTCTAATAGGAGGAAATAATGTTAAACAAGTTAGTGTAGATCCAGCCTAATTTACCGAGGGTACAGCTACGGTTGTGGTAATGGGAAACGGGTGCATTAATTCTTTACCCCATGCTGTTTTCCCAAATGAAACTGCCCTTCAGGTGAAAGCTTGCAGATGCTCATATGGCAACACGTTCTTTACCTGTGGCTAATAGCAAATTGAGGTATGGTTTAAATTTATTTACTAACAATATTTGCATGCCACCCATTAACCAAGGTTTTGTGGGTGCCTTGCACTAAAATGCCACCAAACCATAAAAAAAGAAAATCAGCATTTTTTTTTCAAGACAGCAAAAAATTGAAGCCAATCAATACAATAAGTCTCATAAGCAGATCTTAACACTCTCAACATCCCAAAGCCTTCAAAATATTTTAAAAAGCCACTAATCTCTAAGAGTCAGAAATAATTTTAAAGAAAGTCTTTACCTAGGGTTGAAAAGAATACAAAGGATATTTGGCAGGTGCTACCACTAGGAAGGCCCCCTCCAAAGCAGCCATCCGCCACACCTTACTTGACAGAGGGACCTGGAGAAGGTTCTCAGAAGATGATCTCAAGTACTGGATTGATTGATTGATTGATTGATTGATTCATTCATTCATTCAATTTATAAGTCACCCCTAGGTGTCAACAAAACTAAGTGCATGTGATGACTTGTCCATAAGTGAGTCAGACATTTCAAAGTTAAAACCAGCACTTTGAACTGGACCCAGAAATGGACTTGAAGTCCACTAGTGTAATATGATGAAAGCACAAAAATCTCAAAGTCAATAGGACCCATAAACAAGACAGAGTGGATGTTATGAACAAAAATGAGGGTACAAAACATGGTCAGAATACATAAAACATACGTAAAATGAATTAAAAGAATGGTACATATGAACATGTGTAAGGAAGAAAACACGCATGAATGCAAGTTCATATATTGATTGTGCCATTGCAATCTTCCCCAATGAGTACAGCCTGCTTACATCATACAAAGGATACCTATTGCTAATTTCTGATTACCTTGAGTGTCCTTTGTATTGTGATAAATGCTTGTATTGTGTATACTTGCTCAGTGTGAGTGTGAAGCAATGTTGCCCAATGTGAATATTCTAGTTTGGCTATGCTCAAAGAATCAAATTCTTCCTCAGTTCCAGCTGAATGGCTTCATTGGTTAGCCTGGGCTAGCCAGTAGCCCAAGCCAAATAATAAATCAAATAAGAGCTACAGCATTTTATACACAGAGCATAACTGTGTTCACACCCAATATCTACTTACTCATATTGCTACATGGAGGGAAGAGAAAGCATAATCTCCTGCATTTTCCCAGCTCCATTTCTTCCTTCCTTTTTTTTTTTGCCTGCACAAACCAGCCATTGACTAAACAAAGCTATACATTTTACTCTTGAATCTAAATTATTAGATCTTTAACAGAATTTTTTACTGATAGCCAGGCAGGGCTTGGAAAAGTTCTCACCTATCGCTTCTGAAACACCATTTGCCTAATGTGCAAAGGTAGCTCCAGCCTTAGCCTAGGGCTGCCTGACAGAGTAAGCGATGGCTGTGCTGGAAAGAAAAATGGCCGTGTCTTGATTTATCATTTGCTTCCAATTTATTGCCGAGGAGAAAAATGAAGCCTCTTTGAGGTAGTAGTAGTAGTAGTAGTAGTCCTGTTCCCAGCTTTTGATTAACCTGTATCATCAAACTTCCTCCTTGCCATAGGTATTATACAAAGTGTTTAGATAATGTAGTTTAACAAACCCGTGGATTTCAGCTAGAAATTTACTGCCATGTAAATGTTGTTATCTACTGCTGATGGATTCCTTGCAGACTGATTTCAACGTCAGCTTTATGGTGCGCGCGGGGGGGGGGGGCAGGTAGGGAACCACTACAGTGAAGTGAATAAAATTTGTATGTGCTGGCATAGCAAAAGCAATGTATAGAACTGTGCACTTGCTAATGGTAGCAGAATAATGCTAGGTCAGAACTGTAGTGCCACTTACCAGATGATGCCTCCACTAAGAGACTTGGCCTTTAACGGCCTATTAGCAATTAAAAGATTATTATAAAGTGCATCAAATAGAAAAATACATTCTGAGTTAATTATGACAGGGTGGGCCCTGCTTCTAGCTGTCACCATACACTTTTATCGCTTCAAAACAAAGATTAATCATTGTTAATTGCTGGCGGCAGCTTTCACATCCTAGTTAGTGCTAAACACGGGGCATAACTCATAATGGCCTATATATCTATCCAGAATAATTAGTTCAAACAGGTATTCAAAGGGGTTTGCTGTGCTCTCTCTCTCACACACATTCTCTCTTGTCCCCCTGTCTGACTCAAATGCACCTTTGCATGACATCGGTGATATTGACTCATGGATCATGGAGCTAGATTACTGCAATGTGTAGATGGCTCGGAAACTTCAGCCGCTGCAGAATTCAATGGCCAGGTTGCTCACCAGGGCAAGACGGTTTGAACATATATACCAATCCTTGCCTGGCTGCCAATTAGTTTCCAGGCACAATTCAAAGGGCTGGTTTTGACCTATACAGCCTTAAACCTCTCTCCATATGAACCTTCTGAGGTCATTCTTCATGTGCCGCCTCCTCGAGAGATCCAGAGGGTGGCAACAAGAGAACAGGCCTTTTTCTGCAGGGGCTCCCTGCTCGTGGAATGCTTTCCTCAGGGAGGTTTGGCTGGTGCCAGGCGAAGATGTCCCTCTTTAAGTAGGTCTTTGACTGATTGGCATGTTTAAATATTTTTTGGAAGAGGGGATTATTGGTTTTTGTTCCTATTTTTATTATGTATTTTGTGGTTTTTATACTGTAATTATATGTTGTGAACCGCCCTGAGATCTATGGGCATATGACAGGCTAGAAATTTAAATAATAATAATAAATAATAATAATAATAATAATAAATAATAGTAGTGAACAGTAGGGATTTCACACAAACTGAAACGTATTACTGCCAAGAATAGGGCTGCCATACGTCTGGGGGGAATTCCTGGAAATTACTAAAATGTCCAGGAAAACCCAGTTGTATGGCAACCTGAGTTGGGAATGGATTTTTTTGATGAATTTCCTAAAAAAAAAAATTGAAGTCAGAAACTTCAAAGTAGCCAAGGTATTTGAAACTAGAGACTAGAGATGTATGGAAACCACCAGACACATTTTGTCAACCATATTGAAATGCTGAATATGTGGATGGGCTATGCTGGTGTATCTCCCACATCCAGGATCAGTCAGGCATCCACAGTTCTTTTAACCCAGTTCTGCTGGGGCTATGGTATGAAACAAACTCATTCTCTTCAGTTACCCCATGCTTAATGAGATAAACAAAACAAAACAAAACAAAAAAACCACATTCCCCAGTAAGCGAAAGTGAGCAGAGCCATTTTCTCAACACAAGATTTGGGGTGTCATCTTTTATCGAAAATTTGTTTGAAAGCCCATTTCTGTGAATGGCTGAAAAGAAAATCCAGCATGCTGGACACAAAATGGTTGCAGGAGAGCTATGCACCTCCCAGAGCCGTTCACAAAACCTGTTTCGTGTAGATTTCCCTGCATGGGAGAGCTGACTCTGTATGAATTGCCATAAGGCTGTAATCTAGAAACCAACTATGCTATGATGTCCCTGACACCAGCGACACTTTCATGTTCATAATTGGATGCACACAGACATAAGGAGATACACATAAACAAACCACTGGCAGCTGCTACAACTAAAGAATGGGAAGGCAAAACAAGTGTACGTAACATACAATGTTGGGATGTTGCATAATATTGCATCTTTTCTCTCTCGCTGTCATGAACTGGCAGGATGATGGGGAGAAGGAAGAGGATCCCAACAAAGGATGTAGCCGGGACTGGCACACACTGGGGAAAGCAGAGGATGGAGAAAGAAGTACTCACAGGGTGCTGGAGGATGATGAGAGGATACACAGGAACCAGGGCAGCAGGACCCAGAGCCAGAGAAACTCCTGTCTCTATGAACACAGGAGAGCTCTGAGGCATATGGAGCAGTGGGAGGGGCGCTCTAGAAGGCTGGGGAGGCAAGGGCTCACAGCTGGCCAGGTGGGGCTCGGTAGCTCTGGGAGGAGGAGGCTTGGAACAGGTGAGGGTCATATTCCTCATCAAGCCCAGATGCTGCAATCAGCATACAAAAGTACAAAAGGGAAATGGAGCTGCAGTGCTGTGTCTGCTCAACTGCCCATGTTGGTGGATCTTGGCTTGGGCTTCAGGACACACAAGCATGCACATATGAATATGCAACACAGTCAGTCCAAAATGTTCTAATTCACACAAGCTAAATAGAATTAACTCCTGAGTTCAAAATACAAAGCATTATGGGTATGTATTTGCTGGATTTGTTTTAAAACAGTTACACTCCATGAATCCAAGATTGTTTTAAAACAGTTACACTCCAAGAATCCTGGGAAGTAAAAGTTGGGGGTAAAAGCCAGTTCAGACTCCATCAGAATATATGTGAAGTTAGATTTTTATATAGATTAAAACAACAACAACTATTTTTTTTGCCTGATGGACATCACTTGGCATTTACTTATACTGACTTTGCTTCTGCATGTTGATGCCCATTCAACTTATTTGGTAATATTATTAGGATCTTTAAAATCATATCGGCTTCCTGGTGGTACAGCCTATAGTTGCCTTTGTCTGGACTTAACCATCCAGGGGTCCTTTACCTTTTACCTTTACAGCAATAAAACTGCTAGCTAATTTGCAAAGCTAAGCAGGGTCCAGTATGCTTTCAAATTGGATGGGGGATTATATTGCAGGGGGTTGGACTTGATGACGTGCAGGGTCCTGTCCAACTCTACAACTCTATGATTCTACTGTATATAGAGGGTCAGTACACAAGCGGTAGTTGGCATGGGGAAAATATTGTTTAAGGAATATAGATTATCAATATGTGAAGCTACTAATTATAGTCACTAAATGGAGTCTGTTGTGTACATAGGATCCAACTTCTAGGAGCTGAGGGCACTTCAGCCTCCCCAATAAAGTATTTAGGGGGCTGCCCCCCCCCCCCAAGTTGGTGGGCAATGCCATTCGAATGTGATAGATTATGTGGGGTGGGGCTTATCTGGTCCCCCCATATTTTATTTAAGATGGCATCCTTGGTTGTGTGGAAACATTTGTCATCTTCCAAGTGGGAGTCAAGTATTCCAAGTGTTCTCAAAGCTACCAACATGAGTCTGACCAAACTGCGGGAGGCAGTGGAAGACAGGAGTGTCTGGCGTGCTCTGGTCCATGGGGTCATGAAGAGTCGGACACAACTAAATGACTATACAACAACAAAGTGGGAGTCAGAAGGCATAGATCAGCCTTGAAGCTTCAGCTGATGACGATTGTATCCATTCCTGTGCTACTGAAGTCAAACAATTGCACAAGATCAGGTTAAGTTATTAAGTGTATGTAGACTTCTTAAGTCCTCTTTGCTGAGTCTCAAGCTGTGGTATCAAGCCAGATTCAGGATGCTGTTGCTCCTAAATGTCTCTCCACAAACCTGGTGGTTTCTTGTGGCAGGTAATATACATAAGATTTAATGATGACATTCTCACAGGTAGTTTCTTGCATGACATGGTGATGTTCTGAAAGATACCTTAGAAGCATTTTTGTGTGTCAGTAAATCAAAGGGTCTTCATTTCTTACCAAGAGTTATTTTGTCATGCAACAATTTTCCCGTCAATGAAGAAGGAGAAAGGCTCTCTGGAGATAATCATTCTTCAATTTTTGATGCCATAGATTTTCCCCATTTTCAGTGACTCATACCGTTCTCCTGGTGAATTCAGAGAGAGGGAGAAAGGGCCAGCACTTGTTCTTTCTGCAGACCTTTCATCACTCTCCAACATTTTTTCATTACTGTACCCAATTTATCACTCAGAAAACAGAGATGGGGAGGGGGGAACTGTAGATACTGAGCCTTGGAGATATATTTGTTGCCTGTAGCTTGATGGTAGTAAAAAAAAAAAAGGAAGAAAGGGAGGAAAATAAGGCTGCCATTTCTGTTGATTTGTTTTCCAAAGACTGGATTCAGGGCTGGGTGAGGTGGGGAAAAGTGAAGTAAAAGGAGATCATCTATCAGTCAAACCTTTCCAGTTTCCTGACTCAATTAGAATGGCTAAAAGCCTTTTAACGTGATAGGAGCATAGGATTTGGCATATCTTATTAGATTAGTAGTCCATCAAGTCTAACCTCTGCCAGATAGGGATAGAAGGAAAATATACACCCACCTCAGCTCCCTGCCTGTCATGGAACAAATGTGCAACTTTGTACACTTTTTGCCACCTACCCACCTCTTAGAAAATCAGCTGCAAAGGCCAATATCAGATCTCCACTGATTAATTAGAAATACGTTGAGTTTTATATTGTGAGCTTTTTTGTGCGGGATTTGTTTGCCTTGCACAGGCTGTACTGAAAAAAAAATCATTACCTGTATTGCGGCACAATAATGCCACTCAGACCATTTTCTAAAATAACCAAGCTGTTATTTTATTATATACCGACGTGTCTGTGATCAGTTTTTTTTGTGATTAATAAAAGCATAATTCTTGGCAAACTGATTGTCTCCTGAGCATTTGGCAGCTTATTCATTTTCTTTGAACTACAAAACCCCATTTAATCCATTCCGAAGCTGAGCTCAAGACAGACCAAATGACAGTATCTTTTCCATTGTACTAGCATCTCTTGGTTTGCGAAGAAACTTTATGTGGAAATAACGGCAGCACTGGGGTGCCTTCCAAAAGACGAGTGGTACCCTTGGGTGCTCTAAAAATGTAGCAAGCCTATTGGGGAGATTTCAGATGGTTTGTGGGATCAGTGCTCCTTATGCATGCAAGCTTTTCACATTAAGGATACAATAAAACAAATGCCTTGATACTGAGTTTGGGTTCAATATATTGAGACAAGAATTAACGTGGTGGTTTTCTTAATTAGCAACAAAAACAACAACAACAACAAGGTTTCTGCTGGTGCTTTTTCAGCCAGTCAAGCTTCCCCCACCTCACAACTCTCTCCAGGGATATCACAATGTTTCTTGTAAAGAAATATTTCTAAATTACTATAATTTCTACATCTCCTTTTGCCTAAACAAAAAGTAACAGGCACCAACAGCCAACTACTCTGGACAGGAGAGGCTACTTGCACATCACTCAAGAGTAAATCTTACTACTTACTTCCCTGCTCCACACCAGGCTTCTCAGCATGGTTCTGTAAGTCTCTGTGGAACAGTCACCTTCCTTCCTGACCACTGGGACATGACACTTTCTTCTACGCTGCCTTCTTTCATGTTGTCCTGGAGAGCAACTTGTTTTCATCTTGTTCTTGAAAACACGCAAAAGGTGTTGATGTACAACCTGCTCTGTTCCCATCTACTGAATGACTGGATAACTTTTTGGCAGTGATATACCAACAATTACTCTACTGTAGAAAGTCTCACATTGATCTTTCTGATCTAAATCATAGGTGCAATTAGCTGCTGGACTGTGCTGCTCTATTCCCAGATAGCGGAGCTATAATTTTTCATGCACACTTTGTTACCTGGTTGCAGACCAGGGAGCTCCTTTGCCCTTTTGTAAAAAAAAAAAAATGTGTTTTTGCTGTTTCTTCAGAGCTTCTTACTTCATACATCAGGCATAGGCAAACTCGGACCTCCAGATGTTTTGGGACTACAACTCCCATGATCCCTAGCTAACAGGACCAGTGGTCAGAGATGATGGTAACTGTAGTCCCAAAACATCTGGAGGGCCGAGTTTGCCTATGTCTGTCATACATTGATGTGGCCATGTCCTGTAAGTAATTCTTCAGCTATGGGTAGTATAAAGCTTATCCTTCAACCTATAAATAATTGTGCTGGGGACCAGTCATGGTTCAATGCTGTACTGCAGTAAGCCAAGAATTCTTTATATATCAAACTTCTAAGGTCAGCTGCTTTTTCCATTGGGTTTTAACTGTCTGGACAGACATTTCCATGCTTATACCATTCAGATTGCAGATCTCTGCATATAGATAATACCAATAACTATCAAGTATGTCTGTGGATTCCAAGTAAGGAGCTTGGTGCTTACCTTCTCATATGCTCTGTATCATACATGGTGGGGATATACAGCTACATGGCCCCTCATGCCCTCTCCTTAAAGGCAAAGGTAAAGGGGGCCCTGACCATCAGGTCCAGTCGTGTCCGACTCTGGGGTTGCGGCGCTCATCTCGCTCTATAGGCCGAGGGAGCCAGCGTTTGTCCGCAGACAGCTTCCGGGTCATGTGGCCAGCATGACAAAGCTGCTTCTGGCAAACAGAGCAGCGCACGGAAACGCCGTTTACCTTCCCGTTGGAGCGGTTCCTATTTATCTACTTGCACTTTGATGTGCTTTCGAACTGCTAGGTGGGCAGGAGCTGGGACCAAACAACGGGAGCTCACCCCTTCGCAGGGATTTGAACCGCCGACCTTCTGATCAGCAAGCTCTAGACTCTGTGGTTTAACCCACAGCACCACCTGGGTCCCTTACATTTTGCAATTCCTGAATGAATTTCATGCCAGAGGGTCTTTGAAATCACTGCCTTGCTACTAGGGATGGAGGGAGCTGTGAGTTTCGTTTATCTCCGTTTCTCATTTTTACAATTTTAAATTCAGTTTGTGAACTTGTGGGTGTTTTTTTTTCTCATGAAAATTTATTAGTGCAAATTTATCCTGATAAACACATTTTAATCTGTAGTTTTGAGACTAAATATTGCATTTTGGGGGAAAACAATTTCCTTAATATAATGCATTATTGTTTGTTATTTTCCTCAATACTGCAATGCTTATGCACACTTCCCCTAAAAGATGCATTTATTTATTTTTTTGAAATATTGTTTGGTTGGAGAACTGCACTACAAAACTTTGGATAGCTGTGAATGTAGAAGAATAGCTGTGTTTCAGTTTCCTTATTGTTTCATAAAGTTCAAACTTGATAGTATCTGAAGAAGTGTGCATGCACACGAAAGCTCATACCAATGACAAACTTAGTTGGTCTCTAAGGTACTGCAGGAAGGATTTTTTTTTTATTTTTTTCCGACTACGTCAGACCAACACGGCTACCTACCTGTAACTAAAACTTGATAGCTTCATCTTTAAATGCACAGTGAATCGAATTTCTCCTACATTCCCGCTTGCTGCCTTTGAAAATCAGCCCAACTATTACTGAGAGGCCATGCCTGCAGTTCCAATAGTCCCACAGGCTTGGATCACAGCTGCATCAATCCTCTGGCCAACATTCAGGTATAAGTTCTTTCAGGACTCCTGTGGCATCCTAGTTCTCTGTTTCTGGTTTGATTTGCTATAATTTTCTGTCGGCTATGGGAAGTAACTATACTATCAGATGCTTGCACTTCCACATCAGAATTATGCTCTGGGTACAATGAAGGTTGTGTGGCCCTGGAAATTGCATCAGCTGTAAACATCAATTTAACAGGTGTGTAAGACACAGTGGAGCCATATTTTTTTTGTCTCAAAGTACAGTCACTTAACGGCTTCTCACACAACACTATCAGAGGCTTATTTGTTTCTACTTGCTCTTTCTGTCCTTAGGAAAACTGGTGAAATATCTGGCCAGCAAACTCAATAGTTCTTTTTCAATCTGTGCATATGTGGTTAACAGGTGTGTAAGACACAGTGGAGCCATATTTTTTTTGTCTCAAAGTACAGTCACTTAACGGCTTCTCACACAACACTATCAGAGGCTTATTTGTTTCTACTTGCTCTTTCTGTCCTTAGGAAAACTGGTGAAATATCTGGCCAGCAAACTCAATAGTTCTTTTTCAATCTGTGCATATGTGGTTGCCAGTTACCATCATGTTTCTGCATAATCACTGCACTTAGCCCAGTTGCAAGATACCACAAGAAATCTTGAGTGGCTTACCGGGGTCATAGAATTTTAAAACAGGGGTTTTGCTAAGTTCCATTTTAAATATGATCCATGTTTGTTCCTGTGGTGCAACCTGTACCATCTGTTTGTTTTCAAAGTGCCCAGAGTGGTGTTGCTTTAGATGGCAATTTCAATTTCAATTTCCAAGGGGAAACCTACCCAGGAACCATTGTATAGCTTTCTCTGACTGGGTCTATGGCATCATTTCAATACCCCCAGCCTTCTTCCTGTCTGGTTTTACCCCCCCCCCTCATTATAGATCACACCTGTCAATAATGTAGGTTCTTGTTGTTGTTTATTAAATTTGTATAATGCCCTTCATCCGCAGATCTCAGAGCAGTTCTCAACATAAATTACAGTATAAAAATCCAGTGATTCCAAATGCACTTTTTATTTGATTTCCAATTTGCTGCTCTTGTTGCACTTAGGACCTTCCAAAGCCTCAGATAATTTTCAGGTTTCGTAGAACTTCACACAATGAAATAATCAACTGAAGAGTCTGCTCTATGTGCTAATATATCATGTGTATGATTCTATGGTACATTTCAGATGTTGAACTGACACCAAATGGGAGCTGCAGAATGTGATACCTCCCCAAGGGGATATTGAATGTGCAGCGTTTGGAGCTATCCTCTGTGAATTTTGACTGCTAAAAGCCAAAGGAGGCATCAAGTTAACTGAGGGAAAAGGCATTTGCAAATTGTGAAATGATTTCCTCTCTAGTGGAGAGTTTGAAATGCTTCCCTCTTGATAGGCTTGTTAAGTGCTTCTGGGGTCAAGGCAAACTGGTAATTTACCATTAGGTTTCTCTACAATGACTAGAGAGCTCACCAGTTCTTTGGGTTCCTCAATCTTTCCTATGACTTGTAAAGCCTCCATCCTTGAAAGCTCCTCTCTGTCATCAAGTGAAAAAGGCACTTTTCCGCATGGATGGATCAGTGGGGAAATTTATTTATTCATTTGGATGGTATGTTTGCCTGGTAAGCAGCCAAGTTCTTCAAATATATCTTGATAACTCAAAATCAATGCCTTATATTCCTGTTCTCCACTGGTTTCATGGCCAGTACTCATTTAATAAGGTTAAACTTCTCACATGCTGCCAAACCCAAGATTGGAGTCACTTGTTTAAGAACTATAATAAATTCCAAGTTGTACACAATGTCTTCATATCTGATGCTGGCAAATAGCATCTACTTACTGGTACTTTTACTGCAGAATACTTGTTGGATGTATTTTTGGCCTAACTTGAGTGTATTTCCTAATCTTCTTTGAGTGACATGTTAACCTGAACACCCATGTCAACCTTAAAGGACACATTTGCTACTTATACTTCCGTTGGCTGATACAGAAGATGCAGTTTTATGCGGGTGGAGTAGAATTACGCACCGAGAAGGCGAGCCACGAGGGAGGGCTCCGTCTGGGCCACTTTGCCTCCCCCCGCCCCACAGTGAGGCGGGAGGGAGACGCGCCTGCCTGCCCCTGTGAGAGGTCGCAACAGGATCAGTGCCCCGAAAACGATCCTTTCGGGGCACTCATCCCGCCGCCTCTCGCAACAGCAGGCTTCTCTCCCCCCCCCGGCAGGCTGGCCAGCGCCCCCTCCATTTTGGCGCCCTAGGCAACTGCCTAGTTCGCCTAAATGGACGCGCCGGCCCTGCCTACTACATTCCCATTTTCACTGCTGTTGTGCTTGCTGTTGCTTTTAGTGCATGGACAACCCCTTCAGCTAGCCTCAGTTCTTTTGCTTGGGCCCACACTACTGTTGCTGCTTGTGGTGTTTGCCCATTCTTTTGGAAATGTCTGTACAGGGGGAGAGAAAGGGTTAATAGGTAGACCAATAGAAAAGCCCAGAGGTGGAGCCTACCTGCTTTTAAAAGGCTTAACCAGAGGTTTGGACAGTAGGGAAGACATTTGGAAATAGAGAGGCAATTAGTTCAGTTGGTTTCTTGTGGGTGGGAGGCATAGGGGTCAGAGTGAGTTAGAGACAGAGGGGAGACAGAGAGAGTGAATCGGATTACAGTGTTTCAAAGTATTTAAAACTTGTTTGCGTTCACAATAAACTGGAATCTTTGTTAATACGTTACCACCTGACTGAGTTTGAATATATTACCGGGGAAACCTGGTTGGTGGCAGTGGAAGAGAATAGACGTGGTGGCACAGGGTCAGTAGTCTGTGGAACAACCGGGGGCTCTGTGTGAACGCCACACTGCTCTACATATCTTGAGAGTTTTTCCCTATCTTGAGATTCCCCCAGATGTCACAAATAAGTCTAACTCTGATGAGAGAGCCTGTTAGGGCCTCAAAGTCGCAGGTCTTGCTAAGGATTTTTGTAGCATGGTGCTCTATATTTTCATCCATTTTCTCTATGCATGTAAATAATCTATGGCTTTCAAATGTCTCTTTTTGGGTATATGGTATTCCTCAAATGCTTACATCACTGCAACTGTTTTGTCCTTCTGCAGACTGGAAATTATTGTAAATGCTTCCTCCCCCATCACATGCAAACAGTATTGAAGATTTTACTCTATCAGATTTTCCTTCAAGCCCCTCTGGTTGTCTGATAATTGTTCAAATCTTTGCTTGAACTTTTTCCAGGTTTCTGTGACATTTGTAGACATCTACAGGGGGAGGGGGGTTATAAATATTCCATAGAAGGCTAGCAGTTCTATTGCTGGGTGGAAAACAGGGCACAGTGCCCTGCAGTCCTGAGGCAGAAGAAAGCTACACACTCCTTCAGAAGCCTTGTGGCTCCGCTCCTGACACCATGCAATAAGGTTGGGTTCAATATCTTGAGACAAGCGCTAACATCATGGTTTCATTAATTAGCAATTACAACAGCTAGATTTCTGCTGCAGCTTCTTCAGCCACTATTCTCCAGGAATCATCTCTAAACTCCCTCCCTGATGTTTCTAGTAACAAAATGTCTCTAAATAACTATAATCATCACATATCCACCCACAACATGCAGCCACATTCTCACATAGCAAAATAGGGTGGCTGCTTTAGTGATATTTTAGGGATCACAATTCAACCTCTGAACCCCTGAAACATTTTTTTAGAGACAGGAGGGGGTTACAATGATGCCTTCTTGCTGTACCCCCCTTTCTTTCAAAACTACCCCCACTTTTTTCCTATAGCTTTGAAAAGCCACCAATTCTGCCTCCCCTTCTAGATTGTGTCTAGGAAGGAAGCTAGGCTTGAAGAGAAAGAGTTGCAGGAGTGAGAAAGGATAAAGAGGACATTTCCCCCCTTTTCATCCCTCCAAGTCTATATAGTTGTGCTAATGTAGTCTAGAGATGCTCTAACTTTCTGGAAAGGGTTTGTGGAACGGGCAGAGGAGCCAGGATGGCAAAATGCTTTTAGGATGCACCCTGTTATTTCAATTGATTGTAAACTGTTCAAACAGATTTTAATATATTATATTTTTTACACCCATATGTGCGAGTATGGAAATCATATCCATTCAAAAGGAGCATTCACTAATTACTCTATCTACAGATGTCATTTTTGTGCCTAAATAAGACCTTAAACCTTTTCCTTTCCTTCTCGACTAGGAATATTTACAGGCATTGCAAAGGAAACTGTAGTTGCGAGTGCAAATATCCATTTGCACTTTGTTTTCAAGGATAATTTCCAAAGCCACACATTTTTAAGTAATTGGTCTGTTGTGAAATGGAGGTGCAAACTGCACTCTCGCTCTGCTTTCTGCATTTTCAATGAAACATTGCCACACTCTAGTACATGAAAGCCACAGAAAACCCCTCCCCCCCAAATAAATAAATTGTGTCCTCCCTCAAAGAGGGCACATGTTGCGGTGCCATGGGCGTAGGCGGGGGGGGGCAGGAGGGGGCAATTGCCCCCCCTAGAAGCAGGGCCACTGGCCAGCCTGCCCCACTGCCCGCCCGGTGCCGTCTCCCTTCTCCCTGGCTGGCTGTGGGGCGGGCGGCGGGAAAGCACCAGAGCCGCGCAAAGCGTTTGGCTGGCTTTCCCTCCCTCCGCCCCACAGCCAGCAAGGGAGAAGGGAGACGTCCCTTCTAGCCGGCTGGCTGTGGGGCGGGCGGAGGGAAAGCCAGGCAACCGCTTTGCGCGGCTCTGGGGCTTTCCCTCCCCCTGCCCCAGCGATTGCAGCGGGGGAGGAGGGGATCGGAGCAGCCCGATTTCGGGCTGATCCTGGCTCCCCCTCGTCCGTTCCTATAGCGGAGGGGGAGGAGGGAGTCGGAGCAGCCCGATTTCGGGCTGATCCTGGCTCCCCCTCGTCCCTTCCTATCGCGGAGGGGGAGGAGGGAGTCGGAGCAGCCCGATTTCGGGCTGATCCTGGCTCCCCCTCGTCCCTTCCCATCGTGGAGGGGGAGGAGGGAGTCGGAGCAGCCCGATTTCGGGCTGATCCTGGCTCCCCCTCGTCCCTTCCTATCGTGGAGGGGGAGGAGGGAGTCGGAGCAGCCCGATTTCGGGCTGCTCCGATGTGGCCCCGCCCCCGCCCCTTGGCCCCGCCCCTTGCTCCCCGCCCCTTGCCCCCCCTGATTTTCATTCTGGCTACGCCCCTGTGCGGTGCGACCTGGCAACCAAACCCTGTGTTGTGGGTGTGTATGATTGGATAACCACAACACCCTATTAGTAGGTCCCTTGATGCTGGGTTTAATCAGGCCAATGGGATGCTAGCCAAACCAATCAAGGTATGCCCATGCAAGTGACTCAGAGCTTCCTCTTTTGGTCAGTGCATTGGAACATCCACCCACTTCTCCCTAATTTAGGGCTTGCGCACTTGATGTCATTGGGACAGGGGCACGGCAGGAATTTCCCCCACTTGGCTGATTGGTTGGTGCCATTTGGGTTTTGCCTGCTGCGTAGCAAATCATCACAACTTGTAAGGTTGCAGATAGGCACTGGTTCAGGTGATAGGGATGGGGTAATGCTCTCGTCATCCCTATGTGAAGGGTATTCCATTAAAGGAATCCAGGCACTTAATGGTTTGGTCAACCCTGTGAGGGGTTGTGCCTATGCCTGAGCCTAGGGGGACATCTTGGTGGTGGACATACTGTAGCATGTCCCTGGCTTTCTGCCATTCCAGGTGTTCACCTTAGGCTGACCTATGCTGGTGCCCTGGGTGAGGACTACCTGCAACGGTGCAGGGAGCTAGTCGAACCAGAGCCTATGCAACCACTCACCTGTTGTAATCAATAAAGTTGTGGCCGAAATTCTGCCAAAAACCAAACCAAAATTTGAGTCTTGTCTGAATTTATTTATAGGGGGAGGTTTAAAGGTCTAAACACGCAATAATCAGGAAGTGCCACAACAGTTCAGACACCAGCAGCTGAAGTCTTAGTAGGGTGACCACATGCAAAAGAGGACAGGGCTTAATAGTTTGTAAAAAATAAGGAATGTTAGTAACTGTAGCTTGCCCAAATTCAACTGTTGAAATTCCTTCTTTTACACAACAGTTGAAGATTCAGGAGCCCTGTCCCCATTTTTGCTTACCTTCAGATTAAGGCTGTGTATACACTAGAAGCTACGAACATGAGTCTGACCAAGCTGTGGGAGTCATTAAACGACTAAACAACAACATACGGTACACTATATACCTTTAGAGCAGATTTTCCACCTCAAAGAATTCTGGGCACTGTAGTTTGTTAAAGGATGCTGGGAATTGTAACTCTGTGAGGTGTAAATTGCAGTGCCCAGCATTCTGTGGGGGGGGGGGGAGTGTGTTTAAATGTGTTTTAAGGTATAGTGCATACGTAGCCTAAGCTACACATTCATGTATTATAAAATCCTTGGCCCAATGTGGAGCTGTGGCAATACATCTCAATTTTTTTACCTTAAGCACTCACAGGTATAGGAAAGGGATGATGCCGCTGCATTCCTTACCCCTACTCCCAAAGATTCTAGCCTTATTTAGTATACATGCATGGTTGTGTGAATATGGGTAGGTTTCAAATCTGACCACAATGAAGCAGGAAGAGGTAAACCTTCTCTTCCATGTGCTGCATTCCCCGTGAAGATCCACTCTCTCCACAAGCACAGTTGCAAGTAATTCAAGTATGCATTGGGGTTAACTTGTAGTTTGGTCCCCAGTCCACCACATTCCTAGGAAGAACAATAGGAAGCTGCCTTATACCAGACTACAATTCCCACCATCCCTGACCACTGGTCCCACCAGCTAGGGATGATGGGAATTGTAGTCCAAAAACAGCTGGAGACGCAAGTTTGGGAAACACTGATCTGTCAGCATTGTATGAACTCACAAGGCTGCAGTTTCCCAGTGTTCCAGAGAGGGGTCTTTCCCACTTCTATCAAGAAGTGCCAGGGATTGAACTTGGGATCTACCTAAAACATGCAGAGCATGTGCTTTTCCACTGAACTGTGGCTCTTCCACTTTCTCAGGCTTTGCTTTTATCTTGGGGAATATCTACTGTGGGAATTTGGGGACTTTCCTTTACAGATCTGTATAGTTATTTTGACATGGCCACTTAGAAGCAAAACACTTTAATGAGTTTCACTTTTCTTTCCAGTTGTACAGTTCCCAGCCAGGAATCAAGAGAAACTCCATCTTGATTCTAATAACATTTTCAACTAACCCTTTATTGCTGTGCAATTATTACAGTTTGGTCACCATTGTTTGCTTTTCCATTAGCCTATGACTATATATTAAAAAGTACACAGCACGAAGGGAGTGTCTGAGACCATAATTGCACTACAGACCAAAAGAGGTTTAAACTACCCAGGGTTATTCCCAAGGAGCCACAGTTCTATCTGGAAAGCTAGGAATCGCTAATAGAAATTTCAAGGCACCCTCATAAAACTGCAATAAAACTACTGCACCTTCAATTTGTTGCTATCTGTAATCTCTTTTTCTGAGAAACAGAAGGTACTTTGCAGTGATGCAACAAACAGTTTAAAAGCCTCAATAAATTTGGTTAAGCATTCTATTTGCCACCTGTAAGAATGACGCTTGCACCATATATTATGAAAATGTGTTAATCCATGCATTCCACAGTGGGGTGTTGCACTACTTTGTTAATGCCTGCTTTTGACAGGCTGCCATCCTTGGTTGAAAGACTCAGAATCTCAGCCCAAAAAAGCTTTATTGATAAAATCAGCACACCATTTCAGCATCAGCTAAAAGTCCTGTGGTTCATAAGCATAGTTCTAGGATACAAAGCTAGGTGTAAGTAAACTCAGTGTCCCAACACCTGACAAGCCACTTCTGCTCCTCTGACAAATCCTGCCATTCCCAACCCATCCTGGCTGGTGTCACAGGGCCCATGGCAGCTTTTGTTTGTTTAATGCGCTTATTGCTCTCTCACAATCATGGGGCTTGTTTAATGTGCTTATTGCTCTCTCACAATCATATTTAGCATTTGCTGTCCTGGGACCAGGGAATGGAAGTAATGCACGCTTTGGTCTGCCACTGGTCAGGAGATCTAGGTCCGCTGAGAGGCTGCATCCCTTGCCTCTCAGGGAGAACATAATGGCATGGTAAAACCAGCTTGTTCCCATCTATCAATCAGGGAAGGAGAAACTGTTGCGATGCTTACACCAGTGATGGGCAACTTTTTGAGCTTGGTGTGTCAAAATTCACCCCAAAACCGAGCATAACTCGGGTGGTGTGTCACTTCGAGGAAAAAGACCATAATTTCGTGATATTTATAGTTTAAATAACAAAAATGTATAATTGTAATATATAACTGTATTTAATAAACCAAAAAATAATTATTTAACCAAACCAAACCAAAAACACTTTTTTTAATCACAAAGTGCCCAGAGTTGTTGAGCTTTTTTTGGGGAGCTGCTGACCAAAGTTTTGGAGGTTTTTTTTGGGGGGGGTGCAAAAGTTGTTTTGCTTTTTGGGGGGGGAAGAGAACATAAATAAATGACGAATAATACCTTCGCTGGAACTAACATGCAGCACTGACATAGTCTGCCAAAGCGCCAAAAAAAGCAGCACAGAACAGTTAAAAAATGAATGCTGTTACGCCCAATCATCATCTGCCAAAGCGCCAGAAAAAACAGCACAGAAAGGGTTAAGAACCAATCTCTGGTTAACAACAACAACAACAGGATCCGGGGTTTAACAGCGGAGACAAGCTGTAGCGTGAGAATAAATGGGGGGGGGGGGGACAACAGCAGCGCGAATGGGCCGATAGGGTGCGTGCCAGCAGTGAGGGCTCTGCGTGTCACGTCTGACACGCGTGTCATAGGTTTGCCATCACTGGTTTACACTCACCTTTCTTTCCTCATTTCTCTTCGTCTTTACATTGTCTATGAAATTGTGAACTATTGGGTTGGGATTGCTTTATCTGTACACCCCTTTGACATTTCAGTGCTTTATAAGTGTTAAAACAATCACCGTCATCCTTTCTACAGCACTCTGGAAAAACATAAGTTAACTTAGTAGTTCTTATAGCAATCCTTTAAGGGCAGGGCAGGATGACCCAAGGATTACCTGAGATCACCTAGCCGGTGCATTGAAGTGACACCTGAAAAAGGAACAGTTTGTCCGACAGCCTAGTCTAGCCTCTGTGCTATAGGACACTATGCTATAAACCAGTGGTCTGTGAGCTTCATTCAGGTGGCATATAACATGTCTGGTAAGAACACCTCACTGTTTGATTTCTGTTGCATTCATGATGCAATACAATAAAATGAAATAAAAAGAAATAGAGGAAGACATAGAGATACAATTAAAAACCACGCAACGTTTTCTGCAACACATTACAGCCACTCCACATTACAGTGGCAGGAGAAGCCCAGCCAGATGGGCGGGGTATAAATAATAAATTATTATTATTATTATTATTATTATTATTATTATTATTATTATTATTATTACAAAAGGTAGACATTTTTTATATGGTGTGCCAAGTCTCTCAGCAATTTTCAAGTGATCCATGGTGGAAGTTTGGGAACCATGGCTATACTATGTTATGATCAGTATTTGGCTTAATTTGAATGTGATGCTCTCTGTTACATTTCCACAGTCTTAGTTCTACCCATAGAGGAATATCTGCCTTATAATTTTTAAAGAAACAAACATGCAAGGTCCTCACAATACTGCTTCAAGTGTTATCCCCTGGGTCACAGAATACTTGAGTTCAAACAAATGTTTCCAAATCCTATATGAGATGATTCAATTTGATTAAGGGAGGAATCCCTGCCCAGTGGAGACAGATTTCAGCGCCAGCTCCCTCTGCATGTGGTAGTCTTCCCGGGGCTAAAATTGTAATAACGTTGGATCTTCTATTGGGCTGGAGGGGGGGGGGAAGAGAAACTAGATATTTCAATGAGGCATAAGCAGACATCAAAAATCAGACTTGCTGTGAAAGCAGTGAAGAGAGAAAAATTAAATCCCTCTTTCTGAGCGCTTTTCATATGATCTGCTGGCCAGTATCTTCCAGAGAAGTTGCAATTGTGAAGGTTGGCTAGGCCTACATTCAAGTTGCCAACTGGAACAGGAGGAAAAGAAACATCCTAAATTAAGCAAGACTCAGCATTGCTGTTTGTTAATTTTTCTGCCAGGATGGAATTAATCTCCTCTCCCCTCTCTTTAATGCTCTTAACGAGTCATGCACTTAAGAGCATATTTCCCTTTGTTGGAAGGGACACATTCGACACAAAGCTATTGCTCACACAGGCCAAAGCACTGAAGCATTGGGGCAATAAATAGGGAACTAGAAAGAGCCAGATCTCTCTCCCCCCCCCCCCAAGAGCATTGCTATTCATAGAGTAGTAGAACTGTGGGAATAAAGTTAACCCAAAAGTAATATGGTCCAGTTCCCAGCATTCAAGCAAGATGTACCCAAGAGATATCACCAGGAAATGAAATGAATGAAGCTTAAACAATTAAACCAAGTGACAGCTGAAATTAGGGCACACTCATTTGGCAGCTTCAGATGCTCATGGGGTTGGATCCAGACTTAGTCATACTTAGAGCAGGCCCATAGAAATAAACAAGATTTAAGTTAGTCATGATTTATTTATCTGGATCCATCACGAACATTTAAAGGTGTTATAGTCTATGATTAGGAGCGTGCGTAGAAAAGTCAAGTTGTTTTATTTAGCCCAGAGCCAAAAATAGCAGCCACGAGAGAGCCAGAGCAGGACTGAGACTATGCCCTGTGAGTATGGTATTTAACTCTTTAAATATAAAAGGATGTCATATAGAAGAGGGTGAAAGGTTATTTTCTGCTGCTCCAGAGAAGCGGACACAGAGCAATGGATTCAAGCTACAAGAAAGAAGATTCCACCTAAACATTAGGAAGAACTTCCTGACAGTAAGAGCTGTTCGGCAGTGGAATTTGCTGCCAAGGAGTGTGGTGGAGTCTCCTTCTTTGGAGGTCTTTAAGCGGAGGCTTGACAGCCATCAGTCAGGAAGGCTTTGATGGTGTTTCCTGCTTGGCAGGGGGTTGGACTGGATGGCCCTTGTGGTCTCTTCCAACTCTATGATTCTTTTTCCATCTGCCATTGGTATGAATATGAAATTTGAGGAAAAAATAAGAAGTCACAAACAGGAAAGGGCAGTAGGATGTAAGCAGAATGGAAACCAGAGTCTGCTTGAATTTGTTTATTATTACATTTACATCTCACCTCCAAAGAGCTCAAGGTGGCATTGTTCTTCCCTTTCCCATTTTATTCTCACAACAACCTTGGTTGGCTCAAGGTCACCCAGTGAACTTCATATCTGAATGCAGATTTGAAGAATGGTTTCCCAGGTCTTAGTCCAACACTCTGACCACTATACAACACTGCCTGCAGTTCACACAGCATTCACAGCTATCAAATGATGTGTTAATGGGGAGGTGCATTGCATTTCCCCTAAGATAAAGCACTGTGGTTTGACTCGCTGGGGACCAACAACAAGAAGCACCCCCTCAAGGAAAGATATCTGATTGCTAGGCAATAAATGAGTAACAAATGCAAAGCACTGTGTAAATAAATGATCCTTCTGCAACTTAGAATGAACAGTAGCAGACAACAGACATTTCACCACGGGTGGTAAACAGAAGGATTGGGGGGGGGGGGAGATGCCTCAGTTAAGCAATGAAAGACAGGTTTTGGAACTGTGGGTACAATAGCATGAGCCCCACCATTGTTTCATTTTAGTCTTTGGTTATTTGATTTCATAGTCTGCTTTATTTTATTTATGGGACAACTACCGCATTTTCTTCTTATATTGATTGCTTTTAATCAAATTTTAGAAGAGCCAGGAGTCTGGAGCTGTTGTTATTGTCCCATAAATCCACAAGAATTCATTCACATTCTACGATGAAGCTCCATTAGAAGCTATATCTCCTTTACCAGCAAAACCGATCAGACAAGCCACTCAGCACTAGATAGTTAACATTTTTTTACTTTATTTGAATTAAGCATGGAGAGGGGGGCAGTCATCTTCCAGATAGCTACAAATCAAGGTGAAGCTACCTCTTTCATCTTTCAAGGAACAGAAACATTGGAAGTAGAAAAGAACCTGGGGAAGAGCTGTTTAACCTCCCCCCCCCTCCTGCTGTTTGCCCAATAAAAGTTCCCTCCTACCACTTGTCTGCTAAAAATCCCCCAGGCTTCCATTTTTCCTAGAGAGGTAAAGGCTTCCATATATGTTTTAGTAGACAAAGGGCAGGAGTGCCTTTCAGCTACTTGGTTTTTTGCTACTTATAGCTTGCAAAAAAGTGTGTGTGTGTGTGCATGAGAGAGAGATACCACAAGAGAAAAGAGATTTGGAATTCACTTTGTTCCTTCCTGGTCTTTTATTGCTCCCTCACCATGCTGAGCTAAACCAAGGTTTGCCTTAGCATGACACATGAACCTAGGCTCTTGGTTAAGCTCTCGCCTATCCAACCATGAACTAATAGCCAGTTTGTTCTTGGCTTTGCTCTGTGTGGCACAGAAGTAAGAAAGACTGGGGAACCTCTCTAGGAGGTCACGTATTTGTGGTAAGCCATAGTTTGGCGTACTGTGCTGTGCAAATCAGCCTATATCACATTCAGTTTGGACTAGGAGTTCTGTACTTAAGCTATATTACTTTCCATAATTGAAAAGACTCAATAAATTAAGTAGGGAAGACTATGCATATTACCTTTAAGTGTTAAGGTCAGTGCTGTTTTTCTAGAAAAAGAGGTGCCGGAACTCACCATGAACGCCTCCCTCATTCTCTTATAATGGCAATGGTGCTTTTTTTTTTTCTTAAAAAATGTTTAGGGGTACTCTCATTTTCCTACTCATATTGAAATACTGCCCCTCAATGAGACCAAACTTAGATTCACAAAATGTTTAGGGATATGCGTACCTCTGCGTACCCTCAGAAAAAAAGCCCTGATTAAGGTAACATACCATATATGGTTAAATATGTAATAATAATAAAAACTTTTGTGAAATCCAATAAAAAGTTAATTTGAGTTTATTTTTTTAAGAGTCTATTAAATAACTTCATAAAACACAGTGATTATTATTAAAGTCTTTGGTAATAAGGAATAAATCAAATCTGAAGTGCTCTGGTAAGGTATTACAAGGATTATAAACATTCAAAGTAGGCAGCTTACTCCAATTAATATTGACTTCCAGCAATGAATATTCAAAATCCCTTCTAATTAGAATTTCAACTGCAAGCTAATGATTTTGCTCAGATATTGGAGCCGGGAGAAGATATCCTTTTGGTTAAAGAAGCAAAGGAGCAGTTTCTTAGTTGCAGGTAGTGGTTCGGCATTCCAGCATCATGAAGATATATTTATAGAGATAAGTTGTCCATATCTCAAAAGAGGCAATTCAGCATTCAGCATAATGTGACCAATAGTATATTGATTGCTGAAGAAAAGAAAGAAAAGCTACAATTTATAGCAATTAATTGCTCAAAATGCAAGTTCACAACCTATTTTTGTTTATTTATGATGCATACAACCATCACCCTATGAATACTTGCTGTCCTGTGCCATGTAAATTCACACAGAAATAACTTTTTTAAAAAGAATGGCAATAATAGGTTTCTCCCCTAAGGTTGTACTTAAATTTTTGCAAATCATATGCATACATTCAGTGTCAGATATTATGGATACCAAAATAAACTTCCCTTACCCAGCTATGAATGTTTAATAGATTCCTACTCTGTGTGTTGATTTAGTTAATGGTAATTTGTGATAGAATTAATAAATAATTCTCTATTTCTACAAAGAAAAAAAATCTATCTGGATGTTACAATGCTAATAACTTAAATTTGCACTAATATTGAAAGCAAACAGCTCAAAGGCCCAGGGACATGATACATAAAGAAGAAGAAATTGAAATCAAAGATGGTTCCTTTTCCTTATAACACATAAAACATTGATGCTACTAGGCAAGTATAACCATGTGATCACATCATGGAAGCCTTCAATTCCCAGTCAGTAATAGTAGCATTTCCACATTCCATATTAATTTCTAAAAGGGCTTGTGGGTACAACACTAGCATTGATCTGCATGGATTGGCTTTTATTGACTCTCCACGCCCCCTGCAAGCTCTAGAGCACCCACAATTTATCTGTTTACAGTAGTAGTACAGGTCTTTCAGCACAGAAAAATATTGACAGACCACCTGAAGTGTGTGCGTGTGTGAGCGAGCGAGAGAGATTCTCTCTGTCACTCACCCACTCTCTAGCTCTTAGCCTAATTTATGTCACACTGTTACTGTGAGGATAAAGGGGACAATGGCCTTGCATGTTCCCTGACATAGAAAAGTAGGATCAGCATCATCACCATTTATCAGGCCAGATTAATTTGTATAATGCAGACTACAAACTACAAGCTGCTACTGGTTTATTGCAAAGAGGTAAACCATATAAGTTACCATGATCTGCTTTTTATGAAAAAATAAGACAACAGATCAAGACCTTTGGTCAAAAGGGAAAATGACAATTACTGTACTTTAGCTGGCCAAGGGTCTTGAACTATTTCCTTATTTTTCATAAATGCAGTAAATCATAAGCAGACCCATGCAGAGCTTGTCTGAGGTCCAGGACGGGAGTCTTATTAGAATAAAGTTATAAACTTAAACAAAACAGCAGCTGCTTCCTGGCACCCCCTGTCCCCAACCAGCCTAGCCCACCAAGCCCTAGGGCAGGCATAGGCAACCTTGGCTCTCCAGATGTTTTGGAACTGCAACTCCCATGATCCCTGACCACTGGCCCTGTTAGCTAGGGATCATGGGAGTTGTAGTTCCAAAACATCTGGAGAGCCAAGGTTGCCTATGCCTGCCCTAGGGCAAGTGTACCTGACTGCCTGCCCCCTGCATGGGCCTGACAATAAATGCATATTATAATTGCTTACAAAGCTTACTTTTTTACAGACTCAAGTCATGGAGATCTTGGTGGTTAGAAATGTACATATGGAGAAGCGAAGGCCTCTGAACTGAGACATTCTTATATTGATAATAATAATCCCTGCCTACATGTATGCATTCCAATGTAATGCATGATTTGTATCCTTTAAATTCATGTACATATATGGGACCCTGATCCACCCCTCCATCCAAACATTTCTACACATTTGAACTATCTGTACAGGACTCTTGACGGAAGGAAATGAATCCAAATGTACAGATCTCTTGAGTCTTGACAGAAAAGAGAGGATGCCAGACACCAAATTAGATTTCCTACAGTACTGGAGACATGTGTAATATTACCCTGATTCTCTCCCCGACTCTCCAATTAAAAGCAGGTGTATGAGGCTGCCAGTTTGAACACAGGAATGGAAGCGTGGGTTAACTGGCCAAGTTAACATATAAACTACAAGAGAAGGACAACCGTGACTTTAAGGAAGAATGGGAACTTTTTACAAGTTATCTAAGATTTGGACTCCTTGGCAGTTTTTGAATAAACACCCACAATTTAGTAGTAGAACATAGGGAAGATAAGGTAGGGATATGTACAATTTTATAACATGCAGATAATAACATGTGCAAACAAATCAGAGGAGGGAGCTGATTTGGGAGGGTGGGAGAGGGAGGAAGGAAGGGGAAGGTAAAAGGGGGGGAATGTAATTGATTATATTGATTGATAATGTATTTTGTTAAGTTTGTTCAATAATTATTATAATTTTTTAAAAGGAAGAGTGGGTTTGCTCAGACTTCCACCTGGGCATTCCTGCCCCCCACCCCCTCAGATTTCTCCCACTTTAAGTTGTTTTTGCACCTACAGGGGAAAAGATGAAAATATCTGTGGGGTGGTGATGGTAAGCAGAAACATGACAGGAGGGAAAGGGTTTACGCAGCCCCTCTCCTATCATTCTTCTGTTTGGACACTGAGCCTCCAGCACTGCTTTTCTGTTTCCTTTTAAATGGGAGACTGCTAGATCTGTCTGCTGCTGGTTTGGAAAACTATGATTTCCCCAACCTAATATTATAACTCGGGTGGCGCTGTGGGTTAAACCACTGAGCCTAGGGCTTGCCGATCAGAAGGTTGGCAGTTCGAATCCCCGTGACGGGGTGAGCTCCCGTTGCTCGGTCCCAGCTCCTGCCAACCTAGCAGTTCGAAAGCACATCAAAGTGCAAGTAGATAAATAGGTACCACTACAGCGGGAAGGTAAACAGCATTTCAGTGTGCTGCTCTGGTTCTCCAGAAGCGGCTTAGTCTTGCTGGCCACATGACCCGGAAGCTGCATGCCGGCTCCCTCGGCCAATAATGCGAGATGAGCGCTGCAACCCCAGAGTCGGTCACGACTGGACCTAATGGTCAGGGGTCCCTTTACCTTTACCTTTAATATTATAATAGGATTTTATAAGATATTTGTGTGGAAAGAAACAGGGAGCCAGTGGATCTGCCAAAAGGGTAACCAGTCATTTAAAAGTGCTCGTATTAACTGAGATGGATCTATTATGTATAAAATGGTGGTTTGTTTCCGGTGTTATGATAAAATTCCTATTTGTGACAATTCCGAAAGAGGAAGCCCTGCTAGTCTCTGGCACAAAAAAATAACAGAGTCTTGTGGGGTCTTAAAGATGAACACAACTGCTGTCTTCAACAGAATCATGAAATGTCACCCTGCACTATAGGTCTATATTACCCATGGTTGGAAGGAGGTGTTGCATATAGTGGAGTCAGAAGGAAAATAAATGTAGAAAGGAGCAGACAATGGTAATTACATACCCGTAATAATAGTAATTCTCAATATACCATAGCAATGCATATCTTCCACAGGCAATGCTGCCACACTTGTAAGAGAAACACACGGCTAAAAATATTTAGTGAAATCGTGTCACAAGTAGTTTGGGACAGTTATGGTTTCTGTGTGTGGCTTTACATACCTTTACCCTTCACATCATCGGTGTCTTCTGGATGAGATGAAAAAATGAAAAATGCCCTTTCCCGTGATATAGGACCTTGCACTAAGGCAAGGGTGGCTAAGTTGTGGTTCTCTAGCTGTTCCTGGGGTACACCACACATCAACTCTTGACTAGTCATGCTGGCTGAAGCTGATGGGACCCTGCAGTTCAACAACATCTGGAAAGCCACAGGTTCTCATCCCTGCCCTATTGGGATCTATAATCTCTCCTGCAGCAGTGGTTCATCCTGAGAGAGCCTAGCTAAATGTTAAAGTGGGGGAGGAAACACACAATATTTTATTGCCACAGAAGAAAGACAGTTGAGCTTAAAAGTTTGCAAGCTGCTTGTTTACAAAGACAAATGGAGATTTCGGACAAAAGAATAGCTTTAGTACAGAACAATCTGTGTATCTGCTCTGTATAGATTTATGGCAGAAATAATTTTGTGTAGGTCAGTTGCCATGACTGGAATGGATACTAAAAAAAAAGACCTCGGAAATTAAGCAATAAAACACAACAGGCAATGTACTTCCAAGAAGTTGCTGCAAGCACTTCGAAGCAGTGGTGAAGTGCCTTTGTATTTCAGATACCCACTTTCTCAAGTGTGCTTTTGCTCTTACGGCATGGAAATTATAATAGAAACCCAGTGGGAGATACCAAGCAAGTGCATTTTAGAGAGCAACTTAAAGAGATAACAGTGCACAATTCCTGAGAAACTCTACCTATGGCCAACATTTTAGAACTAAGAAGAGTGTAAACACAACACATTTCAAAGCTGGGGGAAAATGGCTACATTAAAAAGAAAGAAAGATTGATGTAGCAACATATTCACCACTGAAGCTAAAAAAAGTTGCTTTTTGTAAATAAAAATTAAAGTGGCTGTGTTTTCACTGTCTGCAAAGCCTGTTTATAAAATAGTAACAATAAAAACACAGTGCCTCCGTCTGCCTTCTGAGAGAGAGAAGAAAGGTGTCAATCAGATTTCCATGGTGTGTAATATTATTACGAGCACCACCCAAAAGGACAAATGCCAAATTCAAATTCCTGCTGTATATTTTTCAATGATCCTTTGTGTGCTTAAAAATTGAATGCCTATACAGTACAAACATTGCTGGCATAACTAAGGATGCCTCCTGAACAATCATCCACAGCCCTGCATCATGGTGATTTAATTTCCTCTCCTTTTATTTGTTTTGAAATAAAATCATTCTGTGAAAGGCTCTTTGATGCTGCTGTTAGCTATCTTCTCATAGGCACCATCAGCAGAAGTTTGGGGAAGAGGACTCGGAGGTATGGAGGGTGGCCGACTGGCCGGCCGTGAAACAGGAAGGAAATGCAGGCAGGGGAAGAAGGAAGAAGAATCAGCTGAAATATATAGGGGAGCTGTACATGCCAAGAGAGAGTTCAGGGTTCAGGATGGCTGCCAGCAAAAGTCATATCTGCAGGGCCAAAGTTCTAGACGGGAGCACAAGCCTACTAGATAATTTTGAAGAAATGGAAGGCACTTCAAACCATGGAGGCCACCTGAGCCTCAACTGACAGCAATGGATCCACCATTACGCTCAAGCTGCGTACCTGTTCCTTCAGAGAGAGGGTAACTGCATCAAGAGCAGACAACCTCCTAACCAACTGTTCACCCACTAACAGTGCCTCTTGGATTGAGATTCAGTTTGCTGGCTCTCATCCAGTCCACTACCAAGCCAGACAAAGGTCCAGCACATCCACTGCCTCACTTGCAGATGTAAAGGAGAAGTAGAGTTGTGTAGCATCAGCATATTGCCCAAGGCATAGTAGCAAATGGTGCCCCCACCCAAGTCTAATATGTTTAGTACCTGAGGGAAAAGTCCAACAAGCAGCACCTGCAAAACTATGGGCCCCTCCAAACTGGTTTTTTTTAAAAAAATTGTGGGTGTATTCAGCAACATGTTCATGACACAATAATAGTGCATTAGCAGTGAATTTATTCCGCTTCATTAGCTGTTCTGTGATGCTGCCCCGGTGCTACCACAATATTGCTGCCTGGAGGGGCTACAGTGCAATGGAAACTGAACAAAAAAATAAACCAGAACATTTGTGGCATGAAAAGTTATGGGATTTCAGCAGAAAGTTAAGGAGATGCGCTGACTGAAGCTGAAGCAGTGTGAGCACCCCAAAACGTTTGCAGGTGCAAACAGTATGCAAAGTGGAGTAATGTGTGATGGTCCCAATACCTTCATTAGCACAAATCATAATGAATGCAGAATAAAAAGAATGCCAGGAGGGGAATAATAACTAAAATTTTGCAACCCTTTCATGGCACCTCTAATCAGAATAGTAAAGTCAACAACTGGCCTTGGTCCAGTATACCTGAAGGAGCGTCTGCACCCCCATCGTTCTGCCCGGACACTGAGGCAGCGCTGGGAAACCCAGCCAGATGGGTGGGGTATAAATTTATTATTATTATTATTATTATTATTATTATTATTATTATTATTAAACAACTAAAACCAGTATTAAGCAGTCCTAAAACCCTACTGGAAAAGTACAGTGGCAGAACACTGGCAGAGAGGGGTCTAAATTAATGCCCTTGCACAGGGCGTTCCACCACAGAAAAGGCTCTTTTGTGCATCCCAAGTGTAACTCAGAGACTGGCAGGCTGAAAACAAGGACTTCACCAGATCTTAATGCTCAATGTGCATAGAGCCACATTGGAAGGGAAGGAAATTGACAGTTGTCAAGAGGAGTTACTATCACCATAATCAGCAGCAAGTCCCAACCCAGGGACTTTCCTCCAATCCTCTCATTGGCAAAATGGCCTCCCAGTTTTACCACCTGAAAATGGGGTAGTAAATAGAGGCAGGGGGTCACTTCACAATTGGCCTAATTTGAGAATCTGAGCCTAAATCTTTAGTTTTTGAAAACTGTGAATGTGAAACATTATAACCAAACAAACTATTTAGAGGTCACTTTGAAATCTTTAATATTAGGCCCATTGCTACCAATTTTTCCTTCAGGTACAATGGAAGCCAGTTCTGAACACCATGCATGGGCAAAACATTTGTAGGAATCTGAGGCAGATGATTCCTCAGAATCCTTTAAATATGATAGGTAAAATTTCTTGGCAGAACGAAGTATTTATATATTTCTAACTCACCATGATTTCTCATGTGGAGAGACATTTGAGGCATATATGGGGAGTTTTGCTTGGGAGGAACAGCTGTCAGAGGTTCTTAGGGACCTTAGAAATATTTTGATAAAAGTTTTGATATATTAACATTCTCAGGTGTTTTTTTTTATAAAAAAAAACCTGTTGCTATACACTAGCCAGTTTCATTAGCCATTTCATGATATCTGAAACTCCCCAAACATTTCCTTTCCTTTTTTATGTAGAAGCAATGAGTGTGATACTTCATACATATATCTGCTGGTAGCTGCAGGCGAATTAGGTCTCTTTAACAGCTTAAGCTGAACGCAACTCCCATTAGTTCTACTGGAAGTTATGTCTCCATGCCGAAATGCGACTATATCTCCCGTACGTTGGAAGCACAGCCTCCAGCAATTTTTTATGGACAAGCTGTAAAAGCTTAGAAATAGATACAATTGCAAGGCGCTAATGAGAAAGAGAGAGAAGCAGTTGTTGGTGTTGCTATACAGACGGCTGAAAGACGAGCGAGAAAATATTGGGCAAGCAGGAATGAGAGGAAGTTCTCCCCTTCCCCTCCACTTCTGCTACCTAAAGTAGGTGTTATCTTATTGGAACATCCATATTTGTACAGGGACCATTTTATCAGAATTCTGAAAGGCAGTAGAGAAACCCTTCAGGGAAATGCAATTAGAGTAATGTTATTTAATGTGATGATTAATTATTTACCAGATTACACTGCCAGAAATGTAGAAGGCTCGCTATTTGCACATAATGTGTGATTTCTGAAAGTGAAGTTGTCGTTAAAGAAATGACATGGATGGGTGTGTGTGGGTGTGTGGGTGTGTGTGGTGAAAAGGGAGAGGAGTTCACCAAACAAGAGGATAATAAATAGCCAATTAGTGTCTGGACCAGGATAAATGCAGAAAGTAATTGTTCTATAACAAAGAGGGGTGGCCCTAATGTGCCTACAGTAGATTGTCATGCATATGACAGGACAGGTTTTTTGTTTTTTTTTAAGGTGACTATTGGTGGGCTTTCTTCAAGGAGTTTGTCAGTAAATAATATGACAATGCTGTAATGCTCCGTTTTTAACCTTTCATGAACTTAGCTGTGCTAAAATGTTTTCAGACGTTTCAAGGGCAAGTGTACACCACACCCCGCAAAAAAAGATTTGCTATTTTAACACCATAATTATACTCTAGCTATTGATCGCTGACTGACCTATGAATCACATAACAAACCACAAAGCGGCAGAAAAGAATAGCATGTAGTCAGCAAAGTTGGAAAGGAATAGGTTGCTGAATCTTCTTTAACAGATTATGGCAAGAAATGGCAACAATTAAGATGCAGAGTGCAGATTAAGACAATAACCTGAAATACAAAATGATGTTATTACTAATAGCTTGATTAAAATTGAGCTAGGGTGAAAAAACAGCCCTGCTTCTTCAAATATTGTTGCACGCCAAGGCTGGTGAGATTCCAGGAGAGGGTTCATAACTTTAATCAGATTCTCAAAGGGATCTGCAATCCAAAATGGGTTAAGAACCAGTGGCCTAGAGGTTGGTTGAAAAAGTACAGACCTATGAAGGTACCGAAACAGGGTAGTGAATAAACTTACTCCTTATGGCTGCAATCCTATACCTACTTTTCACTAGGAAATGACTTAGTTATGAGCAAACATGTATAGGATTACTCCATTAAGTGCCTCTTCACTCAAGTTCAAGATTACTTTTCTCTCATTTTTTAAAAAAGTTCATTCTCTACTGAGCACACTAACACGAAGAGGTACAATGCACCAGTCAAAGGAATATATTTCGAACAAACATCTCTCGCTAAATTTGGCCCAAAAAACAAACTTAGGAGCAAAGAACTGGGGTATTCATTGTTGAAGATTCATTCCCCGTGTCTGCAGTCATGGGATTGTTGTCTATCACATGACGGTATATGTTTTCATTCCACACAGTGGTAAGTGATGGAGACAGGATGTTTATGTTACTGTGTTCCGTGAAGTGGGACTATTGTCCTTTGTTCTTTCTCTTTGCTGTCTGGTGCTAGAGAGAGAGAAAGCAATGTTGCAGAGCTCCGAGTGTATTACTGTATATGTAAATAAAGTAGATTAGCCAAAATGCTGAGTTGCTGAGGTCTGTTACGCAAACTGCGAAGACTCTGCAGATCCCTAAGCATGCTGATGTTTCTTGGCATCAGTCGCTGTGATGTTTGGGCAGAAGAAAGCTTTTGAAGCTCCCGAACGATCGACCAGGAGGGAGAGAACATGCCAGTTGGGCATGTGTATTTGCCAAGGTCCTACTTGTGAGTAGGACGCTCCTGTAACATTCAGTTCTCTGTGCTTCTCAATGTTTTTTATGTCTACCTTCTATGAGAAGTGTATATAATAAATATATATGTATTGGGTTTACATTAAAACACATTACCCTGTCATAGGATTATCTGAGGTTATAAGGATTTTATTTATTTTCAATATAGCTATCAAGATATCAAATCTAAGAAACCGTTATTTTGAGACATTGCACTATAGAGGAAATGTGCTGATAATTCATCTTCATTTTATTTTCTCTTCCACCAAAATAATAAATAATCCAATTCTTCTTTTTTTAAAAAAAGTATTTGATGCATACTGTCTTTGACACAAACAAAAAGGACTTGTTTTGTCATTTTAACTACCTGACATACTTTTGCTAGCTATTCCTCAAATGAATGCTCAATCCATTTCCTGCTAGCCATTGGTATTTTTGGAGAAATGAACAGATCTTTGATCATCTTTGTATGGGTTTCTTGAAGCACCATTGTTTTTTTTAAAAAAAAGTCAAATGGAATTTCAGCCATGTCAAATAGTAGGGAAACCTACTACACCATTACTTGTATATTTAAGACAATTACTAAAAATGAGCATTGAACACAGCGTCAAAGGCTGAATGTGAGAATTGTCTGAGAAGCAGAGAAGGCCTTTTTGCTAAGCCATGCTCTGGGTGAAATGGGTAAATGTACTATTAACCCAGGAAAGCATGTTCATATTATAAGACCAGTTCATTTATCAATTCACTAACATGACCACAAAGAAACATCCCTGTGAAAGAGACAGTAAGTATACACAGATAGCCAGCAGTCATTTCTGTGATCACAGTTGCAGTTCTTCAAGCCACTGTGATCATGGGAACTGCTGCAACTGTGTATATATATATACCCTCTATGAAAGAGGAAGGAAAAATTATTTGCATCTTATAAAACAACAACAATCCAAGAATACCTCCCTCTAGGAATTATGCTACGATATCACATACTGCCATTTTCATAGTTATGTTGACTCAAGGAACTTCATCATTAGTGGAGAGCCATAAATATTGGCAGTGAATCCCAGAATACCTTCCCCTGCCTTGCAGTTCTTTTCCAACTGGCCTGCTGGTGCAGGAATTCTTTAGGAGTTTTGTTGCTGCTGTTATTGATATTATTTTTTGAGGTATCTTTGTTTTGTTTTTTTTGTTTGTTTAGATTTTATGATTTTATGTGGAAATTGTTCAGTTTGGTTGTATACTATTGATGTGTTTTATTTATTATTTATGACTATATTTGTTATATTTGTAATTATATAATTTTGTTAATATTGTAAGCTGCCTTCAGCATGGTTTTAACTATGGAAAAGCAGCATACAAATAAAATGATGTATGTGTATGTCTGGTGACGCTTTTGTCAGAGTATTAACAAAAATGATTAATAAGCTTTGGCTACTTTGTTGAATTTAAGGTTACCCAATTCCCCCCCCCCCCCGCAATTTTTTGAGAAGTTTGGCAGTCCTTCAATCTACAGGGTATTTTCATTTCATCGCTGCTCCCTTCCCCCACCCCAATGCAAAAAAGAAAAGAAAGTACAAAAAGGTTCGAGCTATGAGTCCATGCACATTTAAAAATACTATCCCACTTGTATTTCAGTCTCTAGCTGGGTCTCTGACAGATCTTCTCCTGCAGACCTCTTCAGTTTCCATGTATGTCTCCTCTTTACTCCTTTTCAGTTTCTGATATCTAATTGTTGGCAGACTCATTGTTTCATTCTTCTGTTTTTGTCTTCAACAAGTCCACCAGTTCTTAGAACATTCCCAATTTACTATGTACACTCAGTCACTGGGATTTTCAAGAAACCTTTAAAGGATGTTCCTAAGTTTTTATTACCATAACTCTCCTTATGTATGGAAGGGCTTTCTTCTTCAGTGAATCTAAAAGAAGTTATTTCCCTTTTCTTCCCAGTTACTGAATGATTTCTTGAGACAATTCCCACCTCTAGTGCTTCACATGCCAGGTCACTTCTGTGTTACAGAATAGACTTTTTAATGCTTGAATCTCCACTGCAGTTTATCCAAAAGCGGACAATGTTTCATAAAATGGGGAGAGGTGGGTATTTTGCAGTATCTTTTCTGTATACAGACCACAGACAATGACAGGCCACAGTCTGCTGCTATGGAACTGAACCTACAACCAGAAATGAAAACCACTTTGTAGAGCAAAAGGGTCACTGAGCTCCCATACTATCTTAAGCTTAGTGCTTGAAAGGCCTTTATGTGAACTTTCTAAACTAGTTTGAAAAACCCGCAGTGAAGTTTTATACAAGGAGCTAGAATTAAATTAATCTGGCACATAGAGATCAGTAACAACCTCCACATTTAAAGCTTTATACAAAGCTCATTGACATCTGCGGGCTTGGGCTCTGACCCTTGTACAGGATCTTACTGGTTGTAATGAATTGTGGGGACCTCAATAGCCGATAATCGTGATTTGAATCTAGAGCTAGCATTATTTCACCTGATTGTATCTCTGTTTCCTTTATCCTAAAGGATGGTGTTTTCCATTTAAATCCATGGCTCTCCCCACCTCCCAACATAAGGGCAGGAGCTGTGAAGAAGTTCAACATCAATTTGCTTTAGAACTAAAAAAAAGTAACACCATAGCATATTGCAGGCTAGTATTTAGCATTCATCTGCCCCACCTGTCTCTCCCTCCTGTACTGGCTTCTACAGCCACAGCAAGCACTGCAACCCTCCCAACAGTTTCACTTTAGCCTTGAAGGCGCACTCTTCCATTGTCTCCCGAGACACATGGATGTCAACAACTATTTTGCCTTAATAGATATTCTACCATTCATCTTCAGTATAACTATGCCTCAAAGCTTGCTGCGTATTCATTCCTATATAGATATACATGAATGGTTCAGTAACTACAGGTATGAACTTTAAAAGCTATAGATGTCAAAGATCTATAGGAAGAGTAACAAGTCCAACTAAGAAATCTCACATAACATAGATGGTGGCTTAGAATTTATAGAATCCTGTAATATTTGAACGTGTACCCATAAAGCAAGATGAAAAACTGTAGTATAAAAGGGTCTCTTTACCCCAGTCTTCACCGACCTTATTCCCTGCAAATGTTTTGGATATGTTGGCTGGAAATGATATGGAGGGCACCAGCTTAGTGAAGGCTGCCTTGCCTCTTTCTTTCAGATTTCACCTGTGGTTAGGGTTGGTCTGGGCCAATGGTGCTAAAATAGTTGTTCATATGAGAGTCCACACGCAAATACTCATGTGACCATGCTATTTCTTTGTCGCTGGGCTAGGAGTTATATGAAGCAGCTACCATATATTCCGGCGTACATGGCGACTGGGCATATAAGACGACCCCCAAATTTTCGAGTTAAAATATAGAATTTGGGATATACTCTATATTTTAACTCAAAAAATGTCTGCAGCAATTTCTGGCACTGCTTGGCGAGTCCCCGCGCTGCTCGGCAAGTGCAGCGTGCGGGGGACTTGCCGAGTGGACAGTACCCGGCGTATAAGATGACCCCCGAATTTTGAGACGATTTCCCGGGGTTAAAAAGTCATCTTATACACCAGAATATATGGTACTGCCCCACTCCAATGTTGTAGACCTGAACCTTATTGTAGAAACATCCAGGGGCAATTTTCTATGACTGTAGTCAAGAGTGCAAAGAAGAGATTTTTTTTGAAGACTAAATTTAGAAACGCTAAACCTAAATTAAATCTCAGTATGTTGGATTTCAAATGCCTGCATCAGAAATAACCAAGGCTTTGATTCTGGCAGTGGGCGATGTGCTTTTCCCTAGACAGTTCAGGTTAGTTAAGCTCATTATTCACTGTCAGGAAATCTTTTGAAGATTATAAAGTGACTCTATATCTAAAACCTTTAAATGTTTTCCTTACAATGAAATATTTGAGAGAGACAACAACAACAACAACAACAACAACAGGTACCTATGTTTGGAAACAATGCATCTGAGACACAATTTTTTATGCTTTACCACAGTGGAAATTAAGATAATTGTGAATTGGGTTATATTAGGTGGGGGACTTTTTGAAACGGGGTAGGGGGGACATTAGCATGGATGTGTACTTTGCATTGCATATATGTTTGCATCACATTTGTCATAGCCTAACCTTTTTCTTGTGAGCAATAAAATCAAAGGAAAAAAGGACCCAAGTCTTGGTTTTCTGTTCCCTCACCAAGCAGGTAATATGGTCACCTTTCCTTTTTAGATAGTTTAGTTCTTCTACAATAAATTCTTATTCATCTTCTTTCTTTTTTAACCCTTTCTCATTTTATATGAGATTAATATCTTGTATAGAAAAAGCTAAATCTGCTTGAAGTGTCTGTAACTTGAAGTAACCCGAGGTACCACTGTATTTACTTTTAGAATTGAGAGGGAAAAGAATTACAAGCTATGTCACATCCATACATATTTCTCATACACGAGAAAGCCCCATTGAACTGAATAAGACGTGTAGAGGACTGCAATTTAAGAGGCCGAGGTGTGGAAGTCTCTGGTTTGATTCTCACTTCTCATTTGCTAGGTGGCTTATGGGAAGACGCTGGTCTAGACTGGTCTAGTGCTTTAAAGCACTTCACATTTATTCCCACGTTGTAATGCTTACAACAATCCTATAAGCTGAATCAATATTATTATCCCCCATACTGTAGATCAGAGATTGAGGCTGAGAAACCAGTGATACAAATATTAAGTCATGTTTGTCCAAGTGGCGGTGAAGAGTTAGGAACTGTGCTACATGTGTTAATATTGTGTAATTTTTTTTACAGAGATTCAATAACCAGACTTATTTTTCCTTGATTGCTTCCACCCCTGGAAGGTCTTCCTGGTCATACATAAACAATCCCACGCAACTAGATCTGTTGCAAAGTTTATATCCAAACAATAAAGATTTGAAAGCATATTTTACAGAATTGTTAAGGTATGCTGGTTTTCATTTTGTCCTAATGGTGTTTACATTTTTAATAATGAAAAATGTTCTCTTAGAAGACTTCCTTCTATTTTTGTGTTTCTTTCCGCTTGATTATACACAGGGCTTTTTTTTCCAGCCCGAACTCACCCGAACTCAGTTTTGGCATCTCTCAGGTGGGCACCAGTGTCATTCTAAGAGAACGAAGGTGGTGTTCTTGGTGAATTCTGGCACCTTTTTTTCTAGAGAAATAGCACTGATTATATGGAATCAAAATGTTTCTTTCTGGAAGCTGAAAGGCTATTTTTAGCTTGTCCCATACATTGCTCAGAAAAAAGTAAAATTATGCAAAACAAGAGCAATGCAGAGCAAGCCAGGTCAGGAAAAATGAATGCGTACTGTGGGTCCATTTCAGTTCTACAATACCATGTGCAAGTGCCTGAAATAGTTTCAGTGTTCATCAGTACATAGCTACTACGTACTAAAGGCTTAGGTGCAGGAATTTCACATTAATAGTAGAAGTGTATTTTGTTGACATCCAGCAAACCTATTTTCCGCCTTCTCTGTTATTACATAAATGGAAACACTTTATCAATGGTGGTTTAGTAGAGGCATTAGAGGTCTTTTTAGAGAGCTTTGCTACACTGGCTGGCATGCAGCCAAAATAAAAGAAGTTAATTAACCTAATAAACATTACATTTTCACTTTCCCAAAAGTAATGAATAATCTCTGAATTCAATCACTGCTTCTTATGGGAGTATTATTTCACAGGAAAATGTAGAAATAAAAGGCATGGAACTTTTCTTTGGAGGGTGTATCTTACCTAATGATCCATCTGCTGCAGCCTTCTTTTGGTATAAGGACAGATCATGCTATTTCACGAGAAACGTTGCAGGCCCAGTTTCTCTCCTTGCAGGAAGAGTTTCGAAATTTATAGGATCATTTTGGAGTAAACTGAGGGAGTGTTTCCTATACACTTTAGCATCTAAGGTTGACCATGTGTTCTACTTTACAAAGGACAGGCTTTTATTTGAAGGGCTGTTAGAGAGCTGTTGAAGCTGTCTTCTGTTTGAAGGGCTTCCTGGTTCAAGCATCATAAGAAGGAACAACAGGGACCTTGAAGTTGCTCATCAACAGCTAACACCTGGAGAATGAGCAGGCATGCAGGTCACTGGTCACAGTCTTCCCCACTTTGGTGAAATGTATTTATTACTATTTAAGTTGCAGCAATTATTTCTAATGCAAAAGCATTTGACTGTGTTGACCACAGCAAACTATGGCAAGCTCTTAAAGAAATGGGAGTGCCTGGTCACCTCATCTTTCTCCTGAGAAATCTCTATGTGGGACAAGGCTGTATATTGTCTCCCTGCTTATTTAACTTATATGCAGAATTCATCATGCGAAAGGCTGGACTGGATGAATCCCAAGGCGGAATTAAGATTGCCGGAAGAAATACCAACAACCTCAGATATGCTGATGACACAACCTTGATGGCAGAAAGTGAGGAGGAATTAAAGAACCTTTTAATGAAGGTGAAAGAGGAGAGCGCAAAATATGGTCTGAAGCTCAACATCAAAAAAACCAAGATCATGGCCACTGGTCCCATCACCTCCTGGCAAATAGAAGGGGAAGAAATGGAGGCAGTGAGAGATTTTACTTTCTTGGGTTCCATGATCACTGCAGATGGTGACAGCAGTCACAAAATTAAAAGACGCCTGCTTCTTGGGAGAAAAGCAATGACAAACCTAGACAGCATCTTAAAAAGCAGAGACATCACCTTGCCAACAAAGGTCCGTATAGTTAAAGCTATGGTTTTCCCAGTAGTGATGTATGGAAGTGAGAGCTGGACCATAAAGAAGGCTGATCGCCGAAGAATCGATGCTTTTGAATTATGGTGCTGGAGGAGACTCTTGAGAGTCCCATGGATTGCAAGAAGATCAAACCTATCCATTCTTAAGGAAATCAGCCCTGAGTGCTCACTGGAAGGACAGATCCTGAAGCTGAGGCTCCAATACTTTAGCCACATCATGAGAAGAGAAGACTTCCTGGAAGAGACCCTGATGTTGGGAAAGATTGAGGGCACTAGGAGAAGTGGACGACAGAGGACGAGATGGTTGGACAGTGTTCTCGAAGCTACGAACATGAGTCTGACCAAACTGCGGGAGGCAGTGGAAGACAGGAGTGCCTGGCGTGCTCTGGTCCATGGGGTCACGAAGAGTCGGACACAACTAAATGACTAAACAACAACAACAATTATTTCTAAATTTGCATCACTACATGTGCAAATTTTATGCAAACCTGCCCTCTTCTGCCCTATTTCTTGATGCACAAGTTACTCCCTGTCAACATGTCCATGCATTCATAAACTGAACACATATAGTCATCTGACAATCCTATGTGTCATCACTCTTATGTAAGAGATGCCATTAAAGGGAGGAATGTTTTATGCTGGTATGAAGGACCAGAACTTCCATTAGAAAAGCACCCCTTTGAAGGATAGATGACCATTTGAAAGGGTCTCACATTGAGAAGGAATGTGACTCTGCTGACTACCTGCTGCCATACAAAACCGAAATAAAATGGTATTATTTCAGGAGGCCTTTTCACCATTAATACTGCTCCAATGCTTTATTATTCGATGTTTCACTATGCACTTTACATTCTGTATATCCTGTGTTTTGAGTTTTGTAAGTTGCTTTGAGACCAAGATGTGGTATGCTTTTTAAAAACAAACAAAGTCCGCACTTGGTTGTGATGGATGAATCATCAACTTTTGTTACTTTCAGTTTCTTGTTTTTCCAGTGTGCTTTTTACCATTTCCAATGGTATGCTTTTTAAAAACAAACAAACAAACAAACAAAGTCCACACTTGGTTGCGATGGATGAATCCATCAACTTTTGTTATTTTCAGTTTCTTGTTTTTCCAGTTTCATATGTCCACATTTCCACACTGGTTTGGGAATTTTGGTTAGTATTCAACTATGTTTTACTTAGAATAGACCGACACTGAAATTAATTTCAGTTGGGCTACTCTGAATAGTTACCACCATTTCTTTTTAAAAGACTGCATGAAAATTCACCAGCCTTTCTCCTTCTATACACATTGTTGGTGCAATTTTGCATAACATGCACATTTTTGCAAGCAATTTCTCCTAATATTATACATGATTGTACATTACTTCCACCAAGAAATACCTTTTATGCACAGCTTTTTTGTAATATATACGGTACATTTTTTCCTAGACATTGTTGCATTGGATTTTATGCATTGTTTCAGAAAGTGTGAAGCAAATCCCCCATCCCCATCCCTACATGGGGCAATAAAATATGTTCTGTGCATCTGGTTGTTCTAAAAAGCATGGACTGGGACTGAGGAAGGCTAAAGGACCTGACTCATTCAGCCACAATGTGCATTTCACAATTCAAATTAACAGCTATCAATGGTCAATCAAACCTAGCTACTCACAACCAATTTACTATGCCATGAGTCGGTGCAATCAACCCCATTCCACTCTTACAGTGGCTGAAAGTATTGATCAAATCTGCACCTGCTTAGCATGAACAATGGTACTGCATCAAGTGTTCCTGGACTATTCCTTATCTGCGTCATGATTGACATGTCACAGATATAGAAAAAAAAAAACATTGTAACATGGGATGGGGACTACTGCTGTTGGATCCCTCAAAACCCATGTACAACTGGTTTGGTACAAGTAGGCTTGGTTGTAGATCACTGCAAAACCACCTGCTGGCATTTAGTCATGCACAAATGCCTCTGTACACTTCAAAATGATCCCATGGGAAATCATGCCTGGAGAAGAAACCAGTTCACCAAAAAGCCTCTCTATATGCTTCTGCCACTTTGTAATGCTGTATTTTTAAAAATGTTTAAAAAGGTAAAGGTAAAGGGGCCCCTGACCATCAAGTCCAGTCGTGTCCGACTCTGGGGTTGCGGCACTCACCTCGCTCTATAGGCCAAGGGAGCCGGCGTTTGTCCGCAGACAGCTTCCAGGTCATGTGGCCAGCATGACTAAGCCGCTTCTGGCAAACCAGAGCAGCGCACGGAAACACCGTTTACCTTCCCGCCAAAGCGGTCCCTATTTATCTACTTGCACTTTGATGTGCTTTCGAACTGCTAGGTGGGCAGGAGCTGGGACCGAGCAATGGGAGCTCACCCCGTCACAGGGATTCGAACTGCCGACCCTCTTATCGGCAAGCCCTAGGCTCTGTGGTTTAACCCACAGCGCCACCTGGGTCCCTTTTAAATGTTTACCTACTGCTAAATTTCAAAGGTAGAGAATTCTGTTCCATCCAAAGGCTGTACTATCACAACACACAAAAATGTTTCATCATCTACATCATTAAAAGGGTAGAGTTGGTCCTTTGTGCTTCAGAGATTGAATTTAAATGAAATGATTTACACATTTCCATGTTTCCATTTAATTCAATCACCTGTGCAACTACTGATAAATTTTGTTTTAGACCCATTTATGGTACATCAAATAACCTATAGTAAAGAAAAAAGGAAAAAAAAGCAGAATTGTTACCATCAGATTCCCTCTATGCATTCTGAATTTTTATAACATCCTAGGGGAATGCCTCATATCCTAAGGGGCTTCATTATTAATGGGAATTATCCATGTACATCAGGAGCAGAAAGACTTCGTCAATTAAAAGATCTTACGAGGAAGAATACAGTAAATGCAATTTTTTTTGTCTAAGTAAAAGCAACTTCCCATAAGAATAATAAAGTATTCAAAATTTATTCTCTTGAGAATACAATGGATAAAAAGGACTCTTCTACTTAAATATTAAAGCCATACTAAGCTATTCAACTGAAAAACAGGCATAATTTTTGACTTTTTACATCAAAGAAAAATAGATTAAGTACTCTGAAGAGTAAGTACATAATTTACTGAACATTTACAGCAAGTCAATGCATGCTTTTCAGGATAACCCAGAGGAGACCTGGAAGTGGGTGGAACTGTCTTATCAGCTAAGATTGTGTGATAAATCCATCTTTTGATAGGACCCCTAGGAAGGTCAGGATGACTCACAGTGAATCCAAATCATAGAGTCTTTTTAAAAAATAGAATACTTTGGTTGTGTGTGCTACTTCCTGAATGTAGACTGCTATTGTGCAATGTAAAATTTGATCTCAAAGAGGATGCCTAATGAAAGGGCACAATGGAGCAGAGTGGCTGCTTGCCTGGTCAGTTCTATCCCACCACATTCCAGAGGTTCGGAATAACAATAATAACAATAATAATGGTCGAATACATACAAATAACAAGTTGCGAATGATCTTTAAGGCTGGGTGAAAGTATGCACATAACTCACCTGGGCAGGATAAACTAAATCTGGGGTGAGCAGACTTCAAACTTGTGGGTATACTTTGTTCTCTAGAACCCACATCATTCACCAACATGAGCAGGTGCAAAATAATCTCTCTCTCTCTCTCTTTCTGTGTGTAATAATTTCTCTCTCTCTCTCTTTCTGTGTGTGTGGGGGGGGGGGCAGAGACACCTAGATTTCATCACAACTGAATTCATGTTTCACATAAGAATTGTTTTCAGTGGTAGAATTGATCTCACAGTCCTTTCACACAAAAAACCACTTGTGGTTTTCTTCAATTCAGGTGCCATTTTGTTATTGTTTATTTATTTATAGTTATTATATAGTACAGTTTATTTATAAAGGTGGGAGGTGGAAATGCTCGTGAGTCTACTGCAAATTGCCAAGAGATCAAAACATAGATTCAGATCTACATTCTGCCCATCCCTATACTAAACAGAAGAAAAATCTCTAAAATTCTACTTCTCAACCAGGTTGGACAAATTAAGCAAACATCAAAATACTATAACACTTCCAGTAATTGTTCAGGTCTTGATGAAACTGCAAGGAAAAAGGGATGACCACACAAGAACTGTCAAACATTTCTCTTTGAACCCTTTCTATCTAATCTATTTCTGAATCTGACACAAATGTTATGAGCTTTTTTGTGGAAAGGAAGCATTCAGAAGACCTCTGCAGCCCAGGCTTTCAAGCAAAGTGATGGAGCTACTTAAGTTTATGGTCACCATGCTTTCATGACAACACTCCCCCATCCTTACTAGATTACACAGTCATAATTGCATCAGCAACATTGTTTCCACTGAGTTTTAATGTCCAACCTGCAACCATAGTCACTGAATAATCACAGTAAAGGTAAGGTAATCACGGTAAATGGGAGGACACAGGGGAGAGAAAAAGAAAAGAAGGGACTTCATATTTCTGCACAATTTCAACCAATGATTCATATACACAGTAAGCACAGCAGACAACAGAAGACCCTGCAGGAAAAGGTCACGGAGAGCAATCAATCCCTGAGATTCCCCTGTCACAAACGACTAGAATGACTTGAGGAAGATTGTTCAGATGGTCACTGCCTCTGACAATTGCAACAACTGCACCCACAACTGATAACCAGGGGTGTCAAAGGCTACTGAAAGATTTAACATGTTCAGTGGGCATTACCTACACTATGGATCACTGACTATGGCAGAAGCGCAGCCTCGGTGCTATGTCCACAATGAAAGAATAGAGGCAAGGCTAAGTTACAGAGGATGTGCGATGTAAAGGCCTGCCTGCCATATTGCAAAAAGTGATTGTATCACATCACATGAGCTGCGACTCTCACCAACTGAGCTGAATTTAATTGGTGACTCTTATAAGGGAAAACCGTAGCCGGAAAGAGTAGCATAAAGATACACTTGCAAAAGCAGCCCCCCCTTTTTTTACCTTAAACTATACTGCCATTTGTTGTGTATAAATTACTGGCTTATTTATTGCTGTGAGAAGCAGGTTTTGTGTGTGTGTTTTACAGTACACTGAATCAAATACAATTCTGTTCAATCATGCAGAACTCCAGTTTAAGAAGCTCCCTAAATGATCTTACTTACACAGCAACATTTGTAAAATTTTCAAATCATTTTTAATTTCTAATCTAGGTACTCCCCCCCCTTTGCCTACAGTATGTAAAACTGGCCCATTCCTCTCTCCCCGGCCCCTTGCATCACAAAAAAACAACAGATTAGCAACATAAGCACTTGTAAGAGGATTTGGATGAGTAAAAAAACAAAAACCATGAAGTTTGCTATTTTTTTATTATTATTTCAGTTTTACTGAGTGAAGTTGTTTCTAAATGATGCAGATTAATGAACTAACTATTGCATTTGTTTTAGCTGTAAGAAAAAGGAAAAAAAGAAACTTGAGACAGTGGGGTGGGCGGGGTGGGGAGAGAGAACACTGTATGTACTGTCTGTTCAGAGCAGTCAATTATGATGAAAATCATAAAGGGAAATATTTACTTGCATCTATTTGTTCCCCTTAAACTAAATAAAGGAAAGCTCTCTGCAAATTATGCCAGTCCAGCAAGGACAATGTGTGTCACTGCTGAAATGCGTGCGTAGCACCATTATATCTGATCATTCATAATATTTGTTTCTGGGTTCCAACTGAACTTCACACCAGGTCATAGTTAAACTATGGAACTTGCTCCCACAGGAGGTAGTGATGGTTACCAACTCGGATGGCTTTAAGAGAGGATAAGGCAAATTCATGGAAGATAAGGCTATCAGTGGCTACTAGCGATGATGGCTATGCCCTGCCTCTTTGATCAGAGTATGCCGTATGCTTCTGAATAGCATAGGCTCCAGTTGGTGGACCTTGAGATTCTAGGAAACAAAAAGAGAAGAAAATCTCGCAATGATGGAGTCCACTTACTTCTTGTAAGTAGGCAACCATTTCCAGTTGCACATTTAAAATGTAAAAATTCACACCCTGCTCTTTATTAAACATTATTCATGCCTTCCATCCCAAACATGAGATATAATTAGTGCTACCACAAAAGTTTAAAAGGTGAACCTGGTCGTGAATGACAATCCTTGCATTCTGGAATGGTGTGTAACTAGGAGCGCATAGAACTTCTTGTTCACCAGTATATATAATAGCATTCATAAACCTTCCAGACAAAATTCAAAGTGTAGCTCAACCTCTGGTTGACTTGTGTCTTGAACAATACATCCGTACCCTACATTGGTGACAGATTGCACTAAGCAAAGTATGATCTAATGTAGTTTTGTTAGCAAATTCAGTCTGGAAACTAAACTCTTCCAGTATTGAAATACCCCATCACAACACGAACTGAACACACCTCAAAGGTTTAGGGATAGCTTGTAATGATTCCTTTCCCACCAAGATCTGGCAAAGCCTGGGTCACCTTCTCAAAACAATAAAAAAATCACTGTATATTCAGGCAAGCCAGAGAAGAGCAAGATATTTTTTAAAATGTACTTTTTCATGGTATTTTATCATGCATTGTTTTACAGGCTCTATACTTTTCCTTAGGGACACGGGTGGTGCTGTGGGTTAAACCACAGAGCCTAGGGCTTGCCGATCAGAAGGTCGGCGGTTTGAATCCCCGCGACGGGGTGAGCTCCCGTTGCTTGGTCCCAGCTCCTGCCAACCTAGCAGTTCGAAAGCATGTCAAAGTGCAAGTAGATAAATAGGTACTGCTACAGCGGGAAGGTGTGCTGCTCTGGTTCTCCAGAAGCAGCTTTGTCATGTTGGCCACATGACCTGGAAGCTGTACGCCGGCTCCCTCGGCCAATAATGCAAGATGAGCGCCGCGACCCCAGAGTCGGTCACGACTGGACCTAAATTACCTTTACCTATACTTTTCCTTAGTTTCAGATAAAGTGTGTGTTAAGTGTAAGAAGTTACCAAAAGGAGGTCATGGAGGCACATATGATTTAGCGATATTTTATGGCTTTACAGACATTGCTGAAATTGTAATCAACAAGTCTAACCACATTATGTAGTAAGATCTACCTGAATAGTGTATATTGGATCCCTAATCCCAAGATAGGTGTCTCTTTCTCCTTCCACAAATGGCATGAAAACAGCAGGCACTATAACCCTCCAGTGTCAAAAGCAACAGTTTCCTCATATAGGCAGTGGCAACAATTTTCTGAAGCAACTACTGACATGTTTCAGCAACACACAGTCATTTTCACAGGCTCCTGTGGTACAAAGCACAGGAAGGAGGGGTGGGGGAAAGAAATATTTTTAAAAAGTGGCATGCTGTGATGAAGGATGACAACTGAAGGGAAATATTTTAACCTTTAAGAAACCAGCTGTGAGCAGCCATCCTTGGAGCTCTTTAATGAGAGAGTGCAGCATAGTCAACCTGTTCTCAGTAGTACTAGGCTCCTTGTCCTTCCCTGGGATTGAGAAATGTGGCTTTGTTCAAACATTGCGCTCTTTTGGCACCCTGGCCTTTAGGTTACATGAACCCATAGTAAATGTTAACTCTTTTTTTTCTTGCCATTATTTTCAAAAGGGTAGTTAGGAGTTTGGGGCCTCTTTGTTCGGGGGATGCTAGCTTTGACACTCAGGTAGGAAAATTGCCCATTAGAAAATTTCAGGTCCCGACATGATGGAATAATGGCCTTATTGGAATAACAAAGTTTGCCCCAAATCACACCAAAATAAAGATGGCATTGACTATCATCCCAGCTTTTTTACATCTCCATGTAAGCAAATTGTTTGGCCAAAGCCTGGGGTTCCTGAGCATTCAACTTGTTGCTGACAGCAGCAACACTTGCAACATGTACAAAGGCATGAAAAAAGCCTTTGGGCCATGTCTGGAGAGATCATCACAGGCCACAGAAAGAAGATGAGGCGATGGGCAGAATACTACCAAGAACTGTACTCATGGGAAAACATGGTCACTGACAGCAGTTATCAGCATCCAAACTCTGTCTGTCTTGGGAAACCTGAATGCCCCTCCCTCCCTTGAAGAGCTGAAGAATACCACCAGCTCCCAAGCAAGTGGACAGGATGGAATGCCAGCAGAACCGCTGGAGCTCACCTCTCCAAAAGGGTATGGGAGAATGTGATACTATTGACCAGTACCTACTGTAGATGAAGGTCTACTAGGCTTGAGTATTGAGCGCAATGTTTTATGGTAGTGAGACGTGGTCAACTTACATCCACTAGGAGCAATGCCTCAATGCCTTCCACATGTGCTGCGTCGGGAAGATTTTGGGCTGCCCCAAGCCTACACTGCCAGAATGTTCACATTCCTGTCTCAAGAAACATCTACGCTGGCCTGGTCACATCCCCAGAATGGAAGATGGCAGGATTCCCAATGATATGCTCCAGGAGGAGCTAACTTAAGGCATCAGGCCCATTGGCAGACCAACTCTGCATTACAAAGATGTCTGCAAATGTGACATGAAGGATGGCAACATTGGCCCCACCATATGGGAATCCCTTGCAAACGATCACAGTGCCTGGACACAATCAGTCAGGTCATGTATCCATTGCAGGGACCAGAGGAGAAATGACTACTGGGAGGAGCGCAGAAAGAAGAAAAACAATTGTTCACTTGCATAAACAAAACCAGACACCTTCATTTGTCCCAGCTGCAACAAAACATCTCTCTCCTGTATCGGTCTCTACAGCCACAGCAGACACTGTAACTTCTCCCCCAAAGACACACTCTTCCATCGTCTCCCGAGGTATGGATGCCAACCAAGGCATGTAAGCAAATCGTTTGGCCAAAGTCTAGGGTGATGGGATTTGTAGGCCCTACATCTCCTGGAGGGTCACAGATTCCCAATTCCTGGTCTAGGTCTTGAATGCAAGACTGAGAACACTACATAGACACAAAATTAAGGGCTGATGTCATAGCCCATGCAGAGAGTGTTTTTCAGTCAACCTGTGTTTACTTTCTGCTGTGAATTCCACATACTGAGACACACGTATACTGAAAAGGGCATGAGAATAAGCAACATGTAGGAATTAAAGAACCTTTTAATGAGGGTGAAAGAGGAGAGCGCAAAATATGGTCTGAAGCTCAACATCAAAAAAACCAAGATCATGGCCACTGGTCCCATCACTCCTGGCAAATAGAAGGGGAAGAAATGGAGGCAGTGAGAGATTTTACTTTCTTGGGCTCCTTGATCACTGCAGATGGTGACAGCAGTCACGAAATTAAAAGACGCCTGCTTCTTGGGAGAAAAGCAATGACAAACCTAGACAGCATCTTAAAAAGCAGAGACATCACCTTGCCGACAAAGGTCCGTATAGTTAAAGCTATGGTTTTCCCAGTAGTGATGTATGGAAGTGAGAGCTGGACCATAAAGAAGGCTGATCGCCGAAGAATTGATGCTTTTGAATTATGGTGCTGGAGGAGACTCTTGAGAGTCCCATGGACTGCAAGATGATCAAACCTATCCATTCTGAAGGAAATCAGCCCTGAGTGCTCCCTGGAAGGACAGATCGTGAAGCTGAGGCTCCAATACTTTGGCCACCTCATGAGAAGAGAAGAATCCTTGGAAAAGATCCTGATGTTGGGAAAGATTGAGGGCACTAGGAGAAGGGGACGACAGAGGACAAGATGGTTGGACAGTGTTCTCGAAGCTACAAACATGAGTTTGACCAAACTGCGGGAGGCAGTGCAAGACAGGAGTGCCTGGCGTGCTATGGTCCATGGGGTCACGAAGAGTCGGACACAACTAAACGACTAAACAACAACAACAACAATGTTGAACTTGTAAATCTGCCTTTAGGGATAATTTGAAGTAGAAAAAGAGTGTAGATTCTTCTTTAGATTGTAGCCTCTTGTGTGGGGGTAGTAGTACTGGTTATGAACAGTTGGACACCACAGACTGATTGTGCATAATTCTGAAAGCAGAGTCAAGGAAAACGCTTAAGACAGACACACACAATCTCACACTAGATGAACCCTACCACCCAAATAACAACGCTGTACTCCATTTAAAATGTTTGTGAGCAACACATAAGCAAGGCATCCCTTAACAATCCCTGCAGGTTGTTGCCTATGCAGGTCATGGCAGCTTCTGAGCATTTATGAGCAAAGTAGTAGCTATCTCTTTCCCAAATTGCTCTATTTAGCTGCTTAAGAATCACTAAGAGAAGCATCTTGGGATAATCATTTCTCCTTCATTTTAGAAGATTAAAAGTGGAGCCTTTCATCTTCAGCCTCTCATCTGCAGTGATAAATGTAGGGAGAGAAAAGCACTGAGGGAAGATACCACAGGGAAGTGTGCCACCATCTTGCTAGACTTGATAGTGTGCAATTTGGGTGAGCACTTGGGACTGGCAAAAGGTCAAATTCTTCTTTTTGCATGCTTGCCATTTGGACTACTGAAAGAGGGGGATGTTCAGTCATCTTCACAAGAGACTGACACTTCTATTCATTTTCGGGGGAAAGGACACTTATTATCATTATGAGATAAGGGTGGCAGAGGATTCTGGATGCTTTAAGAAGAAGCATTAGTGTCACTTCAAATGTCTGGTGCTGCAGTCAGCAGCCCAGCAGCAAAAATTGTCCTCCTGTGGAGTTTGGCTGGTGCTGTTTTTCTTTTTTTCTTTTTTAATCTAAAGAATCCTTCTACAAATTTGGGAAATGTTATTAGATGCAGCAGCACTGCCACTGAGGAAGGCTATTGGGTTGGAATGGATCTGATTATGGAAGAATAGCCATGTGAGATAATAGTCTAGTGCAAACTGGATGTGTCAATATAGCTTAGAGAGTATGGACCATTGGTCTGAAAAAATTGTAAGTTCTGTACATATAGTGTATAATACGTTGGAATGGTTTGTGTGATATTGAATGTAGACATTGGCCATTGTTGGACAATATTTTATGAAACGTGTTTTAAAGTTGCATGCTCAGGGAATGTAAATGATTTGTATTAAAAGCCTTGAACTGTTGCATGTAGAGGCTTTTATTTTATTTTTTATTTTGGTCAGGAAATATACCTTCTTGGTTGTTGTTGTTGTTGTTTTAACCATCACATGCTGGGACACTGATATGGGAAAAAGATGTCTTCCCATTCTTGGGGGATTTTGCTCTCCCTCCCAGATAACACCATTAGTTGGCTGCTCTTTTTTGTTCCATCCTCCCTGAAATCACTGAAACAGGCTGAATACATTAACCCAGAGCTAGTCAGGACCATCACAGGCATATCAGGCACACTGAATTGCTATGCCTGGCACATGGGAAAACAAGCCTGCAGTGTGGAAACAGCCTCAACCTCTTGAGACCTTCTTTAACCTCGTAGCTATAAATCCATTCTTCCACCTGATATCCCTTCTTTGTAAATAAATACTGTTTATAGCATTCCTGGACTGTTCCAATTATTTTTGCCGTTGTTTCAAAATGTAAATGCCCCAGAGCATATTCATTTTGCTTCTCAAAATTATAATTTTCTTCTTAATTACATTCCCAGCATTTTAATTGCCTTTATTGATACATGTAATGTTCTGCATGTTTATAATTATGTTTGTTTAACTTGCAAGGTTGCAAACGGAAAGATGCAGGGATTTATGTAATTACCACCAAAAATGAATGTTTAACAAATAAGAGTAAATATATTGCTTGCATTTAAGGAATGAAGGATGGAGGCAGAATGTCAGACTTAAGTAGACATATTTTATAACTCTTTGTCCAGTCTGGTTTAGCATTTAAAGGAGAAAACCTTTTCCTTGCTTTCATTTTCTGAGTGACTGAGCCTTCACTATCAACTCATCAGTGAAGGAAAATAAAAAAATTCCTTCAGTAGCACCTTAAAGACCAACTAAGTGTGCATGCACACTTCTTCAGATACACAGTGAAGGGTAGGTGTTATCATTAAATAAAGACCAAGTGAATCCTATCTCTCCAATGTCCATAGGCCTTTTTCGTGTGGTGCTACGTAATGGATCTGAGGCTGGGAATAGACAGCAGATGTTCTCCCTCCTACCTGAAATCTGAAACCAATGGTGCCCCCCCCCAATATTGGTGGGTTCCTAATTCTCGCTTCATTATAATCTCTTGGTGTGTCTGTATTGCTCACCTCAATACAAGGCAACTTTAAACATTCTTCTCCAGCTTAGCTGGAGAACTCCCCATGCCTTCCTTCCTTCAAGCCTCTCCCTTGTCTTTGTAACTGCTTCAGCTACCGTGGAATAAGAAAGGGAGAGGCATATCTCTCACTCTTCTCTTCATGGACATCTGGCACACAGCTGCAACAGCATCCTAAGCAGCTACTTTGCAACCATCCCCAGTTCCTGGCACACAGCTCTAGTCCCCCTCCCTCCATTCCCATGTTGACTTACGTCAGGTGGGATGGAAAGGGGGTTGAGGGGATGAGGATGTCAGGTGGGCAGGAAGGTGGAAGAGGAGGCTTGAAGGCTCATGACACTAGTTGCGGGAGGCACTGGACCTAATGGTGCTCCCAAGGACGAAAGGAGGAATGTGACAAGTTCTTAGTTAGGTTTGGAGTTTATACGCCCAGTTTTGAAGCTGCTTTTATTATCTTATTATATGCCACCCCAGTCTCTGAGCAGTACAAGATTCCAGAGGTACCGGTAGCTTCTGCCTACCTCATCTCCCACTGCAATTCTGCCCCTCCTTCCTGAACCACTGGGCTTTGGGCTCTGCTATCTTTCACCTCAGGGAGGGGCTTTTGCCATCTGATGTTCAGCCCAGAGAGTCTCTCTTAATAGGTCATTAAAGCTCAATGGGTCATTACCCATTTCTTTGTGCACTTTGAATGGTCCATCTCTCCAGGCGATTACTTCATTGGGAAGCCACCCTAGCTTATTTTTTTAACATGCTGAATTAAATGTCTGGCACCCCGGAATAAGAAGGAGGTGTGTCCAGAGTTAAAAGGGCCACCCCACAAATTTATAAGTCTAGCCACCCCACAAATTTATAAGTAAGATAACAGGAATGTTAGCAAAGACATTTAGAACACATATCGTTCTATTCAAGCAATTCCCGGTTCCTCAAGATTCCTCCAGGCTTTCTTTCTTTCTTTCCCTTGTTTTCCTACAGCACAAGACAGCTTTCAAAAAGGCACATTTATCCCCTTGCTGTCATACACAGTTATACACCCACCCACAAGGTTATCAGAACATTTCCTAAAATCATTAACCACAGTTCCCACCACCAAAAACATGTCAACAAACAAAATCACAAATCAACGGCATTTGCTAAAACTTGCAGGAAGAATCCAGGCAGCAAAAGTAAACAGTCTCAAAAAGCAGCTACAAACCTCAAAAACATTGAGCACAGTTTTCCAAAGCACAAGTGCCTGGCTCCCTGCATTCCCACTCCATGTGACTGCTCAACATGGCCCCTTGTCCTGGGGTTTGCAGGTCCAGAATTAGAAGGGGAGTCTAAGCATGCCACAATAATATAACAATATCCTCATAATGAAATGGAGCACTGGATATTGCATAGTGGGTACTGAGCAAAGCATGAACATATTTTGGTTCATGAGGTACAAAATCCATGTAGTGCCACTCAGTTCAAACAAGCAAACAAGGATGCAGAAATAAACCAAATAGTCAACATTTGTTGCTCTTCAGTTGGTACCCCAAGATGTACTACCTGGGGTGGGCTGCCCTTCTTGTTATGAGAATGGTGTGGAGAGTAGAGCATACAGAGGGAAAGCTATTGTTAAACTGCTTGTCCATTTGAGGAGACAAATTAAACACATTGGCTTTCAAGAGTTGTTATTTGCTCAGGCAGCTTCAGTGGGTTTCTGTTTTCTTTTGTTTTTATTAAATGAGAAACTGTAATCATAGTCTAGGCCAAATGTGTAGTTTTTCTTCTGTATGCTAATCCACCATGTCTAGAGATGGTGTTTCCAATTGCTCCTTCCATCTAAAGACACTGTTGGGGTTTCCTTGACATGGAGGGCATGTCTCAACCTTGAGGGACCCAACCACCAGCTTCATGGCTATCGTCCTTGCATGGAAGACACCTGTAGAGCTTGGGTGGTTGCAACCATACTGCCCAGCAGTGCCCACGGCAACCCACAATCTGGTTCAGGACATCTGAAGAAGTGTGCATGCACATGAAAGCTCATACCAATGACAAACTTAGTTGGTCTCTAAGGTGCTGCTGGAAGGAATTTTTAAATTTTGTTTCGACTACGTCAGACCAACACGGCTACCTACTTGTAACTGGTTCAGGACAGATTCATTGGAAGGAGAAAACGTGGGTCACCACACTTTTGGGCTTAACTAGGAAGGCCAATCAAATATTTTAGACCTCTGTAAAGCACATAATGCTATATGTAACAGGGTAAATGAATTTAAGTAAGCAAGTAAGAACTGTAAAAACCAAGATGGAATTAGATAGATGATGATAGATTGATAGATGATAGATAGATGATAGATAGATAGATATAGATAGATAGATAGATAGATAGATAGATAGATAGATAGATGATAGATACTACATTACTTTTAGGAAGAGACACTTGCCAATCAAATTCCTTGTGTAAGAAGGTTTGAGGCACAAAACCATACTGAAATAGTATATGCTGGAAGTGACACAGCGTTTGGATTCTCTCAATAATCAATCCAATGTTAGGTCTGGACTTTTGAGTATGTACAAACGATTTCCTTTGGCATTCCTGCCTGTGTACCTCTTCTTCACCACTGTAGCTTGATACACTCAATTTCTCAGCAATCTTCACATCTTTTCGGTGAAACTATGGGATTTTATTTCCAGAGCCATTTCACCTTATACCACATTAACCAAAGTTGACAAAAGGTTTTGTCTGATGATAACATTTCAGTGCAGATACTTTAATGTGTCAGACACTATTAACTTTACATCAAAGAGCAGAATCCTGACCTTTGCCTTCCAGCCAGAAAAACCTCACCAAAAGGCATACAGCTCACAAAATGATTTCTGCCATTTGACAAAGGTGACACACCCTTGGCACTATTCTGAATCAGTTCAACATTGTCTGGATTAATGATGATGTCTGTGACACTGTCTGTATTTCTACTCATACCAGGCTTTCTTCTTTTCCAAAGTTTAATCTCAGTTTAATTAACTGACTTGTTTTCCCCATGATAGTTTTAAATTTAACTGGTTTTTTAGACCATCAGAAAACATGTGATGTACTACCAGCAAATAAATGATTGTCATTTTATAGTCATTTCATTTGAATGCTTTATTGGGCATTTTGATATTGTAACATCCTCTGAGCCTTGGTGGAGTGTGGAGAGTAAGTGAACAAGTAGTTCAAAAATAGTCTTTGTACAACTTACCAACACACTCTCAACAAAGAGCAAATTATTTTACGTTCTTTATTCAGGTATTTCAAAAATATTTTTAAATGGTTACTGTCAGGGGGACTCCTTACAGGGACCCTCCCCCAGTCATCCTGACCAGCACTTTGCCCAGTGACAGCGCCAGCAGCGGGTCAGGAGGAGGGAATGAGGAATGGAGTGGAGTGGAGAGGGGGTTCTCGGACGTGTCAGAGCGTAGGCACCGACCCAGCTGGCCAGAGGAGGAAGGACAGCACAGAGAGGTGCCGGAGCCTCTGCAACACTCCAGCCAAAGGACGGGAGAAGGAACACAGCCCCTTCTGGCGCCTGAATTGAGGCGCGCGCCCAAACGCAGGGCTATGGGGAGGTGCTTTGGGGTGCCCAGCCTTTTATGCTGGTCCAAGACGCGACGGAAGCCATTGCTGGGTTCTGAATCGGACTAGGCAGTCATGTTTTCTGATATCTCCACACTGTAAATAAAATGCACAATAAAGCTCTTAAAGACAGAGCGGACTGGAGCGTCTTTACTAGAGAGTAGCCGCAACAATCCCCTGACAGTTACCATTTCCACCAATCCATTCTCCAAAAACTAGAAGTTGTTGTTGTTGTTTTTTAAAATCAACTTATTTCCCTTTCCCATATATTCTGTCTTCTAAATATAATTTAGTATCAGCAGTCATGCATAAGAACTTCCTTCCTGATCTATATCACTAACCTAATACTCCTCCCTCTCCCCAGCATTAATTTTATATAATTATCACATATGCTTTAGTGGAATCCATGCTAAATTACACTGTTATAACCAATAGTGTTAGGTCCCACAGAAACTCATATGTTAGGAACACTGCAAAATTATGTATAGAAATTTTGAAAACCATGGCAAGAATTCCACTAATGTGAAAAAAATAAATCACTGGATAATTCTGGAAATGCAAGTGATCCCCAGAGAGAGATCACTTAGATAATATTGCAATAAAGTGATATATAAATTGTCAAAAAATAAATAAATACAGGAATACAGGAATTAGTTTCTATGATGACTTCATTTCCATCCCCACAAGGGGGTTTGTAGATCTCTGCATTTAGTCCAGAACTCACAAAGAACAGGTGGATGCTAGATTTCAGCTATTTCTACCCTCACCGCAAAAATAGCCTCTTGACTCTTTTGATATGGTGTAAATTTGTAGGCCCTGAATCTCATTTTCCATTCCATGCCACCATGGCTTGCCAAAAGCCCTGTTCATTCCATCTCATGCAACTAGCTTCTTTTATTCTTTTGGGTTCTAGCTAGTTTTCCAGACAATAATAGATGCACAAAGATACTCATACATTTTTTGTAAGCTTAAGTGACATATGACTGTAAAACATTTTGTATCCTGGAAAGTACCAGAGAAATGAGTCACAGTCACAGTACTGCCAGCAATCGTGTATCCATGAGATGCATCTTAAAAGAGTGTAAATATGTATTTTGCAGAAGGATTGCCTTCCTATTGTTTTGTAAATCTTGCTGAGCTACTTTGGAAATCCAGAACAAATTCGCTAAATCTTGCTCTTTTTGTTCTGAGAGAGAAGACAAGATGATAACAGTGGCTGGCACCAAGAAGTTAATTTTATAACAAACTGACATCTCAAGTAGCAGCAATTTAAAAGAGCAATGCTTTGTCAGTTTTAAGTGGGAAGTGGTTGCTGGTATGATTATAGATGTCTTCTGCATATTTATTTTGCCCCACTTTAAATAAATTTGTGTAAGATTTATCTTGTTAGTTCCAAATACAAGTCCCTCTTGGCTAGATTTAGGAAATAAATTAGTCTTCACAAACATTGCAGAGACTGAATCAATACATTAATATTTAGGAGGCATTAGGGAGGTTTATTAGTGGGAGAGGGCAGCACACGTTGCACTGGAAATATTGGACATATTTAATTCAAAAGCATCAATTGCAGTGACGCACTGAATCTATAAATTGTATTTACATATACAGATAAATGAATTTTGATGCACGATGTGGTAAAAGGGCTAAATGTTTGGACAAAACCAGAACACTGGCTAGGCACAGAGATGAAATGTGACCAGAAAAGCATGAACTATGATCTCTCCTTCCCATGTGTAGATGCCCAGTACTCTTCCATTTCAGCTAGAGTGGGCAATGGGAATTCTCAATTATTTGTTTGCCATACTCACCTGATAGGATGAGGACTGCTATTTATTTAGAATTGGCTCTTATTCAGATACAGAGAGCATATTTAGCTTGATCTTGAAATCCATCCTCAAGGAGGACAGAAAAGGAGGATAGAAAGTTCACATAAATATGCTAAATATGCTTAAATGTGTTTAAATAATGCAAAGGAAAATCCAGTCTGAACGATCCTGATTTAAGTATCTGATATACATCTGGTTAAGATGCCAAAGTCAGCATCATTTTCTGCAGCAAAAATGATTCAGAGAAGATAGAGATCTTAAAGAAGTATAACAAAATTGCTCCTCAAAATGCTCCTGGTCAGAATGCTCCTGGTCTTTGTAAGGGGTATTCAGATTGTTTAGTCTCTTAGATATTTGAAGTCTTAAGTTATCCTAGGGCTTTAAACACTAGCGTGTACATCTTGAATTGTGCCAGAAACTAACTAGCAGCCAATGGCATAATCATACCAACACTGATAACCATTGCCACAATATCCCTGGCAATTCTACTGCTACCCACCAGTCCGGATGACATTTGTTGGCAATGTCTCCAAGTCACCAGTGATGGTTGAAACACCAGGATGACATCTGAGAACCCAGACCACAACTCTCTACGCACCATGTATGAGTGAGCAGCCAAAGACAGCTTTACATATGCCCTGTCTCAGATCGTCTACAATCCTGTATGTAGGACTGAGAGGGAACAGTTTCATTCGGGAGAATTGTTTTGAAACCCGCTGTAGTACCAAGGAGCCCACATTACACATTGTTTCAAACTTCACACCTAAATCATTTGTATTTATGAATACACAGGGATCACATAAGAGACGAACATAAATGCACACTACAAGAGCAACAGCATGAAACCCATATTGTGAATTGGTTGCTGGCTAAGTGGGAATAAACTATTTAACTTTTTAAAATATTTATGGGTTACTGTTCAAAGTAAAATGTTCTTAAGGATGTTTGCAATGTCACAAAACCGTCATGGCAAAGTTGTTTGGAGACCTCTGTGCAATAAGTGGCTAACAGGCCCAGTTATTATTAATAATAGCAATAAATAATAACATTTAGGCTTGTTACAAAAAGGGGAAATGACCAACTGTAGGGACCACTTACCTTTTTATGATAGTGAACAGCGATTGTGGGCCAGCATGAGTGTGATCTGAGCATGGGGCAAATTTCCAGCCACACATGACTAGTGGGAGATGATGCTCCGTACCCCACCAGTCATGCAGGTTGCTGGGAGGCTTGTATTGTAATGGGTTATCACAGGCAAACTACATTTGGTGGGATACTTGTATCCAAATGGACCTATCACAGGAAAATGGGATGGGTGGGGCTTCATGATGAACCTGAGTGACCACTTCAGCCCCTGATCTTCACTCAGGTCCACCCACTGGGCAGATAGAGAGGCTTTGCCTGGACTCATCAGCAAAGCTGAAGCAAGGTCCCCCACCCTCCCAAGCATACTGACTTGCCAGAAGGTGAGCGGGCAGGTTCTGCATGTGACCTTGCTATGGAAATACTTGGTTGCCAATGAGGAAATTGCCTACAGGCAAATTGAGCCTGTCTGGAAAATTTTGTCTTCCTCACAGCAATTGTTGCAACTTTGGGCAGATAAGGCACTATAGTTCCTTAGTCAGGGGGAGGTGATGGGAGCCCACCGACATCCGTGCTTCAGGGAATCAGGAGTACCCTGTTAAAGGAGTCCAGGGGAGGTGCTTCTGTCTGCATGCCCAGTTGGGAGCTGATGGGCCACAGCAAAATAGCGGTCCAGAAGGGATCAGCCCTATTTGAATTATGTCATAGGGGGATCCTTAACCCAGGATTGACCCTGAAAAGTAATCAAAGAGCAGTCAGGTTGGTTGATGGAGGAGACATGCTCAAACCTACTTATATCTGTAATCAATAAAGTGGTCACCTATTTAAACCAAATATGTTTCTATTGTGTGTTTACTGTATCTTCCCACTATATAGGCCCCGCTGGTTTCAGGTTCCCTGCACCTGGACCCACAAATCTTGGTGTTTCTTTGCTCTCTTTTTTTGTACAATTCAGCAAAATAAAATTAAAATTCCTTCTATATAATCACAACTTAGTATTCTGGAGTAGGAACAACAAACAGAGGCCACAATTTAACCTCTTCACTAATACTACAACCTACATGCTTAAAGTTCGTTTTAGCATGTATTTATATGTGATATTTAATGAGGTATTTTTATCTGCTCCTGCTTTGCTCAATTTTTTATGTTAGATTTGTTTTGTTGCAAACCACTCTGGGATCAGCGAGTACAGAGGATAGAATATAAATGTCTGAAATAAAAAATACAGTCTTAAAGATAAACTTTTTAGAGCCTTCCTGAACACAACCAAGGATAGGAGCTGCAAATATATATGCCAGTGAATGGTCATTGGCACAAACAGCGTGTTTAATGTGTCCAGCGCTACAGGAATCCAAACAGCTGCTGCGATTCCTAGCATGCTGTTATGGCAGAACACCGATAATAAATGAAATGGGGGGGGGGGTAATGATAGCACTGGAAAAAAGCTAAAAAGAAAATAGACGCCACCATTTGAAAATAGGGGCTTCAGTCTAACTGATTCGACACTGGTAATCTATTGTTGCACTTGAGGCTCAATTTGATGAGAGAGGTAATATATTTCGGGACCTTTTCCATTCTGGAAGGGGGCAGTGGCATTTCCCTCATGTTATGTAATAGTAACATGTCCTTAAATAAACAGAGCTCCCATTACAGGGCAGAATTAATTGAAAATATTATGCATGTAATAATCTTTCTTGCTATTCATGTGCTGCCACAGCCCTAGTCTAAATCACCCACACCAATGCGAAGCGAAATAGAATGTCTGCATGCATTGGTTGTTGCTCTGCCTCTCTACCTACTTTTCCCATTCTTGATTCCATTTTTGTTTCCTCCAGGAGTGCAACCCATGGCAAACATTTCAGACTAAAAGGCTTGAATGAACCATTCACTGGGAGCCAAAGTAACACAACAGTAGACATTTGTTAGAAATGATAAGTTCTTGATGCCATAAAAGCCACAGTTCTTTCTAGCTACTGTATCTTAAAGTAGTTTCTTAGAAATGTAAAACATTTCAAAACTTTCTGGCATCTTCTATGAAAGGTGATCGGAATATTTTTTAAAATAATAATCATAACACAGCCTTAGATAGTTGTAAACATGAATGTTTACAATATGGCCTGAAGTTTTGAGAGGAAGTCAACGTAACTGAGGGGCAGAATAATTGTCTAATGGACTTTTACTGCATTATTCACCAGGAGCTGCTTTTGGCCAACCCCCATGTTTTGGTGGATAGTGCCAGTGATTAAATACATGTGACCGAATCCTGGAGCCATGACTTCCAACCAAACAACTTGTAATGCTGAACAACAACAACAACAACAACAACAACAACAACAACAACTTATACGCTGCCCAACTGACTGGGTTGCCCTAACCCTGCCCTGGGCAGCTTCCAACAAATTAAAACAGTGTTTCTCAACCAGTGTGCCTCCAGATGTTTTGGGACTACAACTCCCATCATCCCTAGCTAGCAAGACCAGTGGTCAGGAATGATGGGAGTTGTAGTCCCAAAACATCTGGAGGCACACTGGTTGAGAAACACTGAATTAAAACACAGCAAGACATCAACATTAAAAAAACTTCCCTATACAGTATAGGACTGCCTTCAGATGCCTTCTAAAAGTCAATTTATTTCCTCAACATCTGATGTGAGGGCGTTCCACTGAAAATATGGCAGGATTCAGCCTCAATGAATCATTGTCCCTTAGGGCACTTGGAATATGGGCCAGTATGAATCAAATGACAGAGATTTTCTTGAGCTCTACAATTTCAGGCTATAGATATGTTTATGTCTTGCATTTTTAAATATGATTTCAAATCCAATGTTTAAACCAATTAGTTTGGCAAAGAGTAGCTGAAGTACAAAATTAAATCTTTCTATCTTTGCCCATGCTCCAATGTTGATTGCTGTAACCCCTTACTTTCTGAACAAACTGCAGCTGTAGCATTTACAACACAGATATTGTTGTTGTTTAGTCGTTTAGTCGTGTCCGACTCTTTGTGACCCCATGCACCAAAGCACGCCAGGCACTCCTGTCTTCCATTGCCTCCTGCAGTTGGGTCAGACTCATGTTGGTAGCTTCGAGAACACTGTCCAACCACCTCGTCTTCTGTCGTCCCCTTCTCCTTGTGCCCTCAATCTTTCCCAACATCAGGGTCTTTTCCTGGGAGTCTTCTCTTCTCATGAGGTGGCCAAAGTATTAGAGCCTCAGCTTCAGGATCTGTCCTTCCAGTGAGCCCTCTGGGCTGATTTCCTTAAGTATGGATAGGTTTGATCTTCTTGCAGTCCATGAGTCCATGAGTCCGGAGGGATCTTCACACCACGGCGCCAGGGCGCCAGATATGCTTAAGATAACACAACTGTGCACAAACACACACCCGGAGTGGCTGTTGATATCTAGTCCACTATTCTAGACTGCCCCTGCAGCATTTTGATAGCTGTGGGTAGCCATTGTTGTTTTTTAAAACTATTTAAAAACAGAACAGCACAGAACAGCAATTTGCTGTTTTAAGCCACTAGAAATAAGAGTGAATTCTTCATATTTTGTGGGTTTGCTTTGCTGCACATTACGCTTTCTCTTCATTTCAATTTAACATGGGTAATAGCTAAAGCAAATTCTGGCATTTGCAACAACACCTGCAATTTGCATCAGCTTTCAGATAATTTATGTTGCATTCCTCCCTGCCCTGGGCCCATACAGATTATCAATGCATAGAAGCTCCCGTGAGCATTGATGGAGCAAAACCGAGGAGTGGTGGTGGTGAAGAACAGTGATGTGATTATGTGAAGTATCGAAGCAAGATTCCATTTGTGTTTCATCAATGTGTGCAGGTCCTTGTGTGCAGTGGTAATCTGGCCAGGAAAAAAAGCAAAATGCCACTGAACAGAAGGTACTTGAAAGCAGCGGCAAACTGCTTACACCCAACAGTTGGGAAAAGTCTGTAATCCAAAAATAGAACAATAGCAGATTGCTAATGCATCATTGACATGCCACAAACAGGATCAGCCAAGTCAGACGGAGAAAATGTCATAAGGATATCTGATTCTGAATGGCAGCTTTGGCTTCAGATTGTGAAGAACATTGATTAGCCAGATTTGGTGTGGACTGCTATGCAACACTAGTTGTCAATACAATGAATAAACCCAGATCTTCCCCTTTGTCAATATTGTAAAATCAGTAGTCTCTATCAAGCCTGGATTCAACTGTTTTCTGTGATGTGATGATACCAGAACAAAGTGCCCTCATCAAAGTACATCCCATTAGACAAATGGACAAGTAAGAGCTAAATGTCACTTCTTATTCTGTTTCGTCTTTTCACCCTCCTACCTCCTTCCTACTTCAGTTTCCACTTCAGAAAATGGCCAGCCTGGCTGCAGAATGGGTGTTTTACGGGCTTCTCATTGACTAGTTTTGCAGTCGTAAAACTGGTGCACATCTGATACCGTTTTGCCCTGCCTGTTTACACTGAAAGCCAGCACTTTAATGAGTGTTGCACCATAGTTTTATCTATTAGCAAGGAGGTGATGATTTTAGATTACAAAAAGGTGGGGTTTTGCACTGATCAGCCTAATCTGCTCTGCACAGTAAATGTAACTAGGACATCATGATTATTTCTGTTCCTAAATAAAAGTTGTTTTTTTAAAAAAGAAAATAATCACAATCACTGTAAGAATTCATTTGCATCAATGGAGGGAATGAACCACATGACTTAATATTCGTTGTATGGGTCACTAAATGATTTAAGCTGTTACTGGACAAATAGCATGAAAGGTTTTCCCAACATAGCTGTAATTATGCTGTCATTACTTGAGATAAAGCTCAGGGCAATGCAACTGTAAGGAGAAAATATCTGCTGGTGATGATTGTATCTGCTTGGAGTGCATTTGTTTAAAAGGGAAAATATATCTGCAAATCTATTTCCCCCCCCCCAATGAACAGAGTGACTGATCTGCATGTTAATGCAGGCAGAGTTGACAAGAAGATGTTTTGAGGATCACATGATATGCCTTAACAAGATTTCTTTTCACCTGGGATGGCATAATTCTCCGAAGAAGAGAAGTTAAGAAATAAATAAATGCAGCAGAAAATACTATCAACTGATAAAACTTCACTGTACATGGAGCTTAAAGAAAATAGACTTAACTGTGCAATCTTATGCGTTCTGTCTACCCAGAAGTGCTTCTCACTGAATCCAGTGGGGCTTACTTCATGGTGGGGATGGGGAAGAAATTGGAATCAGTTGTCATTTAAAAGGTGAACTTACCTAATTCTGAAACAAGATGCACAAGGAAGCACTTCTCTGATTTTTGCAATGCATCTCTCTCGCCAAGTAATGTGTACAACCATAACATACAGTACTAGGTAAAGTGTGCATAAAAATGCACATACAGTATCAGTGAAAATAACATACTAAAATGCATTACTTTAGGGGAAATCGCTTTGCAAAAATGTATACGTTAGGCAAAATTGCGTTAGGAGACAGTCACACTAAAATGCTAGTGGATTTTCATCAGGACTTCTAAAATAAAAATTTGCAAGCTAATGTGGAAATGTGCAGAACTGAAATTAAGGCTGGAAAAATGAGAACAGATTTGGGCATCCCCACTTCCAGGTAAATGGGTATAGGACGCAGACTAAGATGACTGATGGACTGACTGTTTTTTTCACATGCTGTGTTGCCAACTGATGGTATAACATGAGGATCCCCACCAAGCTCAGAAAGCCAAGGAAGTGCCAAACATACACACGATGAACACAGCCTGGGCCTAAGAAGTTAAAATATTATTACATATGTGCTGCCATATGAAGCAAGAACACTGGCCCACCTAGCCTATATGTAAGCATATTATCTGTGACTTTCCAGAATTTCAGGCATAGCTCCCCAAGCACTGCTACCAGAAATAAATGAAAATAGATATGTCAGCAAGTAAACCTGAAATTTTCTGCATGTATTGGGGAATGGCTATAGAGCTCAATAGTAGGACATCTGCTTTGACTGCAGAAGGTCCAAGGTTCAGTGCTCAGTATCTCCATGTAAGGCTGTTGAAACCACAAGAATGTGAGCTACTCTCAGTCAGTTGAGACAATTCAGAGTGAGGTGAATCAATGGTCTGACTTGGAATAAGGCAGCTTCCTATCTGCACTACATACCACTGGAATATACACCTCCCTATAATAAAAATCCCTTTCCATACTTTTGTTCAAAGATAAGTTTCCTTCCAAAGTTTCAGTATGATCCTAACACAAAATATGATGGTCATAAATCTGATGCAAAGCAATTAACCTGTCAAACATACCACTTTAGTTATGTATCTATATCTGTACATTACTAAAGATATTTCAATTCGGTTCTTTGATATGATGGGCATTATTGCTCAGTAAAACGCAACTGAAAAGTGCTAATGATAATTGCACCAAATACTAAGAATTTGGAGCCTTAGGTTGTACTTGGAATTTCAGAAGACATAAATACTATCACTTAATAATTACGCGTAATGATACATTTCTCTCCTATTTTTGGAGGCAAGGTTAATTATACCTGAGCTTACATTTATGCTTTATACACACCTAGTTTGAAGACATTAAGTATTTTAATAAAGGAATTCTTACATTCTCAGGTTAAAGCCCTGGTATCTCTAGGCAGAGCTGAAAAGGAGATTCCGAGGGAGTCACTGACAGTCAATGTAGACAGTACTGCGTAGGATGGACTAATGGCCTGACTTTGCAGTTTCCTATATGTCACGACTCTGGAGAACAATGGCAACCAGAAAAATGACTTGGAGGCTATAGTGTCACCAGCTGTGGAGTCCAATGGGGTTCCTGGCTCTCAGACTGATGCTGGCAGACAGGATCTCCTTGAACCAGCTCCCACATCAGCATGGCCCATATAACTAGAGCCAGGATCTTCAAAGGCACTTTCTCCTGATCCTGAGGAACTAAGTACCTCCCACAATTCCTCACCAGCCCAACGGTGCAGGGAGTAGTGCAGCATGTGGAAGGCATTGATCTTTTAAGAGGCTCTAGTTCACCAAAGGGGGATGGAGCCCAGGAGAGGTGGGTCGGAAGCAGAGGCTTAAAAGATCTCTGTACGCTTCCAAGGCTTGTCAGAGAAGGTGGCTAAGTAGGAGCTATCCATGGTGCTGCAACAACTGACTGCTTTACCCTATGCACTTCTTCAAAGGACCAGAACAGGATGCGGTGGAACTTTTCTCTATGAAGAAAGAGGCACCTCTGACCAATCCTAATCGTAATGTTTTAAAATGTATTGTTCTTAGGAAAAAATGAAATTGAAAGTAGAATTCTTCACTGAATAATTGTATAAAATTATCTGACTTTAAGCAGTTTCATATCAATCCTAATCCCCACCCCCAAGTCAGTGGCTCTGGCATTTAAAATTGCAGTGGATCTGGCATTAAAAATTACATAAATTAACCTAGATCCCACACAATATACTTTATCAAAATAATATGCGGGGAAGATGTTGCATGTGAAACAAAGCACATTAAATATACTGTACAATAATTCTGTTTCCTTAAAAACTGGCCAAAGTTATACTACTATGACTCCTATATTGATGATGAAGATGATAACTAAAAGTATTTCAGATTCATCTAGCCCTTTTCTGGCATATTCAAGGTACATATATTATCCTAGTTACCTTACAGCTGCTCTATAAGATATGCCAGTTTAATTATCCTTGTAACGCAGATGTGGGCTAAAAGACTACGGCAGTGAGCTTATCACAGAGCTAACATTTGAACCAGAGATTTTCAGATCATGGCACATACTCTAAAGTACCAAACTGCACCAGTCCCTTGATGGATCTCAGGGCCAGCTGTGAGGCTACAGAAATCATTTGTATGGACATTCTGCTGCCCTGTGGCATGGCGTAGAATGTGGTTATATTTGAAAGTGGAAGTCACGTGGGAGGGCCGGTGACCTGGTTTCTTCTCATATCCTTGCAGCCTTTGTAACCATGTTGTTAATCCCTTACAACTGACGTGCTCAGCTCCATATTGTTAAAGCAATGTGGAAAGCAACATATAATGCCTGGTATTCCTTTCTCCATTCTTCATTCTTGCACCCCGACCCAATGGGTTGTATTCAATGTAGCACTAAAGTAAATGTTCTTTCAGCACAAAGATTTCTTGCACAATAGAATGTTATCTGCATCTCCTTCCTCCACATGCTCACTAAATCTAATCTGAGGATTCCTTCAACCTCTGGAGCAGATTTGGGAATAGTGTGGAGAGTACACAGGGGGAGGAAAGAGCGGAAATCCTGTTGTGCTAGTGCAAAAATTTAATCGAATACCACGTAATGACCGCAAGCCAATACAGATGCATAAATCCTCAAGCATAGCAATTTCAGCATGCTTAACCTACTCTTAACTCTTCGTTCAGTTGTGGCTAAGTGATATTCAAGGTTAAATGGCAGAACACATCCTTCAGCAAGCTAGAGGCCTAGGATTAAACCCTGCCATCTCCAGTACAAAAGAGTTTCACGTTTAGAATAAAATATTCTCTGTATAAAAAGACTGCGACTGAGGTCCTGCTGAGCCACACTCAGGTAGAATAGATCAGGTTTTCCCAACATTGTACTTTCTAGATGTGTTGGACTATAGTTCTCATCAGCATGGCTAATGGCTAGAGGCGATGAGTTGTAGCCCCAAACATCTGGAAGGAACCATGCTGGGAAAGGGTGGAGCAGGCTGTACTGGACAAAGTGGTTCATAGGTCTGATTTACGTTAAGGCAGCTTCATATGTAACTTACTGATATTCTGCACATCCAATAAGTGGAATGTCACAAAATGAGAAAGCAGCTTTTTTAAAATTTACCTTTTGTAAACAGACTATTTATACACCTCATGTATCATTTCTTATCCAGAGGCTCCTGCTAATCATGAGGTATTTTGTGGCCAGGTTTTGGATTTTTGTTTTGTTGTGCTTGCTTATGTTTTATTGGGACTTAACTACAGAGAGTGAGTTGACAGCATGAAGAGGCATTTCATGAAAGCTATGGACAGCAATCAGATGGTCTCAGCTTCTCGTCACTGCCAAGCAGGGCCGGATTTGTACTGCAGATTGGGAGATGAAAGGCTTCCCTCATCTCATTGCTAATTCCTAAACCACCTGTCCCTCGGAATAGTTAATGAGGGCACACAAGCATTGGGAAATGGATGATCATTGAGATGGTTATTAACACAGAGCTGCAGTCTCTTTTAAATAAAACGCATCACCATATCTGCATCAGTAGTGCTCAGTATGGAAATGATCCAGGACCTTCCAATAATTGATTTTCATTGTATCTACAAACCTATCATGCAAATCGCAATCTTCAAATATGCATCTGAGCTTGCATTGACAAGACAATGATGAAAGAGATTTTCCTGAAGAAGAACAGTATGCTTGACAGCTTGTTTTTGCATAATGATGATAATCTCTCTGAAAAGAACATTGTTTTCAGTGACATTTACTCTCTTTTCAGTTTGACCCTGTTTGGTGGTAATGATATCTGTCCCACTTGCACTTTATTAATGTTTCCAAGTAATGGTTAAAATGCCAATCAGTTTCAAAAGGAATAATTACATTTACACATGGACATTAGAAGAACTAACTTAGTTCATGAAAAGGAATATGATTTTCTGCTGCCTAGCCTAATCCCTGTCACACTAGAGGAGTGATTTGCCACTACTGTTGCAAGTTTGTCACTAGTGAAAAAGAAGGGAGAGACACTGAGAGGGAAATGGTGGTTTTAAACAACAACAGAGCTTAGAGTAAAGCGGGGGTGGAGAAAAACTGGGAGGGGGAAAGTGGTCATTTCAAACAACAGCAGAGAATTAAGAGACACCGAGAGGGGGGAAAATGATGATTTAAAACCATGGCAGAGGTTTGAGTAGAGTGAGCAGGGGTGACACGGAGGAAAGAGAAGTGATAGTTTTAACCACAGTTTGAATACAGCAGGAGGGGATTTGGGAAAGGTTCTATTTTGTTAGCTTTTGGTGTTAGCTTCTGTGTTGTACAACAATTAACTTGCTGAAACTTTAAAAATAAACCCTCAGAGTGGTTCTACCCCTACTTTACTCAGACTACAGTTGTTGTTTAAAACCGCCACTTTCCTCTCATTTATCTTAAGTTTATATTCTGCCCTTCCTCCTAAAGGAGCCTCATAGTTTTTTCAAGGTTGCCAGGAACAGCATATTTCAGCCAACAAATGTCTGGGTAAAGAAGAATTTTCAAATCCCACCCCCAATGAAATTTAATAATGAGGGAGACACTACTAGGAAGGTCATTCCACAAATGGGGAACCATCACTTGTCCCAGATCCCTAAGATCTAGGCTGCACCAGCAACAGAGCTTCCCCTGCTAGCCATAAAGCTCAAAATGGTTGCTAATGAGAGAGGTGCTCTTTTCAGTCCTAGGACAACAAGCCATTTAGTGCTTTGTACAGTCACAATATTAATTGAAAGACCATGTTCTCCCACATCATTCTGCCCTCTTGTGCAGATCTTTGATGGAGACATTGTTTTGCATCCATCCACAAGCAGAGGTATTATGACCCATATCATTATAATAAGGGTTCTAAACTGTGTGAGGCATCTATGCACTGTCTCCCTACTTCAGATCTTCAGTCCCAATGCACGGACAACAATGAAATTGGGAGCATGCCAGTGAAGGTGGTCCCAGAAAACTGAACTCTGACCTCCCTGTCATGTGCTTCAATGCCTGAATAGAGATTATGTTTACCACCTTTCCAGAACATGTCCAATTCTCACTGAGTAGCTTACAAATGCTTATGTCAGGATTCACAAGCCATTGCTTGCAAACCCAGACACATTTTGTAATTGCCCCCAAGCTCAGTTATCTAAATGCAATTTTCAGCATTCACTGAAGTGTGCCTGAGGAATTGGGTAGAACTTGGGGAAGAGTTATCCGTTTCCCCAGTATTACTCTGGGATTCCCAGCATTCGTATGGGATCATCTTTCAAAGAGAAGACAATTATCACATTAATTGCATCAGAAAGACAGTCAATGAGTGAACTGAAGGGCACAAATAGAAAAACAAGAGTAAATTAAACTTTTAGACGTTGCAGCACATAAGAATGCCAAATAGATTTCCTTTTGAAAAGCAGATTGCTTATGATTATCTATAAAATGTATATATCTATATAATGAATGACTAATACCTTTTACTGTTAAGTACACCTGCATTGTCCTCGGCGTGTGTTGAGTCTGCACCGAACAAGTATAGGGACCATCATCTGAGACATCCACATTCTGTATCTGGAGGCTGTACTCCTTTTTGTTTGCTGTTGCAATTGAAACTCGAGGATCTACTGACCACTTGTCTCCTCCTGCAAAAATAATACTTGATCGGTTCAGCCAGGCACCTTTTGAAGCTCCATCTTCCAAGTAACACCTGTAGATTTCAAAGAATAGAAGCAATTAACTTTTTGGCATAAAACTTGTTTAATGTTTACATATTTTGAATTAGAAAGCTTACTTTTGTGTGGCTTTGATGCATTCAGAACTACAACTTTTAATGGAAGGGTCTAATTTTGGCACAAAAATGGCAAGCCGGTGCAAATGATACCCGATGATCTACTGCTGAGTAGCTTTCTATTTTCTGAATGCCCCCCCCCAAGGGAGATAAGTTATTATTAGCAGTAGCGGTATCGGAATTACAGTTAAAGTCCCCAAAGGCAAAGGACACAGTAATACAAAATATGCAGTGAAATGCCATAACTCAATCAGTGCACACAAAACAATATAAGGCAAAACAACCATAACAAAGGAAAACCCATGACTGCATAATGCAGATGTTTGAAAAGTTGAATAGATAAATAGAATGATTTCCTGCAAGTTAAGAAATCCATGTTGTGGATGCACCTTGTCTACATTCTCCAAGGTTCAGAAACAAAGTACTGGGATGAATGGACCTAACTGTAACCCAGCAACACACCACTCACATCAGAATCATTTTTATATACTGAACAAAATCTTCCTCCCTTAGACAATGAGCTAGAACTTTTGAACTATGGACATATTATAGAGAAAGAAAAAGGTTCAGCAGTGAAACACTGTTGATGAGTTTAGCAATATGTGTAGATCATGTATAGATATTGCAGGTTTATTAAGAAAAGAAAACAAATTGTGAAACCGTAGGGTATTGCAACAAGAGAAGATGAAACTGTAGCTCTATTCATACTAATAGAGACCATTAAATGCTGGGAAGTAGCGATACTCCAGCCATTGTGACAGATTTCTGCCTCTCTAAACTTCATTTTGAAAATGTTCAGCTACAAATTGAAGAGTGGTTCTTTTAAATGAGCACAAAGTACAGCCACAGAATGAAATACACATCCACCAAAAAGGGTTTGACATAATCTCTACACAATCCCTCAGGGGTTTGAACACTGTGCTGAAGATTGCTACAAAATCCCAAGCTGAATTCAACAGGGTAAGTTACTGCCAACAGTATGAAACTAATCAGTTGAAAAATAAGGAACATGGTATATTGTAGAATCTAATTTGCAGCCAGTTTCATCCTCTTGCCAAACCAATCCTGCCCTCCTCCTCCGCCACCCCGGAAAACAACAACAGGAGTCGTCTTTAAAGGTTTGTATTAAGAGAAATACTTTCTTTCCATATTTTTTTCCCAAGTAGAGAAACATAGCTTTAAAAAAAACCCCTAAAATGTGACTATGATGTTAAGGTATGTGGTCAAACATTCAAAAATGGATATTCAACATGTCACTGTCTTCTGAGAAATCTATTCACTCTAATTGGGAATTAAATATAATATTAATTAATGACAGAAAACTGAAAAGGATTTATCAGGTTTTTGACAAATATGCAAAAAAGACTAATTGCATTTTTATTAAATAATTCAATCCATCACCTTTGATGGAATGATTGGAACATTCTCACTTAATGATGCATTTTAAGTGAAATGTGGATACAGTGTTCGCAAGTATCAATGGGGCAGCAGCTTCCCAAGAGAGAGAAAAAGCCATTAGGTTTTTTGTGTGCAGAATGATGGACTGAAAATGCAGCACACTGTCTATTGCCAAAGTCATGCTTAAGTTCATATACTGCAAATAATAATAATAATAATAATAATAATAATAATAATAATAATAATTTTATTATTTATACCCCACCCATCTGGCTGGGTTTCCCCAGGCACTCTTCAGGTATATACATACAAGAGAGCCATCATTTTTTCAAGAGCATCCTTATTCTTTGAAAATGCAACTTAAGGAATTTGATATGCAACTTTTAAGCACATGTTGATATATCAAGTGATGAAACAGGCTGAGGCCCTTGAAAGACCACCATCAAATCCTGGGAGACAAGTCAAACCCTATATGGATAAGGAATGTGTTATGGGGTGGCAGGCACTCATGCAGAAGAAGAATGGAGTGCTAAAGTGGTTTTAGCTCACCATCAGTTTATTATTAGTGCTCCATACACAGTGTCCAACCCTTAGAGCACTGGTTCAGTCTTTGTGGCACAGAAGGAGACATTAAAAAAGAGAGCAAATTAATTGGTAACATAATTACTTAAAATTGCATATTGAGAACAAAGCCTTTTCTCCTGTTACACCTTTGTCTGTTTCATAATCATTATGTGCCAATTGGCACTGTTGAGTATTGTTGTTACAGGACAGTTTGAACCAGCCTTGAACATCAAATCAATGCATGAGTATGCATAGGAAGTTTCCTAATACATCTGCATGGATCAAGAGGTTCTTAATGGAGGGTAACATATGGTACTTCTGACTAATTATGACTAATTTGCTTTTGCTCAAAAGCATCCTCTGCTCTGAGCTTGACCTCCATCTTGGAACTGGCCTTCTAAAAAAACCCCATGATTTATGGAAATCCTGAAGCATCATCCTAAGCATGCTCATCCAATTGCTTGAGATTCAATGCCTTCACAACCTGCTCAATAGGAATCAGGCAGGATATGCTCTTCAAGATGGAATTTGGGTTTTAGAATGGGATCTGGAAGATATGCACCCAATAGATAATTTAATAATCCCCCTACATAGGCCAACACAGGCTTTTAATGTTTAACAGACCAAAGTATTTTAATATTTTGTTGGAAGCTGCCCAGAGTGGCTGGGGAAACCCAGCCAGATGGGTGGGGTATAAATAATAAATTATTATTATTATTATTATTATTATTATTATTATTATTATTATTTATATTTAGAGCCAAAGAATATGGCATTTTCTCTTTCAATGAAGCATGTCATGTCAGCACCATAAAATAATTTCAACAATGCATTTCATTGCTTTTGAAGAAGTCCCGTCCCCCCCAATAACTAAATTAACCAAGTCGGATCTCAATGCATGAGATGATAATTAATTAAAGATTAAAGGCATTTCTCCCTTCATATTTAATCCTAACTCATATAAAAACTATGTTCAAGCAGACAGGTTTAGCCAGGTCCTTTCACAGCTGTCTCCTCAGCCAAACGGACAGTTCTGAAGCTTTGAGTGCAGAGTCTTCAAAAGACTATAAAGCAGCCAGATGCTGTGACATGTGTTTTGAAAGTTGCAGAGTTTCCTCTCTGCTCTTCACGGAATAAATAAATAAATAAAAACCAGCTCTTTGGACATCAAGGCTTTAATGCTGAAATGGATAAGATAAAACAGAGTTGGAAGGAGGAATCATCAGACTTGCAGCAGGCTGTTTTATTTGCTAGAGTTCCTATTCTCTCCTCTCCCCCCCCCCCAGCCTCTCTTGCCACCTATTAGAAGAATTTTCATAAGTCAAAATAATACAATATTGCTTACTTGGCCAATCTAAAATGAGTTTCTCCATGAATAAGTGCCCTTGTCCAAAAGGAGTTTACATATTAATAAAACAAACCAATGATGGAAATATAGTTAATCAAAAGCCACCCATAAACTGATCTCTATAACTAGGACTTTAAATGTAGGGCATCAAACCTAATTCACAGAATAGATTTTGGGAGCCCATTCATCATTTATACTTGCTTTTATTTATGGCTGTTCAGATTGGAGTATCCCAAACAACCCTTTAGGAATGTATGTAGTTGTTGCCATATAAATGTAGATACCTGAAGGAGCGTCTCCCCCCCCCCCATCATTCTGTCCAGACACTGAGGTCCAGTACTGAGGGCCTTCTGGCAGTTCCCTCGTTGCGAGAAGCCAAGTTGCAGGGAACCAGGCAGAGGGCCTTCTCGGTGGTGGCGCCCACCCTGTGGAACGCCCTCCCATCAGATGTCAAAGAAAAAAAACAGCTACCAGATTTTTAGAAGACATCTGAAGGCAGCCGTGTTTAGGGAGGCTTTTAATGTTTATTTCATTTTTCTTTTGTAAGCCGCCCAGAGTGGCTGGGGAAACCCAGTCAGATGGGTGGGGTATAAATAATAAATTTTTATTTTGCTTGAGTGTGTATCATCATCATCATCATCATCAATGGAACATGTCATAACATGCAGCTTTCTTCTCTGACAGCTTGAGAATTTCAGAATGTGGTCTTTGAGTTTGGAATGGGATCTAGGAATGGGCATGTAATTTTATTTGTATACTGCCTTTCCATAGGTAAAACTATGCTTAAGGGGGCTTAAACATGGGGGGGCGGGGATTACATAATTTGAAATGTAACAAAAGTGGTAACAAACAATAAATAAAACATCCAAAAAATACAACCGAATTGAGCAATTTCCACATAAATAAGATAGATAAGATAAATACTTTGTCATTGTACATAGTACAATGAAATTGAATGCCATCCCATAAAAGCACAACAAAAACACAATTACAGCCACACACACACACACACACAACCACCACAACTTCCCAAGATAATATTATTTAGTTACAGCATTTAAGATGGTTATTATTCACTCTGTAACCCAATCCTTAGGAGTTCCTGCCAGCTGTAGATGTTGTTCGCCCAGCCAAATGTACTCCAAACAAGTAACAACAATAAAAACCATACAAAACACTGAGAGAGAAAAGGAACGTACTAAACTGCTGCATCTATGCGTGCCACCATCTTAGAGATAGAAAGTTTAGATACTAAAGATACATTTTTAAGAAACAAAAAAAAAAGAAAACCAAAACAGCAACAACCCCTGCCCCAAGCAATATCCCAGCCCAAGAGTCTGTTCAGCAACCTTAGCTTTTGTAGCTGTAGAGTCAGTCAGGGCTCTGCCCTCCCAGGCCAGTTGGGAAAAGGCCTGCAAGGCAGAGAACAGGTTTCATAGCCAAGATAGTCTGAATAGTCAAGGTGGTATGTGTTGTGTATTGAGTCAAAGGATTTTATATCTGTATTATTATTGTCTGTATTTGCATTAGGATAAAGTAACTGCCTTTTGGTTCCAGAGGGTACAGCTACTATTGGTTCATTTAAGCTGCTGTATTTGGATCCTCTGTCTTATTGGTTTCCTCCAAAAGGCAGCACTGTGATTGCTTGATATTGTTCCCTCCAAAATGTATCCCTTCCTAGCTAGTCCCCTGTCCCTATAAATGTAGCTTTCCTCTCCTCAGTCTTCAGTCTTGTTCACTTAAATAAAGAGCTGTTACTAGAGAACTGTCTCCAGCATGTTTTGTCAAGAGAGCTGAAATCACAAACCCCACGTCACAACAACTGGCGACGAAGGTGGGATCCGGAATGCTGAGGAGCGGTTAAACACAACCCTGCCTCAGAGTCCGGATTGCAGCTGAGAACAAGACTCACTGGCCAGCTGAGAAGACGACCCTGCCCGCTAGGACAATGGAGAGTCCAAGGGTATTGGAGCCCTTCCAGCCATCAGAGCCCCACACCTGGGAAGACTACGTCGAACGCTTCGAGTTCTTTGCAGTGGCTCAAGGGATCACCGATGCCAGCAAAAGAAGGGCCACATTCCTGAGCTACTGTGGGCCCGAGACCTTCAAGCTGGCCAAGGCATTACTTGCTCCAGCGAAGCTGAGTGAGACATCTCTCAAAGATATTCTTGCCTGCCTAACAAGCCACTTGGCGCCTACTGAGACCAAGATGGCCCGGCGGATGGAGTTCCATAAGAGGCAGCAGCATGCTGGGGAGTCTGTATCCACATTTCTGGCTGAACTCCGGAAGCTCGCTCAGCACTGCGGCTTCCAAAATCTGGAAGAGACTCTCCTGGATCGGTTTATTGGTGGTCTGAGCAGCAAGAAAGCCAGAAGACGCATCGTGGCTAAAGAAGAGGTTACCCTTGCTTCAGCCTTGAAAGAGGCCACCGCCACGGAGAATTATGAAAGAGAGGAGCTTGATGCCAGTCGCAAGGCCACTAAGCCACAGATAGAAGTTGCGCATGCCATGGACGAGCTAGAGGCTACTCCGAGCCAGAGCCCAGTCCGTGGGGTCGAGTCGGTGCGTCAGGCCTGCACAGTGCACAGAGATCGCCGAGGCAGTTGCCCAGGTTGTGGCGGAAACCATGAAAGGAAGAGTTGTCGTTTCAGGGATGCTATCTGCCGGACGTGCGGAAAGACGGGTCACATCGCCAGGGTCTGTAGATCGGCGGCGTCGGGAGCGACAGGAGCACCTAGACTGGAGCATCGCAGACCGCCCACAGCAACTCGTTTTCTAAAGGACTGCCACTACGTAACGGAGATCAACGGGAGGGCCGTGCAGTTTCCAGCGCAAGGCAAGGCACACGTCAAGGTGAAGATTGAGGGTCAGCAGTGCGACATGGAGGTGGACTCCGGATCCGCATTCACCATCGTGTCGGACCAGACCGCGAAGACATTCTTCCCCAGGGGTAAGTTGCCCCCTCTGGAGCCCTTTCCGGCAACCTTGCAGTCGTACTCAGCAGGCCGCATCCATGTTATGGGAATGTGTGCCGTGAGAGTACAGTTCCGGGACAAACAGGCTGTACTCAAACTGGTGATTGCGAAGGGCAGTCGCCCCAGTCTCCTGGGCACTGACTGGTTCCCTGCCCTGGGACTGAGTATCTCAGGGCTTAATTCAATCCAAACCTGCCCTGAGATGAGTGAGGTATTATGCAAGGAATTTGCTGGTCTCTTTAATGGAAAACTGGGTTGTTATAAAGGGCCCCCAGTTGACTTCGAGTTGGACCCCGGGGTGGCCCCAATCCGACTCAAACCAAGGCGAGTGCCATTTGCACTGCAACCCAAGATCGAGGCAGAGCTGGATAAATTGGTCAAGCAAGGAGTTCTCTCACCCGTGGACTCTGCTAAGTGGGAGACTCCAATCGTCACGCCCCTTAAAGCAAATGGGGAAGTCAGAATATGTGCAGATTACAAATGTACTATCAATAAGGCACTCAGGGGAAACTCATACCCCATTCCAGTCGTATCACATCTGTTGGCTAAACTGGCTGGGGGCAAGGTGTTCGCCAAAATTGACCTGGCACAAGCTTACCAACAGCTGCCAGTAACCCCACAATCAGCGGAAGCACAGACTATTGTCACACATAAAGGGGCGTTCAGAGTTAACAGATTACAGTTCGGAGTTTGTGTGGCCCCAGGGATTTTTCAAGGGCTCATGGAACGCCTGTTAAGAGGTCTGCCGGGGGTCTTGCCATTTTTTGATGATGTTTTGATTGCTGGAAAAGACCCACAGGAACTGGTTGCGCGTGTCCGTGCAGTGTTGCTCAAGTTCAAGGAGGTGGGGTTGCAACTGAAAAAAGAAAAATGCAGTTTTGGGGTGCCAACTGTGGATTTCTTGGGGTTTAAAATTGATGCATCAGGCATCCACCCCACAGATGCTAAGATTAAGGCCATCATCGAGGCACCACGACCACAGAACAAGACGGAGTTGCAGTCATTCCTGGGACTTATTAACTTTTATCATTCGTTCTTACCCCAGAAAGCTTCGGTAGCTGAACCATTACATAGACTATTGCAGAAAAAGAATGTGTGGCGATGGGGGCGGGAGCAGCAGAAGGCTTTTGACTCCTTGCGAGGAATGCTGAGTAGCAGGAGCGTCCTTGCTCATTATGATGAGTCAAAGCCGCTGGTCCTGGCATGTGATGCCTCTCAATACGGTCTGGGGGCTGTGCTGAGTCATAGGGAACCGGATGGGTCGGAAAAGCCCATCTCTTTCTATTCCCGTACGTTGTCGCCCACAGAGCGCAACTATGCTCAAATTGATAAAGAGGCACTGGCTATTGTGTCCGGAATCAAAAGGTTTTATGATTATTTGTACGGTCGCCATTTCTCCATTGAAACGGACCACAAACCACTGTTAGGGTTGTTCAGCCCAAACAAACAAACGCCACAAATTCTCTCCCCCAGAATGTTGCGTTGGTCAATATTCCTGAATGGGTTCCAGTACACCTTGACCCATGTGCCGGGGAAACAGTTGTGCCATGCTGATGCGCTGAGTCGATTGCCCCTTCCTGGCGGGAGCAATGAGGATCCTGCTCCGGCGGAGCACATTATGATGCTAGAAACACTTCCGGGGGCTCCTGTAACAGCTACGGATATAGCTGAGAAAACTAGGAAAGATGCTGTTCTCTCCCGTGTGCTCACTTGGGTGGGGAGGGGGTGGCCAGGTGGTCCGCATGAAGAAAAATTCAGGCCTTATGCGACAAGGCAGCACGAATTGTCCATGCATAAGGGTTGTCTCCTATGGGGAGATAGGGTGATAATCCCAGCACCACTGAGAAACAGGGTTCTTGAGACGCTTCACATGGGACACCCGGGAATGGTCAGGATGAAGTCGCTAGCCCGATGTTATGTGTGGTGGCCTGGAATGGACCAGAACATAGAACAATGGGTACGAACATGCAAGGCATGCCAAGAGGTGCGGCCAGAAGTGGCCAGAGCACCAGTCCACTGGTGGGAGCAGTCCAGGACTCCCTGGAGCCGGCTGCACATAGATTTTGCTGGGCCATTCCAAGGGAAGGTCTTTTTGGTTATCGTTGATGCATATTCCAAATGGTTAGAAGTGGCGATGGTCCCTAGCATGGCATCAGCTGCCGTAATCAAGGTGTTGAGGCAGCTGTTTGCTACCCACGGGTTACCTGAGACCATTGTATCAGATAATGGGGCAGCTTTTGCATCCCAAGAATTCAGGGCATTCTTGGCTGATAACTTTATAAGAGGGGTCACATCCGCGCCCTTTCACCCATCCTCCAATGGGCAGGCTGAGCGCATGGTAAGAACAGCCAAAGAATCCATTGCGCGCTTAATGGAGGGTAACTGGTCGGCTCGCATTGCGCGAATGTTATTTTTGCAGCATGCGACGCCGTGTACTGCGACGGGCAAGTCGCCAGCCGAGCTGCTCTTAGGTAGAAGACTGGTAACGGTGCTGGATTATGTCCACCCAGATAAAATGCCAAACCGTAATTCAAGAGCAACCCCCCAGGCTGAGACTGACACAACAAGGTATCTCGCCCCTGAAGATCTGGTCTGGGTGAGGAACTATTCACGAGGTCCGCGGTGGGTGGCCGGTGTGATCACCCGGGCTAGTGGACCTGTGTCCTATTATGTGACCTTGGAAAATGGGCAAGTTTGGAAGAGACATATAGATCAGCTGAGGCGCCGGGCGCTCAGCAGGGAGGAGTCAGATAATTCATCCCTGGCTAATGACGCACAGCTGCAAGACCAGAGTGAAAATGGTCCAGAGGTACAGTCACCAGGGGCTTCAGCAAATGAACCAGGGTCTGCTAGTCCTCAGGATGACGAGGTACAGGTCGGGGACCCTGAGATGTCTGGGACTCCATCTGTTCCTGATGAAACCCCTATAGCAGCCCCTCCACCACAGGTAACACCCAATCCAGAACCTGCAACACCTGTTGTCAGGAGATCAGGTAGAAGTTGTAGGACCCCACAGTACCTGAGGGATTACGTCTGCTGTGCTCACTAGGGGGGGAGGGGTGTTGTGTATTGAGTCAAAGGATTTTATATCTGTAATATTATTGTCTGTATTTGCATTAGGATAAAGTAACTGCCTTTTGGTTCCAGAGGGTACAGCTACTATTGGTTCATTTAAGCTGCTGTATTTGGATCCTCTGTCTTATTGGTTTCCTCCAAAAGGCAGCACTGTGATTGCTTGATATTGTTCCCTCCAAAATGTATCCCTTCCTAGCTAGTCCCCTGTCCCTATAAATGTAGCTTTCCTCTCCTCAGTCTTCAGTCTTGTTCACTTAAATAAAGAGCTGTTACTAGAGAACTGTCTCCAGCATGTTTTGTCAAGAGAGCTGAAATCACAAACCCCACGTCACAACAGTATGTATGTATGTATGTATGTATGTATGTATGTATGTATGTAATGACACATATTCCACGTGGATGAGTAGACAAAGATTACCTACCACTGAAAGGGAAAGGGAATGTATCCTCCTCTCTAGAAATTATATGGCAATTCAAATGTTATGTCGCAATTAATTAAAAAGTGATCACTTGGTTTCCAGAAATATCTCCTAGTGCAATTGTTTTGTTATATTTAAGTACAAATTATACATTCATTTTCACTGAGCGTTTACTATGGACTTCATCTTTCCTCCTTTCAGTTGTTTCAGCTTCTTGCTGGTCACCAGAAGATTATACTTAATGCAATTTATTAATAAAAAAATCTCTATGAAGCACCAATTATTCCTTATGAATAAAGAATGACTATACAGCAAAATTAATTAAACCCAGCACCACAGTCATTAGACAGAAGCGACATTAATCCTGATATTTCTCATGTCTCTTGAGAAACTTTTCTGTGAGCAGGAGTTCAGCTAAAGTTGATTTTCTATTTATGAAAAGATTACTGTGTGTGAACAGCAGAAAATCTAGTTTCTGGGTTTTTTTGTGTTGTGATTATTTAAGCCATATGCTTCTAAAATACATTTACTGATGTCAATTTTATCATATTTGATTGGAAAACTCTTTATTTCTTTTACCAGTGAGTTTATTCCCTTGGTTTCACGAAACATTTTAACTCTAATATGAGATTATTTCTTCATGTATACACTGATGGGTTCTGAACTGGTGGTGACCAATCAAAAGGGGGGGGGGGATACTTGGGGCCCTTGTGCATAGCTCAATGAAAATGTTAACACAGAGTACAACAACTGTACTTTTTAAAAAAATCTCTTAAAATGTAATCGTGAGGGAGACTGACTCGCTAGGGGAACCACTACCAAGAAGGCCCTGCCATGTGTCCACACCAACTGGGCAGCTCCCTGTGCCGGCACCACCAACAGGACCTCCCCTACTGATCAGAGGGCCCAAGACTGTTGATACTGAGGAAGGTGCCCTGTTGGGTACCTGAATACTCTTTTACGGTTTTGTATGCTATCACTAATACTTTGAATTTGGCCCAGGTGAGGACTGCACTGGCTGCCAGTGAACCAAGGTCTTATGGGGATACCCTACTTACCACTTGCACATGGTCTCATGGGACTATCCCACTTACCAACCTAGTAGCAGTGTTGTACACTACATGCAGCTTCTGGACCATCTTCAAGGGCAGCCCCATGTAGAGTACATTGCAGTAGCCCAGGGCTCAGCTTAATTGTTGCTGAAGCAACACCAGAGCTCTGTGTTCTTTGCATCTAGCCCTGTGTTCCACAAGCTTATTGTTTTCTCCATTGTTTCACACATTGTTTCACACATTTCTAAAATGGAATATTTCTCTCTCTCTCTCTCTCTCTCTCTCTCTCTCTCTCTCTCTCTCTCTCTCTCACACACACACACAGGGGGGAGAATTATGATGATGGTGAGTCATATTTTATTATTTACAGGGTCAGAATTAACAAAAAGCATGAGACCCTTTATGCTTTCGTTCGAGACCCATGTTGGGCAAAATATTCCTGCACTGCTGGTACTTGGACTAGATGATCATCATGGTCCCTTCCAACTCTACAAAATTCTATATGTAATTCTATGAGTCAATATTGAGCTAGTTGGGCAAGACTGAGCTAGATGGTCTGACACAGTATAAGGCAAGATCATGTGGCAGATCATGGCGATTTGGGTAGCTTGCTCCTTTAGATATTATAGCTGCACTTGATTTTCACTCCTCACTTGATTTTCATCTCCACTCGGGGCTCATAGCAGGATCAGGCAGAAGCAGCAATGGCTGAGCTTAAATATCCAAATGCAAAGTTTTAGCTACAAATAAATTATCCTCTACTTGGGAACTTTGGCGGGTATCCAATACATTGTCTCATCTACAAAGGGCTCCCGCTTGTGCAATGGGACCTCCCCCCTCTCTTTTCTCCATGTGCCTCCATGCTTTCCCCCCATCCTCACACTGATGGGATGTTTACTTAGTACTGCATTTGATGCAATACTTTGTATGTAAATCTACATCTTTATGGTGATTGTAATCATGCAATTAAAATGCATCATCTGCAGAAGTAATCCATCAAATTCTGTCTAAATAAGTCTAGGCTTACTTTTGGGTTTCACACCAACACACTAAGCAGACAATCTACAGAATTTATTGTGGAGCTGTATCAAGTTCAACTGCACTGTCTACCTGTTAAACATAATAACCTCAATTCCCAGAATATCCAGACAGTTATTTATTTGTATTCAGTTGAAGCACTCCCTCTGTTAGCTTAATAGCTGTGGGTGGTACCCACGTCATCTGTATAGCAGTATTTACAGTGCATTAATCTCACTAATGCTACTTAGAATTCACAGCCTAAAATGTGAATTTTCTTCCATTTTTATATTAGGTGGGACTAGCACAGGTTTACCATCAGTGTGATTCAGTAAAAGCGAAGTAGCCACCAGAGGGAGACTGAGCTGTTTTATTAAATAGGATAGGTCCCTTCACAACCAGTTTCCCTCGAGTCAAATAAAACAGGAGCTTTTTAAATATGCAATCTATCTTTTTTTGGTATAGGTCCAAAATAATATTCAATGCTTTGTGCAATGAATCCATTTCTGGCAGTTCCGTTTGGGTTTATAAAGACCATTTTGCGTGGCATCATTTTTTCCTCTCCCTACACACACTGTGCACAGCCCAGACGGTGTGCTGGGATTAATGGATGCACCTGTAAGAGCTTTAATTTGTTCTGATTTGGGCTGTGCAGTGTGGGAGCAGTTCATTCTGGTTCCAAATGATTGGAACACACTCTGAACAGGTTGAAAGAGTGTAGCCTACTTTATCTTCCCTGGCACCTTCATCACAACATATGCTACACCCTGGAAACCTCATTTCAATTCAAGTTGATTTTGCAGTTCATTGCTGTGCATCAGAGTGACCTGTTGACTTCCTCAGAGCTGCTATTTTTACACTCCTCCCTGGATATATATGTGAAGAACAGAGTTTAGACATATATTTTCTCCCTCTTTCTTTCCCTTTCCCAGAAATGCAGCCGTGCTCTTCCTGTATCAAATATTTTCAGATGCTTGAAAACTGGTTATTAAATGGAAACAACCACACATTTCTTATTGGGTCTGATAGGGAAGCTACTGCAAAGGCTCGGGGAGCTGGCATCATTGCATAGCAACCTACTACAATGCTCTGTGATGGACAATAACAGCTCACAGAGGCGTGGAGACATCCGACATTTATGGCATCATGTTGTGACAATATAAGCCCACTTCATGAGCGCCTACCCTGTTTCTCATATTTTAAGACATACCCATAAAATAAGCCATAGCAGGATTTTTAAGCATTCAAGGAATATAAGCCATACCCCGAAAATAAGACATAGTGATAGGCACAGCAGCAATACCGGCCATGGCAGCAGGAGGAGGAAAAATATAAGACATCCCCTGAAAATAAGCCATAGTGTGTTTTTTTGAGGAAAAAATAAATATAAGACATGTCTTATAATATGAGAAACACGGTAGTCTGTGTGTATAGCCGATGTCTGGAAAGGCAGTGGATCTATGACCTCTGTTCCCTGAAAAAACTGTTCCTTGAGTGGAATGTAAGCAAAGAGGGCTCATGTGAATATAGTTAGTTGTACACTAGAAGGCTTCTTATCTCAGTAGGCTCTCCAATTATGCAACTGATCGGTTTACTGCTGTCATAGACCAGGAACGTTTCTCCTGCTTTACACAGCCATGTGGGCACAAATCCCACACCCCTTGCTATTTTGCTCAATGAATGGCTATAAGGACTGAGGCTGGTAAGATGTGGATCTGGCTCCCTGCTCCCTGCTTTTACTATATCATAGATGGGGCTCTTGTGAACACCCCTAGAGTAAACTTGATTTCATTGTGCATGATGCCTTTGTTTCGGTTGCTAAAATTTCAGCCCAAAATCATGATTTGGGTAAGTCTGATTCCATGTGCACAGCTACAACAAAACAGATCGTGTCTCCTCCTGAGTCCCCCCTTTACTCTGAGGCAACAATTGAATGCTGAAAATTTGCTATGTAAACTAAGGCAATCACATCACTTTTGGGTGGTATTTAGACAAACGCATACAATTTAACAGGTGCTCACAAATACATATAAATTATTTTATACTCTTATCAATGTTATTTGAATCTGACCCTTCTCCTGTTGTCTCTTAAAAAACACCCACCACCCACCATAAACAAACCAAAACACCACACCATAAAGCAATCATTGCACTCCTCTGGGAATGGACAGCTATGAATCAGAGAAGTGCAAATGTTTAAGGAGGAAGTAAGAGCTCTCCCCGGGGTACCTGCCGAATCATAGATTTTTCAGGAGACATAGCTTTTAGCATGTGCTTCTTAATTGGCAAACTGCTGGAAATAAATGGATCAAATGCTTACTTGCTACCTGAATTTTTATGTGTAATTAGCATAATTACCATTCATGAATTTTTCATAGGTCACCTCTAGTACTTTGGAGATTTTGTATATGGATTATTAAATGTAAGGGCTGTGCAAACCACATTATTATTATGCTTGATGGCAAGCTTGAGAAATTAGTCTGCCACCTACAAACCAGATGCTATTACAAAAGAAGGGAGGCAAGAGAAAGGTCAAGCACAGACGTTCCAGTGTATTTTTCAATCTTGCGTTGCTGCTGATTGTGAGACTGGCCCAACCATTGGAGAAGGCAACCTGGCAAGATGCACTACCTCTTCTAAGGTTGTGAATGGAAACTGACAAGTATCATGTTACTTTCACTCTGCTGTTGCCACAGGTACAAGGGGTTTGTTATGCAGCAAATGTAGGGAGACAGCTTTGCAGCAGTCAAGTAGACTGGTAAAATTCCACAGCCAAGTATCTTCCTGCAAACCTAGAGTGGTCTCCAAAGACCACAGCAACTTCTGAGGGCAAGTGACATTCAAACTCTACCATTTGCTCTCAGGAACCTAATATGTTGGCTAATGGAGACTTTGCATATGAAGATGATGGGAAGAAGAGACAACTTGTAGCATCCTCTGCTCCATTTCTACCTTGGCAGAACTCCCCCCCCCCCGGCATGCTTTCTATGTCCCAATACTTTTTAATCACCTTGTATTGCAGCTTTACTGGTATTTGGTTTTTATGTATAGTGCTGGCTTGCCCTGAATGGCAATGTGCATGTGTGTGCAGATCACAGACAGACATAGACACAGACACAGACACAGACACACACACACACACACACACACACACACACACACACACACAATTAAACATTGCAAAGTTGAAGGAATGACCACCAGGCGTGAGGCACACCTCCGCCCGCAGGCAAGCCACAGCTGTCTGAACGCCATGCCCTCTATCTAACCTTTTGCTTTCTTAGTAGTCTGCCGTGCCCTGTCTGTGACCTTTGTCTCCTTTTGGAGAGGTATGGCTCACTTTCCACTTGGTAGGAACATGACACGGTGGAGCAGGTCTCGCAAATATCAGAGGAAACATATGTGTCAGCTCATGATGTAAAAGTGCTAAAGGTCAGACTGTTCCTAAACGTGTGCATATTCTTGCTAATAAAAAGAGTCTCTGTCGAGCTGGCAATCAGCTTGCTTACGCACAGCTCACCTGCTTCAACAACTCCTGACTTGCGTCCTTCACTTCACAAAGTAGCATTGGAAAGCAGCCTAGAGAAAGATGGGGTGTTAAGAATCTCTCTCTCTCTCTCTCTCTCTCTCTCTCTCTCTCTCTCCTTCCTTCCTTCCTTCCTTCCTTCCTTCCTTCCTTCCTTCCTTCCTTCCTTCCTTTCTTTCTTTCTTTCTTTCTTTCTTTCTTTCTGTTCAACCACTCCTTGCTGCTTGAAAAGTGAAAGTTTAACAGGAACTTTTAATGCACATGCATTCACTGCAATGCATAACAGCTAGACTAAGTGTGGGGAGCTGTTGCACTAAACCATTTACCAAATTTCCACCAACAGGTTTGTATCAATTATACACAAAAGCACTGACAATAAAGGTAGATCTGCTTCTTAACTACCACCACTTGTCTTAGAGTTAATGTTACTTCTTGAATTTCAACCATAGAAATATCCAAGACAACCAAAAATGGGTTTCAATTACAGAGCAACCCCAATCCCCGATCTGCTGCACTGGAGGGGTTGCAGAGGAGGAAGAGGTGTCACCCTGCCCATCCCAACCCTCCTTTGGTAGGTTCTGCCAGCATCCACAGAGCTTTCAACTGTACTTGTCCAAACTATGGGTAACTGGAACTTACTGCCAGCAGCATCTCTGCTGAAGTTGCTAGCATATACTCTCCAGACTGTGTTTCAGGATGGAGAGGAAGAAAGGATCTCTTAGCTCACCACACACCCAGCAGGACTCCATGTGTGTTGCTGGATCTACTGCTCTATTCAAGCCAACTGCTTTCTGGCAGGGGTTTGGATTTCACCTTCAACTGGTTTTCTTGGACACTGATGAATCTGCTGCTATAAGCAGATGAGAATGGCTGGGAAAAGCATAGAACATAATACTACTGCATAATGCTTAAGTGTCCAATTTATTACTGCTATGGCTAGCATCAGCTGTGTATTCCCTCTTGTATTCCCTCTGCATGGAGTTTTATATTTATTTATAATATCAGGGGGAAAAATAACACACTTAACACCCAACTATTTATGCCAGTTTCAAGAGCTACTACTAACATGTTTGTGACAACACAGAGGAAATGAATATTTGGATATCTATTTCAGAAAACCTTCCTGCAAGATGGCAGTTTTGGAGAACCCGCACTATCCCTTACTCCATAAGAATGCTTATGTAAAAGCTTGCTCCTCTGTGATCAGTGAAATACTCCCAAAGGCCACAGGATTGTACCCTTACTATTTCATTTTTCATTCCCTACTATGATAAACAACCAGTTCTAAAATAGTCTAAATAAAGTGTAAAAAAATCAAGCATGTGGCCTTAATTTTCAGCCTCAATATTATCCCTCAACAAAGAAAATAAGTACAATCACTTAAAGCTAAAAATGGAAACTTTAGTTGCTTGAGCTATTAAAACGTGCAGCTCTAAACACTTTAAAACATGTATTTATGGTGCAAACTGTGACACCACATATTTCTAGAAACTGAAAACCACTGTGGCTAGGAAGCTCATGCATTTGTCTGGGACCATGATATTTTAAATATTCACAAAACTCTGGAAGTATATTTGGGAGCAAAATGAAAAACGGAGAGTATATTTCTATATAGGACTTGTTTGGTTTTAATATGCCAAACTATCTACTGCCTTCTTGTTTCAAAGCACATTGTTGTATCAGTTTCAAAGATTTCAGATCTAAAGCATTTAATATACTCATGGTCCCATTGTGAGAATAACAACCCCGATATTCGTAGTAGGAAGCCTTTTGCAATAAAAGTGACTACCTTGCTTTTAAACCATTCACTGCAGGATCAATGGAAATGAAAAACTTGTGAGAATCTCTACATTGTACAGAGTCAAACATTTTTTGCTGGTGATCATAGCCAATCCAGATGGTACAATTTTTCCCTCCTGATTTCCTGCCATGTGACAATGAAACACGAAATTAAAGGAATAAAAAGCAACAGAAGCTTTGAGACCATCACAAAGCAGTAGATTATGCCTAGAGGATACAAAATAACAGGCTTTTGAAAATGTTGATTATATCCAAAATGTTCAATATCATGGGCTTTGGCTAAGGCTTTGTAGTCAATTTGCCCACCCCTCCTTTTTAAAAAGAAAAGGGAAATACATAACTCCAGAAACAATAGGCTACACTACTGGTACAATTATATGCTATCTACTCTAGTCTTTAAACATTCTCCCCACCCCAAATCTACAATGAAGCTAAAAAAAGCAATACATACTGTCAAAAAGGGAAAACAACAAAACAGAGCTGGGAACAGAGGGTTATTACCCCTAAGATGCACCTATGGGTGGGGAAAAAAAGAATTAGCATGGTTACAACATTCAAATAAATGTCTCAGTGCCATTACAATTGGAGTGGCAAATAGGGTCTCAATACCCACTGTCAACAAATAGAAGAAAAATGAGATATCACTTATTTCAGACGTATCCCATGGATCAAGGACTGGCTTATAGAGTTTAATTTCAAAAGAATCATATGGCTTTGCGATATTATCTTGGATCTCTTTGGGCAATCAAAAAGCCATGTTAAGGAGTTTAATCTAAAAGAAAAAGGAGGAAACCCAAAAGACTCTATATTCTATATGCATATGGGAGAGATTGAGTGGGCAGGAATACAAGGGCCTGGCTGAAGTTGCCTAAGGGAGTCCAGTGGGCGTCCAGCTTTCTTTTTTTCCTGGGTATAGAAATAAGGTCACAGCCTCTGATTTACTTATTTTAAAAATGCACATATTCATGTGTGATTTATAATGAATTCAAGAATATCACAGTTCTGACCTAGAATCTATTATTTCAGTAGTATGACTCATAGAGTCTTTGATCTTTGTAAGAGGCATTTCATGGCTATACTCTTCACTACTTTTTTATGATTTATACATCGTGATAGTTTGTGTATGGGGCATGCTACAGCAAACACACACACACAGGCATAACCCTAATTGCAAAGATCTTCTGATGTAAAATAAACAATGGGAAAAGGAGAGGGATGAATGTGGGCAAATGCAGCTACTGAATTAATGCTTGGTTACAGTTAGCAAGGAAGACTAAGCAGTTAATCCAAAACCCTCTCAGTAAAGGTTAATCCAGCCTTTGGATTAATTGTTCAGCCTTCATTTCCAGCTGGTTTTAAGGCGGGGTTTTCAGAAAAGGAGAGAGGTGGCACCAAGTGCATGTTAAATGTGGGAATTCCACAAATCGAAGGTTTGGCCACAGTAGTTCAAGCACGAATCATTTCACAATTGGACTGGTGTGGTGCACTCTCTAGGACTTCCTTTGCTCTCAGTCTGGAAGCTGCAATTAGTGCAGAATGCTGCAGCATGGTTGCAGACAGGAGTGAGACTCTGTCAGCATATAACACCTCTGCTCAGATATCACTGAGCCCTTTCACACATTGTGATTCACGATATATTGCCATCTCAAATATAATGAAACAATTATCATGATGTGAACTCCAAACCAGTTTTGGATGATATATTGATATATCACCCAGCCCCAGGGCATAGTTACCCCTCCTGAACCCCTCTAATGGGATACCCCCGCAACTGAGGCTCCAGCCCAATGCCTTATCCACTAAAGTTGTGACAGTTACTATGAGGTAGGCGAAGAGCTGCAAGCCGGCCAATTTGCTTGCAAGAGTATCTTCTTCCTTGGCCCAGAATACAGTGATGAGTCAACTATAGTAAGCTCCATACGTCAACTCACCCATTTCCCCACCGAGTAGGCCCCTAACAGACTGGGTGGGTGGAAAATTATGTGAATATCGGCAAAGAGGGAAGCCTGCACCTGGCCCTGCTCTTAAACATGGCAGGGGCGGGCAGAGTCCAGCCCCCATGCCCCTGACCCAATTGGCCTTGCAGGTGAGGCCCACCCAGAATGGAGGGTCTGGCATGCCTGGTGATGGGTGGCACCAGGTGACCATGCCTTCCCCCAGCCATGCAGGAAGATGGTGCCCCCCCCCGATCATCCATAGGCACACTATGCAGCAAACACCCCTCCCTCCGCAGCCCCAGGTGAGCCAGATATTCTGCTAGATGAGGCTGTCCTTGGATTTTTACCAGAGCTTTCCAGAGTCTCTCCTCTTGCAATCACAACAAGTTCAGGAAATCTTCCATGTGTCAGAAAATTTGAGAGAAGAAGCAGTGGCACTGGCAACAGAAGACGAGGAAAACATATTTCCCCTCTTTCCTCTATCATCCTAAGTGTGACTGTATTATGTGAAGGGTAGTTGTTTAAGGAGAACTTGAAGGGGAACTTGCAACTGGGGTGGCGGAGATGTCTCAAAGTGGCAAGAATGTGGGACTTCTTTTACGAGTGCTACGGGTGCTTCATTCAAGCAGGGAGGGGAAATTCTGGAACTGAGAGACTCGGATTTGAGGTCGACTGCAACTGCAATGAGTGCAGTGGCTTTTTTGTGTGTGTGTGTGACAGTGTTAGAAAGAGAAAAGGGCACTCTATATGACGATGTGACTGAATGGGACTGCTCTTCCCCTGTGTAGCAGTTCAATCTCAGAGATCAATAGATAGTGTTCTCTTAATGCTATCATCCATATGTCAAACATCAAGGTGGTTTTGAGAAGTGTCCTCAAGGGCTGTCCCAGACCAATTTAAGATGTCACTTTTCCTGAAAACACCTAATTTAATGAGACTCACAGGTTTGTTTGAAAAAAAGGGGGCAAGTTCAAATACTCCCACATGGAAGATTCTCCACAACAGATGGCCTTCTCCTCTGCATGCCATTTGGTTGGCACACATCCGTAGGTCCAGTTTCTGAGAGGGCTCCTATACCTCCTATACCTTGGAGAGTTGCGCAGAAACTAGAATCTCATCAAGTGTAGCTTTTCTGCACCAAAGAGCTGAAACTACAGGAGTGAACAACCTCAGGTCACCTTCCTATTCCAGGCTTAGGCAAACTCGGCCCTCCAGATGTTTTGGGACTACAACTCCCATCATCCCTGACCACTGGTCCTGTTAGCTAGGGATGATGGGAGTTGTAGTCCCAAAACATCTGGAGGGCCAAGTTTGCCTATGCCTGTCCTATTTAGTGAGACTCTAAACACTGCAAGAGATCACACAGCCTGGAGCTGGAAACTACAACACACACAAACATAAACCCTGCATTCACACAACCCTTTGTTTTATTTCTCCATTGTTTCCCTAACAGCTAATTTCCACATTATGTTTGAGATTTCCCACAATTGTAAAAGCTACTTCTGAAAAAATGGTTAATAGTGCATGTTTAGTCCCCATTTCCATATCATCTGATTCTAAAAAAAATCCATTCCAGCCCCCTTAACCCAGAAGAACCACAGAAGTCAAATGATGGAATTTAGGGTAGTATACCTGTATACAGTTCTTTCCTGCTGCTTTTGTGAGGGAATGGAAGTGCACATCTGTGGAATGGATGGTGGAGTGTTTATGTTGTCCAACAATGTTGTTTGTTGTGTCACACCACAACTACTGGTATGAATGAAATTTAACATGGCAGGCCATTATATTGGTCAAAAGGTCACCGTTCATAACACAACAGGTACTGGAGTGTAAAAGGGTAATTAGGAAATGCAACAGAAATGCTAGCATTTCAGGAAGACTAGTGCAGCCTCAGACACCACCCCCTCCAAACTGACCTGTTGAGCCGCCTTCTTCCTCTTCCTCAGTTTGGACACTCATGCCCACGTTCATCTTTCATCCTTTCACCCATGACCATGCAAGCCACCCCTTGGAAGATTTCATTTGCTGACAGTTATGCTATACAGCCAGGATGTGTAGACTTTCAGGGAATATCAACAGCTAATAGGAACATTTCAGTGATTTCTAGTGTGTGTGTGTGGGGGGGGGGGGGCGCTGGACAGGGGGGGGATATATTACTGAACAAAAAGCACATTTCTCATCTTCCACAACAGCACAATCAGATAGCACTACCATAATACATAATGTCATGTCTCCCAACCCAGTCTGTTTCTAGCAGGGAGACAGGTACCAAAGCCACTTGAATTGAATTAAGCATGAAATTGAATCTTGAACTCAACAGAATACTTTGCATTAAGGACAGCAACCATTAAAGCCAAACATGCATGACAAATAAACTCAGAATCTAAGCTGAACTGTAGCTAGAACAATAGTGAATACCAATTATGGTAAACCCAGACAAAACTAATTTGTGGAAGCACCTGCCTTCCCCATTACTCCATCTAAATATTGATTGCATTAGCAAAGGCACACCCTTACACTGCCACACTCACAGCCTGATCCTTAATGTCTTTACTCAGAAGTAAGTCCCACTGTCAATGAACAAGGCATCTTCCAAATCACTATTTTTCACCTTTTTGCTTCGTGCGCTTTTCCACGCAAAGAGACACAACAACTGATCAGCTAGGATGGCAGTTTCTCAGATTTAGGAGTGACTGCAATTATCACATGCAGAGACAGACATCAGCAGCATAGTACTCAGATCTAAGTTTTTTGATAACATATTCACCTTCTCCTTGAAAGAAGATGGTGACAATATACCTGCTAAGTTTCAGACACTGCATTCACATGGCAGTTCATTCCATCTCCATGACTTTTCCCTTAACAGTTAAGTTTTGCTATATTTGGGCTTTCATGTGAAAAAAAAGCCACTACTGCCATTATAATATAGTGGAAGTTTACTGCTCATTTCCACATTATTTGCTTCCAGGAAACATGTTTCTCAATAACATGGAAATGAGTGCTAAACTTGCACTATACTTCACTACAGTTCCACTATAGTTCTGGAAGTGGCTTTTATGTTGTGTGGAAGTTCAAATATAATGTGGAAAATAACAGGGAAATATTGTGAAAATTGAATAAACTGCCACATGAATGCAGCCCAGGTTGAAAAAGTTTCATTTCAAGAGGCTTTTGCCCTATGCATGCTATTCTAATGTTTATGGTTTTCATAAACTCTGTCCAGAATTTTTTTCGTGTGGCAAGTTTTGAAACATACAGTTTATATAGAGTGGGGCATCAATCCCATCAAACAAACAAACAAACAAACAAACAGTTTATATAGAATGGGGCATCAATCCCATCAAACAAACAAACAAACAAACAAACATCAACCAATGAAGTAAACAGAATGAAGCTGCTGTTGTGACACTAAAACTCTACAGACTTGCAGCCTGCCAGATCTGCACCCTCGAGGAGCTTTTTGTTGCTACTGTAAAAGTGTTCTGTGTATTAGTTATTTTCTGGGTCACTCCTGTGGTCGGAAGTAAACCAGAAGGAATAATAGATAGCTTCCATTTTCTCCAACGCTCTGCTCCCTTTCTACATGACTTAGAAGTGTAACAAACTTTACTTACCTTCAGGGTAACATCCTTTTCAACAGGTAAATTATCTTTGTTAAATAAATAAAAGCAACCACCCTAATTTCAATCCTTTTCCTTTATCAACAGCCTGACATGTAGAAATTTAGCTTTTCCAATCACAGGAAAGTTTCACCTGCTAAACTTCTATTATGACATGCTGCCTTCAGCAGTGCAGAAGCCCTGGCGGGGGGGAAAAATGAAGTTGGCAACCCTACACAGGGACTTAAACCTTGTTCAAAAGCAAGCCTGCCATTGGCACAGCAGGAGCTTTTTCATTCTGATGAAGAATTCAGGATCAGGCCTGTAATCTCCTTAGATGGAAAGATTCCTGCAGCGACAGTAAGGCTATTCTTCACAATAGAAATCTGGTTCACATTTACAGGGCTAATGTCATTATCTCAAGTACATGCACTGTAGCATGTGGATTAGGAATCTAGTTATTTTTCAAAAGAATCCTGAAGAGTGCTGTTTAATGTAATTACCTTTTATTTTCACCCTGCCTTGTATAATTTAACACCAAATGCCTGACTTAGGTCAAGAGGATTGGAATCATCCACTCGTACTAACTGAGGCCGTTTTTTCTCCTTGCACATCTCAGTTAACAATGCGTAACTGGAACAGACACTTGTGTTTCACAGCCAAGGAAGCCACAGAATGATGTGGGGCCACAGAGAGAAGACAAAGCATGCATACAGCATAAACACTGGGGCAGCTGGGGCAGAACCCCATTCCTGCATCACATCAACTTCTTGATGCTTATTTATCCAATGCATATACAGTAGCTGCCCATTCATGAACCTTCCTTAGATGGCACACTACAAAATATTAAGAAACAACACAGAATAATAACTAAAAGCCAAATATATTAATAGCCATTTTTCTTTTGTAATCAATTTGTATTTTATTGACTTTATTGTATATGGTCAATATAGTTTTCATTGTGAGCTTGCAGTTAATAAATACTCTTATTTATTTATTCTCAAAGAACACAGGCGGTAGAGGGACATCCTTGCATAGAGCAGTATAAAACAGTTCACAGTTCACATGTAAAATATCATTAAATATTTCTGGGTGAATAAAAAGGTATTCACCTGGAATCTAAACAACCAGGAAGATGATGACAGGCAAGCCATCCTGAGGAGCCTATTTCATAGCTGAGGTGCCACTACTGAAAAGCCCCTCTCCTTGACAGCAACCAACCTCACTCCACTTCACGGGGGCACCCCAAGCAGGGTCTCCAAAGATGATCAAAGCTTGGTGTAAGGGATATGAGGGAGTAAGTGTTATTTCTGGTAACCTGGCTCCAAGCTATTTAGTGTTCCCTAAAATCAGCACTTTAGATTGAGTCCAGAAATGATGGCAGACAGTGCAGTCAATAAACCACTGACATAATGTGATCAAATTACCGGGTCCCAGTTAGTAATTTTGCAGCCCTATTTTGAACCAGCTGTAGTTTCTGGACCGTTTTTAAAAGGCAGCACCGCATACAACACATTGCAGTTTTACAAGCAGGAGGTTTATCAATGCATGGGTTACAGTGGCTATGTTACTTCTACCCATGTATAGTCAAAGATTTGGACCACAGAAGGTATTTGGACTTCTTTTGATAATTTTGGATCCAAAAGCATCCCCCTGACCTTAACCTGATTTGGGAGGCATTGCAACCCCTTCCATGACAGGTTGAATACCATTCATCCAGGTAAACAAAGCACCTACCAACAGTACTTCTGTCATATTTTGGAGCTTTGAGTCTCAGTTGATCCACCATCATCACCATGCTCTCGCGTCAGTTCAGGATACCCACAGTCTGACTGGCATCTGATGCAAAAGACATATAGAACTAGGTGATAGAACCAAGTTCTATAAGTATCTGCATGTGTGAGACAGAGATTTCTCTTTCTGTTCACCGTATGTACACCATTCTTTTAGAGACTACCCCCCCCCCCAAAATGCAAAGCCACCAACCCTTTTATGCCAGGAAAATTGTCAAATCCTTTTATCATTTTAGTAGTCCTGTTTTGCACTCACCATACTCTGAACACTGTAGGGAGGACAGAATAACCAGGGACATACAGACCCCCAATTCCCCTATAAAAGTGCTCTCAGATTATTAGAACACAGTAAGAACGGTGCATTGTTGCATTCTTTGCATAATAACTAAAGGTAAAGGGGCCCCTGATCATCAGGTCCAGTCGTGTCCGACTCTGGGGTTGCGGCGCTCATCTCGCTCATCTCGCTCTATAGGCCGAGGGAGCCGGCGTTTGTCCGCAGACAGCTTCCGGGTCATGTGGCCAGCATGACAAAGCTGCTCCTGGTGAACCAGAGCAGCACACGGAAATGCCGTTTACCTTCCCGCCGGAGCGGTCCCTATTTATCTACTTGCACTTTGATGTGCTTTCGAACTGCTAGGTGGGCAGGAGCTGGGACCAAACAACGGGAGCTCACCCCGTTGCAGGGATTCGAACCACCGACCTTTTGATCAGCAAGCCCTAGGCTCAGTGGTCCCATAATAACTAACCCCACTCTAATCTGGTAAATAAACAAGTACTACACAAAAACCTTTAACTGGTTTTCGTGTTAAGCACAGAAGCTTTAAACGGAATGCAAATTTATAGGCACATGGCAAGCATAGGGATATTATAATTGATATATGGATATACATAATAAAATGCCACATCCTGTCTTTTTATTCGATCAACAGTGACCCAAGTCTCTTACTTCAAAGAGGGACTAACCTTGTAACATAATTCTCCCCAGGATGGTTTTAGGAAAATAATAGAGTTAATGACAGAAGCAAAGCTACCCATAGAGGTATAATTCATCATGGAGTGTTGCATGCCATTATCTCAAAAACATACAGTGTAATAATCACTTGAAGTAGTGATAACACATAATTGTATGCTTCTCATAAATTATAGGTGAATGGCAGTTTCAGCTAATGAGTGCGAAATAGCAGCTCAAGAACTGCAGTGATTACAGAAGATGTGGTTATGAATGCATTTTATTATTGAGGCATTACAAAGCTTTTTATATTAGAGATGGCAGGCATATACATAAATAACCAACCCGCTGCAGTACCTGTAGATACTGCTTAGTAACAAAAATACTAATCAGACACATAACCTGCCTGTTACATAGCAACCCTCTTGAAGAATGGCTTTAGAATGGCTGCCTTAATGCGACTGCACATATGGGCTAGCTCAACATTCACAAACAGTTGATGCACGGAATGTTTATCTTTTATTTAATGTGCAGATTGTGAATCAGCTGACACAGGAGCTGCCAACACATAAGGAGGCATTCAAACTTAGGAGGCTGCCCTCAGCTGAAACTGGTGCAATCTGCAACTGAAAAGGTACATAATAACATGAAACAATCTCACCTCCCCAGAGCTCCAAAAATAATTTCTTTGTTAGGCCAATTTGTTTGGTTATATCCTGAAGCTGAGGCTCCAATACTTTGGCCACCTCATGAGAAGAGAAGACTCCCTGGAAAAGACCCTGATGTTGGGAAAGATGGAGGGCACAAGGAGAAGGGGACGACAGAGGACGAGATGGTTGGACAGTGTTCTCAAAGCTACGAACATGAGTTTGACCAAACTGCGGGAGGCAGTGGAAGACAGGAGTGCCTGGCGTGCTCTGGTCCATGGGGGGTCACAAAGAGTTGGGCACGACTAAACGACTAAACAACAACAACAAAATCTTATTAATTAATTAATAATGCCCTACATCCGAGCATCACAGGATGGTTTACAATATAATTAACACAAAGATATGTAACATGGTAACAAACAGTATATTGGAAAAAATCTTGCCAGGGGTTTTTCTGAAGAAAACAGTAACTGAATGCAGAATACAATATAACCTGAGACAAGGTTACAAAAAGAATTCCAATGATCTTAAGATATGGAATGACTTAGGTAAGGCTAGGTGATGCACATCTGAAATGAACAACAGTTAATACAAAATATGTCCCTTAAAATGTTTGAAAGGTGTTTCATTGTTAATATAAAACATTTGCTTATTTAACAAAACGTATATGCTCCTTGATTGTAATAAAGTGTCCAAGTGGCCATTAATGCCCGTTAAACAGTGTTTTGGTTGACCTTTAGGATCAATCAAAGCAAATTCAAGGACTGTAAGGTAGCTTTATTTTATCCATTAAGGTTTCATTGCCTGACCCCTGAAGAAGATTCGAGAGTCAGTTAATTGGTGGATTTACTGAATTTACTATAACACACCATAAGAAGATATGCAGATCAAGAGCCAATTACTGTAATAAGTGAGAGGAAATGAGTTTATTTGGAGTGACCCTGAATTGGCCAGGTCCACCTCCCACACAATTGGTTACCTTGCCCCAAGTGAACTTCTTGCCTCCTTCCCTTAGACAATTCCTATCAGAGACTTCTTCAGGTAAGGGGGAATGGAGCTACTTCGCCTACACAAATTCATTCAGAATTTCCCTTCCACAATGTGACATTCTTTTTTTTTTTGGCATGATATTCTGAATTAATTAATTGTGCACTAAGTTTTTCCTCTTCATATTTACCTGTCTCCTGGCTTCTTTTGAACAGCATGTGTTATTGTGGAATATAAATACTGAACCGCTTTCTATGCTATTTCCATGTTTTATAAAATTGTTATGGGGTTGAGATTTTAATTAATCCAAAGTGGTATTTTGTCCTCAGCTGAGATGCTTACAACATATTTAACCTCTAGGAGGAAATTTAAAACTGCTTAAATACAGTCTTTCATTTATTTCATAAAAGTTATACACTACTTGATTGTAAAACAAACCCTCAAATAAGTATTGTGGCCCAGAAAGGACAAATGTTCCTTTCTCTCTAGATGATCAAGCGTGAACAGTACATTTACCAATTTATCACAGGATTTATACCCTACTCTTAAATCTTACTATTTCTTATTTTTACAAAGCTACTTCAATCCAACCTCAAGCTGACCTGTATGTGGCCTTCTTTGGCCTCTTTCAGTTTATAGTGTTACTTTTTTTATCTATGCAGCAGCTCCACTTGTCATTATTATGAAGAATATAACTACTCAGGGAAAATACAGCAGAGATAAAATCACCAGGTAAGAGGTCTGGGTATTTTCTAATGGCTTCCTATACATTATATAAACAAATCAAATATTAATGATCCAATCACTAGATCTGAAGGACTTAATTCTATTCTGTTAGGGTTGAGAATAAATGTTAGAGAATGAGCTTCACTGTTGCAAGCAGTATGCTGGAGACTGCTGGAGGAGAGGCTGATGCTGCGCTAAAGTCCTCCTTCCAGGTTTCCCATAGGTATCTGGTTGGCCATTGTCAGAGCAGGATTCTTGATTGGATGGTATCGCTGGATTGATTGAGAAGGGCTCTCCTTGCGTTCTCACGTTAAGACCCCTCACTCATCCCTTACAGTTTCGTTGCATCTCTGTCTGTGCTTCACTCCTCTTTCATAGCACTCCAAAGGAATTACTTGTGCTTTTGCTTATGCAGTGCCTGTCTTCAAGCAATGGGTCAATAATTATCACACCATCCCGTTGATAAAGAGGAAAAGAGGACACTTTGCCCCACTTGGCATCAAGGCAGAGAGGGCCAAAGTTAAGCATTCTTAAGTCCTGTTGTTTTCAGGTGGTGTCAAGTATGTGCTTTAGTCCTCTGGTAAAACCAACCCAACTTAAATCTGAGAGCTGGTTTAACACAGCAGTTAAAGTTGCAGCTTGTGAGTTAGACAGTCCCTTATAAAATTCTCAGCCAAGAGTTGACTAAGGAACAATAGGGGATTTGCAACCCAACAATATTCACTTATACACCGCAGTTATTAATTTTGTTAATTGCCATTTATTTGTTACTACAGCACCACCTAGTCACATGGCACTATACAAAGAACAGGACTGACAGGTTAAGTTTTATTCTCTTTCTCTCTCATGTACACCACTTACATATCCAGCCCCCTTCTGACACACAGCACGGCTCAATGAAATGTCATCTAGCCATTTGATCTTTTCAAATCTTCTCAAAAATTATAGAGAATGAAATCTACAAGGCAAGCCTTTCTTCAAAACAATTATGACTATGTAATTTGAATATTACCCAGAAGCACATTATTTCATTGAAACACACATACACAGAATCAGTCTGTTAAAAGGGTTTTGTTGTTGTTGTTGTTTAGTGTGCATATTCACTTTCAAATTTTAGTGAAACAATGCCCACAAGACGAGGGTCAAATATATCATTGGTATGCATCTCAATTCAGCCACTCTGTAGATTGCCTACAAAACATCTCTGCCTGGATCTTGGTATGCAGAACCATCTTTCCTATTGAGGCTACTGACGCGTTGTGCCAGGGCGCGGGCACCTCATAGGCGCCGCATGGGTGCCCCAGTGAGTTGGGGAGCTGTGCAGCTTTGCCGGCAGCCTCCCCTTTCCCTGCATGCCGGCTTGAGTTGCGGCGCCCCACCAGCAGTGCCGCCATTGCCCGCCTCTTCTTGGGCTGCGGGTGCCGTTGTGGGGAAGCCGGCCACGAGCCTCCCATTGGTGTGGCAGCCAGGGCTTCCTGGATGGCAGCGCCATGCAGCTGCTTTAGCCAAGCAGGCGGAGGTGGAGGTGGAGGACAGCTGGCAGCGTCCCCACCCGTTCGGCTGCCCCCTCCAACAGCCTGCCACACCTGGCACTGCCGGTGGAGCACGAGTCTGGCATCGCTGTTGCTGCTGCTGCCCACGGCGGGCGAGAAGCAGAAGGCACGGCAAGGCAGCATCGGAGGGGGGGAGCACCTCTGGAAAATGGAGTCTCCGTCCCTCCGGAGGAGCCGCCCTGCAGCTGCTGCCCACCCGGAGGGAAATGTGGGGGTGGGGTGGGGTGGGGGGCACCCGAGGGATCCCTGCACCACGGCGCCCGATAAGGTTAAGACGGCCCTGTTGGTATGCCTCAGTACATACACAAAATCTTTTGAGGTAAGCTCTAGCAAAGCTTATTTTATTATGTTTTATGGCACTTTTCTTATCCTACATTTCCTCTCAGAGCAGGATATATGTCCCCTTTATATTCTGACAAACAGGGCAGGTGTTTCTGCCATCATGCCCACAATGCTGCCAGCCCTCTCACTGCACCTGTACTCTCAACTGGAGCTGTGCCCATCCTGCTGCCGCAAGGCAGTGGTGAGGGCAACAGTGGTGTGTCAGTGGTGCAGGAAGCCTCTGCAGGTCTAGCAGCAGCATAACGTTGGTGGGGGGTGGGTGGGTCTGCCTGAGGCAAATAGCTTCACTTTGTAAGGTTAGGCATTGGATAAGCCTTTGTTTAACCGAGGGGAGGTTGTAGCCTCCGCCTGCCCTTCCTTGATAAGGGTATCCTGTTAAAGGGATCTGTGTGTGTGTGTGTGTGTGTGTGTGTGTGTGTGTGTGTGTATCCTGTCTGAAGCCCGAGCATGGGCTAGGGCATGCCACAACCCCAATGGGTTCCCCTATTTGATGTAAGTCATCAAGCCTTCTGGTGGTCTACTCTTAGTTTGATTCCCTGCAGATGGGTGGGAGTCAATATATAGTCTGGTTTCACCAAATGCCTAAGCAAAACCGCTCACATCTGTAACCAATGAAGTTGTGGCCTGTTTTAGCCCATAATCCTAAATACCTGTGTCTGTGTGTCATTAATTTATGGGGAACTGTGGGGCTCAGGGCCTTGGCATGCAAAGGTGAGGCTGAGAGACAATGCTACTGGTCCAGGTTCACCCAGCAAACTTCCTGGCTGAGCAGGGTTTTGAACCCAGGTGTTCCTGGTCAAAATGCAACACTCTACCCACTACACCAACTTCTAGGACTGCTAAGGGTTTAAATATAGTATGCAAAAGCTAGAATGGGGAGGACCAGCAGTTTCCCCAGATTAGGAAGTATCTCGTAGCAATGTGGCTACATTTTAGTAAACAGAGATTTATGTACTTTTGAAGCATAAATGATGTCAACAGCAAAAAATTATGCACAAGACACACTTCCCAGCCGGTGCTAGGCATTTGAGTGAAATGGTTAATAGTTGTTTCCATTCATCTGGTTTTTGTAAAACAATATTTACTACAACTTTTAGCTGCTGCTGCATGATATGCAGAAAAACTACCAATTGCACTCAGGTTCTAAATTATCTTAGCCAGCACAGGAAGCCTCAAGCCATGTGCAATTTCCTTAACTGTTCTCATAATTCTAATAAAACAATAGGACCTAATAGCCCCCACCAGGCTTTGCAGGGAGTGGGGCAGAAGGCTTAAGATATAAACGGTGCATTATAAGCCAAAAGGTTGCATCAAAGGTTTTAATAACAGCTTCGCATGTTAGGAGCTAGCCTTATGATTTCCTGTCCCTGCACTGTTAATAGGATGAACATTATTTTTCCTGAGCACCTCTGGAGCCTATTCTCATTTTTCATGCTGTATTTCCATTTGATTCATTCATTGTAAAAAGAAATTTTACCAGAGGAATTTAGCTTTTTACAGAATCCAGTCAAGGAAGTAGATTACTTAGCAAAACCGTCATCTCCACTCAACTGGTGCTCTTTATCTTCTCTCAGCAGATACTCACTTGGTTGCCTCGGTAATCCAGTCTAAAGAACATGGCCCATGAACATTAAACATAGTTACTGCAGGATAATCACAGCTATTGATTCTGACATGCTGATTTTTCACAAGGAAAAAAAAATCTCTCGACTATCTTCTATTACATTAAGGTGGTTTGGAATGCATCCCAAATGTGTATTTACCAATGTTGTTTGCCAGGTCTTAAAACTACAAATAAGGCTTATTTTCACAATAGAAATGAAACATTCTTTTCACTCTTCGGGGAGCTATTTTAGGAAAACAGACAAAAGGGAGCATATGGGGGGGAATGGAAGAAAGCGTTAGAATTTGCAAATTAATCCTAAAAACATTTCTACTATAAATACCCAAAGGGGGAGAAATGCCCCCTCATTGTTATGTAACCAAACACTAAAATAAAACAGTACACATATAGATAGCTAAAAATAAGGTTATCCAGTGTGCAAATTTAAATATCTATTGAATTCTTAACTGACTGCAAACCAGACAAGATAGGTAAAACAACCCTCATCAAAGCTGGCCACATCCTAGTAGTTCCCTGAAATATTGTCAGTGCCTGGTATGTTACAAAAGCATGAGATGTGGTGTGAGACAGTATAGCTTAAGTGACAGATCCATCCATAAAACTACTGTGAGAAAGATGAAAACTATGACTGTTGTCAAAAGAGGGAACTCACCTACTGCTAGACAGTGCCCTATCAGACCCAATGGACACCAACAACTTCGGCATTTTTGCAGTCTCCAGTTTCATTGGCTTGTGATTTTTTATTTTAAAAACCCAGCATTTTAGTGTATATTTCTCCTGATGTACACAGTTCTATGGGCAGTTTCCCCTAATATGTACGTTTGTCCAAGCAATTTCCCCTAATATAATGCAATTTGGTATGTTATTATCAGTAATAAGTGCAGTTCTGTAGAAATTTCTTATTGGAGGACTGTATCACAAAATCCAGAGAAGCAAATTTCAAAGGACAGTTGCATTTCAGCATATGCATTGTTTCAGGAACTGTGAATTAGGTAGGTTTGTTTTAAAATGCCTTAAAATTTCAAATAGTCCAATCGCTACCTCCAAATCCTACTTCCAGTTTAGCAACATCTGCCCCTCTTTGTGCAGAAGGCAAGAACTGTAGATTTCCAGTGGGCATTTAAGTTTGCTTTGCATTCCACCCCTTTTCGTTCCAAGACACCAGCCAAAGAAGGCAGGAAGAATCCGGTAGCCTCACAAAAAAGAACCCATACTACAGATATTCTTTTCTTTGGTTGTACAGAAATAAATGTGCTTTGACAATGAGTGCAATACACGTACTTGGGCTGAGACCATACAAATAAGGATTTCTGGTTGTTGGACTGGCAAGTGTACATTAACAACTGGAATAAATGATGCCTGAACTTCTGTTTTTTAATGAGGCAGAACATGGGCTTCTATTTTTGTTAGAAGATCAGCATGAATGGTTAGGACTTTTATTTCAACTTGCTAAGAGAGACATTCACAAAAGTACCTAAGGCTTAGTTTTAAAAGCTACACACACACACACACACACACACACACACACACACACTGACCTCAGTTCTGCATTGTGGTGACCGTTGTATGAGAGCACTGACAGAACCATCAGTACAAGATCCACCAGGAATATTTAAGCCTGGTAGTCTTTATTGTAAAACCATAAGTGGTTGCAGATCAGATCCCAACCCAAAATTACAATACTACAATCTATAGGCAGAAGTCTGCCAAATAAACAGGCTTCCTGCTGGCTGCCAGTATGAAAACTCATAGCTGAAATGGTTCTCAAGGGATCTGGCTCTAATATGGCTTCAGAAATTATTTCAGTTATACTTGTAATTAAGCCAAACAGTTTTATTATTTCAAATTATGCTTAGCCAAAGATACCACAGATCAAAGTCGGATAGATCTAGCTGCTAGTTAAAACACCACAAAATGCAAAAGAGAAATACAACATTGCTTAGGGTGGCCATTTATGCATTACCACACATGGAGAGAAAGAAAAAATGCATCACCAAAAGAGAGGACGAAAGAGGACACAGATTTGCATAACATTTGCATATGCCAATTTATATATATAGATGCAGTTTTGGAAATAATGGCTGTAATTTATATAGACGCACGATCCATCTTGCCACTGCGGGGAAGAGTGTGACCTCCTGTGTGTCTGTTCAGTCTGTCCCCCAGTGTGTGGATGGGAAACTTCAAGGCCCCCTGCTCTCCTTTCTTATGGTTTTCTTTCTCTCCTGCCCTCTCCCTAAACTGGATGTGGACTGCACAGTCATGTAAACAGGCAAACCTTTCAAAAAGAGGGCAAATTCCTTTGACAACATGTCAAACAAAGATGTACACCGGGACTCTGGAATTGATACACATAGATTATTCAGGTTAAGTGAGCCAGAAAATCAGCCTGGAAAAAAAACCTGATGCAGTACATATGCATTACATTTTTAGAAAATATTATTGGGATGGCCAGCTGGCAAGGCCAAATTGTCCTCATTCAGATCCATTTTGAAGTTTTTCTACAGCAACTTAGTGACAAACAAGTTTCTGCATTCATATATCCTGAAATGTGGAACCTCCTCCTTCCCTCAAAAAAAAAAAAATCCCCATCTTTCTGCTCATATTCAAGGTTTGCTGCATATTTGATTTATCAGATCCTTGGATTGATAAAAACAATGGGACTGAGTTCAACCAGCTTTCATGTATTTAGTGCCACAAAAACCACAGACAGTATTATTTCTTCTTCTTCTTCTTCTTCTTCTTCTTCTTCTTCTTCTTCTTCTTCTTCTTCTTCTTCTTCTTCTTCTTCTTCTTCTTCTTCTTCTTCTTCGCATTGATTATACACTGTTTCATCTATCTGAGAACAGGACCTTGGAATGTGCCACAAGCAACTCCTGAATGCAGTTTTAAGAGCTTTGCTGAGAACACTGTACCAACCCAAGGAAATATTATTTAAATTAATGGTGCAATGCAGCACTTATACATTATATACAAGAGAAAAGACTGGGAGGAATGGAGTAGCTCCTTTGACAATTCACTGAAATTTTTATAGTTGTATTATTTATGAGATTTACTGAGATTTTTTAGAATATTTTCTTTACTATTGGATCTCCCTGGAAGTTCTAGCCTATTTGGTGTGTGTGTGTGTGTGTGTGTGTGTGTGTGTGTGTGTGTGTGTGTGTTACACACTCTCTCTTATACATTAGGATGGAGCTTCTTATACACTAGGATACACCCACACCTGCACACACCTTTATTTCCTGATTGGACATCAAAAATTTTCTAGGTGTTCAGAACATATTGTAAAAAGGAAAGCCCATCTGTAAATCACTCTAAGACCAAGACTGTAATTACTGGTTGTTGTTGTTTTGGCAGACACATATATGAGAAAGTTGTTTGTCTGTTCTTTACACATTAGGACACCTCTTAAATTATATATAAATTATAAAAAAGGTAAAGGTAAAGGACACCTGACAGTTAAGTCCAGTCGCAGACGACTCTGGGGTTGCGGTGCTCATCTTGCTTCACAAGCCGAGGGAGCCGGCGTTTGTCTGGAGATAGTTTTTCTGGGTCATGTGGCCAGCATGAGTAAGCTGCTTCTGGCACAATGGAACACCAAAACCAGAGCACCGCATGGAAACACTGTTTACCTTCCCGCTGGAGTGGTACCTATTTATCTACTTGCACTTTTTTTGCGTGCTTTCGAACTGCTAGGTTGGCAGGAACTGGGACCGAGCAATGGGAGCTCACCCCGTCGCGGGGGTTCGATCCGCCAACCTTCTGATCGGCAAGCCTAAGAGGATCAGTGGTTTAGACCACAGCGCCACCCGTAGTAATCAAATTTTACATGATGCTTTGTGAGATCAAGGAGCAGGTTTACGTCAGTTTTGATACAGTTGGACACCATTTTGAATGAAGATGGCAGAATGGACCTTCCAAAACTGAACTGATTTTAAACCCTGCTTTCAAAACTGAAAACAGTACTAATTGTTGATGACAAAAATTCCCGAACTAGATATGAGGCCACTAGGGTGTGTTTGTGTGTATCTGTATCTCTCTCCATAGGTGCCAACTCCCGGATTGAAAAATCCGTGATCGGCAGCGGCACGGCACCGGAAGTCATGCTGTGGCCATTTTGGAACTGGGCAGAGCGGCGCCGGAAGTCGCTTCTATGCATGCTCTGCCCATTTCCAAAATGGCCACAGCGCCATAAATCGCTTCTGCGCATGACCAGAGACTCCAGACATGTGCAGAAGGAGCCTCTCCGGGCCGGTAAGAATCCAGGGGATTTATGGGTTTTTTAAAAATCCGGACTGCCAGCAGGAAACGGCTGGAAAAACGGGGGTTTCCCGGGGAATACGAGAGACTTGGTAGCTATGTCTCTCTCTCTCTCTCTCTCTCTCTCTCTCTCTCTCTCTCTCTCTCTCTCTCTCTCTCTCTCTCTCTCTCTCTCTCACACACACACACACACACACACACACACACACTTCTAGGGGCACTCAAAACAAATCTAATTTGGGGTCATTATTGTTATTTCTTTGTTTGTATTGCACGGTGCTTTATAGAGTGCAAAGGAGGATTGGTCCTTGCATCAAGGAGCTTACTATATTAAATTTGACACACAGAAAGAATATTGGAATGGAACATAAGTAAAAAGGGGGGGGGGTAAATACAATGTGTGGTAGCTGCATGTGCTTAAGCGTACTTGCAGTCAGGACAGGAGAACTAGAAGCCAGAGGCAAAGTGAAGCTTGAGCTTTCAGTGAACGCTGAAGGTGCCCCTCTTTTTGGCAAGCTTTTAGTACTCACCTTATTTCCATGACTGTAAGTTGTTCAAATTGTTTCTTAACATTGTGTTTTAATTTTTGTAACCTGCCTTCGGATCTCAGGGTGAAGAGTGATTTATTGTAATAATAGTACACACGCATATAATGTATTACATTTGCATAAATATTTTGCCTCTTATTCAGAAGGACCTGATCCGAAGCCCATGGAGACTTGTGGGCAAATCTCAGGCTGCAAACAACTTTGGCTGAGGACAATAAATCTTAATTAACAAATATTATTTTAACTCTCAACATGAATGATTTGAATGAGGAGAGAGCATTTTACTTAATAACCAAGTCTGTGGTTGAAGGAGGAGGTGGCAAAGTGTATTTCAAATTAATTTTCTATGGCCCTCCAGTGAGCTGTTGCACTTTAAAAATTTAATAGAGATATGAGTCACCCTTAACTCTGAAGGCAAAAGACTTGCATGAGCAACTCAGAGGTGAATGAAGCATCCAGCTATTTCCTTCACATTAAACAATCCACTGAAAAACCTGGGAGAGGCCTTCTGATGTTCAAGGATCCAATTTATATAGTCACCCAGGCAACTGCAGGATAGCAGCAAAGTTTTAGTATGCTAAAGCGCTTAACCTCTCAAAATACAAATGTAATATGATGCTTGGTTAAGGGGGTAGTGGCAAATCATTAGGCTCTAAATGCTTAAATTGTACATACTGAAATGTCATTTTCATGGTTAGTCTACAATCTGGGCATAGCAAAATGCTGATAAAACTTAGCATAAAGGTAAAGGGACCCCTGACCATTAGGTCCAGTCGTGACCGACTCTGGGATTGCGTCGCTCATCTCACTCTATTGGCCGAGGGAACCGGCATACAGCTTCCAGGTCATGTGACCATCATGACAAAGCCGCTTCTGGCGAACCAGGGCAGCACACAGAAACACTGTTTACCTTCCTGCTGTAGCAGTACCTATTTATCTACTTGCATTTTGACGTGCTTTCGAACTGCTAGGTTGGCAGGAGCTGGGACCGAGCAACGGGAGCTGACCTTCTGATAATAATATTTAGCATAATCTCCCCCAAATCTGATCTACCATAAAAAACACATATGATTGTGTGTTTCCATATTGCCATTCTCCTAAAATTCCTAACATTCTACAGTTCACATCCTGTTTTGCTCCTGGTCCAATTTTCTATTATCCCGCTATCTGATATTGCCTGGGCAGACCCTCATCTAAAAACTGTTGTGATTGGAGGATCGGAGCATGGCTACTCAGAAGGTCCTCTTCCCTGGTAACAACCCTGCTTATATTATTTAGCCCTCTGTTGAAGATTTTATTGTTGTGTTGTGTTTTTGCCTGCCACCCCAATCTCTGAGTGGTGTGAGATAGCGTTCCAGGCGCTTACCCAGGGCTTGTGTTTCCTTTTGGAAATGTTTTTCCTCTAGCCACAGTCTTGGATTCAAGCATAGCTCTGGCATGACTCTCTCTAGCTCTCTCTCTGTTTGCTGCTTTGCTTCAAGGTCCACATCACTGCAACTCAACTCTAAATTCAGGCTTTGTCCTGAATGCTATCTGCAAGCTGGGGGGGAGCGGCCCTGCCCATCATTTCACACAGAGTCCCCTTTCCTTTGTTCACCTCATCAGGAAGCTAGTCTGGTTTATAGTTTAACACTTGCTGGATCCAGGGGCTAGAAGGGTCTCAACTTGTCCTCACCCAAACTCATAACAATTTGAAGTCAGGTGGACTTCAAAATATTCTGGTTCTAAGCCATGAAGAACTCTAAAGATCAAAACCAGCACTTTGAGTAGACATGGACATGTCCTGTGAACCAGTACTATTTACACCAGGCATGAATAATATGATAACAATGCCCAGTCCCAGTTAGTAATCTAGCAGTTAGTAATCTAACTGTAGTTTCAGAACAGTCCTCAACAATAGCTGCACAAATGGTGGATTGAAGTAGTCTACCCTGAGTAAACCAGAATGTGAAAAACTGAGGAAAGCATAAATCAAACTGTTTTAAAATTTAAACTGTTGCCCATAAATTGAACTGTTTATTACAGCTGCAAGCATCTGGGCAATGGCTGCATAGTATGACCACACTCGGTGGCAAAGCACAGACACAAAGTGAGGAAGCCTTTGACAACCATAAGCAAATGACTAAAACAATTCAATCTGAGGGAGACATTCTGATCATAGATTTAGAAGAAGGCTGTAACCAGATCTCAAGTGTGGAATAAAATATGTTGCAGTACCCTGGTATATTTAAATATTTATATATGTTGATATCTCAATGCAAAAATCCCTCTGGAAGAAAAATTGATTATTCTCCAGATTTCACAATTTATGATGCAACAATACTGCCACAGTAGGATCAGCATTTGCATAATATCTTAATACAGTTAATGGTTCTGATGAGGAGGGCCTGAGGGGAAAACTATGAAAGGATTAATATAGATTTTCAACCGGATAGTCATTATCGCTAAATACCATACGGCAGCCTTGGCTAGTAGATAGGATAATGAATCAAAATCAAGGCAGGCTAGGACTTAGTCCATTGTTTATCTCATTATGAGACTTTGAGCAACTCAGGTAACCTCTCTGTATCTGATCAACCTACCTATGAAATGTGGGGAAGGTGATATGATATCACATCTGGAAGGCTTATTTAAATGATTAGTTTAATCACTTAAGGGGTAACAGATCTTTGGGCTCACTTCAAGCTTGAATGTGCTTATGTGATAAATAGATTGATCTATCACTATGAGAAAATTAAATGAGCAAAAGCCCAGAATCCTAACTAGATTCTGTGTCCCAGTGGATAGAACATTGCCCTTATTGGAATTTGTGTTGCTAAGGCCCACTATAATGAACAGCAAGTGCATCACTCAGAGGTGTGGCATTCCCTTTTATCCCTTCTACAGTGAAATGCAAAGTACTGCAACCACCAGTCCATTCATTCTTTGTTTTTAAAAATCTATTTCTCGTGTATCTCCACAAACACAAAGTAAAACAAAAATTCCAGAAGCAAATGAAATGAGGAGCCAAAATAAAACATTTTCATTGTAAAGACTAAGGCCCCCATCTGCACTATACATTTAATGCAGTATTATACCACTTTAAACATTTCTGGGGGTGTAGTTTGTTAAGGGAACTGAGAGTTATTAGAAGACCCCTGTACTCCTCCATTGTGGTTTAACAATCAGCCAATCTTCCCAGGGAACACTGGAAATTAGAAGACTCCTGTTATCCTTCCAGAGCTATAACAACTACCGGTACCAGCACCCTTAACAAACCACAGTTCCCAGGATTTCTTTGGGGAAGCTGTGATTGTTCCAAGTGGTACAATGCTGCTTTAAATGTACAGTGTAGATGGGGTAATGGGGTGAATTGGTCAACTTGAGTAATAGGCTCCCCTTTCCCTCCTCCATTGACTGTATGAGTCACTTCTTCAAAACTTCATAATGTGCGTGTTTAAAACAAGGCTAGTGGCACTACTACTGATAATTTCTAACCTTATTTATTTATTTATTTATTTAAAGTATTTTCGCCCCACTTGGGAAAATATTTCTGCTCTCCAGCTGCATAACAGACCTTCATTTTTAGAACTAGCAGCTGAGGGCTGCCTACTTTGCCCATTTTCCATGGTAACAATGAGCTACACTGTCCAGCGCTGAAGCAAAATGAGCCAGTTTTTATGATACTCTTGAGTTTTATTGCTAGGGATTATATATGAAATGCAAATAATTTACCAAAGTATTGGATGACTGCAGAAGGATTGAAATGGATTTACTAAGCTATTTGTCTTGAAACCTAAATATTTCACAGGTGAAAGCGGGAAAAGAATTCTACAATGGCATTTCCCCACAAACCCTTAAATTCGTGTGGCGTTTGCTGGACCACAGAGTTTTTGATGTCCTTGCCATCAATCACGAGTGAAGAGATAAGGACAAGTGCATTATTACTTTGATCAAGGTTTCAGAAAGGCTTAAGACAGATGATGTCTTTCAAAGCAAATGGTTTAAAAGAGGGAGTATATGAAAATGATATGTTTCAAGCTATTCACACTGACTGCAATGGGATGGGAGAAAGGGGAATTTCCCAGAATCCTTATCATGAGATCTCTAGGAAGAGGACCATTAATGGTTTCTCTCATTCACCAGCTTGCCTACCATACCAACTTTACCCAAAACATGCAAATGCAATATATTGTAGGCCAATGCACAGCATACTTTAATGATCTCCTTTCAGTGCCACAAGGCATTGGCAGGAATTAACTAACCTAGCCAGATGCTAAGTATAAACAAGGAGATCTGTGGTCCTCCAGATGTTGTTGGACTCCAAGCTGAGGTCTCAAACTCAGTATGTCTAAGAAAAAGCAGGGACATTCAATGGGATATCAGAAGTTGCTAAATCAGAGCATCTAGCTCCATATTGTCTATATGGACTAGCAGTTGTTCAGGTTTCAGACAGCTGTAAGGTGTCTTTCCCAGCTGTACTGGGGGATTTCAGGAATTGAATCTGGGACTGATGCATGCAAAATGTTTGCTCTTTTGCATCCTTTCTATTGAGGAGATTCTATGAATAGAGGAGGTTCCCTGCTTCAGACCCTTACCCCCAAAGTTGTGGTGGGCTCTTATGTGGATACAGATGATGCTCTTGAAAGGATTGGGTGTGTCAACATGTTCCTGTATCTCTTCACTAGTTTGCTTAGATATGAGGGGATTGAATGCCCAAATTGGGCTTCAGTTCTCATGGAAACACACCACCAGGCTATCACCAATATTTTATCAAGTTCAAGGCTTTGTTCAGATATTGCCTCAGAGCAACCCAAGGATAGTGCTATTCAGAAGACTCTGATAGGAAAGCCTTTAACAGTATGTTTGTGGAAACTGGATATAATAACATGAAGCAGGGTTGCATACTGCTTGGTTGGAATGGCCTTCCTTGAGATCATGATTCCTATATAAATAATGTTTTTTTAAATATTTTAGCTGCACAGTAAACAGCATAAATCACAAATAAGTTATTAATCTCTGAAAGCCTTGTACAATTGAGATTAATTGGCTTGACAATCATAGACAATATTAACAGTTGCAGAACTTAAAAATAATTACTAATTCATAAATAGTACACCTAGTACACAGTCAGCTCCCCCCCCCCCCCCGAGCTTGAAACAGGCAGAAGCTAAGATATAGATACTCCATTAGGACAACTTGGCAGATCAATAACTCAGACTGATTTATAAGTCACAAGGGGAAAGTGGGTTTGAATTTTTAGGCCTATTAAGAAAGGATACAGATATTTCTGAATCAGACTTTCTGAATTAAAGTTTTATCAGCTTTATCAATGTGAGAAGGAAAGTGCAATAAAGCAAAAGCTTTGGGGATTCTATTGGTAAGTTAGTAAGAGACAATTTTGAAATGTAATGGGTTTGCTGAGAGAAGTAGAAGTACAGGAAGACTATGGGGAACAGAACACAAAAGCCATAGTTGCACCAAGTTTCATACAAACACCAATGTTACTATCCCTGTGATACCACATTATCCATGTGAATTGTCCTGTGAGAGCAACTTCTTGGTAAATATACCCTAGATCTATGTGTAGCTCATAGTAGTCATAACTAAACTTTACTGAAAGTAATGAGACTAAACACTAATCCAGATTCCTGGAAAACGTAACACAAATAGGGTTTGGGGGGACGGGGACGGGGGGGTCTACCCCAAACTAAATTCCAATGTATCTCATGCCCCCAAAATATTTGATGAAGGGAAGTTTAAAAGCTATATTTAAAAAGTCGGTTTCAGTCACAGTGGAAAGTAAAAAGATAAGCCTCCCCCCCCATGCTTCATTCCCAGTAAGAATCCCACTCCCACCTATAATTAAGTAAGAAAGAAACTGCATGCTCCATATCTAGCAAAAGTCTAGTTTTGGCTCTGCACAGGAAGCTTTTCTGTACAGTTCTGCAAGCGTTTGCTTGGAGAGAGGATCACCTGATTCTCTTGCTCTTTCACCAAGCACAGCATGAGAATACCCTGTCATCCAGAAAGGGAATCTTGTGGAATTTATTTATTTTATACAAGATGACCTAACACAAACCTGTAAGTCTGATGTGTGGGTCACAACTTAGCTATCCATTGGAACTGGCTCTACTTTAAATACCACAAGAAAGTGCTTTGAAGTTTAAGTCAAAATTTACATACACCTATTGAGATAAGGCATGCATGTGTGTTTTAAATTGACAGGAATGGTTAAGAACAAGCTAAATGGCACAGACCAAAACTTAGAATCATAGAACTTGTCCTTCTCTGCTCCCAGGCCATGCTGTGATGCAACTTGTAGCACACAGTGGCATGAAGAAGATGGAGAATCACATGATTTCCCCCCTTCAAACTATGATAGCCTTGCTGAAACACAAGAGGGAGGGATTATTCCTACCACAATAGCAAAATTGTTCCTTCTTCAAATCCCCCCCCCCCAAAAAACCCCGATGAGAGTCTATCTTCACACCCCACAGATGTTGCTTTTCACTCTAGTATATTGCTAAATGGAGCATAATCATTAGGTTTATTTTGCATTCAGTGGTTACCATGGTATAAACAAATTCTTCTGTTTTGATTGTGCTGTTGTTGTTTTTCTTTTTAAATGAATGGCACAGTCATTTATGCAGCTTATTCAAGTAAAAAGAAAATCTATAAACTGTGTGATCATACATATTGCTTATTGTTACATCACACTTCACTGTTTGTAGAAAGACCAGGTAACCTTTACCATTCCTGGGAACAAAGAGAGAGAGAAAGCAAAGGATTAATCCTTACCGTTTAGTTTTAGAGTACAAGCTAGGGAGGTGATGAATCTTACTTTTAAGTACAGAACACCGAACTTAGTCATTAATGCTCAAGGCATCTATTGCATCCCTTAGGAGAGGTAAGCTAATCAGAATTAACACATTCAAATTGCTGCAAGGTCCCACACTTCCCCTACTGTGGCTTTGCTAAAAATAAAGTGGCACATACAGCTGAGACTAGTGAAATGACCAGAACTTACAGCATTTTTTTTTGACATTTCAGAAGATGCATGGCTAGAATTAATTGAGCATATTTTATCTTTAAAAAGTAGAAGGAAACACAGGCCACATGAGGGAAATAGCAGCATATTGAGCAGAGTAAATTGCCAAGATAATAAAGTTTCTGTGGAAAGTCTTCCATATCACCCTAGCTTTTCAAATAATGGGACTCCAACATAAATTGGGATAGACCTCTCCTGCTTCATTTTCATATAAACTGTTGCAAATGAGAGAAGAGACACCCATTCTTGAATATGAATTTCTGAGAAAATTAAGAGAAGTGTGTGATGTCTCAGTTTAAGTGTTCCTTTGGCAGCTTCAAGCTGAAGCGATGCACACTCCTGTTACAAATCAGACAAAGTGAATTTGATCCGGACAGCGATGCAGAAAATTGTCACAGCCTTGCCCCCAGAGGACAGCTTCGGAGATGCGTCTTGCATTTAGAAATATTTTAGCCCTAATTCAGAATAATTTTTTTAAGGAAATTGTCAGGCTTCACTCAGTTTGCCTCCCTGCTTATGTGACATCAATATTAATATTTCTCACGCAAAAAAAACCCAAACCCCACAAATGTCGCAAGGGGAAAAAATACAGTCCTAAAGTAGAATGGCCAGGTCTCTGTCATTCCTTAGCCATTTTCTGCCTTTGAATGCAAGCCCACCTGAGACCACTTGACCTTCTCTTTGGCTTCAGTTCCCCAGAAACCCCTTTAAAAGGAAGATACTAGCTACAGTTTTTTGTTTGCTTGATTCCACTTATGAATTGCTTCATGTGAAGCCTCTCAAAGTCATTTAGCAATAAAGATATCAATAAGCAAAAAAGTATTAAACTATTTTGTATATGAAAACAATTCTAAAAATGTCAGATCTAATACAGCTTGTTGTGGTTTAGTCGTTTAGTCATGTCCGACTCTTCATGACCCCATGGACCAGAGCACACCAGGCACTCCTGTCTTCCACTGCCTCACACAGTCTGTAGCTTCGAGAACACTGTCCAACCATCTTGTCCTCTGTCGTCCCCTTCTCCTTGTGCCCTCAATCTTTCCCAACATCAGGGTCTTTCTCAGGGAGTCTTCTCTTCTCATGAGGTCCCCCCCGCCATTATTGAGGGGTTGGAGAAGGCCGAACCTCCAAGCTTAGTGTGGCACAGCATCAAAGGCAGACTCCTCCTGAGCGTGAGAGAGGAGGAGCTGTGGCCATTGAAGCTGCATAGCACTGGGTTACGCTTCCTCGCAACGATGCACCTCCTCCGGATGACATGTGTGCACCACATATCACCTGTGTGATGTCACAGGTGCACACGCATCACATGCTGCTGCCCCCTAATCTTCAACCCAAGGTGGAACCTTTGCTGGGCTGGAAAAAAAACTCTAGTTAAAAGTCCTGGGGGGAAAGTGCCAAAAAGACAATAGAGGCAATTCCTTCCCAATACAGAATGGGAGGAAGTTCTAAAGAATAGATGCCACCACCATATGGCAGGGACCTCTACTCCTGATGAGATGGTATATGCCAGGCATCCCCAAACTTCAGCCCTCCAGATGTTTTGGACTACAATCCCCATGATCCCTGACCACTGGTCCTGTTAGCTAGGGATCATGGGAGTTGTAGGCCAAAACATCTGGAGGGCCGCAGTTTGGGGGTGCCTGGTATATGCAGTAGGTCCTCTCCTGCAGAATGTAGTGATATAATGGGTGAGATGATCTTTTAGGTATCCCGATCCCAAGCTGTATAAAGCTTTTTATCCAAGTACCAGGACCTTCAAGTAGCCTTCTTTTTTTGTCCAGTGGCTCTTCTTTAGAGCTCCTTAGCCATTGCTCTGCTTGAGCACACTGTGCCCTCTTTCTACTTCCTTCAAGTTGCTCTGCCCTAATCCCCATATCCTACCTGGCTTGCTTGCACGCTACCCTGCTGGTTTACACTTGGTTCTCAAAATCCTGCTTCAAGTTACTTCTTCTGTCCTGTAATTCATCTCGGTTGCCTGGCTTAGCCCTTGATAGTGTCAATCATTCTGAAGCACAGCTCTTATTTTAAAAGACTACCTCTTTCTCTAACACAGAGAGATAATAAATCACCCTATTTCTGGCCACAGCTCTTATTACTGAAAATGCTTACCTTTGGGCCTATCCCAAAACAACAAGGTATCAAGGTTTCCTAGCTGAAATTTGAAACAGTTACCCAACTTGGAAAACCATTAGTGCCGGGCTGCTATTATGTACTTGTAGCAAAATATAAACATAATATTGTTCTCCTCAACCCAAAGCACACACTTGCTCTTGCAAGTGTTAACTTTGTAATGTAACACTATAGATTATATGGCAAATATTTTTCCATTGTTCAACCACAGTTGGATATGCAAACTGCAATGAACAGAATGGCATGGTGGGTCTCAATCTTAGTCATTATTATGGTGCCTCACTATATGATGATGATGATGATGATTAATCACTATTATCAGTGGTGGAGCTTCATGCTCTGGCACTGGGGGGGGGAGAGCAGGCGGGGCGGGGCTGGCGCCTGTCCTGGAGGCGGGGAGCGCTGCCCGGACTCCTCTTCCTCTGCCAGTGACTATTATACAACTTTCTAGATCACATCATAGCATAAAGCCGCTGAAGGTGTGTACAAGATAAAAATAGAATAAAACATGAAAACACATAAGCTCTAAAAACAATAAGATCAACTCCACACACACTAAATACAATAAAACCATTCCTACAATTTCCAGGAGTGAACCATAGAAAAAACGAAGGAGATTTGTATTGAGTTGAAATAGGCCACAACTTCCATTGATAACAGATGTAAGTAGGTTTTACAACTTGGGTGGGTGGGTGGTGAGTCCTGCAGCAGTCTCCCAAGAGGGTGAGAGGCCTCTTTAAAGGGGTGGGCCTGGTCAAACCCCCTCCAGCTGCAACCTGCTTGGTCTGTTTATACAGGCCTTCCTGCCCGACCAGCATGTCCGGGGGGGGGGCACCAAGCATCCCCACCCCACCCCCATGGCTGTGCAGGAAGAAGATAGTCCCTGGGACTGGGTTTCAGCAATGCAGTGTGGTGAATGCTGCTTCCTTGGAGCCACTGGTGAACAGGGGTTACTGTGGTTCCCACTAAAACCCTGATGTTTTCAGCGCGAATGTTGCAAATTACACCTTAAACTTTAATCCACAGACACTGATCATACAAAACCTGTAATTAAATAACCATGCTCTCTACTGAAACAGCTTTAAAACTACTCTCCAGCAAATAAAATAAAATATATTACAATAAAACTGGAGCTCCTCCAAAAGACAATGGGGGGGTCACACTTTGGCCAGGGAGGGTGGGATGTAAATAAAAATTTATTATTATTATTATTTGAACAGTGAAGAAGGTGTCTCTCCTTTTTGAGATTTGTTTGGGGGTGTAGTAGTGAAAGGTAACAAAAGTGTTCCAAGTACTAGTGTCATTGTGTGGCAATGCCCCCCCCCTCCGTGAAAATAAGACACAAGACACAAGTGATAGATTTTAAGTGGGCGAATAAGGCCACAACTTTATTGGTTACGGATGTTGAGCGGTATTAGCTTAGGCATTGGAACCTAACCGACTATATCTGACACCAACCCGCGTGTTGGAGTCTGGGAGAAATTAACCAGCAGTAAGGAGCACAGTGATGTACATCTACCGGAACTCCTCCTGTGGCCACCATTGGGGCGTGCCTTACGGCCCTGACCTCTCCAGGTTCAGGACAAAGCTCCACCCCCTGGAACCTTTAACGGAATACTTATCCATTTGCTGGGCAGGTGATGACGCAACATATTGCGCTGGCGAGCAGGAGCAAAGAGGCCGAGTTCCCGCCTCCGGGCTGTTTAAAAGGAAACAAGCCCCGCCCCCGGCCAACCTAATTGGTCGGCTTGGGGCTGACGGAGGCGGGAACAGCCAATTGTGAGGGGGGTGAGCTCTCAGCCCCCATCACGAGAGTTTGGTTGGGCCTTCCCACAACACCACCTCCGTCACAGGTGCGGAAGTGGTTTTTCCGTATTCTAACAGCTTCATTCATTCTCGGTGATGTCAGCACTTAGCAAGATCCAACTGACTATGTAATCATACGTTATCACATTCACTGGTTAATGGTATCAAAATGGAAAGAAAGAAACATGCCACAACCAGGGCAATATTGGTGCCTAGGTGGCAGCATGTGGGTAGGAAGAAATGGGTGGGTGCATATTTAGTTGGGAAAATATTTTCTAGCCTTTTAATGTATTACTTTCACTTTGAAAACATGTGAACATTTGGTGAAGTTGTAGAGAAGCAGTTAAATGCCAAGTGCATTTTAAAGTGTTGCTTATCAATGACTATAACCAAGACACTATTAGCTTTCTATTGCTAATCAATTATTCCACATTGATTATCTAAGTGCTGCAGGAAGAAACAATTTAGTAATTAGGAAAAGCATTTGATACATATTGGTAACTCTCTTATTATTGTGTCAATTTTTCTATTTGCGATAGCTTTTAAGAGAGGAAATAAAATCCACTTAGCTAGAACTTTTTTTCTTCCTCTGGAGTCATCAAGTGTTTGACTGCTATTAATTAGAGAATGGAAAACCCAACGTGTTTGCAGCTGTCAGGTGGCAGCTGCTTGACATGATGATTCTCCCAAAGTACACAACTTTATGTTTTCCCAAGTCTAATATTCAATATTTCCAACAAAAATTAAACAAAATACAAAAAAAGTCAAGGAATTTTGTCAGCCATGCAAGAGCTGCTGTGCTCTCATTTGGGAAAGCTAAACAGATTCTCTCCCCCACCCTCAGACTTTTAGCACGTTGACAGCAAAGCACTATTTAGATTAGGTTTATTTTAGAACACAAGTTCAGACTTAATATATATATATACAAGTTTAACTGAAAGGCTTTCTCTGTCCTTTTCCTAGAGCAGGCTTCCTCAGCCTCAGTCCTCCGGATGTTTTCAGACTACAATTCCCATCATCCCTGACCACTGGTCCTGCTTGCTAGGGATCATGGGAGTTGTAGGCCAAAAACATCTGGAGGGCTGAGGTTGAGGAAGCCTGTTCTAGAGCCTTTTCTCTAGCTTTAAGCCATAAGATTACTTTTCCTACACTTCTCCTCTTCCTAATGCACTATTGATTTTTAAAATAATGATGATAATAAAATAAAATCCTGTATATTCTTGTAAATATCAATATCTTTGTACTTGGAGCAAATTGCAAGCTACTTCTTGCCTATCAACAAGCCTATCAAGTAATCAGATCCAGGGCAATCAGTCCTGAGGCAAGTGAGAAAGTAAGAACAATCACCATCATAGCGGGATGAATAACTGGAGAACAGGAAAAGATCAAGCCCGATTTCCAAAACATGTGGGCTAAATGATTTAACCACACAATCCTATGCATGTTTACTGGAGGTGGGGGAACTACAATATAGAAAAGAAATCAAATGCAGTTCTAACTACAGTATATGAAGTTGTAATGTATAATCCAGGAGGAAGGAAGAAAAAGCATTACCAAATTCAGAACGCTTTGTTATGTCTCTGAATATCGAATAAGTTCTTTTGTAGGGATGTGGAACCTGTTTCAGCCTGAGGACCACACTTTGGGGGCCTCATGTCAGCAGCAGGTGGGGCCAAAGGTCAAAGTGGCCAGGACAACAAATGTGAATCTTACCTTTGTATGCTAGGCTACTTTCTATATTCACAGATCCCTCTCCATCCTCCATCTAGGGGCAAACATGAAGCATTCTGAGAGCTCAAGGACAACATTCCAGCCAGGCAAATGCTCTCAAGGAGAGTGCAGTGCCAGAGGGAAGCCTGCTCTGAAGCCCAACAGCTGCATCAGAGCGGCAATCTTAGTGGAGATTGCAGCTGTCTTTTCCAAATTCTCTCAGCTGCAATTTCCATGTAGATCACCCACCTTTGGCAATTAGGCCAAAAAAGGGGGGGGAGAGAAACCTATAATATCTTCTCAGTCTCTTAGCATTTTGTGCCATTGATTTATTATGAGGCTTGGTGGAGTGTTTCTCTAACTAGCATCCCCCTATATATGTATTTGTGTTTGTGTGTATTTCAGGGTTAGAATGGTCTGCCAGATTTCTGTCATACATGGGTGATGCTGTTTGGTCCAAATAACCATAAGCATAAAGGTAAAGGGACCCCTGACCATTAGGTCCAGTTGTGACTGACCCTGGGGTTGCGGCGCTCATCCCGCATTATTGGCCGAGGGAGCCGGTGTATAGCTTCCAGGTCATGTGGCCAGCATGATAAAGCCGCTTCTGGCGAACCGGAGCAGCACACAGAAATGCCGTTTACCTTCCCACTTGGAGCGGTACCTATTTATCTACTTGCACTTTGACGTGCTTTCGAACTGCTAGGTTGGCAGGAGCTGGGACCGAGCAACGGGAGCTCACCCCATCGCAGGGATTCGAACTGCCGACCTTCTGATCAGCAAGCCCTAGGCTTTGTGGTTCAAACTGATATTAGTGTATAGATGTCTGTGTGTATGTGTTTAAAGAATTCTTTTTTGCAAGATTCTGCTTGAAGTAGGGGATCATATAAAGTACTTCCAAGCTAGCATGGCTGTTGTGGAAGCAACTGGTATTTGCACATTTCTGGTGCAGGACGCAGATACATTTAAATATGCTTTGATGACTTTCTAGACCATATCAATTTTCTAGTGTTAGGTTTTGAGTTGGTAATTTGTCTATTACAACTGGCCTGATTTATTTTAAGAAAACTCTGTTTTACAGGCTGTCTGTGTGCATGCCCCCCCCCACCCCCATGTATAGCTGAAATGGTAGGACTAAGGATAATGAAAAGCAATTAGCCCCTGGAAGCAATAGTGCTATGGCTGCAAAAACCGTAATGTAGTGAAGTGTCTCTTCATGTTGCTCTTTTATGTGAGCTTTTACTTGGGCTTCCCATTAATGCTGCCTTAAACAAGCAATCCATAGTGCCAGAGTCAGGCTGCCTTGAATAAAGCATTTGCAAGGACCGGTGGGGTTAAAAATAGAAAACTTCATCAGAATCCCAGCAGTCCCCCAAAGCATTTAGGTAGCTCAGAACAGTTCCACCTAGAGCAAATAAGAGTCCTTGGTAAACAACCAGAATTGGAGAGTCAATGTATGGAAAGGGGAAAAGGAAAGTGTCTATTGACCTCCTTTCTGCATCAATCTATTCATATATAGAAGGACAGAATATTCCTTCAACTATCCCAGTATTGTCTATTCCAAGAGATGAATGTAACATTCTCTTCCAAGCAACTTTCTGAAGTCTACATGCCAGTGGTGGGCAGGGCAAAAGGGGGTACAGCAAAGAATGCAGATTGTAACTTTCTACTGTGGGCTAGTTTCTCCATGCCCTCAATCCATCCAGACAGGCAGAAGGTACTATTGGAGTTCAAGGATACATTCCAGATAGGCAAAAACCCAGGGGGTGTAAAGCAGGGCATAGAAGGCCTCATTCAGGCCCTGGGCCTGAATTTCCCAAGCCCTGGTCTATTCCAACTGGCAGAATCTGTCCAGCATCCAAGGCAGAGGTCTTTCCCATAATTTGATACCTGATTCTTTTTAAGTGAGAGATCTTGGGGACTGCATTGGGGAATTCCTGTGATTAAAGCATATGCTCTACCTCTAAGTTATAGCCCCTGCCCTTGCTCACAAACAATCTGTTTCTGTTGAGAAGACCTGATCACCATGTATCAGATGGAAGATGGAGTAATGGGAGCGAGCCTACTTTCCCCCTCTCCATCATGACTATCCACAAATGTTGGTTGTCTGTACTATTGTCTTCTTCTTCTTTGGTGATCACTCATATCCGAGTAAGATTGTCTTCCATAAACATGGTTTTAACAATGGCTCCATAAGTGACTGTGGAGGCCAATTCTGGATCCACACATCCTTCCACAGTGGGGACATTGGTTTCCGGGCAGGAGTTGATCACGGTGTGGATTTGCCAAGCGCGCCTTCCTCTTAGCACGTTTCTCCCTTGCGTCCTGAGATCGAGTGTCTTCAAAGCCCATGATACCTTTGGTAAAGGCTGTTCTCCAACTGGAGCACTCGCAGGCCAGTGTTTCCCAGTTGTGTCAGTGTTTATACTACATTTTTTTTAGATTTGCCTTGAGACAGTCTTTAAACCTCTTTTGTTGACCACCAGCATTACACTTTTCATTTTTAAGTTCGGAATAGAGTAGTTGCTTTGGAAGACGATAATCAGGCATCCACAGAACATGACCAGTCCAACGAAGTTGATGTTCATGAATAATTGCTTCAACACTGCTGATCTTTGCTTCTTCCAGTACACTGATATTAGTTCGCCTGTCTTCCCAAGTGATGTGTACAATTTTTCGGAGGCACCGTTGATGGAATCTTTCGAGGAGTTGGAGATGGCATTTATAAGTTGTCCATGTTTCACAAGCATATAGTAAGGTTGGTAGTACAATAGCTTTGTAAACAAGCATTTTGGTTTCCCTGCAAATGTCTCGGTCCTCAAACACTCTGCACTTCAATCGGGAGAGTGGGTGTAGTATTGTAGCCCTTCAACAGGTATACATGTCTTCATGCTGGGGCTGCCAGATTTGTGGCCTGTTTTGGAGCACTTCCTCAGATGCACCTGACTGAACAACATCTACTTTCTTGCTCAGCAGATCATGTTTGATATAGTTAAAAAGAATCAGATCTGTAGAAGACTCAAACCTTTTCCACCACCTCAATGGTAATGAAAAAATATATTTTACAAAATGAAAAACCCAAGGCTTTGTTTGTGAATAATAACATTGATCAGGCTTTATGGATGGCACCAGTGCTACCAGTGCTTATTTGCTACTGCAGGAGAATAAGATATTTATGTGAGGATGAGTCTCCTCCCTATCTCTGACAATGTTGGATAACTATATTCATTATGGACCAAGGCGGGCTCAGAAGCTGCCGCTTCCATAAGCATCTTCCTTTTAGTTTAATTGTGTTAGGTTCTCAATAAATTGCAGGGGTCGGTAATACCAGCACTCATTTATGATATTAACAAAGAAATAGTTCAAGAAAATTCATACACATTCTACATTTTGACAGTAAGCAAACAGCAATTATCCAAAGTACATAATTGCACCATAATGCACTGAAGGAGAAAATAGCAAAAAATAAATCTGAAGAGTGTTGCAGAAATGAGGTTCTGACAACACCTGAAACAGTGAAACAATTAATGCAGTGGATTAGCAGTCAATGTAAAGTTCAAGTTCATTCGACTTTAGTAAAGGAAAGGCTCCTTCGTATGAGGAGTGTGGTGTGGGCTGGGAGACAGACAGAGCTCAGCCTGCAATTCTGCATATTTGCCAATGGATAAATTATACTTCGAGATTAAACACTAACAGCAAGGAACTGTTGTATATATAATGTCACTTTCTCCAACAGTAACCCTAGATACATCCACACCACACATTTATTTACAGCACCCTCCTATGGGGTGTTAGGGGAGTGGTAGTACCTCTGATGGGGGGGGACACTAAAGAGCCATTGAATTCAATGACTTGCATTTCTAACAAGACAGCTATAGGATCAGATATGTGAACAGTATTTATCCCTCCATTTACTCCTATTTTCACTAAAGCTTGTAATTCTACTGCCTAGTAACTGCACCTGACAAATGGAACAGCCTCATATTTCCTCCTCTGAAACTGTGCAAACTTGATTTTTCCAAAGAGTTGGAGAAGGAAAACAAATCTTAGTTGTCTGCTTTTATAAAGTCAAGTACTATTCAGACATCACCACCTTACACACTTGATAATGATCTGTGAGTTTGACCTGCATGCAGGAAGAAAGGAAGAAAGGAATTGGGAAGCTGCCTTCCTAACCCTACTTAGAGATGCCTGGGATTGAATCTTGAACCTGGGTATAAAAAGGAAATGATATACCACCAAGTCTCTGTGTAGGATACAGGGGGTTGCAGGGGGAGAGAGGAGAGGAAAAGAAGAGGAAAGGAACAATGTTAGCTAGAAATACAGAATGGAGAGACTGCTTTTGTGGGAGAAAGAACTTCAGATAAATGTTTCGGATGAGTGGGGAATGGGGGTTTGTGCATACCTCCTGGCCCAGCAGCATTTCCTGGAAGAGTTCCTAGGAACTGTGAAATGTTGCACCACCTACTTGGTATAATCTTGGTAAAATGCAAATATTAGTGGAAATGGTTTAAAATGCATTAAATATGGGGAAATCACTTTGCAAAAGTTTTGCATAGCTGGCTAAATTGCATATAGTCTCATGTACATTAGGATAAATTGGCTGATGAACTTTCATGAGGGCTAAAAAATAAAATAAAAATTGCAAACTGATGCAGAAATGTAGAGAAGAAGAAGAAGAGTTTGGATTTGATAACCCACTTTATCACTACCCGAAGGAGTCTCAAAGCGGCTAACACTCTCCTTTCCCCTCCTCCCCCACAAAAAACACCCTGTGAGGTGGGTGGGGCTGAGAGACTTCAGAGAAGTGTGACTAGCCCAAGGTCACCCAGCAGCTGCATGTGGAGGAGCGGAGACGCGAACCTGGTTCCCCAGATTGCAAGTCTGCCGCTCTTAACCACTACACCACACTGGCTCTCTCAATTCAAGATTGGGAAAATGAGAAAGAGAACCTAAAATTGACAAATCCTCCCATCCCTAATCATAGGCAGGCCACACTTTAATGATGATGATAATAATAATAATAATAATAATAATAATAATAATAATAATAATAATAATATAATTTGGGAGCTACTCGTTTTTCAAAAAGAATACAAAGAGGCAAGCCCTTCCTTAAAGAAATTGCTATGGCCAAATTTTCTGCTCTGATGTACCAGTTACAGCCAGGGTAGCTAAAACAGGTGTGTTTAGGACTATGCTTGAAATGCAAATAATCTGGGTTAAGACACCTGTAATTGCTCGTTAGTTTATGGATCCTCCACTTAGGCCTATTTCACACTAGCGCTCAGAAAAAGTACATTTGGATTATAATATCTTGCTCATAGTAAAGCTACTGGGGTGCCCCAATCTGTATCACCACCACTCAATATAGTGCCACAATCTTTTCCCACATACCAAGATCTCTTGGTAATGCTATTAAAATTATATTTTACAGTGGTGCAGGAGGTAATGAATACAAACTCTCAAAGTGCCACGCTGCAAAAGGGGAGATGTTGGTGGCACTTAAAATGCAACACTTTATATTTACTAGCACAGTAGGGCGAAGAGGGATGCAGAGTTAACTTTGTGCAATTCTGTCACATGCAACAAGATAATCCTTCCTTGGTGGTTGGTTACATAATGCTAAGTTACTGAACTCAAGTACATAGTCTTTAGGCTCGAACCTCCTTCCAGTCATTCCCATGCAGGCTATGCGGAAATCCATGGGATTTCACTTGTCATAGCTTGTTTTATAGCAGTGGGCTGCTGTGAAGGGTGGCTATTTGTATAGTTAGTACGGAAGCTGAAAACCAAGGTGAACAAGAAAAATACATGATATAAAGAGGCTGTATTTCCCTCCAGTAATTTTTATTATTATTATTTCATAAACTCCCCTCCAGGTGATCTTGGGCATCTCAGTGAATATCAATCTTTGCACAGCAGGTTCTGATGAATACTCCAGCTCATCACGGAAGGAAGGAGCACAAAATAATATAAGAGCTCAGGAAATATTAGTGGTCTCAGCATGTCTGGGATGTTTATTGCCAGTGAGCCATGAACAAGATGCAGAGACTCTCTCTTTTCTCTCATGAAAAATGCTGGACCAAAATCAGTAGGTGTACCAATAATCACTCAGGATGGGATGGCTGAAACTGCTAAGACTGCAACAACACATTTCACAAAGGACAAAAACGTATATAAAAGAAATTGTCTGGGATTTGGGTGGGTGTTCTCACCATGTTCTATTTCTGAGTTGTGGCGATTGGGAAGATCACATTTGTTCCATGTATGGAGCCTTATTTTAGATTTCTCTTATTATTATTTTTAGGAATTGTTTGTTAAAACTTTATGTATCAAAGAAAAACAAAGTAACAACAACAATGAAAACCTTATGAGCTTGCAAACCTATACATAGGGTTACAGAAAACCAAAGAGCAAAAGAAGTAGACAACAGAAGATCTCCCACAAATATGCAATTCACAACACACACAAAAATAAAAGCTAAGTGATTACATCATAAAAGTAACCAACCAGAGAAGCATGAAGAGAAGAAAAAAAAGATAAACTCTGTGAGTTGTTTTGTTTAGTGAACAACAGCTTTGTAGGCAGCGTGTGTGTTTGTGTGTATATGTGTGGGTATCTGAAGCAAAATAACTGTGAGAATGGTATGGGGTTTAATCCTTTGCCCAACCACAGTCACAATCCAGATCACCTGCCCCATACAGCTGCTGTTTACCGCATGACAAAGCTTTCCCAAAGGTGCCACTGGGAGCTTTCTGCCAGATATAAATAGCAGCCATTGGGTGGGGTGGAGTGGGAGGCCACTGAATTAGGACCACAGTGTGAACAAAGAGTTAAGTCACTCTCTACTCATCCACCAAAATCCTGATCCAGATTCCCCACCCCACTCACAGTTTATATTTAATAAGCAAAAAATAGTCATAGGAACATTGGCCCATCTACTTCACTACTGCTGACAAGGACTGGCAATGGCCAGCCTCCTGGTGTTCAGGTCCGGGTCCATCCCAGCCATCTCTGGAGATGCTGGTGATTTAATGTGTTGCCTTTTGCATGCCAAAAATATGCTCTACCACTGAACATGGTCCTCTGTGTAACTATGCAACTGCCAGTAGTTTAATTATTATCATGTTTAGTTTGGCCCTCAGTACAACTTTAAAACTCTCCAATATCTATCAATCAAACAGAAGAAGTTTGATTGATCTGAAGAAGTGTGCATGCACACGAAAGCTCATACCAAAATAAAAACTTAGTTGGTCTTTAAGGTGCTACTGAAGGAATTTTTTTATTTTACTTCGACCCAGACCAACACGGCTACCTACCTGTAACCAGAACTATGGAAGGCACCACATTGAGCCGCATGAAATGGAAGTCCATCAACCTTCTGAAGAAGTGTGCATGCACACGAAAGCTCATACCAAAATAAAAACTTAGTTGGTCTTTAAGGTGCTACTGAAGGAATTTTTTTATTTTATATCAATCAAACACTTAACTTTTCTCTACCTGTCCTATCTATCTAAGCTAGGAATGCTTGAGGAATTTTATTTCTGTGAATTCCAGCGTGGCTTGACCTGATCTGCCTTTCCAGGACTTAATTACCCATCAGAATCTCTGGATTTTTCAATACCACCTCCCTTTTTTCCCCTCCAAAAATGTACGAAAACACATTAAAATTGAGTATTTTAGAATAAAATAATTTAGAATAAAATAAAATATTGTGTGTTTTAGAATAAAATACATTTTAAAGTGCATATACTAACATAAGATACATATTTAAATATTTATTTTTGTGCAGAGCTTTTTTAAAAAATATGCAGAAACAGGATGAAAGGGATTTATGAATGAACTGGAAATAGACTGTTCCATCCATTTCTAGCTAAGATGTAAACCAATCGAAGAGTTCATAGTGATCCGGAATAATTTGCCTTTGAACTAGAAAAACAACACCCATCTCTAATCCAAGCACTGTGCATTGCATTGTTTAAAATCCATGGTAAGCACAGCTACCTCCTAGACCTCAATGAACAGATATTGATGGATTTGCAAGAAATGATTCAGTACAGTAAGTTTCCTTAATGTAACTTCAGAATTAACTCCCCCCTCCCTTATTTTGCTCTGCTCATAAAACAGAATTGCTGTTAGGGAGGAAAGAGAAGAAGGAACCATTTCACATCAACAAATGATCAGCCAGCCACACTTTATGAAGACTGAAAAATCCAGCATGTTTTTCTCAAGAAGAGAAGTGATTCGCTAGAACCAACTTAGTTGCCATAGCACCCAACATCTTCAACTCAGGTACAATCATAGTGTATGACGGCCTCACTATTTTCCTACTAAGACAAGAAGCCTCCCTGCAATATATATATATATAGTTTCAAGTGACTGGAAAAGATAATAAATGGAAGCTGTAGACATTTAGTTGATTAAAGGATTTCTAGACAGATTTCACCTTGTTTGCTCAACCGTAAGCATATATTTGCACATTTAACTGGGCAGTCTACAGCTGGAAATAGGATTTTTCACTAACCATTTATATAAAATTACCCTCCTATTTTGAGGTGAGAACCATATGCCTGTAGAAAAGATGTGTATCCACCCATTTAAATACCGTAAGGTCTAACATAATAAGTTTCTGTTGAATTGAGGGAATTATTAAATATTTACATGGGTTTCTCCAAACTTCATTTAAATGTAATTAGACAATTGGATATCTTGTTCTTTCATTTCCTGTTGATTTTGATTGCTGCTTGCTAGTACATTTCCATACATACCCAGTTTTCAAGAAAAGTGTCTTTTTTATTCTTACTGCAAAAGAACTTGTTAACTTTACAGTACTAATAAGTAATGTATCAAGTCAACCATCAGAAAAACCTTCCTTGTCTCCACCACTTTGCATATATTACTATTGCAGCTGATGCTTCTTTAAAACATATTTTGGGCTGAATCTAAAATCACACTTCATAGAATCATAGAATTGTAGGGTTGCAAGAGATCATGAGGGTCATCTAGTCCAACCTCCTGCAATCCAGGAATCTTTTGCCCAACGTGAGGCTTGAACCTACGACTCTGAGATTAAGAGTCTTATGACTGTGCTAGCACAAATGGATCCAAAGTAACTCCTACTTATGAATAGCAGACGCTTCTACTTTTTGTTGATTCTCCCTCCCACCACAGCACTATGTGTCATTCCAGCGAGTCGACTGACCTTCAGGACTACCTTTTCCAGGGTACTGGGGGAAAGGGGGCTCTGTTGCATGAGAAAAGTTGCTCTTGCATTTCTCTGGACCTGAACAGTATATGTCAACAAACATAAAACGGGTAACCCTCAAAATTGATTCATTCCATCCCCTCCCCTGCCACACAATATGTCTTTAATCAGGTGGCATTTCAGCCTGAAAACTGCCATTGTGTTCTTGTGTTCTTTTCTATAGTGGAACATCAGAAAGGATGTTTATTTCAGAAGAGAGAGACTTTTGCCATGTGTAACAAAGCAAAGCGAAAACACTTCTGAGCCACTGTTCTGAAATGTGCATATTATTATGATGACGTTGCCTTTACTCCCCACCCCACCGCAAGAGCTTAGCTACTTTTTACATTTCTTTAATGAAATTATGAATCTCTGATGAGCATCCCTGAAGTGAAGCAACACCATAACATTTTAATGGTTGGCAGAGCTACACAAAAATGAGTCACTGAATAGGCAGTTAAACAGTAGTATGTTCCGCTACATTCAAAAACGAAACAGAGATATTTGTTCCTCAGGGCGGAAAACACAGAGTGCAGTGAAGATAACGATTAATCTGGAGTCTGGTCACAATCCAGTGAACTGACTTTACAGACATTTCTTTATTCCAATTTAGGAGGTTCTGGTGGCTGTCCTATGGAGCATACATGCAGGATATTTTGGTGCTTAATTTCCAAAAGAAGAGGAGCTGGACTCGGGTTTAATTAAAGTCATACTTTTGCTATTGAAAACCTTTATAGCAACATGAGGGCAGCATCCGAGTACTGAAAAGAGGTCTAGAGGCTAAACCCTAACACCCTTCAGATGTGCACTAATACCAGGCATTAGGCTAAGTGAAGAAGCTGACTCAGGAAGCAGATGCTGGGGTGCAACAGAAAGTCCCCTGGCTGTTCGTCCTTAGTCCCCTCCCCCCAGACATCCCCCTCTCTCAGAGGAAAGAGTATGTGCCACATCTCCTGCTCTGCATCTTCTATGCTAGCTTGCAGCTCTCTGTTGCAGTGGAGGGTGCTATCCCAATGCTAGTGCTGAAGTAAGATAGTCTATCCATGGAGTCAGGGGCCAGCTGGCCATTTACCTTACCGTAGGTAGCAAAATGTCTTGGGTGGACCCTGACTAATGTGCTCCTGTACAAGTGGCCCATCTAGGTCAGTACTGTCTACACCAGGGGTTGTCCATCTGGTCCCTTCTGCCCACTAGTGGGTGTTTCAAGATTCTAGGTGGGCAGTAGGAGGTTCTATGGCACAATCTGAATCCTCCTTCCATTGAGCACTGGTGGGCAGTAAGGAAATTTTACCATCAAGACAGATGCATTAGTGGGCAGTAGGTATAAAAAGGTTGACTACCCCTGGTCTACACTCCCTGGCAACAGATATCCAGGCTTTCAATCTGGGTTCTCTCCTGAGCCGTACTTAGAGATACTAGAGGATCTTCAGCATGCAAGCAGATGCTATACCACTGGGCTATTTCCCTTCCCAATATCCTCTACTCTGAAGCTTTAGTATTTTATTATTGGTTAAACCAGGCATAGGCAACCTTTGGCTCCCAGATGTTTTGGAACTACGACTCCCATGATCCCTAGCTAACAGGGCCAGTGGTCAGGGATCATGGGAGTTGTAGTTCCAAAACATCTGGGAGCCAAAGGTTGCCTATGCCTGGGTTAAACCAATACTTGCTGTAGGAAGGAAGTGATGCTGAGCAGGTCCTTTCCTGAGCAGCTATGGACAGCTCTATACATCACTGAGTAGCCCTATAATTAAATGCTCACAATCATTCCTCTCTGTCCTCTAGCTAGCCTCTCAGATTTCATACATTGTTTATGACCCATTCCTAATTTACCATAAAGCAGAAGCCTTGCTCCATCTGTACATAGAATTACTGTACATCTACTCAATATTTTAAAATGAAATGTTCTTGAGTAAGAACCATTACATCATTTTTCCTAGTGCTACTTTATTATAAGGGGACAGTTATTTATTTTATTTAAAATATTCATATCCCACCTTCTATTCTCAATCTTCAAGGTGGCTTATCTGCAGTGACATCTGAAGTAACAGTGGACCCTAAAAATATGAAAAATAAACATACCTACAGTTTTTGTGCATTTAAAACCCCCCTTAAAAGCACACATTGAAATACATGTATATAGACATGAACTACTAAAGCACTTAAATCATGTGTGCATTCTCACACAGCAAGAGAGATAAGGAATTTTGCTTGTTTTAAACAATATCATTTAAATATATTGACTATTTTATATTGTGCTTTTATGTCCTATGGAAATTAATGGTTCACCTGCAGTATTATCAAGGTGGCATGGAATATAAATTCAATTAAAATTCAGTTTTCTCCATTGGTTCTAGTCCTCCACAGCAACAGAGAAAAAGGCTGCTACATACAAATAGTGCCCAGCTTATTTCAATTTCTGCATGTGGTGCGCAGAGGGAAGTGATGAGCAGGTGGGGCTCATAAACCTGGGAAGGTAGCTCATCTAGGAGAAGGGAAACTCTGCCTTGCAGGGTATCTTTGGAAGAAGAAAAGGCTAAGGAGTAAAGTCTATGTAATTCCAGAGTGGAGTCTCTAAGACGGTTGGAATTGTACCTTGCAACTCCTGCTAGTGGCAGCGCTATGTGAGGGGGAAACAAGTCTAAAGCTCCCTTGATGAGTACAGAACACATCTCACAGTTCTTGGGATCCTGGCCTATGTTTTTATACACTAATATAGCATCATTATTTCTATGGAAATTAGGGCCACACCTACTTTTGATCCAAAAAACATGTGGCGAAGGCAAAGGATAAGTTATGGAGGAGACTTTCATAACACCCTTTGCTCACAACCTTTGTCACTTGATCTGTTTCTTTTCTGATTTAAGATCCACCACTCCCTCCTAAAAACTTAGGCTTCTCCCTGAGATAAACCTAGCCAACCAGGGATCATGTAAGTTATGTGATGATGGCATGCTGCTACGTCAGCCCAATCAATCTGCCCTAATCTCACTCTGGCAAGGTGGGATAATCAGGAAGCTATCAAAATCAGATCCTGTCAATCACTCTTTCTTTTAATGGGCCGACTAATGCCAAGAAAAGGCTGTGCTTCACCCTGATGTATCTAACAAGAATGAGTTTACATTTTAGAACAAATATCTCAGCATGAAGTAAAATGTTTCGTCACTTAGTCTTCATTTATTTCTTATTATAACCATGTCTCATGTTCTGTAAGTGAGGCTGAGGCATGGATTTTCTTCTAGTGACTATTTCCCCACGTGTGATGTGTAACCAAGTGATAGCACTATTAGTAAAAGCAAATAAAATAAGGTTTGTTTTTATCTACCAATCATAAAAAGAAAGGTAGGCTACACCTTTTTAATGTTTTTTTTTTGAATGCAGGATGTGAGATGGATAGCTTCCCAATTCCTTTAAAAACATAAATACATGTCCCAGCAAACTATTCCCCAAGTGAAAGAGATATTCTCAGTGGTATAAAGGAAAAGAAAATAATAACAGGCAAAGAAAACAAGCCTGAAGCTACACAATGCAGACAAGACTAAGTGAGCTTTGCATAAATATGGGGAGAGGGAGAAAGGGCTCTTTCAGTGTAACTATTGCAATAAAACAGTTGTCCAAGCCAAATAAACCAAATAACCTGCAATAGGGAACATTTTTACTGTTATAATTTGATTGCATTGATTACTGTTATAATTTGATTGCATTTTGTAAGTGACTTAATTGATAATGAAATACTGGAATTAAAAGAAGATGGCACAGACTATTTGTTGGATTTCCAAAAACAGCAACCTTTTGGCTTATTATAGCAGTTATAACCTAGGTTATACAGTATCAAAGAATGGTTTCTGAGTAAACATGACACTAGAAAGGCTCTATAGAGAATCAGAAATGGCATACTTCTACAGTTCTGGTGGGCCACTATCTTCTCTGGGTTCCCGCTTCCTAAGAAAATTGGCACCATATAGCAGTAGGGAGATCACAATTATGGAACAGAACACATAGAATCATGGAATTGTAGAGCTGGACATGTGCTCAATCGGGCATAAATTTGCATAGGAGGTGGTGAACACTCAAGGTAAGAGAGACTGTAAAACAATTTACACATTTCTTTTTAGAAAGAAAAAGAATGGCTGTTATAAAGTATATGATCTACCACTGTTGGCCAACATAAACACATGCTTCATTTGAGAGTTTTTGCAGGACCAGGACATCTTGGAAGTACAAGGATCAAATGTTACTGCAGAAATATGGCAATATATGTTATCATTATTTGTGATTATTCTCTCCCTTTCTTCCTGGATAAAGTTTCTAATTTTAATTTCCAGTTAGTACGGATCAAATTGATGCCAGCAATTGTGTTATATTCTGTCCCTGGGCTTCTAGAACTTCAATCCTTTCTATTTTGGACCATTACATGACACCAACCAAAAGCAACAACCCAGCACCATCAGAAAATAAAAGAAGAGGGGTTTTTTTCCCTTCAAAAAAAGAGACATTGCATTTAAATGACTTTACATTTAAGCTGCTATTTTACTGTAAAGATTGTTGTTGTTGTTAAAAAATCAGAATGACACACATGCTTTTATGATGGCTCTTTCTCTGGTTGGTCCACCACCACCTCTTAATACTGCAGAACAAACACAATATTTGGTCTGAGTTTTGTCTTTTACATAAAAAGGGGGGAAGAATCTAAATTACATATTTAACTATTCTACTATCATTGTTTCCCCTTTCTGTTGATTGGTGGACCCTCTTTCCTTAGAGGTTTTTAAGCAGGGGTTGGATGGCCAGCTGTCATGTATGTTCTAGTTGAGATTTATGCATTGCTGGGGTTGTACCAGATGAGCCTCAGGGTCCCTTCCAGCTCTACAGTTCTAAGATACTATGATTCTAATCCTGAAAATTCTTCCTTGATTAGTCATATGGGCAATTCTAACTAATCAGGGACCATGTAGTGAATGGGGTAATGCCACAATGCCACATATGATGGAGGAAAACCAAATCCAATTGTCAGTGAGGGCAGTGCATGCTGAATAGACAAACACTTTCCACCTTTCAAAGCAATCACTATAAAATTGCCAACTACATTTTGAAGCTGCGAAAAATGTTCATGGAAAGCGTATCTGCCTATCTTTCTCTCTTTCCAACCTAGTATATTCAGCTTGCAGGATAAGATTAACGGAGGATATGCTGATCTAGGAAGCTGCTCAAATAGCATATGTGCAGGAAAAATATTTCTTTCCAGAATTATTCTAGAGTTGTCACCCTCAGAATACTCATGGGTGTCAGGGTGTCTTGAATCTGGCAGGCAATTCATCAGGGAGCTAAGCAAGGAAAGGCAGTCTATGAGCAACTCAACCTGCAGCTGAGTTGCTTAGTCTGAAGACTCAAGGAAGAGCTAGCAGTTCTATGGGGCTACACTATTGACTCCTTGTGATCTCTGATGCACCAGAATAAGTAGCACTCTCATTATAGGTAGCACCCCCACAGGACAGCCAGTGCCTTTGCCCCTACACCCTGATGAAGACTCGAGAGCCAGCATATTGGTGGAATTATATATATATATATATATATATATATATATATATATATATATATAATCACAAAATTAGATCTGCAAATAAGAGCCAATTCATAAGTAAGGGCAGGTCAATTTATTCTCATCCCACTTATCTTCTAGGCATTTCAGCCACAGCACTCAGTGGCTTCCTAGAGTAGGATTGGATGGCCTTGCTAAGTGGACCTTGGTGTACGAGGGCTGAGCATGTACGCTGTGGCCCTGCAGCCATGTGTTCACCCAAGTGCACCCACCCATCCCTGTGGACACACGCAACCTGCAGCCATAGGTGTTGCCTCCTTGTGTGCTTACAAACCTATAATGCCCCAGACTGCCATTGTGGCTCTCTTCTCACCAGGATCCTTGATCTCAATACCTGATTCTTTACAATGGACAAAATAATGACCTCTGTCATTTCAGCAGGCATGCAATGACAACTAGTTCCTATAGTTTCACTTGTGAAGCAATACTTCTGCCATGAGTATTTGATGTTAGCATGTATGAAATGGCTTGGGGCTTGTCAAAGGCCTGTTCTTTGTGCCTCATCTATGTTTGATGATCATTGCAGCAACTTTAGGGTCTTCTAAAGCTCAAGTATTCCTTTGAAACAGAATCACACATTTTGGATCACTTATAGCTATGACTGCAATCTAGAGAACGGTGCCTGCAGCTGTAGGCTCATGCGTGCGAGCTACTCCACAGGAAACCATGGAAAATCCCCAGCTATCCTTACTTGCTGGATTGTAGCCAGCCCATTTACAAAATACAAACTTTTAATATATTTTTCACTTACTATTCGTTCTTTTGTAAACATTCAAAGTTCTGGTTATGTGAAAATTCAGCTTAGCAAGGTTATTTGGGTGGCAGTTAACAGCGTTTACCATATGCTAAAATCTCATGTAGCTATAATTTGAATGGTAATTGTTTTAAACATTGGCAGTTTCCATTCCATGATACAATTGTTTTATAAAATACAGAATGCATTAATAATGATGGGTGATAAATCTAGGATGGACGCCAAATGCAGAATGCTTTGGAATTGATACAGTATCTCACCACTTAACATGATGGTACATAGCCAGAATTCTAAAACTCTAGGGAATAAGAGACATTTAAAATAATCCATTTAATTCTTCCTCTTGGAAACAATAGTCTTCTCCTGTGGCACAACTCTGCATGGCTTTAAGCAGTGTATTTCAGATGGTGGTATCCAGAACATTTACAGGGGTCAATGGCATTATCTTGTGAAGAAAGATACCATACCTTTGTGGAGTTGATGAGGACTACAGCAGTGGTGGATTGTGATAAGGCAGTTAAAATGTTGAGATAAATAGAAAGGGGGTCATTGAGATTTTTTTTTTTAATAACCTTTCATTCTCTGTGGTGATAGTGGCTGTTATTCTAGGAAGACAAATTAGACTAACTTTTCCTTTGGTAACTGTACAAATCATAAAGTCAATAAATTACAAATGCTTTTTAAATGAATAAGTTAATGAATGTGGTATATGAAGTGAAATGTAATTAAAATTTTAAAGTTATAAGTCTTTAAAGGATAAAGTGAATTAACTGCACAGGCTTCATAAATGAATTAATGAACACAATACATGAAGTGAAATTGAATTGCATTTTAGAAGTATTCTAGATTTTTTCCCATGTCCACAAAAAAAGAATAGCAATGCGTGCAATTGTAACTTTTAATTAGTTTTGATGAATGCAGAAAAGTTGTAAATCCTCTCTAAATATGCCATTTTGAATATTTGTTTAATTATTCATGCCTGAGTGTGTTATGCGTCACATCACCACCTGGCAAAAACAACTTCATTTCACTTGTGTCTCATGCTCTTCATGGAAGTAACCTGACTGCTATTTAACCTTCTATTCTACACCCCCACCCACCCCCATATGTATGCACACATGTATTTCGAAGTTGTTGTTGTTTTAAATAGACTTAACAGGTGGTATTCAACTATGTTTTACCCAGAGTAGACCTGTTGAAATCAATGAACATAATTTAAGCATTTTCATTGACTTCAGCAGGACTACTCTGAATAAAATTCAAATGAATACCACCCAACATGTTTTAATTTAACCTACTCCTAATTTCTTTCACTTGGAAAGAAAGAAAAGAAAAAAGGCAGGGGACAAACTGAGACCAAAGGACAAAATTAAGGGTTTGAAGGGTGATGTTTTTCCTGAAGGTGCTAATTTCACACCAGATGATTATGCTAAATTCAGCTGCTAAAATTGAGAACCTAATGTACCTGGATGAAAAAGTCAAAGACAGTTGAATATAGTGCTGCTGTCATCAATCCTTCATGTGCCATAGAAACAGATGTGCTTTAACTCCACCATCTGGCAGAGCTTAGCATGGTCAATGTAAGCAACTTAACATTTCAAATACAGAAATGAGTATGCTTCAAAAATTATCAAAACATAGGTATCCTTCTCTATATATATCTGACACAACCCCTGCCCCTGATTATTCATGAACTTTTAAAACCTTGGATTTAAGCAGTGATTTCAAATAGAACTGAAATATGGTTTCATCAATTTAGAATGTGGCAATGCTGGTCTTTTCAGCATCTACAAATATTTGGCAAATGACAGGGAAAGAAACTTGGTGAGCTATCTATCCTTCAAAGTGAACTTCTTAATAACCAGTCATAGAGGGAGAAGACAATGGGGAAGGGAAAATGAAACAAAATCACGACAAATTTAGGAAATGACATGCTTATTTGCTTTTTCCAAGGCAGTTTTTCTTTTTTTAAAAAAACACATTCTACTTGCATAGCAAAAAGAAAAGAAAAGAAAGTTTCCCACAGTTTCCTGCAGATTTCGAGAAAATGGGTGTCATCATATATAAAGAATAACACATGCCAAGCTGTGAAAGGCAGAAGGGTGTGCACTTTAAAATGGTCCCCAATGTTGTCAAAGGGATGTAAGCTAAAATTTGTACAACCTAAACTGAAGAACATTTCCATTCATAGAAGAAACCAATCCAAAGAATGCAAAAGGTCATCCAAGTCCATCTCAAATGGATTCACAGAGTTATTTTCTATAACTTTACAGCCTTGATCAGGAACTTGTTTTCTTTCATGATAGCTCAAGAGAAGCAGCTCACCCACCCACCCAACTAAAATGCCTGCCAAAGCCAATTCTATTGCCATAAACATCAGTCTATGAAGTCTACAGACCTGCCTTTGGACTGATAATTTGTGAAGCATCCCTAAGAGACACCAGCTTTCTTCAAGGACTTCAAGTGGCTGCTACTAGCAAGATGGGACATGCTGCCATTCTCATGCCAATGAATTAGGGCAAATTTACGCAATCAATGTATATAACTTAGCTTTGCACGGCTCATCATGTATGTTCACCAGAAGTCCTCTATTGCCTTATAACTCTACTACCATGGATGGAAATTCATTGGTTAGTTGTCATTTTTCTGGTCAGTACACAGCTTTAACCATATAGACAAACAGAGAGAAACTGCAAGACATGGGATCTAGCTCCGCCTCTGGTTCAGGGTTGTCCTGACTGGTTATTGACTCATTTGAGTACTTGTCTTCAGGACACTGAACTCTCTTCTGCACTGGAGATACGGGCTAGCTGTGTATGTCATGTTTAAATACCCTTTTGGTCAATTCACTCCTGGTGCTTGGTGGTGTCTGCCTCTTGAATCTTTGTCCATGCAAACCAATTGTTTCCTACATCTGAAGCAGGGATTGTTAGCATTCACAGCCACTTCCAAATTGGTTTCAAATCCAGTTATTCACAAAATGATAGTTTTGTTTTGATGCTAAGTAGGACAGACAACACGGCTAAGGTTTAGTAAACGGAATTTACAGGCTGTTCACTTTGTAGTGAATGGGTGCAATCCAGCTCTCTCTTTTATTTTCTAAGTCAGTTATCATAGGCTTCAATAGGAAATAGTTTATACTCTGCGTTTCCTGCCAAAATCTACTCTACAAGTAAACTGAAACCAGGGAAATAAATTACTGTGCATTTTGCTTCTCCGAAAAATAAATAAACGTGAGGGATCAGAAAGACACCATCTGTTAAAATAATTTTGTATTATTCACATTGACAACAATACACACAGATCCCAGTTTCTGGGTTTTGTTTTGTTAGTGCATGCTCTCCATTGTTGAATAATCTAGCCTTGTACAGTGGTACCTCAGGTTAAGAACTTAATTTGTTCTGGAGGTCCGCTCTTAACCTGAAACAGTTCTTAACCTGAGGTACCACTTTAGCTAATGGGGCCTCCTGCTGCCGCTGCGCCACCAGAACACAATTTCTGTGAAGCAAAGTTCTTAACCTGAGGTACTATTTCTGGGTTAGTAGAGTCTGTAACATGAAGCATTTGTAACCTGAAGCGTCATAGTAACTGCTATGCCAGAACAATACAAAATTGCAGAGATGCTACAAGGGAATGAAAGTTAGATATGAATGTCAGATATCTAGAGCAAGAAATTAATTGAGGGTTTCATATGGTTGTGGGAAATGTCATTTTATAAATGTTAGTGGTTAATATGATTAAAGTGTGAATATGGAAACTTGACCAGGTGTTTTGTTTTTTGCATTTGCAAATAAAGTTTATTATTCCTTCATGAACATTCTGATAATTTTTTTAAATTCAATATATGCAAAATGTGGCTGATTGAAATAGTTTTAATGCAATAATTCAACAACGGATTGACTTTGATTTAAAAATATTTCATTGTTTTAAGATAAGTAACTGAAACAGGGGTTATGTAGTCATGCGCACCTTGGGTTACAAACACAATCCATTCCGGGACGCAGTTCGTAACTTGAGTATGTAAAGAGAGGTATTATCTTTATGCCCTGCTTGAGGGCTTCCTGGGGTTATCTGATTCTACACCGTAAAACTTGGATATTGAACCAGATACAGTCATACCTTGGTATTAGTATGCCTCAATTTGAGTATTTTCAGTTTAAGTACTCTGCTGACCTGTCTGGAATGGATTAATCCACTTTCCATTACTTTCAATGGGAAAATTTGCTTCAGGTTAAGTACGCTTCAGGTTAAGTACAGATTTCCGGAACCAATTGTGTACTTAAACCGAGGTGCCACTGTAAACCTTTGGTCTGCTCCAGCAGAGCTCTTATCCTCCTTAGCTTCAGTTGTTAGCATTTTGTCTTTTAGTTTTATAAAAGAATAAATCAATTTCAATGCTTCTCCACATTAGTGAGTTTGTTTTATTTCTGTATGCCAACTGCAAATGCTCAGTTTTTAATATATAGGATGAATGAGTGACATTGCCAATATACTGTTGTACATAATTGTATTTTGGGGTGTCCATTTTAAATCAGTCCACTAAAGTAACATATTTTATACATTAGTTTAGCTTGAGCATGGGTTGCAATAGTACCCAAGGTAGGCAGCTGCTATCCATCATTGTCTTGGGGAAGTTCTGCAGCTGTTCAGTTTTCAGCCATATTCACTTAAGATTTTGCTAAAGGCACTATCTTTCTCCTTAACAAGCTTAGCTAAGCTGTTACAAGCACATGGCAATTTCTGCTTGTTTCATATAATCTGATGGGATGAAATTCTTTTTACCTGCACTAGAAAATAATTGCTTGCCTATCTTACACAATAGTCTCATATCTTATCCCATGTGGTTCAAACTGGGAGGGATTTCCCCCTGGTTTGCCTGCCTGAGCTCTGCAGTGTCTGCAGCTCTCTTTCCATCCATTTTAGAAGCTGGTAATTTCATTCTGATATAACCAGAAGAGTATACATCACACACACACACACACACACCTACTACTGCTAGATGTTTAAACTTTCCTAGATGCTTAGATTTCTTCATATTTTGTTATACTACGACAGAGAACTGTTTAGAATTGACTAAAAAAGCTACCAATGTATACTTTCTGTTCATCCTGGAAGTGTACTAAAAGCATTTGAATTGGGTAGAGGGTTCAAGATGCTGGGGAAACAAAAATCTTAAAATACATTACAAACCCATCTGAGTCAGAATCAGTCCTTGCAATTAGTCACAAAATGACACAACAACATTAGAAGAGCTTGCTGAATGAGGTCAATGACCCATCTAGCAGGACCAGAGTACAAGAACACTCTTCCTTCCTGTGATTTCAGGCAACGGGTTTTCAGAAGCATTACTGCCTCTGGCCATGGAGGCAAAGGATAGCCATCACAGCCAGTAACCATTGAGAGCCTTTTCCTCCATAAATATATCCCTGTTGTTCCTTCCCCTTTCAATGCAAAGGGTAGAAAGCAGGGAAGGTAGAAAAGGGCATCTTATAATTGTGAGTGTGGGTAGATCCCACCTCACTACCAGGCAGGCTAACTTGCCTAGTCTACTCTAGAAATTGAAATAGAGCAAACTTAGAAGCACAATTCCCTGCCAGGACCATAATAGGACCTGAAGTTTGAAAATACATATTCAAGTTCTGGAATCGTCTGCAAAAGGCAGGGATCATCCTTCTTTGCTTGCAATCATTCCATATGATCATGACGTTGAGCATTGGCGTCAACTCTATAGGGTTGAGGAGTCTTTGACCCCTCAATATCTTTGGGGAGGGGGTCAGTCCCACCCAATGTTGAGGTGATAGAGGAGGCCAAGTTTGGAGACAAGAGCAGTGTGGTTCACTGGCCAGCTCCTCCTGAGAATATGAGAGGAGCCACCAGCCATTGAAGCCATGCCATGTTGGACTCCACACCTGGGCTCCTCCCGATGCGACCCACATTGCATGCATGATCTCTCTCTCACACACAATGCATGCTGGACCCACTCAATCTTGGGCGCAAGTTGGCACCTCTGCCCTTGAGATCTTCCGAGGACTTGCAGCAAAAGATGACAAAACCCAGCTAATCTAAATGACTGCACAAGTAAATACATATGGATTGTGCAATTAGTCTGGTAAGAACAATGGGAGAGACCCAATGGGAGAAAACACATTTAAAGAAACTAACAAGTATTTGTAAGATACCCAGAAATGCAGCACACATTCCTAAATGGGCTCTCTCTGCACTTAGTAGGACAGGTGGGGAATTTCTGGATTTGCGCATACCTTTACCGGGTCTGAAGTATCTGATCTGATGGAGGAGAAAGTGACACAGTGAAGAGCACTTTCCCTTCCTTGGACAAGTTCAATTATTTACCCCCCCCCCCAAGAGTCAGAGCTTAGCTATAAGGTGTTTCACACAAGTTCTTACATTACTCTCTCATGACAACTTGATCTGTGATCACCTCCATCTATAAAGGCAGCAAATTCACAAACAATGGTTTAATATGGGATGGCACTTTGCACCAAATCTTTGATGGTGGAAAGAAATGTGAAATATATCTGGCCTTCAGGGCCAAGACCAGGAGTAGAACTTAGTCTTCCCATTCTGCAATGTTTCTATAGCTAATACATAGCTTATTGGATGACTTTCATTGTTCCCATGGTACTGCATGATCCCAAAAGCATAGGCAGGAAGAAAGGCAAGAGTAGAACCTGTGGCATCATTCAGGCTCACAGTTGCTGAAAAAGCAGGATGCAGGAAGAGATATACTATACTTTTTTATAATCAGATGGAAACAGCCAGGAGCAACTCCAGACAGATATAGTAGCAAGTGAAGAATCCTGAGAAGCTCTCCAGGGTCCAAGATCATTCTTTTTCATGGAAAGGAAGGAAGTACAACTTGCTTTCTTCATTCCAATACACTGCCTTGCAGTTTTTGCTCCCTTTTCATTCCTCTGTTCCATCTATTTTCATTTTCTCCCTCCTTCTCCCCAATTACCAGCGATCTTTAAAAAGAAAACTTCTGAAATGTAAACTGGTAAAGAACCGATAATATCCAGGAAAGGGAGTAAGAATGAAATGCTTTACCCTTTAACTGTTCTTGCTTTAGGGAACAAACTGTACTCTGCATAATATTGGCATAAATCCAGATTAACTTTATTGAGTTTAATGGAGTTACTTTTGTTTAAGTGTGATAAGCATCTGGCCTTCTGACAATTGCCTCCCATTTTAGACCTAAATTTATCAATTTTCTTTTGCAAACAAAGATGGTGTTATCCTAGTCTGCCAACTGCGAAGTCTATATTTTAAATATATAGATTGCAAATGCAGATAGGTGAAACCATGGTTACAGAAGATATTATCTATGCTAAGGAATGCAGCACTAAATAAGTGGCAGACGTCTGTTTTTATCAGGAACAGACAAAGCATGCAAGCAAGAAGTGATATGGATTTGGGGTGCATGTGAAATGGCTCCAATGGAAAATATCTGCTCTCAGACATCACAACTTTGCACATGGCTTTTAAAATTGTGTCAAGTCTACAAAACAGTTTGTGTTGTGGGAAACTCTGTCAAGGGAGGGGAATGTTTTGACATAACATGTTGTTCTCTGAATTGTGGTCCAAAAAATAAGCACAGTTGACAAGTATGATAGCAGCACAGATATACTGCATCACACCGTAATGGTACACTGAAGAACCTCTACTGGTTGAGTTATAACATCCCTTCCCTCAATATTATTCTATTCATTTATTGTTTTTTCTCTCACACTTATATCTTGATTTTCTTCCATCATGGATCCATGTGGCATACATGTGGTTCCCAGGTGGCCTCCAATCCAGGCACAGACCAGGGCTAGACTTTCTTAGGTTTAGCAAAGTGGTAGCTTCATGTGGCACTCAGTTTCTCTGAGGGGTGATCTAGCTATGTTGATGTATTAATTTGACCTACGGTTGTGTGCAGCAGTACAAATAAATGCATAAAACTCTTGTTCAGAATTCTGGAAGCTCTGGCCTGCGGGTCAAATTTGGCCCACCAAGGGGTCCCAGTTTGGCCCGTGAGGACATTCTCCCCAAACCATGCCCACCCACCCCACATGATGTCAGGTGGGAGGCAGGAACCAATGTGGCCACAAACAATTGAGAGTTTAAAGTCAGATCCTAATTGTTCATTTGCCAGCACAAAATGCACACCCACTAGTCACCAGCAGAACTATTTTCCTCCATTTTAGCAGTGGTTTCAGCGCTATCTGCTTTGTGCTACTGAAGCAAGCAAGCTCTCACCCACCCATCAACCAAGCCTGAGAAAGGCACAAATTAAACCATTCATACTAAGCAATTGCACATGCCAAAGGGGGTGTTCTTTTTTAAACAATTTACAGCTAAAAACAAACATTTTTTTTGCAATCTTGAATGTGCTCAACGTTTGTTTAAGAGCCACCACTTCATTCATATTCCTTCTTTCCTTATGTATAGGGGAAGCAGTGTAATTAAATGGATATCACTGACCTCACTTGTTTACTAAAGCATATTTTTTATTGATTACACAATTGGATTTAGTTGGATCTTGTATCTTAGAAAATTATGCTAAAATTGAAACCATTATCTAAGTCAGAAAGACAGCCAAAATCATAACCATCTGGCTTTATTTTTTTTAAAAGGCAAATTTAAATATTTTGATATATATGTGCACATTAGAACTCCAAGTAAAATACTGTTCACTTAATTGCCGCTTTCTATGGTATCAGTTTATTAAGAACTGCTGCATTTCAAGCTGTTTAGGGTGCTCTGAGTAAGTCAATGCAATCTATAAATTAGCAAAGAAGTGTCTCACTCAGGGCACAGCAAAGATAAGGATGCATTTCAAATGAATGCTAAACACATCATAGGTTGATCTATTTTGATGATCATATTAAGGAACATTTAATTATGAATGCTATGTGAGAGTGCCTGTTAAAAACAACGGTTCAAAGTCAGCTCAGTGAAAGGCATGATTGGAATCTTCAGCCCACTAGAGACCAAACTGAAGAGTAGTGATGAGGAATACATATTTTATATTTCCAATAAACTGGAATATGGAGTATAAAAATAACCCTGACTTTGTTCACACAGTATTCCTGTGCCCCTCAAATGCACCAGTGGGAATCTTGGAAGACAGAAGTGACCTCCTTTAATCCATTTCTGTGCTGTATTATATATAGTGTTGATAATATCCAATTATTTCTTTTAACCTTTAACCACAAGCAACACTTCAGAAAACTTGTGGTGCAAGAACTGCTTGCTTCAAGTCAAGGCTAGCAACATGTAGATGCTGGATAGGCCTCAGTTTCACACATTATCATGTTTGAACCACCATATTAAATAGCAATAAAAATGTTATGGACTGATATACTATGGAACTTGTACAGCAGCTGCTGTAAATGGAGAGAGGAAGTGTTGGAGAAGGAAGACCAAGTAATCTACAGGCATTGTGAAGAAAGAGTCTGGGCCTGTCCTGATATAGCTCTCTGAGTTTAGAAAAATAACAGTGAATCATCACAGCAAGAACTTAGCAGCTCAAGGACTGGTGGGCTGAGCACGAAGGCACCCAATGGCAGAGGAGTGCTGTAGCTGGAGACATTTCCTGACTCTTCTGTGAGCTAACAGCAGCCAGTTCAGAAAATCTGCACTGCAGGCTCTATTGCCTACAGTGTAAAATGGACCAGTTTAAGCCACCAGCCAGGCAAACTTGGTGAATATTGGAGAAGCCTGGTGTTCCAGATGCACCCATTTTGGCAACACAAGCTTGATGAGGCAGCAAGAATAGATAGAGGAGGATCCAACAGCCCTTGCACCAGTGTGTCACTGAGTTGGTATTTACATCAAAGGCTGTTAGATTGCCCTGTTTGTTACTGTGTAGCAGATAAGAACTACTGACTGAGTCCTACAGAGAAACCACCACTGATACAAATTGTAAGCAGGGAGCAAAGCATGCTCTGTGTTCACTTGACTTTTATGTGTGTATGTGTGTGTGTGTGGAGTAGGTGGGTCTGACAGGAAATTTGCCTCTTCCACCTGCAACTTCCACAATAATAGTTATAGTTTCCAAAAAGAGATAGGGAAACTGTAGCCATGCAGGTTGGAATTCATAAGAGTTGGAATCCAAAAACATCTGGAAGGCCACATATTTCCCATCCCTGGTAAGACTTAGGGCCTAGTAGCCAGTGATGTGGCAAACCTTTTCTTAGATGTAGCATTTTAGACTACAGCTGGGGGGACCCTCACACTTCCATACAAAAATATATCCATGCAAAAAACCTAATGTTAGAAGAAAGGGGTTTTCCCTGATGTGTAGGCATCTTCCCCCATCACGGTCCAAGGGGGAGAATGAAATGAAGAAAAATTATCTCTCAGGGAAATTAAAAGCAAGTCCCAGATCTCTGTCTGTTAAATATTTGGCTTTTTCCTAAAATGAAATTCAAAGCAGCAACCTTGGCTATTTCCCCAGATGTCTTCATATTTTTTTATTTTTTTAATAAAGATGGTTTGAAAACTTTTATTTTATATATTCACCCATGACTGAAGTTATTGCTTGAAGTAGATAACACTGCTTGTTTAATTAGATATTTATCTTCTTAACTAGCCGTTCTAAGGGCATGAATTGGCTTTCCAGTGTTCACAAAAATTAAGATTTTTATAACAGATGAACCTTGGCTGAGAATATCGCCAAAGGGTACAAACTTATTACATTTTTGATGCAAAACAATTACCCTCTAAACCTTGCCATGTCAATCTTTTCCCAGTAGTACTCTGATCCTAAACACGTTTGCTGGAAATCAAGTTCCACAGATTCTGAACAAACTTGGTTCTAGTCAAAGCATACATTTTGTAACCAGCAAAAAATAGAAAAGGAGAAACATCCATGCAATTTACATCCAATTTTAACAATCTTTTCTATTATTTTCTTCTTTAAAAGTGTTAACAATGATAAACTCTTGCTTTGTTGATGCCACTTTGAATGGTGAATGAATGCATTTCTTCCATTATAACAAAGTTATGCTCTAGGCATTGCATGAACAATAAACGAGGCAGAAATGAAAATAAATTGCAAATCCTTTCCCTACTCCCAAACAATCCCACATATTCAGCTATCTGTGAAGTGTATGAGAGAATTATTTCCACACTTCTGGTGCCCATCAAGAGTTGTTTTTTCTCTGAGGTCACACCATAATGGCTTGTCCAGTACCATCTACAAGTGCCTGACTGCAAAGCTCTTCAAAGCCTTAGGTCAGTCCTCCCCTACCTGGTGCCCTCCAGATGTTTTTGACTACAATTCCAAAAATACACAGCTACTGGACATGCAAGTTGGGGCTAATGGGATTTGAATACAGAACATGTGGAGGGCAACAGTTTGAGCAAGGCTGCCTTCAGTGGAAATACAGTATGTCCCTACTTTCTGAACTGTTTTACAAGAAGATGCTAAGGTGTGATATCTGGGACCTCTTGCATGCAAAGCAAGTCCTCTACCACTGACCTAGATCTCAACAGGAAGTGATCTGGTCATGATAACAGAATCCTCCACTTTCAGACCACTTTCCTATCCAGTTGGGGAAATGAGATCCAGAGTCCAATAACATGTTTGGACAGCCCCCTTGAATGTCACAATGGCAATAACCTGGTCCCAAGCCACCCTAGCATTGAAGCCAACGTTTCTCAGACAATTATCATGAAAATCCTGATCATATCTGAGACCACCTTCGTCACCTCAGGGAAGCAGACTGGAGAGTAGCAAAGTAAGGAGAACCTCTAATCTGCTCCAAGTTCCCAAAACAAGACAAAAACAGTCAAGAGTGGCACTTAAATAGACTAGAAGTATGAATAATGAGAATATATAGACCAAGGCGACCCCCACCTCAGCCCAACACACGACTATTTTGGTATTGAACTTAGTTCTTAAATGGACACAACTAGGAGAACAACTCCAGAAAGGCATGTGGATGGACATAAATTCAAAAATCAGTAGGTTGGCGGTTCGAATCCCCGTGACGGGGTGAGCTCCCGTTGTTTGGTCCCAGCTCCTGCCTACCTAGCAGTTTGAAAGCACGTCAAAGTACAAGTAGATAAATAGGTACCGCTCTGGCAGGAAGGTAAATGGTGTTTCCGTGCGCTGCTCTGGTTTGCCAGAAGCAGCTAAGTCATGCTGGCCACATGACCCAGAAGCTTTCTGCAGACAAATGCCGGCTCCCTTGACCTATAGAGCAAGATTAGCACCACAACCCCAGAGTCGTCTGCGACTGGAACAAAGGTCAGGGGTACCTTTACCTTTACTATGGGCAGTACCATATATCACATAGAACAGGTGTGGGAACCTTTGGCCATCTACTTATTTCTGAACAACAGCTCCCATTAGCCCTAGAAGGCATGGAAGTTTTAGTTCAGTGACATCTAGAAAGCCAAAGCTTCCCCGTGGGTCCCAGGCTCAATTCTTGGCATATCCATGTATTATCCATTTTTGACTGGCCCTTTCCAATCCCTAAGTCCCAGTATTATATAGTAATGGTGTAACAGGGTGGCAACAAGAGAACAGGCCTTTTCTGTGGTGGCTCCCCAATTTTTGAATAATCTTCCCAGAGAGGCTCACCTGGTACCATCACTACATGTCTTTAGGCACCAGGCAAAAACATTCCTCTTTACCTAGGCCTATAGCTATTAAATTACCTATGGTCAGTGAATATGTGGGAGAGTGGACTTTTATTATGATAACTATTTTTTATTAGGTTGTCTGTCATTATGTTTTATGTTATGTTTTTATTTTGTGTTCATCACTGATGTTCTGTATTGTGTTTTTAATATTTGTACACCGCCCTAATAATAGGGTAGGCCTTTTGAATATTTCTACAGCTGTACACTTCCCTGAAAAATGAGAAAATACAAGAAGAATGGTAGGCTAATATACTCCAGCCACCTCCTTGCAGGAGGGCTCAGTTGTGCAAATACTACTCTGAGATACTGTCAGTACTCTGAAAAAGAGAACATTGCCAAGATTTTGGAAGGGAGCAAAACATAAGTGAAGAACTGCAAATGTGTTGTAAATAGGAGTCAGACCAGAACCATAAATTAGATAACTTCTTGTTTAGACATCTCTTTCTCTCCCCAGAAATATATTGCAATGGTTTCACATTGTTTAAGATGTCTAAAAGTTTGTGCGTGTTAAAATATATTGCTGTTTGTGGTTGTCAAAAAATCCTTAACATGAACATGTATAGTTAAAATACCTTAATGCTTTCCTACTGTTCCCTCCCCTTAACTTGTTTGAGCCATCTGGATTTGTTTTCAATGGTGAATTAGTTGCCCTGCCGGCGCTTGAAGCCTGGCAACTTGCTTGATTGTGGTTTGCATGTGGCTAATCTGCTAGGGATACTACGGTTGCCATCCTATATGCCCTTCCTTGGAAGTAAGACCTGTTGATCTCAGCTGGAGTTACTTTTGAGTAGACTTTCTAAGATTTTCAACATAATATCCTCATCTCTGTACAGGAAGCTCCTTTCAAGTCTCTTATACCTAAAGGTATAAAATAAACTCTCTTACTTTTAAAAGACATCTGAAGGCAGCCCTGTTTAGGGAAGCTTTTAAAGTTTAATGCTGTATTGTGTTTTTAATATTCAGTTGAGAGCCGCCCAGAGTGGCTGGGGAAACCCAGCCAGATGACCGGGGCATAAAATTATTATTATTATTATTATTATTATTATTATTATTATTATTATTATTATTACTCAAACAGGACCAAATATTCACCCAAGGTAATAACTGTGGCTTCAAGATTAATTAAAATAAAATAATTACAATTATGGATAAAATCAGCAATGATGCACTACCAAAACCACCCATCTTAGTCTACATCTTCATTGAATGGTCAGCCTAATAATAAACATTAGTGACAATAAATTTGCTATGAATCTAAGCCATTGAACCGGCTACATGAAGAAATTTGTCATTTGTCAGGAGACCAAAAGATAAGCAATCAATTTCATCATGTCCAAATGCAAAGCTGCAACCAGTTTTAAGTCTGGGTACATCAGAAAGACTACAACACCCCCCCCCCACTACCCACCACCAAGTAATGTGTTATTTGATTTGGATAAAGCCATACAATCGTAGACGTTCATAGATTTTCAACATAATATCCCCATCTCCGTGAAGAGAGCTCCTTTCAAGTCCCTTATACCTAAAGGGCTCACGTGACTATGGAGAGCAGGAATCTCAGCTAAAGCATTCATGACAGATGGCCACATAACCTCTGCTTAAAAACCTCCAATGAAGGAGAGTTTGCAACTTCCTAAGCAGAATGAAAGCTACCGAGGACATAAGAAGCTGCCTTATACAGATTCTGACCATTTATCCATCTAGCTGTGTATTGTCTAAAAACTGACTAGGTTTCTGTCCCAACCCACCTGGAGATGCTGAGGACTGAACCTTGAACCTTTTGCATGCAAAGCAGATGCTATACAGTGGTACCTCGGGTTAAGAACTTAATTCGTTCTGGAGGTCCGTTCTTAACCTGAAACTGTTCTTAACCTGAGGTACCACTTTAGCTAATGGGGCCTTCTGCCGGCGCCGTACGATTTCTGTTCTCATCCTGAAGCAAAGTTCTTAATCCGAGGTACTATTTCTGGGTTAGCGGAGTCTGTAACCTGAAGCGTCTGTAACCTGAAGCATCTCTAACCCAAGGTACCACTGTACTGCTAAGCTACTGACTGTTCCCCACCTGAACAAACTATGCCAGTGCAAATTCACCGACAGAATGTGCCACAGCAGAAGCACAAGGAGACACTCTAATGGATGAGCACACACCAACAGTAGTTCGTTACAATTAGGATTACAGGATCAGTCCATGCTTCACATCAGATATGATCACATATATAATGGAAGTTTGACTGTAGCACTTATTTTAGCATTTGACTGTATGCTGTGTTTGTTTCATTTGCTTGCATGCTTCTCACTGCTGAGCAGAGTGACATTGACATTAAATAAAAAAAGAACTTACCCATATTCAACATGTGCTTGCAAATTGCTCTGCCTTCTCTTTCCTTTTTCTGCATAAATGACATTATAACCTAAGAATATATTGCTGTGTAAATACAGTGCTTAAGCTACTTGGTTCTGCTTTCCTCAGCCCACAAAACAAAGTTGTGTTTTTTCTTACAAATGCTATCTTGCAAAATCCCAGGCATCAAGATGTATAAATCAATATTAATTTAGGGAACTACAAGGGCATAATTTAAAACAAGGCCAAGCGTCGTTGTTGTTTTTAAAAGAGAACCCTCCCCAATTACACATCATTTTCGACACATTGCTATTAGTCTTTCGTTAGCCTCTCAGAAATTCACTCATACATTGCTCACTAATTAATCAGCTGCTCTGGTATTGTTCCTACATAGTAAGAACAGAAGTCATTTCTTATTATTAGAACTTTGTTCCCTGAGTAAATATACATATAGTTATACAGCACCACATGCCAAGTCAGCTGAACAAATAACCAGTATTGGGCTCTCTTTCATGTCAGCAGTAATTTGCAACTTAGAGCACATTAATAATTTTGCAATTAAGTTTTGCACAGCCAACACCATTACCCAACACTTGCACAATATTGCTGGCACTTCCAGCTGCTGCAGAATAGATTAAATGGTTTTGAGGCAACAACTGTGAGGGTAAATCTGAGCATGATAACTAAGGATTAGGGGACCCTGTTAGCATAAGAACTGGTCTGATGCTCTTGACATCTTAGCTTCTAGTCAAGCACTGGCAGGATACATGACTGACAGAATGTGTTCTCAGTCTAGTGCAGGAATCCCCAAACTTCGGCCCTCCAGATGTTTTGGACTACAATTCCCATCTTCCCCGACCACTGGTCCTGTTAGCTAGGGATCGTGGGAGTTGTAGGCCAAAACATCTGGAGGGCCGCAGTTTGGAGTTGCCTGGGTTGTGCATACCTGGCTTAGCCAAGCTCCCTACCCTCTCTCTGCTATTATTCTCAGCTGCTTACAAAAAACCACCAGCCCAGTTAGGGGGGTTCAGGGAGGAGGGGGAGATTTACAGGTGAGTATTAGTCACTCTTCCTACCCATTCCCATGCAACACCAGACTGCTGGGGGAGAGAATGATGTTCTGGCTTGGAACAAGCAGGCTGCTTTTTTATTTTATAGATCATTACATTTATATACATTTATATTCCACCTATCCTCCAAGGTGTTAAAAATGGTGGACATAGTTCTCCCTCTCTTCATTTCAGCCTGCCAACAATCTTGTGTGTGAGAGAGTGACTGACCCAAAGTTACTCAGAGACCTTTATGGCTGATTGGGGATTTAAACCCAACTCTGCCAGGTCCTTGTTCAACGCTAACCCCTGTACCACATTGACGCTCTTGGTTTCCTCACAATGATGGCAGCTGTGCTGATGGAAACTGCAAGGTGACAAGGCCAGGAAGTTCACATGCATGGCCTGCAGCTCCTCGACAGCCGCTGAGCCTTTGCCACTTGCCCCAACATGCCCTATGCTGACTCCAAGCTTCATGTTTATTCAGGAGTAAACCCACCTGTGTCCAACCAGGTTTACTCTCTAGTAAATGTACAGGGTGGCAGCTTATTGGGATTTATTGGTAGCAGGAATGTCCTTTATTACCCAATATATAGTCACTTGAAAGTGTCTTAATATCCCCATGTCATGAAAAGTGGTATGTCTTACTATTGGCAGGCAGCAGGGAAGGAATCCCACTCAGACAAAACATTTGGAAATTTGTCATTTTATGTGATAAAATTGACAGAATATTTTCCATCTGAATGTATCCAAACATACCATAGTATAGAGCATGTCACAGAAAGTGAGAGATGCATTACATTCAAAATTACTAATTCTTAGCAGGCACATGTAGAACAACATCATATTGTGTGAAGGCATTTCACTAGGTAATGCCATCTGCTCGTCCTCTATTAATATTGCTGCCATTTTGATTTTTTTAAAAAAAGCAATAAAACATGATATATGACTGAAATTTATAAACTGGTCTGGAGTTCCCCATTTACTTAAACAGACATCCTACTTTGTCCTAAAGGCTAAGGAGAGATAATAGAAACAAACAAACCATAAATACATAGATTGTACTTGAGTTGACATTTCATTAAGAGCAGAGCTGTGTAAACAGAAAGATGTCATACATAGGCAGCCTCAAACTACCATATTGGAACAATTCAGATAATTTGGCACATGCTTGTACTTCTGCTGTTACATACATTTTACATGTTACATTGATACAACTGCTGTTTCAGGTCATGCTCTAGAATCTTTGGCTATGCAGTTAATGGGTGGGGTTAAAACCTCTGGTTCGTGATGTTCATAAGTGTTTCACTTCTGAACAATAAAATTAAGAAAACCAAACGAAAAGATGGGAGCTGAACTTCAGGAATACTGTGAAAATAATGAGGGTACAACTGCTTCATGTGGTATGGAATGGGAAGCATGAGGTAGGATGATAGCCTATGCCTCCCATGAGAAATGGTTTTAGAACGCAGCCTTTAACAGCAGGTGTAATGGCTCCACATTTTGGAACTTGAGGGAACATGGAAAGCATTTAAACCAACATTTTAAACCAAAAGGATTTTTGATTGTTACTTTTTTTTAAAATAGGATTTGGAACTATTGCAATAAACGCCCCAAAGAGAAAAATAAATAAATAAACTTTTAGTATGCATTAACCAGCTTGGTAATGCCAACCTAGCAGTTCGAAAGCACGTCAAAATGCAAGTAGATAAATAGCAACCACTACAGCGGGAAGGTAAACGGCGTTTCCATGTGCTGCTCTGGTTCGCCAGAAGCGGCTTTGTCATGCTGGCCACATGACCTGGAAGCTGTACGCCGGCTCCCTCGGCCAATAATGCGAGATGAGCGCGCAACCCCAGAGTCGGTCACGACTGGACCTAATGGTCAGGGGTCCCTTTACCTTTAACCAACTTGGTAGCGCGAACAGGAAGAGACATTACATACAAGGTCAACATGTAATGACATGAATGGAAAGTACTAATTTGTTTCCCCACCTCCCTCCCTCAACTTTCCATAGTTTCCCCTACTCTCTGATAACATTAAGCCAATACATTTAATAGACTCCTTTCATTTTACTCATGGCCAAGTGTGGGAAATGCTCCATTTTTTTACATTTACTAATGCTATTTTGTGTGCTAATGTGAAACGGTGCATTCCATGGTAAAAAATGTTGCACAGAATTCTTTCCTCCCACAGACACGAAAGTGACACTTATGAGCAGAGTTTTCATTATATTTTGCACTCAATATAGATTTTGAAAATACAGCTCTGCAGTTACCCTTGAAATGCCAAGCTATACTGATTGCTGCTCTTCCATGCAAGTAAGGGATCAAGTAATTTGGGTGCATTAATTAAATTGGTGTAGAGTATTCTGGAAGCTTCTAATAACATTCCCCCCCCCCCAAAAGGAGGAACTTAATGCCTTTTCCCCTAGGCCTTGCAAAATTGACCTCCCCATTTAATGGCTCTCTTTATTTCCATTCACTTTCCCCTTGGCACTCCTAGAAACCTCATTTGAGCTGCGAGGTTGCCACACATCAAGCAATGATGCTGAGAAAGAACAACAAAAAATCAATGCAAGAACGGGGGCGGGGCGGGTTTGGTTCATTTCTACAAAGTGCATGTTTGCTTATCTTAATTATTTATTAAATTTATATACTGGTTTTCATCTGAAGATCATAGGGTGGTTTAAAGTATAAAACCACAAAATACATAACGTAATGCTAAAACAATAGCAAAAAAACCCCCCAAACCTGCCATATCTAAAGGTCATAGATTGTTTAATCAGCCAAAGGCAGGGTTGAAGAGGAAGGTTTTTGCCTGGTGCCTAAGGATATGCAATGAAGACACCAGGCGAGCCTCCAGGGGGAAAGCATTCCACAAATGGGGGACCATGGTAGAAGAAAAACTCTTATAACAAATTCTGGTTTGATTCCTGAGAACTTTGAATAGATAATATGTTTTCAGAAAAAGGCCCTCTTCCTTTCCTCCCCACCCCCTTTTAGCCCCCCAATTTTCTCCAGAAGAAAAAGAGGACAATATTGAACCATGTGGTGTATGCTGTGTGTGTCTGTGAGGTGTCTTTGCCCAATATTGATTGATTCATCAGCCCCAAATACTCTGAGTGCTAGAGTCCATGCTGTTTAGAAGGGTCCCCTGACTCTCTGGATAGACCTTTCAGGGAGGAGAAGATGGGGGGGGGGAACCTTCATGAATTTCCAGACCCAACTCTACATCCTACCTGAAGTCATTATTAAAACTGCTTATATTTATATAACCATAGGGATTATCTATTGATCATTTGAAGTTGCGTGCTTCTATTAACTTTACTTGGAGTACATCAGTGCAAGTCCAAACACTTCTAAAAGAACAGCATTAGATACATTTCAAACACTAGTGCAAAATTCCAAAATCACTGCCTTTCTCAGAATGCTTGTTTGTGGACACTACAGCATTTGCATGCCACTAGCAGACATCCCAATGGAAGGCTGTGGAAAAACATAATTTCTTAAAGTCATGAACACAGGATCAGTAACTGCTTGTCTTCATATCCCCTTTTTTGCACTCCTCAAATGCATTTTTTGAGCAAATTAACTTTTTTTTATTAATACTGTTTCTAAACAATGCATGACCATGTGTAAACAAGTGAAATAGCAGGAAATCATTTGATATCCTTTGGATATAAAGTTACTCTTGCAAAGCAACATTAAACAACTCCTCTCTTTAATAACATATTGGCATTTCAACAGCAAATTGATCTTTTTGTGATATCACAATGTAATATTCAACATTCCTCATGTCCGACCCTCAGCTAGTTCAGTATATTAGCTTCCCATCCTTGAAGAATTTTGCTTTTTGTCAATAACATAGTGCAACTGCTTTGATTTTCAGCATCCTGTTTTTGTTACAGCATATTCATAAATTAATAATCTAGAGTGACTGTTAGTAACATTGACGTCACTATGCTCAACAAATTAATACTGATTAGGCCTATGAAGTTCAAGAATAATCAATCCGACATTTTTCGGACCAGTAACTATTAAAGGTTTATTTGCTGTGTTCCTATATGAAACCAAGAATGACAGTTCCCAAAGATAATGTCTTGTACTCTTATCATAAAACCTTTCATGTAAAAAAAACTTAGTCCATAAAAGTGGGAGTATAAAAGGTGGTGTGTTTTTAATAGACAAAATGTTTCTACTGAATATTGAAGACTAAATCATAAATAGATGTTTTCTAGACAGTCTTGATTTCAGTTTGTGGAAATTCTTGTACATGGCCTATATACCACTGTTGCTTTAACTATGAAAAGGAATACTAACAAGATCATTGAGATGTAACAATTTGCTGCAGGAATAATGAGCAAGTAAATGTTCCTGAAATGCAGAGAAGGAAGAGACACAGACAACACAGCACCAGTCTGGAATTTTATCATGGAGCCAGACAAACAGAACTCCATAAAACGGCAAGATCTATTTTACACATGAGAGGAAAGTGAATTGATTTGAAACTAAAGTGTGCTGTACAAATGATGTTTCCACATCTTCTTCCAACTGCCCGGTACAGTATCTACCCAAATATAAAATATTTATGTAATTAAAGATGCTGCATTTTTCAGCTACTACACAATTTTTTATGAGCTTGGTGCACATTCTGAAACCAACACAAGCAACCAGGGTGGAACATGGCGTGAGTATCATATTTTGCTCATTCTGCTTACAAGGATGATAGTTCACACACTTAAACCTTTTTTTAAAATTGAAACAGAACAGTTTTGTGCACAATGCTAAATGAGACTAGGCTTAAGCCACATGGAAGGAGCATATTCTAAAAGGCTTTTTGAACTCCTACCTTTGAAATGCTTCTTATTCAGAGGATCATCAAGTCAAAAGATTTTGGGCTGCGGTCACAAGATTTTTGCAAAATCTCTCTCAAAATTTGCCATCCCATTGAGGGAAACTTTGATTTATTTTTATTCTTTTTTGGCATCTCACTGTTACAATGTTCTCATATCTCCATCCTTCCCTGCTATTTTTTTGCTGTTGCCACTAGATGTAGCAACATTACATGTCAGTGTGGTGGTCACTATTGTCCCCACTCCACAATGGGGCAAGGGTGGGGTTGGGACCTGGATCCAGGCAGCAGACCAGATTGTTATTTCCCTCACTTCCAGTGGGTCCAGTCTGACAGATGGGTGAGGCTGTCCACCTGTCAATCACCTGAAGTGACAATGAATTTACCCGTCCTGCATCTGTTGTCATATATATGTAAAACAGGTGGGCATGGCTTGGCCAAAAAATGAGGAGACCTGCTGGGTCTAATTAGTCCCCAGGGCCAGAGATTCCACACCCCGAAAAGTCTGCAACCTGAGCGGCGCTTTTGTGCATGGGCGAAAGCGTGAAAAAGCGCTTCTGCGCATGCGTGAAGTGCAAAAAACACTTTTGCGCATGCGGCAAAATCCGGAAGTAAACACTTCCGGGTCCGCCGTGTTCATAACCTGGAAAAACGCAACCCGCAGCGGACGCAACATGAGGTATGACTGTACTAGACTATGAGTGAAACAAAAGTGAGTCTGAGCTGTCAAAATAAAAGCTTTACAGTTTCCTCCACTGTGAAAACTGCAACAAAAAAGAAACAACAGAAGAGAGGAGGAGAAAATGCTGTCAATGACACCCAAGATGTGAGTTTCCAGGACCCACTCCATTCCTGTGACTGGCCAGAATTTTATTTTCCCCCTGCCAAAAAATCCCAATTCATTGTTTCCAAGCAGAAAACCCATGTAATATATAATACAGCTGTCTGCGACTGGTAGAATGCAGAGGAACGGTGGGAGGAACCAGCTGGGGAACTCCGAAGGAAAGAAGGCTCAGACTCTGGGGATTGGTGGTGGGATGATGATAGTCAGAGGAAGAAGACTTGGAGGAATGGGTGCCAGAAGCAATAGGAAATTAGGTTTGGTGAGCAGGGAGAGCCTGTGGCAGAGAGAAGTCCAGAATCAGAAGCTGAAGCAGAAGAGTTGCATGAGGGAGGCAAAGATGTGTCAGGCTGGTGAAGAAGTATGGTTGTCTATTCCTCCTGCTGTGACAAACTCACCTCTCCCCTGGTCTCCCAGAACCAGGAGAGGCATTAAGAAAGATGGGGATAAATTAGTGTCATGCAGACACAGTCTCAGATTGCTTGGGAAAACCCCATGGAGGGAGGGAAGGAGGTCCGAAGGTTCAAAAGAACCTTGTATTTGAATGTTTGAAAAGGTTATGTTTTATATGTATAAAATTATTAAAAAACCTAATAAAAATTATTTAGAAGAAGAAGAAGAAGAAGAAGAAGAAGAAGAAGAAGAAGAAGAAGAAGAAGAAGAAGAAGAAGAAGAAGAAGAAGAAGAAGAAGAAGAGGAGGAGGAGTTGTTGAGCTCATTAAGCCTGGCAATCCAGTGCAGATTCTCATTTTTCCCTAATAAAGAGTTAACTTCACTTTGTGTGATTTACTGCTGGCTTGCTCATGACAACCACATATTTGGGGGCATTAGTGCCGGGTTAACAACTTACTAGTTAGATCCTTATTCCACCAGTGTGTTCAACAACCTTCAAATTCTCATTACGTGATGCTTTCCTAAGTACGAATCAGAATTAACTCCTGCTGTGTTAAGTGGAAGTGACTCCCATGGAGCAATGGATGTATCTGTCAGTTTTGGTTTATCTCAGTTTCTCACTCTTCCAACCCAAGTCCAGTTATTCCCTCTTCTGCTTTAGTTTGTACTAAAAACAAAAAAATCTGCACCAAGAATTGTATGAATTCTCATGTACATTTCTGTTAATATATGCAGCTTTGCAGACATGTATAGAATTGTACTGTAGATCATTCCTGAAACATACTATCCGCCCCCATTTGTTTTTACAATATTGTCACTCACCCGAGATTTTTAGGACAGGGAGAGTTAGAGCAGAGAACAATGCAAAAAAGGAGGAAAAAAAGAGCTGAATTTCTTCTGCTTCGATGCAATACTTCAATGCCACCCCTTGCAGGTGCCACTCCATTTGTTATGTGCATCTGATGATGCAAGTAGCTCATATGCTTCCCTGGATATATAGATAAAGAGGGTTGTAACTATATTCAAGTGCTGCTGTAATGCTCGCTTCCCTCTATTTTCACCACTCTCCATGGAATATCACATTCCACAGGAGAAGATGAGAAACACCTGATACCTTAAGGGTATGAGGATAACAGATTTCTGCTACATTATTTATATGCTTCAATTAAAAATATCCAAACCATCTGGTTTCGCATATATAGCAAACTTGGGGTGGGCGGGGGGGGGGGAATCATAACAAGATGCATTCAACACAATGTATACTTTTTTCCCCAGGATAAAAGCCATAAAACGCAACAGTGAGGAACAGAAAGACAAAGGATTGTACTAAATGCTTTATCAGCCACCTGCTGTTTGCTGAATAGTATTTTGATATTGAATTCTTTTGAACATGGGCTGCGGGGGTGGGGGGGTGGGGAGACTTAGAAAAAACCCTACTGTCTGGCAAGACTGCCTCTGGCAGATGTAGCCCTCTATTCATGTTGCAGCAATAAAGTCTGATAACACCCTTAGTCTACAAAAGGTAAGCAACAATTATTGGTGGATATTAATATTCTATTTTTAAGTAAATAGAATATTTACTTAGTTTACATAACTATTTTTAAGTAAGACCAAGGGACACAAATATTGTTACTTCCACTATCTCTGGCAATAACAATTGCTACCACGAGGCTGTGTTGTTACTGAAGAGTTGTTGAAATTAATACGCAACGCTGTACATACACAGTCAGATTGATTGCTGTGATGTTGCAAGGCAGCTCTTTGAAGATAGTTAAGACATTTCAGGTGGTGCACCTGCTGTCAGTTACAAGGCGGGAGATATTACACCGATTCCATGCTTTCTACACTAGCTGCAGGTTCACTTATGGTATTCATTGAATGTGCTGGTTGTTACCTATCAGCCCCTGGACGCTTTCCCCGTATGGTCCTATCAAATGGTTAGCATCTTCTAGGAAGGTTTTGCTTTAGGCCCTGTTTTCTCTGGAGATTAGATTGAGTTCAGAACAGGAATATTTTAAAATAGCCTAGTTAGAAACCTCCAAACTGTATCTGAGCATTCAGGCCCTTGAGTGTAAGTTAGCAAATCATGTATTCTAAAGGAATTTGTGGGTATTCAATCCATTTTGGTGTTTTCCAAACTGTATCTATAAAATGTAACCTTCTTAAGTTAGAAAAAAATTAAGTTGTCACAACAAACACTTGTCATAGGATTACTTGAGAATGATGAACCTAATGTTCTGCCATTTGCCAGGTATATAGTGTATTTAAAAACAGCTAGGAAAAACAATACCCAGGTCTCTACTGCTATGGGAAGAAGGAAAGGGAAGGCACAGTCAAACTCAATAGGTTTAGGTTTAAGTACACAATTGGTTCCGGAAGTCTGTACTTAATCTGAAGCGTACTTAACCTGAAGCGAACTTTCCCATTGAAAGTAATGGAAAGTGGATTAATCCATTCCAGACGGGTCCACGCAGTACTTAAACTGAAAGTACTCAAACTGAAGTGTGCTTAAACCGAGGTATGACTGTAGTATACATGAAGCATAAGTATATTGAATGTAGAGATAACAATTCCACAGCCAAACAAGCCATTACTGCAAATCTGGCATTCTTCATAAAGCTGCTTCATTTAAACTACCAGCAGAGCTTGTATGGACATTTTTAATACAACAACCATAATAAAAAATTCTAGAGGTAAGAACCAAGTAGGAATGCATGATTGCTCACCCACTACCCTAGATCTGGACAAGGCTTTTCAAGTGTTCCAAGTGAAGGAAAGGAAATAAAAAATATTTATGCACAGATTATTCAATGATTAGCTGTCAAGATATATTGACATCACTTCAGAATGAGTTATTAATATTTGATACATTTGGTAAAATACCAGGATGTAAAGTTTGAAGTGTTGAGGGGTAAATTGTAGGGATCAGCCAAATGTTCCCTAACAACAGTTTTAAGTTTCGGGAGTCAGCTTATGTTTCCCCAGCCTCCTCCCCAGCCAACTGTCTGTCTTGGTCTGTCTTGTTTGTGTGGAAGAGTGGGCACAATTGCCATTTGTATCGCTCAACTACTGTGTACATAGCCTACAAGTGCAGAAGCCAGTTATTTGTGGGGCACAGATTGCAATTTGTTGAATATATGTGGGAACATCTATAGCAGTGTTTCCCAACCTTGTGCCTCCAGCTGTTTTCGGACTACAATTCCCATCATGCCTGACCACTGGTCTTGCTAGCTAGGGATGATGGGAGTTGTAGTCCCAAAACATCTGGAGGCACAAGGTTGGGAAACACTGATCTATAGTGCCCTTTCAATTGAGATTTGGGGCAATTCTCACCCCACCCCCCATGATGGCTTTAAGAAAAGGCACTGCCACCACTGCCAGGAAGGTAGTCTTTTTGTTCCATCTTTGTTTTCACCCATCCATTTCACTGGGGTAGAGAAAATGGAGTGGGGGCATTTCAGCTGAGCTAAATCAAGAGCCAAATTAGGAATTCAAAGGAGGAAAAGGGACCAGTTTAAGAACATGTGTAGGCATATTTCTCCTGAATTATTAGGTATCAGGTAAATATGGCAAATGGGAAAAGAAAGATTTCAACAATGGAAGGATTCAAACAATGGCTTTTATGCACAAATGGACTGTCCCTATTAGCTAATTGGTAATACAGAAGTACAGCAAAAGGTAGCAAAAATTATATGGGATAGCAATCCTGAAGTTGACCATTAGGAATGAAGGAGGGGCTTTGTTGTGTCCTACAAAACATGGACTTCTAGGTAGCAATAGGAGAGTTTCCAGTAAAATAAATACTTGGGATTAATAAAAGAATGGGAAGTGAGCTTTTATAGAAATAATACCATTAAGATTTTGGAAAACACTGATAGCATGAAATATTATTTTTCTGTACTAACTCTCCCTTAAAATGTATACTCTACAATAGCAAATTGACCTCCAATGAAACACTCACAAGCTTTTATAAATGGATTCATTGCATTGTCATCACACTGATGTCTGATTATGTAAACGTTTGATGTAGAGGGACAAATAAATAGCTGTCCATTAAAGCAAACTGGGCATTGCTCTACAAAGTGAAAATAAAAACTAAAAAAATATATGTTTTTACAGCATTCCAAAAATCTCAAAGCCACACTCTTTTCTTCCCACTTCCCCACTGGTATCATTCCATCTGAACTAAGAAAGACTCCTGGAGATATTTTTGGACCACTCAGCCACTCCCAATCCAAATATATTGCTATAACCCAGATATTCATCTCATGTGTCTCCAGGCAGAAAAACAATGTGATGAATTCATATTTTACTAGAAATGAAGGTTCTTTAACCATAGTTTTGCAGGCTTCCCCTCCCTCCCATTGTCATGAAAGAAATCCAGCCATAGTAAATAACACTAGTGCTGCCATTGTAAACTCCATTTGTCTGGTTCAGAAGCATGCATCTGCTTTAAGCATGCTCAGAGCTGTTTCCTTGAAGGTTTCAGCTGCATATAGCTCACAGCATATCTGTCACGAACTGGCAGGATGATGGGGAGTAGGAGCAATATCCTAGCTAGGGGCGTAGCTGGGTCTGGGATACACTGAGGCAAGCAGGGGATAGGGAAAGAAATACTCACAGGTTGGTGGAGGATGGCAAAGGGATGGGGATCAATGCACAGGAACCAGAGCAGCAGGACCCATCACCAGAGTGGGCCCTGTCTCCATGAACACAGCAGGCTCTGAGGTGTAGGAAGTAGCAGAAGAGACGCTCTAGGAGCCTGAGGCAGGCAAGGGCCCACAGTTCAGCTCCCTAGCTGGCCAGGTGGGGCTCGCTAGCTCTAGGAGGAAGTGTGTGATTCCTCAGCTGGAGTAGGCTTGGAATAGGTGGCGGTTGCAAGCCTCATCAAGCCCAGATGCTGCAATCAGCAGGCAAAGTACAAAAGGGAAGCAGAGATGCGGTGATGTGCCTGCTCAACTGCCCATGTTGATGGACCTTGGCTTGGATGCTCCTCCGTGGGAGCGCAAGCTTTCATACCACACCCCAGGTTTCTCTTGAGAGCTCCCTTACCTGCAAGAGAGGCTTTTGGAAGTGCAGAAGTATTCAGTGGGGAGAGGGTGAACAGGTCCTGTTCTGAGAAATATGGCTACAATCCTATGTCTTCTTTATTCTTCTTAGAAGAATCTCTGCTTTTAAAATATCTTCATTTATGTAGAAGTAATTATAGTCAAAGCTGGTTGTTATAAAAGTATTTGGCACTTTGAAGTTAATTGGCAAAAGGAAGATCATTTCTCTTGTTTCATGCCTATGTCTTATTTTTGGTTTAAAGTCATTGAAGTTTATTGTATGAACAACAAAGAAATTGCAAACCATGTGTTTGTTAAAGGTGTTTCTACAAATTCATAGAAACCTAGCATTCTAGTATGCAATGGATGGTGTTGCATTTGGTGACTTGATTGAGTGTCCAAATTAATAAAGAAAATTAATAGTGCTGACCTACCTTTTTCTCTTTGTGTGCACTTACAGTTGTGAATATCCCTATGAATTCAGTGTCATGAGGACTGGAATAAACACACCAAAATTACATTGGGGGGGGGGGACAATAACTAAACAGCTTCCTAGAATAGCATATGAACATGGTGTTTATTCATTTTTCCAAGACCAATTGTTGTTGTTTTTTTATGTCAAACATTACAGATACAACTTGGCAAACATGAAAAATGGATTTGGCTCCTCTGAAGGCTTCAGAGAAAAATAACTTGTGCTCAACTATGCTTAAGCATGTTAGATTCACTCACAATAGAACTAGTCTACTCTAGTGGCACCACATATGGAATTCTCTGACAAGGGGATTCATCTGGCAACATCTTTCTCAATCTTTCAATGCCAAGTAAACACATTTCTGTCCTGCCAGGCTTTCAGTTCTGCTGCTTAGCTATTAAACTGTTGTAGTTTTTCTCCTTTCTTTACCATAATACGGGGATTTAAATTTGCTTATAGTTTTTTCTTTATTTGATGAAGTGTTTTAAATGCTTTTGTATCAAGTGCTACTTTGAGCTCTGTAAAATAAGTTTATGGATTTTTCATTACCAAAAAATAATGAAATATGTAAATATTATCAAAAGCTCACTCACTCACACACCTCCTGATAATGTCATATATGTGTCAACCTGTCAGCAATTCATATTGTGATGTACTTGGGCCAAAGCAAACAGTGAATTCACTACATGAGAGATTGAACAAGCACAACAAGACATAAAAATAAGAACTGATAGAAATGTGCCAGGGAAACATTTAACCTCTTTGGGCATTTCACCTCTATCCAAAACCACAATACATAAATGAAACCGCTATAAAGAGGGACCGGTACATGAGCCTGTATAACTGGAATTACGCAACAAAGTATTTTGTGAGATTTGGGACAACTTGGAGGTCAGGCATAGGCAAACGCGGCCCTCCAGATGTTTTGGTACTACAACTACCATCATCCCTAGCTAACAGGACCACTGGTCAGGGATGATGGGAGCTGTAGTCCCAAAACATTTGGAGGGCTGAGTTTGCCTATGCCTGCACTAGGTATTAGGTGTTGGATGGGAAGTTGGAGGGCAAATGTTGTTAAAACACTAATTTCCATAATTGACCCAACCAACATGGTCAGCAGTCAAGGTTGATGAGGAATTGCAATCCATCAACATATGGAAGGCCACAGGTTGGTTCCCCATCTCTGATGTGCATATTTCTGGGATGGCATACATAACAATATCTGGCATAGTCCTAATACCAGGTACAAGGGCCCAATCTCATAGCAAGTTGAAATGTTCACTAATTGGCAGCAATTAGCTTACAATGAGAGGAGTCTTGCATTAGAAAGAGGCATGTTGGACACTACTTCATTCCCCCCCCCCTCCTTCACAACAATCATTTTGGGAGCACTCAAGGACTCTTACGGAAACCCTGCTTTGTAGAACCACTATTACCCTTCATCCCTCTGAAAGGGGGATTGAAGCACACACTCTTAAGCAGCGCCAAACTAAACAACAAAACCGAATTTCCAGGGAAAAAAAGGGTTTTTCTCAAATGGAACACCAATAATGGAAATGGGACTAAAAGACTGAAGGCACAGAGATCATTTATGCTGCTCTGTCAAAACAGAAGGAAAAGAGTTGCGTGGGTGGTTGTGTATTCCTACAAGTCAATATAAAATACAGTAAGAGGGAGGTGATGCATCTCAAGACACATAAATAAAGCTTAGAATCAAGCGTAGCAGAAAACACAAGGGGGAAAACTACGGCTTAACTTTTCTCTCCCTCCAACTTCCATGGTTTGTTACACAGCATTTTGGCTGCTTCCTAGTTGTTTGACGTAATGCATGGCCTTTGTCTGTCCAGAAGTCTCCAGTTCGTTCACTTTTGTCTTTACCCTCTTGATGCTCCCAAGGCCTGAGGTTGCCCTTCAGAACAACTTTGTGACACCCCTGCCTCTACCTTCCAATCTATCCTCAAAACCCAAATCTTCATTGGAAGCAGATTAATGTGGGTGTGGAAAAGAATTGTGGGTGGAGACATTCAGAAGCTATATGGACTGGAAATTTACAAGCCCATCCCTAAGCAGCTTTATTGAACTGAACACACATTCTTGGTCTGCTTCCTGCCATCTTCAGGTTCCTACCGTCCCTCTATTCCCTCCCCTTACAATAAAATTTTAGGTTGCATAGGATAAGGATCTGTTTCTTCACTGTTATAGCCCATGGCCTATTATTATATACAGGGAATTTGAGGATTTGTCAGTGAGAGAGGCTGCTTCTGCATTTTCATTGACAGATCTGACAAAAATTGATTGGTGGAGACATCCTCCAAGCCAACTATTAGATATCTGATATTGAATGTGGGACCTTAACATAGCACAGTCAAGTTCCATAACTCTTTGAGAATACTGCCCTTTCCCTTTCAAAGAGTGCTTATAATTTCTTTCCATGAATAAACACTACTATGTTATATTAATCCTGGGAATCCTATCAGTGCTCGTATTGAGAAATGATATTTCTGCCAGGCAATGATATCCTCTTTTCACCCCATTTGCTTTCTTTTACTGTATTTATGGTTGTTCAAATAGATTTCACATTAACTTGATTTTTTTTGTAGACGTTGGAGAGTCTATTCATGAAAGTTTTCCAACAACAACAACAACACCCTTTCCCAGGACTTTCACTGTAACAATATGATTATTTTTCATTTAAATTATTGTTCTGCATCCAATCATTTTTATTCCTTCTACTGCAATCACTCTGCAGTACTACAGTTGCATTAGGTTTTAGTTATATAGAACAATGACTTTATTCTAAAAACAATTCCTGCTGTCACAGATTTGTTTATAAAGCAGAAAAAAATGATGATTATTTTTTCTGAACAAAAACTGATTTTCCCCTAAGGAGAAACAAAGAAGATATGGCACGCAGTAGCAATTCTAGACACAAAATAGCAACTTTTCTTAATTTATTGGATACATGCCATCAATAAAATAAATCAATAAATTCAGAGTTGGTCTTCATAATAACAATAGAAAGCAAAGGGGGGAGGATGTAGGTTCCTCTCTAGGAATCGATAAGTCAATATAAATATTCAGTTGATCAGATGACATTTTCAAGGTTATTGACTTGATAAGTCTCCCAGATTGACACAAATACAGGGGTTTTTGCTGAACTCCTGTAACATGTTGTCTGTTGGTGGTTCACATTAATTTCAGTAAAATGTCTGCATGAGTACCTGGATACGAGACTGAAGTCTCAGATCTATCTACACATCAGCTTTGACTCCCCTATCCTGGATGACTAGTCGCTGAGTGTGTAAACTGACTCCATTTTAAAAGCATCGCTGAAAAGAAACTAAGGCAACTTGAAGAAAACAAAACTGTTAACGATAAACTAAACTTCAAAAATAAAAAAACACAATATTTAAACACCCACCAAACCAGCTCCCAAAATTGACAGCACATTAAAATCAACCTACTAGCCAAAGCCTTCTGAAACGAAAGGTTAAACATGTTGCCTAAAATCAAAAGGTGTACACAGATAATCTATTAGAATAGTTTTCAGAAGGATCAGGCCCAATTAAAACATGCCATATTTAAATTTCTCATTAATCAGTTGGTTGATTGACTGATTGCTTGGCTGATGTATCAGCTAAAGGACAGAAATTACTGATAACTTGTAGGCCTGACAATTACCAAGTTCGATCTAAAAAGTCTTTTCAGTGGGGCTCTCTCATTACTGATGCATGTCTGGGGATGGAAGGGCTAGAATCTGCCCTCACTCTTAGAACGTCCCCCCACCCTATCCCAACGTTTAAAGCATATGTGTGTGTCAGAAACAGATTTAGGTGTCAGAGAGAAATTTATATTGCCTCTCAGTCATAAAGCTCAGTGGGTGAACCTGAGCCACCTCTCAGAGCTAGCCTACTTCAAAGGATTGTTGTGAGATCAAAATGGGGAGAACGATGCACACTCCACTTATTTATTTATAAGAACGACTACCCATCATCCACTATGAGGTCCCAAGGCAGGTTACTTCCTTTAGGAAATGATGTATGTAGAAGTCACTCTCAGACTTCTCAAACACACATTCCTAAAGTTACACATGGGGAAAAGAGATGGGACTGGAAAAATAAATACAGTAGTTACAGGAAGAAAGCTGAACAGTGGAAGTCCTAATGCAGGCATCCCCAAACTGTGGCCCTCCAGATGTTTTGGTCTACAACTCCCATGATCCCTCGCTAACAGGACCAGTGGTCAGGGATGATGGGAATTGTAGTCCAAAACATCTGGAGGGCCGAAGTTTGGAGATGCCTGCCCTAATGCCTTCCCCCTTCTTTCTGCAAATTACTCACCCACTGCAACGCTGCACAGAAGTAGTGGCCAGGCATTGAGAGCAACATTTGCCTTCATAATGTGACATTCCAACGTCAGTTAGATTTAAATTGATCGCCCAAATGAAAAAGAGTAAAAATTGGAAGATACATTATGTAACTCTAACTGAAGGCCCCTTGCAATATCTATCAAGAAATACATTTCCCCCCCCTACAGAGCTGCATTTCCTCAAAATATATCTATTGATCTGCCTTTTTACATGTAGATCTTTCAGATCTGTTCAGGCTTCCTAATGGTCTGTAATTTCTATTCTTTGGCTGTGGCATCACTATGATCAATTGATTAGTCGATGCAAATTGGCAGGCTCTAAAAGCCACAAATCGCTCATGTGCAAGAGGTTGGAATAATAAAACTATCATTTTTGCTTTGGGTGAGCTGAATTCCTTGCAGGTTTTGAAATTTAATTCAAATGCTGCTGGTTTCAAACACATGTTATCCTGTGGTGCATGGATCTCTCCAGACACAGTACGACTGCATTGCTGGAAAGCTATCATCTCATTTTCAGTCCTGCAGAAGAATGTAAGCCAATTGGTGTTAAGGGGGTGCTGGATTGAAACCAGGAGAGAATTAAATTTCTAAACAAATGGCACTTGATCATTTGGACATTAATGCTTTCTATCTGTTGATAGGTAAACATGCATAATAACAACTTTTAGGTTGATATAAGGGATCATGAGTGATTTAGAATAGGGGCTTCCAAACTGTGTTCTATGTAGTAGACCACGGGCTTCACTGAGCCATGGCTTCCCCTAGAAAATTCTGGGAGTTTAGTTCAGGGTGATGAGAGTTGTTAGGAAACCCTTATTCCCCTCACAGAGTGAACTCTGAGAATTGTAGCTCTATGAGAGGATTAGAGGTCTTCTAAGGTTCCTGGCAGTTCTTTAGAAACTACAGCCCCCATAATTCTTTGGGGGAAGCCATAACTATTTAAAATGTTATCATAGCACTTTAGATGTATGTTGTGAATGCAACCTTAGAATAAATGATTGCTGAAGACTCCATGTCCATATTATCCTTATCAACTTGCAAAATGAACAGAATTGTTAAATTGCACTGGCAATTTTTTTATTTTATTTTTTAAAAGTTTGAGAACAGATCCGGAAGCATGAAGGGGTGGGCAGAGAGTCAATACATAAATATAAGCACACAATCTAACAAGAAGCTTAAGGCAGTGAAACTTCAACAGTATGGATCATATAATTATAGAGCTGAAAAGGATGTTGAAGGACGCTTTTAATGTTTGATGGATTTCTGTATTTTAGAATTTCTGTTTTTTTGGAAGCCGCCCAGAGTGGCTGGGGGAACCCGGCCAGATGGGCGGGGTATAAATAATAAATTATTATTATTATTATTATTATTATTATTATTCCTGTTTAGAGCAGGAATCTTGCAATGACAGCATCCCTGACAGATGGCTGATCAGCCTCTGCTTCCGTACCTCCAGCAAAAGAGTAGCCTGCCATCAAAGAACTCTTCCCCTTAGAAAGCTTCTCCTAATGTTTAATGATACAATACAAATTTTATTATAGGGTCAAGGATCTGGTAACTAATGTTCAGCTGAAATGTGCCTGATTGCAATTTCCACCCATTAGTCCTGCCCTCAGGAGCATCCTTGAAAAGAGGCTTTATATACATTCCAACATGGAAGACATTATCATTTCTATAGTGCTCTACAAAATGCTTCCATTTCATTTTTCATCACATTCCTGTTAATAATAGCATTAAATAAATTAACAGCAGCATGAAAAACGCAGTCGGGTAATAAATGCAATAGTGTGATTGGGCTCAAGGAACATAGGAAATGGCCTTATTCTGAGTCAAGTGAGTCATCCATCTTTCTCTGTATCATACCAGTATACATTGAATGGCAGTGGCTCTCCAGGATGAAAGACAGATGTCTCCCCCCAGCCCTGCCTGGAGATGCTGGAGGCTAAACTTGGGACCTTTTACATGCAAAGCAGATGCTCTGCCACTGAGCTAATGGCCTTCTCCCCTTGGGCTTCTGTCACCTTCTGCCTGATGTACATAGTTGCAAATAAAGCTTGTTATGGTTTGGAAGCATCCCCAGTAGATGAAGAACGGAGTTTAACAGGCAGCAAATTAGCGGGCCTGGTGTCAAATACACACATATATCTACACACTCCAAACAACAGGAAAGTATTCCTCAAAGTGGAGCCTAAAATGACCTTGGATGCAAACCAGCTTCTCAGATAAAATAAAGAAGTAGCATATCAATCATTCGCTAGCATGAACTGAAGTATGAAAGCTGTCTTGGCTAGACAAGACATGACTTCTGAGAATCACCGAGAGATAAAATACTATGACAATGGTCAAGAGGCTGCTATGAAATTGTTGTTGACAATCCTAGTGTCAGATACCACCGCAATGGAGGATGAATCAAAACCTGACAATCCCAGCAAAACACAAATGACCTTGACATGGGCAGTCTCTTTGGTGGCTGCATTACAGTCACTGCAATTACAAATTCTGTCAATTCTCTCCTTGAAATGGGATGACACCAGTTTTACCCTCAGCTCCAGTGCTCTAAATTGTTTCTTTTCTGCTGTCCCAGACCTACTCTCAGTGCCTTTTTCTCCCTCCCCATTTTGACAACTCATTTTTAGCATAAATCTGAAAATGAAAATGTCACTAAAATAAATAATAAATAAATAAATGGGTTTGATCCACAAACGTCTACTGTCAAAAACTTCCCTCCCTAACATGTTTCATGCCATTTAACCAACCACTCCACAATATAAATGATTGATTTAATGAAAAGAGTTTTGCAAGACTTCAGCAGCGCTTGCATAATTTCTTTCAAGTGAATGTGGGCAAGGTACAGAACAATGTGTCCCAGGTGAAGTGGGGTGCATTAAGCATCAGCAAAAAAAGAAGACAATACAGATTTGCATGTGCTAATTTATATTATTATAATTTATAAGTTGTAGATATAATGTAACTAGAATTATATCTCACCCCAGTGGGCTGGACTGTGAGCAGGTAACACACGTGCTGTTGTAAATATGCAATCTTTCCCCCATAAGACAACTCCCCTTTGTTCTTTTAAGCACCACAGCTGGCAGCTGCTAATGCCGCCAATGGTGAATTGGATTGCTGGGCTGGGTGACTATTAGGAAATGCTTGGGCAGAATCAGGCCTGTGGACTACAGGCTGATACCCCTGCTCTACAAAACTAGCACCATAGGAAACTTTTTGTTTGTTTTGCCAAGCCTCATAGCTTACCTCTTGCCATCTTGAGTGTGATGGGCAAGAGAAAGAATAAACTTACCCTCCCTAGCACTATGGTCCCAACAATTGCCACCCCATGCCTGTAATTAAGGGGGGAGTGCTGTGTCATGCTGTGCATTCAACATAATGAGCAGTTTCCCCAAAGAATCCAGAGGATTGTAGTTTTCCCTTCACAGAGCTATACCGGTAATTAACAAAATTGAGTCCCCAGAATCTTTCGCGTGGAGCCATGTGGTTTAAAATTGTTTTACATGTGTGACCACTGTCTGACCTTGTCTCTCACAGGGCCCTTGGTCTTTCATGGTCACTGGGGTGGGAAGAGCACATAAATTTGGTGTGTGTGTGTGTGTGTGTGTGTGTGTAAGTAACAGCCATTGATACAATCCAGAACCAAAGGCTGAGAAGCTATAGAGAACACAGAATTACAGCCTGAATAATTTTCCAAGCTGAAACCAGCATGCTATGCAAATTGTGCTTGCAAAGCAAGGAGAAGGCAATCAAAATCAATTGTTCATAAAGGGATGTGTCAATTACTGAACAGCCAAGTGTCTAGTGATGCTGTATGATGTGCAAGAACTCATACACAAAATTACAATGGAACCAATATGCTAGCTCTTAAGAATAGTATTTGTATACAGAAAATGTATTATTAAGAAAAGCAAGAGAAAGACAGCTTTTCACTTTTCAAGACTGTCTTAACACTTGTTCTTTCAGTAAAAGAGAAAGATTTATTCTGAAGGGTTCTAACGGCTTTTCAGAAAGAAAATCTAAGAATTAACATACCAACCAGCAAAATGCACTAATTTGCATAACTCTTTCCATTTCCTGATGAAACAAGCATATTCCAATGGGGAGTAACTAAAGATTGTGTTCTGAAGGTTGTGTAAAGGCTGAAGAAGGTGTTTCTAGGTAAGTCCACAGCTCATATACTAGACTTAAAATGCTTTGAATTGCTGGCTGAAATATGTCATACCAGTTTTAAGTGAAAAGCTTTCTCTCTCACACACATATTCAAGATGACCTTAACAGATTTGAGAGCTGGGCCAAAACTAACAAATTAATTTAAATAGAGACAAAAGTAAGGTCCTTCACTTAGATAGGAAGAGCCAGCTACACAAATAGAAGGTTGGGGGACACTTGACTTACCAGTAGTACATGTGAAAAGGATCTAGGGGTCTTAATAGACCACAAGCTTAACATGAATCACTACTGTGATGCAGCAGCAGCAGCAGGAAAAAGAGAGCTAATACAATTCTAGCCTGCATCAACAGAAGTATAGTGTTCAGATTAGGGGAAGTAATAAAAAGGTAAAGGACCCCTGACAGTTAAGTCCAGTCATGAATGATTCTGGGGTTGCATCATTCATCTTGCTTTACTGGCCAAGGGAGCCACATTTGTTCACAGTCATTTTTTCCAGATCATGTGGCCAGCATGACTAAGCCACTTCTGGCAAAACCGGAGCAGCGCACGGAAATGTCGTTTACCTTCCCGCCGGAGCAGTACCTATTTATCTACTTATACACTTTTACATGCTTTTGAACTGCTAGGTGGGCAGGAGCTGGGGCTGAGCAATGGGAGCTCACCCCGTCGCGGGGATTCAAACCTCCGACCTTCCGATCAGCAAGCCCTAGGCTCGGTGGTTTAGAGCACAGCGCCACCCGCATCCAGGGGAAGTAATAGTACCACTCTAGTAGTAGAGTCCTTTAAGTTCCTGGGCTCTATAATTTCTCAAAAGTTAAATTGGTCAAGCAACATCAATAATATTATTAAAAAGGTCCACCAGAGGTTGTATTTCCTGCATCAACTAAGGAAATTTAAATTGCCCCAGGAAGTGTTGATCCAATTTTACAGAAGCATCATTGAAACTGTTCTCTGTAATTCTATTACTGCTTGGTATTGTACAGCCTCCAAGACAGACAAGAAACGGCTCCAACAAGCTGTAAGAATTGCAGAAAGGGTAATTGGTGCTAGCTTGCCTACAATAGAGACAATCTATGCTACCAGAGTTAAGAAGAGAGCAGAGAGAATTGCAGCAGATCCTTTACATCCCGATCAACATCTGCTAGATTTACTCCCATCTGGACGTCGCTACAGGTCTTCATATACAAAATCGGCCAGGCACAGGAACAGTTTTTTCCCTTGTGCCATTAAATTGTTAAATTTGTAGATGTGTAGCTGAAGGGGAGGTCAATTATGGGTGGGTTTCTTTGCTTATTTGTATTGTGAGTGAAACAGTGTGTGTATGTTTACATTGCAATGTAGCCGAAACAAATTCCAAGTACAGGTATGTTGGAAAAAGTACTTGGCCAATAATAAATTATTCTTATTCTTATTATTCTTATTCTCTATTCTGCCTTGGTTGGACCACACCTGAAATACTGTGTCCAGTTCTGGGCACCACAATTTAGCAAGGATATTGCAAGCTGTAACAAGGACCAACCTGGTTTGCCTCTGTGACTTTTCTTTAGGTTATTTTTACACAGATGTGTCTCTAACTCTTTATGGCACCTCACAGCAATCTCCCCCCCCCCCCAAAAAAAAATCTGGAGAGATGGAGAGAACATGTTGGTTGCTTGAGTTTACTCACACACGGTCAGGAGCAAGCAAAAACAGTATGTTTCCTTGGAATTTCTATGCAACGTTTTTGGTACACATTGGAAATGGCAACTTTCTAGAACTCTTCCCTAGGACACCTTGTCCTTGATACCACTCCGTCTTTATAGGTCTTTTAAAAATACCCAAATGCAAATCTCTAAACCATTTCTAATGAGTCAAGCCCAGAAAATGTCAGATAGAGGTCAGCGCAAGCATTTCATTCCCTGTAAATTATAATTAAATAGATCGTGACTTTTGCTAATGATAGCCTATTCAAGGCATTTTAAGGACAAATACCAAATGAAGCCGTGAGTTCAACTAGCAAAGGACCAGTTGTAAATCAATGCAAAGAAAACAAAAGGAATAGTGATTGGAAAGGCAATGAGGAATGAAAGCTGGTCAGGCACCAAAGGAAGGCCAATCTTTTTCATACTATACTAGGTTATCTCTGACCACTGGGGAGGAGAGAGAGGGAGGATGGAAAGTAAAGCATCTTTGTCCAGAAGAATTTTATAGCTCACTTCCCCCCACTCCCTGTAAACACTGTTCCGTATCACAGTTAAAAGCAAAGATGTGCTCAAGCACTCAGATTCAATTTCAGCAGGCAGTGATCCAGACAACAAGAATGAGAAAATGTCACTGTCCACTTATCCAAAATCCTTTCTTTGCATGTATGGCTTCTTGCAATGAAGAGGAATCAAGAGATTTAGCTGGAATATATTGGCTTAATATGCTTGGGCTCTTACATATTTCCTCTATGGGACAGCTATGAAATGAGGTAGACAGGGAAGGAGGAGAGGAACAACTGAAACCGGAATGTGACACTGGAGATGAAGGTCTGAAGATTATTTAAAAATCAGTATTTCATGGTATTTCACAAGGATACTAAATATTGTATAATGTTTACCGCTGGAAGAAGCTTGAACCTGCATTTGCCAAGGGACATATGAAGAAATAAAGTTTAGCATCTGCCTTAGACTGACATTTGTCCAGCATGCCTGGTGCTATCTCTTCTAACCAGCCACAATGTGTACATTCTACCGCCACTGTTGAAAGCACCATGCCTCTGAATGCCAGTTGCTGGGAATTAGCAATGGGGCAGTGCGTCAAGGTGGCCACTGTGACAGCAGGACGTTGGACTAGATGGGCCTTTGGCCTGATTTAGCAGGGCTTTCCCTTTGTCAGGGCCGTCTTGAGCAGATCGCACACCCTGGTGCTGAGGGGCGGAGATTGCTCCGCCGCCCGCCCCGCCCTCGCAGGGTGCAATTGGTTTCCGCGGGGCTTTGCCGCGCGGCGCCCTCCTTGCCAGGCCGGCGCCCAGCTTACCAGCCCCCCGCCATGGTGCACTGCGCCACCGGGGGTCTATGTAGAGCCGGCCCTGCCCTTTGTTCTGATATCAGTGGTGGCCAAGCAGCTCAGTTCACCAAAGCACCCTCCACCATCACCCATCAGGCATCTCCTACCCCTGAACCCCTGTATTTTGATATTTTGTTGGAAGCCGCCCAGAGTGGCTGGGAGAACCCAGCCAGATGGGCGGGGTATAAATAATAATATATTATTATTATTATTATTATTATTATTATTATTATTATTATTATTACTGTGTCAGTTGGTTATTATAAAACCATCTGTTTAAAAATTAGTATCCGAGTTTGATTCCCTGCCTCTTCTCTCCCTGTCCCCTTTCCTTTGTGTGTTGTGTTGTGTTGTGTGTGTTTAAGATTGTAAGCCTGCAGATAGGGACTCTCTTGTTTTTATTGTATGTAAGGCACTCTGGGAACCATTTTGGCTGAAGAGAAGGGTACAAATACTTTAAGAAATCATCATCATCATCATCATCCCCAATATCCTAGAAGTCATTTTCAAGAAATGCCCAGATGTAAATTCTTGCTGTAGCCATGTTTTTGTAATATATACAAGAACCAGTAATGTGCTTTACTTTGTTCTGCATTGATTCCTTTTTTGTAGTTGGTAGCTTTGATGTTAGAAGTTGAGTCATTATGTTTGCCTTAGGTAAAGGTAAAGGGGCCCCTGACCATCAGGTCCAGTCGTGACCAACTCTGGGGTTGCAGCACTCATCTCGCATTATTGGCCGAGGGAGCCGGCGTATAGCTTCCAGGTCATGTGGCCAGCATGACAAAGCCGCTTCTGGTGAACCAGAGCAGCACACGGAAACACTGTTTACCTTCCCACTGGAGCGGAACCTTTTTATCTACTTGCACTTTGACGTGCTTTCAAACTGCTAGGTTGGCAGGAGCTGGGACCAAGCAATGGGAGCTCACCCTGTCGCAGGGATTCGAACCGCCGACCTTCTGATCAGCAAGCCCTAGGCTCTGTGGTTTAACCCAGAGAGCCACCTGCGTCCCTATGTTTGCCTTACCTTTTTCTGAAAAAGGTTTGTTTTTAATGGTTCTATTGCATTTCTGATATCTCCACCAGGAGTGCCACAAGGTCTGAAACCTCTTGTAAGCTCCAGTATAATGTTGTGTCCTTCTGTTCCTACTTATAGCAACAGAGATTCCTTCATTGCAGTGGCAGCATCCAGATGCCAAGGACCATAGTCACTGTAGTTTTTCAGGAGTCCCAAGTTCTTAGTATGAATACGGGGGACTCTGGAAACTACATGCCCCAGGGCTCTTGAGCATGCTCAGCTGCTGCCAGAGAGGGAGTCACAGGCATTGTGATTCCTATCCAAGATGAAGAATTTCAGGGCCCCAAGAGCACTTAATTTATAATTTGGGTGAGAAGATAGGGTTGAGAATGTTGCATTATGACCTGTAGGGTTATGACTTGATGTTGCGGGGTTACTATATATATATAAATATATAATTTTCCAAAAAGGGTTCTACAAAATTCTGCAAAAAACAATGTTACCAAACAATATCTGGTGACATGTAGTCTATATCCAATTATAGATCACTGTCAAACAAATACAGACATAAAATAAAACACAAATAAATAAACAAACCACAGGTATGTGACTGTGTGGAAGGTAGCAACTAGAACTATTCATAACATAGACATAATGGCTAAACAATACAAGGTTATAAGACACGAACCCTATTATACAGAGGGAAATGCGGCTGTCGTGTAAGACGTTCTTGTGCTATTGACACCAATAACAGAATACTGTAACTGCAAAAAAACTCATCATTTGGCTACACATACGAGCTGCTCACATTCTTTAAGAAAAGGATTTGCTTTTCCAGAAAAACAACAAGTATACGAAACCTCTGCCCTGGATATTTGACCTCCCCAATTCAGAAACCAATATTTTAAAACTAAACAAAAATTGGACTAGATGACCCTCAGGGTCCTTTCCAACTCTACAATTCTATGATTCTATAATCACACCATCTAGGCAGATCCCTGGCATGGCAGGACACTGGAGGGTCTCAAATAACAAGCTTATTTAAAAGCACCATAATATTAAATATTAAAACAATATAAATATTAAAACACAACTTTCTGGACATGAAGGGTACCAAAGTTGCAGTGCATTCTGTTATTTCACCCAGTTTTGTTTCAACATTCTGTAGCCAATTTGAAAACGATAATAAAATATTTGTTTGTTTATTCTTTTAATATTTTAAAAAAAACAGTCTTAAAAGGAAATATCTGGGCTGCTGCCAAAAAATGGGAAAGAACTCTTGCAAGTCTTTGCTTTTTAATAGTGCATTATTAATTGAAAGAAAATTGGCTTAAAAAATTTAATATCAACAGCGGATGACCCATTAGAGAATTGGCGCCTCTATTGTATTTTCCATTCCTGTTGAAGACCTTCTTTATCAAAAAGCTTTTTAAGTGGAGATTTTCATCCCAGTTCTATCTGTATTGGATTTGGATTTGTTGTTATATATGAAATTGCTTTAATTGTTGATGTTCTTTATTGTGAAATTGCTTTTAGACGTTTCATAGGAAGCAATTCATAAATAAATTAAATAAATAAAAAAGTAAATAAGTAAATAAATAGGTTTTGCACTTCTTATGCTGAAAGAAAGAAAAACAAACCAACAGGATAACAATAGAAACTTCCCTTATAGACTTCTGCCTTATTAGCTATATGATTACTCACTGAACTGTAAAAGCACAGCTAAGAGGGCATAATTTCTAAATTCAATAGGGCCATGGTTCTCAAACTCCCCCACTCCCATGGGCCACTTAAAGCTTGCCGAGGGTCTTGGCCAAATACTTAATGATTTTTCTGCTTGTTGTTGCACTTGTTGCACTGTGACAGGTTCTGCATGGTTTTTAATTGTATCTTTTTGCTTTGTTCATTTCTTATATATTGTATTTTGTTGTATTGCAGTTTGAATTCAATAGAATTCAAAGAAAACTAAAAGAAGCAAAAATACAAAAAAGCCAATATGAATATGTAATGCAATCCATGTGCCACCTGAACCACAAACCCACAGACATGCCACGAGCCACCTAAATTAAGTTTGCAGACCACTAGTGCCCATGGACCACACTTTGGAACCCTTGTGCTAGAGCAACTTGTGTTGGCAGGGGCTGTTGGGAGTGGTAATTCAGAACATCTAGAGGGCACTAGGATAGCAAAGGAAGAACTAGGAGTGCAAAGATTTCTGTGGCAGAGCAGATTATGATTCTTAGCCATGTGTTGTCAACACAAGGACTCATGTTTTGTTCTTTTTTAATCTTTCAAGGGAAGAAAATTATACGTTTGGCATGTATACTTAATATACAGCCCCATTTAATAATTTAAGTACTAACATTCAGTGACATGTCCAGAAATCTAGGTGCCCGAGAGAAATAATTATATACATTTTGAAGCACAGGGAGGAAGGGGTATTCCTATACCCTGTGAAACTGGTATAGAAAGGAAAATGAACTGGGATGTTAAAGAAACTAGATGCTGGATACAGTATGTAATCAGATTTGCATCTGCTTACAGTGGAACTGTAATCAGGTAGTGGTTTTCTTAGTAAGGACATCATGAGTGCCATTAAGGCCTATTGTAATTTTACTGGGTTATCTAAGGGGTATTGGGTTATCTAAAGGGTAATGGAAAAGACACAGGAACGTATTGACTGATGCTCTAATGTGATTGCAAATATCTGAGAAATATAAGCTATCCCCGTCAAAAGACTCATAGACTTTGGCAATTATGTTTATTAGCAAGTTGCCATATCTGAAACATCTTTGGGGGAAATCTAATTGTAAAGAATACGCCACGCCCCCCCCCCCCCCCCGGAGCAATGCTGCCCCTTTATTGTATATTTAAATAGAACCAGACAGCATGGGAATATTAGGCATGTATTGGCTTGTGGCCATAGCTGTCAAGTTCTCCCTTTTTTTAATGGAAATTCCCTTATGCTGAATAGGCTTCCTCATGAGAAAAGGGAAAACTTGACAGCTATGCTTGTAGCTCATAACTGAGCTGATTGACTGAACATAACTGATTGACTGAACAACTTAAGAATCATAGTAACAAGAACAGTAGCAAAAAGGGGGGGAAATTAGTCCAGCTTCGCAAAACTGGAAACTGTTCTGTTGTGTGTAAGCCTGATACAACAAAATCCTTCCAGTCTGACGAAAATTCCCACTCTTCATTTCAATTATGGAACATATTATCTATTCAGAAATTGATTTCTGTATTATAGTGGATAGTGTGAGAGGTTGATTTAAAAAGTTTCTCTTGCTTAATCCTCTATATTTAGCTTACAGCCCCAAGCCATCTATGTGCAATAAATCTATTGTTCAGAAAGCTATAAAAATTTTTATGCATATGCAGGGATTTATTAAAAAGTAGTGAAGAGATGTGATGCAGCTAATGTAATAGATGCCCAGCAATGGTGTTAAGCAAGTGGAAACAATATGCACAAGTGGTTTCCTTTCCTGGATTGGGAAATGTATGTACAGACAGGGTGCAGGTGCACATTTTGAGATTATTTATTTCTTGCATTTCTCCTCCACCTTTTTCTCCAAGGAGCTCAAGGTGGCATACATGGTTCTCCTCCTCCTCCTCCTCCTCCTCCTCCTCCTCCTCCTCCTCATTTAATCCACACAACAACCCTGTTAGGTAGATTAGGCTGAGAGGCAGTGACTGGTCCTGTGAATATAATGAACAGAGTGGATATTTGAAAGCAGGTCTCCCAAGTCCTATGCCAACACTCTAACCACTACACCACACTAGCCATTGAGTGTGCATACAAATAAGCAGTAGATGAAAGCCATTTCCCGCTGCACTCAATGCTTATGTACGGTAATTATGCACCCCAATCACTTTGGAGTTACACATGCTTTACATCTGGAGCAAAACCAGACAACACAGTGGGTAACTCCAAATATTTATTTTAGTTTTTTTATATTGTTTTTTAAAAAATAATTCGGGGGTTCTCCGGGGGGTGCGGGGTGCGGTGCCCTCGCGACTCCCCCCCCCCCGGTCGCTAGGGTCCTAGGAGTCCGAGGAAACCCCCGCCGTCGGCTAATGGCACCAAACCGGAAGTCCTATTTATTTTAGTTTTAAACTTTGTTACTTCACATCTAGTTTGCTTCTCATTCGGTGGTTTGCTAGTTGTGTGTAATGCATCATAATACATTATCAGTAAAGGAGTGCCACATGCTACATTGTACTGTCAACATGCATACAGGCAGGAGAGTGACTGTTCCAGCAAGCGCTTGTCTTTCTCTTCAGGTGTTCAGCATAATTTAAAACAGGGATTATGCAGGGATGGACTATATCCTACCATGACTGGTAACCCTGTGAAATGCACATACTGTGTACATGCCATAGGCTTTTGATGCTAATAGCACATGGAGGTGAGGAAGAGTTCATGAGCGCATTCCCACATGCAGGTATGCTGACTGTACGCCAATGTAAAGATGCACAGCCCTTAAATCAGACCAACCGTCACCTGTCCAGTACCATCTACCCTCACTTGAAGTTGCTAGCCTTCAAGTAGCTATCCTGGATCAGATGCCAGTGACTGAACCCATGGCATTGGGCATGCAACACTGTTTCTACCACTTGCAACCTCTTTCTTTACAAAGAAACTGTATTATGCATGAGTCATAAAAGCAAGGCGCAGGACACACACAAAAAAGCAACATTCCCTTTCTTTCACCCTTCTGCGTCCAGCTCATCTTTTCATGCTGCTGACAATTCATCATTCTGTTCCCCTGTCATCTCAAAGTGTGTGTGTGTGTTGCACTGGAGTAGCAGCTAGCCAACTCAGCTGGTCTGCCCTTTTTGAAATGGAACGTTAGCATCCAAAGAGCCTTAAGTCACATACTTGCTCTTAAATTAATTTGCTTTGCACACTGGAAGGAACATCTCACAGGTCAGTAGATATGATGCATGTGAGCAGCACTGGAAAATTTGTACAGATGATATAGATCAATCCCAAACATCACACGGGGGGGGGGGGTACTGTCCTAAAGTTTTTCCTGAGCCACTGATTGAGTAGTCACATATGCCAATAGCTGTAGAAAATCTTTGGAACAGATGTTAAGCTTATCTGAGGTCAAATTATAGGGGAAAGAGAGAAATTAAATAAGCATACCATACTTCTAGGTTAAATTGTACTTTTCATTTACCACAGCATCCACATAAATAATGATGGCATACTTCAAAATGCACTTCACTGCCATTAGTTGCTCTTATTGCTGAACAGCAGGAAATAGCTAGTATGGACAATTTAACTACCATTGTAAAAGGAAGATGGGACCAAAAATGCTTAGCTGTTTTGCTTTTTTCCTTTCTTTCCTTCCCTTGATTTCAGCAGAAGGCACGGATAATGGTGTTCCCACCATTAATGGGGGCAAGTTTGCTCCAACACCCTCTTACCTGAAGGAGACTCCATGAAGGATGGCCTAAGCAGAAGGGGGCAAGGATGCACTACTTTCTGCTCTGCAGATAACAAAACTCTGCTCTGATTGCATAGGTCAGGCATCTCCAAACTCTGCCCTCCAGCTGTTTTGGGAGTACAACTCCCATCATCCCCAGCTAACAGGACCAGTGGTCAGGGATGATGGGAATTGTAGTCCCAAAACATCTGGAGGGCCGAGTTTGGGGGTGCCTGGCATAGGTTAACAAACTTTCATCCAAACAATGAAATGCAAATGAGATTAAATGGATTCACTCAAATGTATAGCCAGTATTCTCTTAATGAGCCTCTCTCATAAAATATGGACCATTTTTACATCTGTGTGATAGAATACAAAACTGTGTCTACTTCCATTGCTAAACATGATAAAATGAAATGCCAGGGATAAACCCAGTAAGAGATCAGTGCTGATCTGCAGACTACTACTGTACACAAGAGCCCGCAGAAGACTATGAACAGCATGGCCTTGGTGTAAGCATACATATTGAGACATTGTGCAAGATTTTTTATTTTTCTTATTTATTTATACTCACACCTTTCTTTTGTCATAGAACCCAAGGTAGGATATCCCATGCAGGCACTAATCAAATATCTGTTCAATCTTTATCATTCTCTTGTGGAAATGGAAGGATGGTAATGTTGGCGAGGTGGAACTGGTCTACAGTCAATGGACTAACTCAGAGTTTGACTTAGAGATCACCCAGTACCAATAACAACTTCCCAGCAAAATCAACTAATAGCATTTAGGCTGTTGGTTGTTCCACACAGAATTTTAGACATAAATAGAAAACCACTAGCTGGTTGTAACTATCCAGAAGCTGCTGCTTAATAACATACATATAATCATAAAACAGTATTACAGGTGCCCAGGAGATTTTTAAAACAAGTTAGAACATAATAGTCCACCAAATGCATACTGAATATGACCAATTTTGTTCAGAATTTAGTCTGTATCAGGTGTGCCAACCAGACAGGTGTTGGAAGAACCACAGTGATAATTGCAAGGACATTAAAATTAGGCAAACAGAATGTACTGTTTCCATGAAGAATAAGAAATTATCTGACATGCAGTTTGTGGAATTATTCTAGCCTTGATTACCACCAATTATCCTTTGATTATCTCAGTCTCCTGATTATTCCCAACTCATTGTACAATACTCGTCCACCTAGGACTTCTGCTCAGACTATTCTAATGTTTTGGATTTCATCCAGATCCATGGTATCTGCAGTTTGCTGGCAAGTAAAGCATAATTGCAAAGAATAATCCCCCCTGCTCTTTCAATTGCTTAGATCTTGCACATAATTTGAAATTATTAATGCAATACAAGTTTATGGACACAGTGTAATATTTGTCCAAAACAAGATATATTTTGCTTTTGCTTAGCTCCCTTTGGTTTTCATTCCTAATGCAATCTGCTTCATCACCCAGTTCAAATAGCTGTCACCATTTCAGTAAAGCTTGCAAATGAGAAATGAAATTTGTCTTCTTCACAGCCAGACCTCTAGATTCCATTTAATATGAAAACAAAGCAATCAGTAATACAACCGATGAGAAATATCTAGGTCATTTACAGGCTTTAATAATATTTGCCATTGCATTTTATGCTCAATACATTTTTTCTAATCATCAATCAGTTAAACTTTAATAGAGCACTGTGCAGAATACGCATACGCAACACCTCCAGAACTGCTCTTAAGTAGCTCCTATGGTGAACTATCAACATATCTTGACATTCCAAGATCCATCTGGTGGCCCGTGTATTGCACCACAAAAAAAACCAATTTTTTTGTCAAATGAATCTCTGAAAAATAAAATAAAATTATTTTTATTGATTTAATCAAGAACATATGTACACAAGTCAAAAAACACACACTTGAATTAAAATAATATTAAATATGTACACACATACAAATTTGAATCTTATCATTCATGACCCGAAAACAGGCGTGCCTGGCATACTCTGGTCCATGGGGTCACGAAGAGTCAGACACAACTAAACGACTAAACAACAACAAAATTCATGACCCAAGGAAAGTTGTTGTTTTAAAATATTATTATTGATGTTGGAGTATAGCAACATTTTTTATAAAAAATACTTATTTTATTTATAAATATATCTGGTGATTTTGTGAATATACTCATGTATTATTTTTGCTGTTGCGGTGGTGGTCCAATTTGTATTGCTCCCTTCCTGCCAAAAAGGCTCAGGGTGGTGTTCATGTATTTCTGGAAAGTTTTATTACAAATTTTAATGTAATCAGTTATAACTATGAATTTTTCCGAGTTGTACATGAATGCCCAAGTTGTTTAAGATAACCTTAAATAAGGGAATAAGAAATCAAAGGAGTTTCTTGGAAGATGAAATAATGGAACAACTTTATTTGGAAGAGGAAATGTCACATTTCAGGACCGAGGCACCCTGATAAGGCTGAGAAGTGATGAACAGACATTCAATGCCATGCTAATCATGACTAACAGTAATATCATTATTCAATGTATTACTATGACCATAAAAAAGGTAAAGGTAAAGGACCCCTGACTGTTAAATCCAGTTGTGAACGACTCTGGGGTTGCGGCGCTCATCTTGCTTTACTGGCTGAGGGAACCAGCGTTTGTCCGCAGACAGTTTTTTCAGGTCTTGTGACCAACAGGACTAAGCCACTTCTGGCACAATGGAACACCAAAACCAGAGCAGTGCATGGAAACAGTGTTTACGTTCCTGCCAGAATGGTACCTATTTATCTACTTGCACCTTGGGGGGGGGCTGCTTTCGAACTGCTAGGTTGGCAGGATCTGGGACCGAGCAACTGGAGCTCACTCCATCGCGGTGATTCAAACTGCTGACCTTCTAATCGGCAAGCCCAAGAGGCTCAGTAGTTTAGACCACAGCGCCACCCGTGCTATGAGTATATAAAGCCCTAAATAGCTTGAGGCTAGTTTACTTGCAAAACCATGATAATCTATATATGCCCATTCAGCAACATGGCATACAGCTGCATCTGCGACTTCCAGCATGCTAAAATGTTTACGTATGGAAATAACAGTGATAAATCTTGTACCAAAGCCTTTTTAATAATGAGAGGAAGCATGGAGAGGACTCTGCCTTCTCCTTTTATTAAAACATGTTCACCTTTAGCAAAGGACACTTCTGTCTACAGCATGCACATAGCACAAAGCTGGTAGGTTTTCTATAAAAAACAACAACACATCAACAAACATCGAGGGTTCAGGTATTGCCTTTCAGAAATGAATATTTTTCACTTTGCTTATAGTGGATAATAGTTATCACTGACAGAAGAAAATGTTTTGTACAGTATATGACATCAATGATGGGGCTGCAACCCCCTCTTAAGTATTTTTGACTGACCTCAGCATTCCATCAAGGGGAACCAAAATTATAGTTTGCTTCCCACATATCACTTTTTACATATCATACCAACAGAACATTGGGTTGTGTTTTGTTTTATGGTTTGTTGATGATTCTTGAATTACTTGCCCAGCAAATGGTGTCCTCATTAATGTGTCAGCTGTTCCTACAGTAACTTAACTGTGGCTTCATAAGGATATAAGTATGCAAGCAGGCCTAGAAAAACCCCAGACACTTGGTTGCTGGGGACCCTCAGGAACTGAAATATTTTCCTAGTATGTAAGCCTGCAGCCCAACATTTTGAATTCTAGATTCTTTACAAATAGACTTCTGTTATACTATAGAAAGTGATGCCCCATGTTTTGGAGCCCATCCACTCCCTGCTTTTAAATACAGCAACCTCTTTAATTATCACAGAATACTATATTGCCCAACCCCCAAATACAGGTGTTGTTTTTTGTATTTCATTAAAAACAGTTTTATCACCTAATACTGTTCTGAAAACCTTGTATGTTTCATTACTTCAGTGTAAGTAAGGATTACAGTTTCTTTTGCTACTTATCCCAAGGAAAAAGGATTAATATTTGTTTTTGCTCTTAGGTATAGTAATTACTGAGCATAATGAAGGCTGCTCTGCTTTGGGTTTGTTGTTGTTGTTTAAAAACAACAACAACCCAAGTTGCCTTAATGTTATGCTGTGAGAAAATCATTATAAGAATCATGAAAATATTCATTTATGCAATACTCAACAGTCAGACACAAACAGACTGGGTAAGAATTGCAGTGCGTTTCCAAAAGAATTGCATTCTTCTGGTGTTGAATGTGTATTTCAAAAAGTTATGATGGAAAGAAGAGAGAGGGATGGAAACATGCAAACAATTTATTTCTGAAAGTAGTGTATAGATAGGGAAATAACATAATAAACATGTCTTACACTGTGGCTCTCATCGGCACAAACCAGAAGCAGTAATGCAGGTTACCAAATGCTTCATAAAGCAATACAGTAATAAAAATGCAGTATCAATTGTAGCCTCTACCTATGTTAATAACCACTGCCATGGTATATTTCACATCTTATCATGCATTACAGCTGAAGTTACCCTGGAGCAGGTGGATTGCTTCAGTTATGTTGGGGCTCTTTGATGAATGAAAAATGGATGACTTATAAAAGATTCATTAGGTGATGGGGAATGACATGATCAAGTATGAAATCACTGGTAATAAAAAATACGACACGGTCCAATCATTTTAAGAAGCCTACAAAACAAACACAATGCTACCCGCTAAAAATTAGAGCGTTGCTAAATCAGATAGCAGAATCCGTACTACAAGGACACACAGTCACATAGGAATTGTCAAGCTGCAGCACTTGCCACCTTCTGGTCCAAAAAACATAATGTTTAAAGTGGAGACTGGGGCTTCTTCTTGACTTGAGATTTTTAGATGATACCAGTATTAAGGATAACCAATGTGCTCCCTAGATGCTGTTGGACTGCAGCTCCCATTGGTCCTTGCGAACATGGCCACTCAAGAGAGATTATGTGAGTTGTAGTCAAACAATTTTGGAGAGCACCATGTTGGTTAAAGATAAAATTAGTTTATATTTCATAACAGGTTTCAGTAATCCAACAATATATTGTTAATGTGTTTCAGCCCCTATGGAAAAGTGCATAGTTGCAGAAAGGCCAAAATAATATGAACTAGAAAAACATAGGCCAGTAAATTTTAGAAAACATATTTTCGAAAATGAGTTATTGGAAAGAGTGTTTTACAAAGCAGGTATCAATTCCAAATCAATAGCACACAGAGTGGCAGAAGTCTTATTTTGGGGGTTAAGACATTAATCACATGAGTCGGGAGAGCAGGACCACAGACACTTACCCCAACCCTTTCGTAGTGTTGTCTAGGAATTTGGAAGCATGTCTGTAGTGTAGCAGCCTGCCAATGGACAGAGGCCACTCCTGCATGACTATCATCACAAGCTTTGAACACCTGGATAAGGGCTAGAGAAGATGTGAGAGGATCGTAATCTTAAAAATGGACTTGAAGACCATTTTCAATGTCCTCTATCTCTGGATGGCATGAGAAATGGTACTTTTGGAGAAATGGTTGCAAATTTGAAAATAATGCACTGACCTGGACAATCTATGTGCCAAATTAGAAATAAGGAGCTGTGCTACCTAACACGTTATAGATAACAGGTGAATTTCTGCAGAGCCTTGAACAAACACAAGTGTCAGGAGTGCATGCCAGAGCCAGGACCTGTGACTGGTAGGGCCTCGCAGGATGGGGCCTTCCTGAGTTTGGCCTGGAAGGGCAAGGCACGGCAGCAAGGGTGAGGCTTGACAGACGACTCTGAGCATCTGGTGGCAAGGGCTGGGAGGGGTATATAAGACCAGCATTTCCCTCTGGTGCTTTGCCACAGCAACACGCTACTCACCTATCTGTGCTTCGGCTTCCTGACTCCTGGTTTCCTGACCCCTGCACTGCTGATTCCTGGTTCCCGATCTCTACCCTGGTCCTGACGTACCAAGCCAGGACTCTGACTGCCTGTAACCCAGACCGTGACAACATGCAAATGAAAACTGGGGTAGAGTGGACACACCATGGTTTTAAACTACAATACTCCATGGTTTTTAACTAAGAACATGGCTGCATAGTTTCATGGAGTGTTGGTTTGATATACAGCATCATTCAGATTTCAAAGGACACCAGTTTCTTAAACATATAGAATTTGACTTTGCTTATACCTGCAAACCCAAATGTAATGGTACTAAGTGCTGAATAATGCTTAGCTATAATCAGAGGCCATAGTCATTGCATGTTTATTTACATACCACATTTTTAAAAGTTTAAGTACAATAGCCAGATCACATAATAAAAATATTAGTATCAGTACAACATAAGACTAACAATTAAACTAACTCATCGTTTAAAATTTGGTGAGCATAACAGTTGATCAATAGGCTAGTTGATAATATCCAACAGTATGACATCCCAAAATAGGCACAGGTCATTGAATTTGTGCCTAGGAACTCCCACTTTAACTTTAATACCTAGACCAGGCATAGGCAACCTTGGCTCTCCATATGTTTTGGAACTACAACTCCCATGATCCCTAACCACTGGCCCTGTTAGCTAGGGATCATGGGAGTTGTAGTTCCAAAACATCCGGAGAGTCAAGGTTGCCTATGCCTGACCTAGACCCTGAAGGACACAAAGCCCTTTCTTCAGGCAGCAGCTCCCTATTAAGGCTCCTGGGGCCGGAGGGTGGAACAAGACAGGTCAAAACAGCCCTTCTATGATGAAAAACAGAGTTTGCAAATTCTCTGTCACACTACTTGGAAACTCTCTTCAAAACCACAGCATTCATTTCTGAAAAGACCTTCACCTGCAATATACTTTTCTTCTTCTTTCTTACAATTTCTTTCTTCCCAGAAACAATTAACAATTCCTTTCATTCAGAAGAAATGCACAATAAAGCTAACCATTCTAGAATTTGGGTACAAATTGATCCAAACATGTTTTCTTCATTTATTTCTAGACATTACGGCATGGTTCTGAGCAAGCTGTTCTCATTCATAATACAATACTCTTGCAGTGTTGCAAAATAAGAAACCCCAGTGTGGGTAAATTAACAGAATGCTTCATCTGTTCTTAAAAATCCCTTAGGACCCTATTTGGAAAGAAATAGCCTTTGCATAAGGATGCAAAAATGTACAGTTTGAACATTTGGCATGGGTGATTGCGGACTTTATTCCCACTTCTTGCAAACAACTTTGTGCTTGTTCCGAGAAAAGGCATCAACGTTTATTTGCATTGATATGGATAAACTTTCCTTTCCCAATTTCACGAAAGCTTTTCAAAATGACATTAGCAGAAAGACTACAGAGTATTAAAACAAAGCCAAATCATTATCTACCAAAAGAATGAACAGTAATCAAGATCACATTCTTTCTCCAGCTGTATGTATGCCCTCCAAGTGTCCCTAGTTTCCAGGAAAAGTCCTGGAGTTACAAAAGCCACTCCAGTTTCTTATTTGATTTCTGATTTGGTCCCTATTTTGTCTGCCACAGCCACTACTGGCAAGCTTGGGGAGGAGGATGGCCCAGCACTTGTCCCAAGCAATAGCAGCAGTGGAAGTGGTGGCTACAAGGGATTAACCCATTGCCTCTCCATGGCCACTGCTGCTGGCCTCCTCCCTTTGGCAACTTGCAGCGGCTGTTGGAGAAAGGTGAGGAGGAGGAGAGGCTGCCACAAAATATATGGATATATGTGCAGACTTCGTACAATTCAAAAAACCACCAACTGGTTGTTTTATTTATGTGTATACTAACACATGAGGCGTGGGTGGTGCTGTGGTTTAAACCATAGAACCTAGGGCTTGCAGATCAGGAGGTTGATGGTTTGAATCCCCGCGACGGGGTGAGCTCCCATTGTTCGGTCCCAGCTCCTGCCAACCTAGCAGTTCGAAAGCATGCAGTGCAAGTAGATACCTGCAGGAAGGTAAACGGTGTTTCCGTGCGCTGCTCTGGTTCACCAGAAGCGCCTTAGTTATGCTGGCCACATGACCTGGAAGCTGTACGTCGGCTCCCTCAGCCTGTAAAGCGAGATGAGCGCCCAGAGTTGTCTGTGACTGGACTTTACCTATACTAACACATAATTTACCTCCAACTTTACTGTATGGGCTATGTTGTGAATCTAGGAATGTTCACATTTCTTTGGACAAAACTGCATCAGCTGTTTTAGCTTTTGTCTAGAAGGCCAGAAATATTTTTATATTTGCTGTTTTTTCTTCATATCATTGGCTTTCAATCTCTAATGTTGTGTCTGGGTTCTGGCCCATGAAAAGAAAGTGCTTGCATCAAAATCTTCCTGCTACATAGATGGACACCAAGCTGCATAAATATTCTCCATTCAGTGCCTCATAGAAACTGTAAGAAATTTGCATCTGACCTTATTTCCAAAAATACAAATGCAGCAAATTATGCACAGCTCAAAGACAAATGTCACTAGGAAGGGCAAGGCACCCTAGTAACAGGCTGACTTTGCCTCGATTTCACAATAATATTTTCAACCTACCCTCAAAACAGCTCCTGGGTTATGAAGTAGTAGCAAGCTTTAGCTATGCTGGAACAGGCATAATTCAGCAGAACACCAGTGTTGAATAACTGCAGCAAGCAGATTGCCCAGATTATCTTCTATGTAGTTTCACAAAATATATGAGCTGATGCAAAAATATTGCAATGTGCTATCTATTACTGGGGTTCACTCCTGAAAAAAATATTGCTGCACATCAAGTCTTGGTTTTTTTCTTGCACACAATCCACCCACTCCCACATTTGGGCTCTCTCTTCATTTCCTCAGTGACCCTTCACCTGAAACTCTCTAGATTCCTCCCTCTGGCCTTAGTTTATCCTCCATTGCTGCATTCTCCCCATTTCTCCATGTGCCCCAAATTGCCTCAGTGTCCCATATTCTCACCATTTTTTCCCTCTTCATCCCCCTATCATCTCAGCCCCATAGTTTCCCACTCCTTCTTTCTGTGGCCTCAGCTCCTGGCAAAATCATCTCAGCCCTATATTCTCCCCTCCTCCATTTCACCCAACTCCCCCAAATGGCAGGACGTAATTACCCAGCATTGTCTTCACCCACATTCTCATCCCCGCTTTTTTCTTACTCGACAGTCTTTTTCTTACTCTGTCACTGATGCAACTGCCTGCTCCTCCTACCGTACTTGTCATCATGTTGTAGTTTGCAGGGCTTATGCCATCTATTGGTGGCCAAGTGAACTACAGCATGAGAAAAACCTTATATATTTATGATATAGAAGGATGGGGGAAACACACACACACACACACACACACACACACACACACACACACACACTGTATTTTGAAGTTACTACTACCGCTAGAGGGGGGGGGATAAACCCAATGAAAGGTCCAGCAGGTATGGAGGTACAGAGATGTGGAAAAGTAAGCAAATTGAGGAGTGAAAGTGGAAAACGGGGGATACATATTTTTTTTAGATAAACCCCTCCCTCTGCATTTCGTGATGCAGTACCGAGACACTGAACGTTACTACTTGGATGGGTCCTGTCACAAAACACATTAAACTGGTAGTGGATGGCAAAGACTTAACTTAGGCCAGTTGCCCCCACCCACATTACAATGGATTACAAACACTTGTCTAATGCTTACTATTTGGAAAGCATTTACTCAATTTTTGTTTTTCCTCTCCCAACCATATTTCCAGTATGCTTAAGTGCAAAGTGTATGTGTTACTGTATAACTAAAACATCAACTGCTAAATGGTTCTACCAACACATTTTATGTGACTCCACTGCAACAACTTAAACCTTCCTTCTTTCAAGAAAAATATGTTAAATCCACACAGACACCTAATTCAAATTTCTCATCTGGAGTGAACACCAGGCAACAGCATTATATGCGGGTGGCAGCATAACCAGCATCAGAGACTGATTCCGAAAACTTATTTCATAACTATGTAGATTTTATGTATGACATGAAAAGCATGCGTCCCTGCAGAATGAGCAATGTGAATAAATGCAAACCATTTTACAAAAGGCCTTAGCGTATGATTCACTGTTTGCCTTATCTTTGAAAATTATTTGTCTTGACCTCAACATTATCTGGATTAGAATCTGAACCTCCTTTGATGTTCAAACTAACTTGGGAAGGCATGAAATATTTCTCATCCACCATAGGATATAGATACTTAAAAGCTCAAGTAAAGAAAAGAAGATAAGCGGCCACGATTACATAATATAATCACACTGGATCATGGTGATGCATTACATTAAAGGGTTTCCAGGAGATTTAAATTCTTCTGAAACAAAGACATTGTCAAAAAAAAAAAAACACGAAGAAGCAAAAAAATAAAAAAATAAATTATCTGGGGAAGAGTCAGACACTCCAAACTGAAAGTAGGCAAGTGCAGCAATAAATCATGAAGCCTACACAACTGACACAGTGACTTGAACAGGGAAAATGAATTGCTGTGTCCTGAGTGCAAAACATAATAAACTGAGATGCCAAGAAATAGTCATATCTGCCAGTAATAATTTGGAGCTGAAATATAATCAGAAGCAATGTACATCACCAATAACATGAAGCTAACCAACAAATCATATAGATGAATAATGCTGCTATGTGAAAGGGGGGAAAGTCTTGAGCTCCTGACTTTAAGATGGGTTTGGACAACAACTGTAAATGTCATGCTCTTATAATTTGATGGCCAAAGGGCTACACATTGTCAAATGTTTTCTTTCTCAGATATCAAACCCTCAGCTTCAGAGAGTTAAGAAGAAACGGTTTCATGAAATATAATTCCCAAAGTGCATATTGTGGATGCTCACAAGGCATCTAATTATGGCACAAAACAACAGACTTAAACTGATTTATTTAACAAAAATGATACCACATTTCGACAGAAATCCTTTAAGCAGGTTACTAAACAACAACAACAACAACCCACAACAACTTAAAACATTCATTAAAAAACTGGAGCAGACATTAATGTCAGTACTGCTGTAATGGTACCAGCACCATGGTAATAAAGTGCAGTGCATTATTTATTCATTCGGAAGATTTGTTTAAACTGCTTAACTAAAAAAAAAAAAAAGGTATACACAGCTGACTTATATATCTGGACAGTGTTGCTGAAATAAGAGCAGTGTTTGTTTGTTTGTTTGTTTGTTTGTTTGTTTGTTTGTTTTAGAAAAGTGAGACAGAGCAATCCAAATCTCCATTACTGAAGGTCTGGGTTGGATTAAGTGGAGGTGCCCCTCTGACCAGCTCGCCACCTCAGCTAGTCCTTTAACTAAACCAGTACAAAGCTACTGATGAAACCTTTAACTTTGCTGTGTACTGAATCAGTAATCACTGCAGATCTCCGAGCACAGGTGTAATATGATGACTGGGTCACATTCCTGTCAGCAATTGCTCTGCAGCATTCTGCACAAACTGCAGTTTCCAGATCAACAGAAAGGCAAATGTGTTGTGGCGGTCTAATATTACAAGTTACAAGTGGCTGGACTACTTGCCATCTAGGCCTAGAAATGGTCACAGATGCCATACTAGATGGAGCTGGTAAAAGATATTCCTTGCAGCAAAGATCTCCAGCCTTTGCTTTCATGGAGCTGTCCAGGGTAACAATGAAGTCTTGTACAGTAGCTGTAGGCTATTGCTAAAAAGAAAATACCTTCAAGCAAGTTCTGCATGCAAGTGCAGCAACTACTGAGATCTGTATTACACCACTACTTAGGGAAATGCCACTGATTTTGCAAGTGAAACATTGTTGTTGTTGTTGTTGTTGTTGTTGTTGTTTAGTCATTTAGTCGTGTCCGACTCTTCGTGACCCCATGGACCAGAGCACGCCAGGCACTCCTGTCTTCCACTGCCTCCCACAGTTTGGTCAGACTCATGTTCGTAGCTTCGAGAACACTGTCCAACCATCTCATCCTCTGTCGTCCCCTTCTCCTTGTGTCCTCCATCTTATAAAGTGAAACATTATATGTGATTAAGTCTACTGAGGATACTACATAATAGGCAGGCAATGCACAATGGTGTTTGAATCTACTTGCAAAAACAGCACACTTCATTTTGTAGGCAAATGCTGCAAAGAAGTGCTGTTGACATACCAAGGTAGAAACATCAATAGAAATAAGGGTTTTACACAGCCTAGTCTTGCACTTGGGTGGTTCTACCATCCATAATAAATAGCATGAGGAGACTCAGCTAAATCATCTGATCCCCCCACCCCCAAGGATTTTTCTACTCTTGTTTCTGAAATGGAATAGATATAGCATCCTATGTATTTTGGCTTTAAAAAATAAGAATAATTCCCAACTTTTCTAACAGTGCTGTGCATGACATAGTTCACTACAGCAGCTTCAGTTTCCCCTCTTCATTTATGTCTTCCCCTCCCCACTTTACTGATGTGTCCATACAAACAGGGTTGTATAATGATGCAGGTACACTTCAGTTGTTGTTGTTTAGTTGTTTAGTCATGTCTGACTCTTCGTGACCCCATGCACCAGAGCACGCCAGGCGCTCCTGTCTTCCACTGCCTCCTGCAGTTTGGCCAAACTCATGTTAGTAGTACACTTCAGTAAAGGACCACAATAAAGAGATATTGGGTTGCATCCAACATTCTGTCTCCTTGCATAATGAAGCTTGCATTGATTAGGAAATGGGTGGCTTTTAACGTTGTGCAACAAAGGAATTCCATGCAACAGCTGTGCTCCTGAAAATATTGCGCAACAAAATTCCAAGCAATCTGCTTATGCGTTCTCTTACATAACAATGTTCACATTGTTGCAAAATATTTCACCAGTGGAACAAGCATATGGATCTATAATGATGCAAGAAATCCTTGGGTATTTCCCTTGGAACTTAGTGCTTACACTGAATACAACCACTGATACAGTTATCATACCGCAAGTCTTCCTATTCCACATCTTGAGGCCTCAAAGCTTTAAATTGGATCTCTGCAATACATGCCTCCAAATATGAAAATTCAATGGGGAAACTGGCAGACGATGGGCAAACTGGATCACAACAAGCCCATAAAAATAACATCAACATTTGGTAGTAGGAAACAGGTTTAAATATTCATGTTTCAAGGGGCATGGTTATACCTAGGCTGAATCATCAGCATGCTACAAGAGAACCAGAGCAGCCTTGTTCCTAAGTGCCTCTGACATTTACTCTGTTTTCACTCCTATGCTTGTAGGTCATTATGAAATTAAGTAGTTGTGGACTCACTTTCTTTGACAGGCAGATACACTTAGCAGATTTGGGAGAAGGTTAACTCTGTACCATATTTACTGATGACATTCGGAAGAACAGCTGTTTTGTTTTGTTCTGGGCTTTGTTTTTCTAAGTATTACAGTAATAATGACACAGTACATCTAAAATTAGTGACCCTAGCCACAGGGCTTAAGCCAAATTACATATTATTTTTCTTCCAACACTGTAATTCCATTTCTAGCACTGTCAGTGAGAAATGAAGAATCATAAGCAAGGTTACTCTTAAAGTTCCCAGTTCTCTGGAGTTGCTATTAATATGATTAGCTTTAAACACAGGTCTCCTGCCAGCCAAACAGTAGGCAAGAAAAATACATCAATTGCTATGTGCTATTAGTGGGAGGGAGGAGTGCATGTTCCCACTTGCAAAATATCAAACCCCAAGCAATGCTATTAACTTTTTTGGATTCATTTAATTTGTATGATAGATTAGGAATCCCCAAATAGAATTTCCTTTAAAAACATTTTGGATGAGGCAAAAATGAAGCAGTTGTTGCCCTGCATTCCAATTATTTGAAGAGGTCACTAAGAAGAGACACAGCGGGTGCCTTCTATGCCAACTTTTAAATGCCTGCTTAAAACTATTCTGTTCTTCCAGGCCATGCAGACTATTAGGAATATCTGTACATTCCTCACAATGGTTTATTGGCATTTGTTTTTAAAGCCCCTTTTTTGCTTTTAACTTTTTATGATTTTGTTGTTTGGTTTTATTTTTAATTTTTATATTGTTGCAAGCCACAGTGATATATCTTTACGATACAGCAGTATATAAATATTCTTATAAATAAAAAAATGGTACCTGCTTCTAGTTTGGGGTGGCATACAACAGTATTTTATAAAGCAGTCACTTAAGGAAGCAGCTCGTTTGGCATAAAAACAAAGCCCTCTGTGTTTTGATACACTTGCTGCAATGCATCCATTTGTAATGATGCAAGGAATCCTTGGGTATGTCTCTTGGATCAAACAGTACACCCTGAGCAAGAAATCAAAATGGCTTGGAGCAGTGGCGGAGGAAGAGGCGTGCGGGGGGAGCGCACTGCCCCCGGCAGCGCGATCCTGGTAGGGTGCCATCGTGGCTGCCCCCCGTCCGTGCTGGGCGCCACACCCCACAGGCGGCGTGCCACGCCCCTGTGGGCAGCACGCCATGCCCCCAGGGTGCCTGCCACACCCCTGTGGGTGGTGTGCCACGCCCCTGGAATGCGCGACAGCCCCGCCCCCGCCTGTTCTCCGCCACCAGCTTGGAGTGGTTCTGGAAGGAAAACAATCAATTTGTTTAGCATTCCCCACTATGGGGTTCCAATAGGGAAGCCCAATGGAAATTTCCTCACGGCCAAAGAAAATGTATGTGGCATTTTTATAATGAGGATTGGCCAAATGGTGCAGAGCTGGGGCCTCTTTTTTCCCCACCACCACCACCTCCTATCTCCTATCACAATGACATGCTATTAGCTAGTAAAGAAATATTATCCCGCCACAAAGGCCATGAAAATGTTTTCAGCTCCAACTATGCACACCAATCAGGGAAAACAAAACAAAACGGCCATACAATAGAGATGAACAATGTAGGTCTACTGTAGTCATTTTAGACTTCCATTGGAAAACTAATGAGCAGCTGTTCCAGCCCAGAGATTTCAATCAAGGGCCCAGAACATTCCTGCCAAAAAAATATTGAACTCCAAACTCTCAATGCTGACTGAAAACTAATTATTTAAACCAGTCAACAACAGATGCAAGAAGGAAACTAAGAGAGAAAGTGGTGGAAATTATCTAAAGGCAGGGCTGGCCCGAGGAATTTGGCTACCTGAGGCAAAGGACAAAATGGCATCCTTCTCCAATTCTATGTAGAGAAACTAGTTGGATTAGCAGCTGAATCTAACTTTGACACTGCTGATGGGACAGCATCCTCCACCATAACAGAGGACAAAAAGTTAGCATAAGGCATTCTATGAGTGACACAAACAGCTCTGCCTTCCAATACCTCACCTCTGCTCCCCTGCTAGTATCTAAGGCAGTTGCCTCACACTGTCTAAAGGAGCAAGCAGACAAGCAAAATTCCACCTGGTCTCAGGTGGTATGATCCAGAAAAGGCTGACATATTTTAACTATGCACATTTAATTCCATCATAAAAGACAGATCGAAAAGTGCCAGTGCAGTGAAGGTGCCATCTGAAAAACTGAATAACAAACTGAGTTTTCTAGAATCATCTCTTACATGAGTTCTTTACTACTTCCACCTAAAGAAATGCCCTACTGGTGGAGGGCAATGTGTCCACAGATCCAAGCCATTGACCTATTCAGAAGAAATCAGCACTAGGCTTCCCAGAATTCGATCGTCTCCAAGATAAAGAATGATGATTGCTCTATTCCTAAATTGCAGAAGCTTTTCCATCCCATGTGTTGTATTATATACAAATGTGAAGTCTGTTTAAAAAGTAAAAGTGCATTAATTGTATCATGCAGCAGCTCTGAGCTAGGAGAAATTGAGCATTTATCCCCAATGGCTTAAAGTTTTTCTAGTTCTTAAAATAGCCCTGTGAAGAATGATTTTAAAAGCAATTGAATTGAAGTGGCTGCGCTCCCCCCACCTCTTCACTGTGAAATCTTAGAAACCTAATGGCTAATGAAACATCCCTAAGAATGTAATGAATATCCATAGTTCTCACTTGAAGTAGTGAATTGCAGCTGTGAATAGCAAACATAGCGATAGGTTTTCCCAACAATTATTGTTCCTTTCTGGTGACACAAGGTGAGAGAATGACTCCCTTCAGTTAGTTGTTCCACAATCAAGCTCAAGTGTTGCGTTCAGCAACATGTATTCTGCTCGGCTTTATATACAATAGGAAGGGGAAAAGGGCTACAAAAGTGTCCCTGTGCAGGGCATTAGCCTGTAAAGTAGGCATAGCCGATATGGTGCCCTCCAGATGTTTTGGACTACAAATGCCATTGGCCCGAGCTAGTATGGCCCATGATGGAGGATAATGGGTGTTGTAGTCCAAAACATCTGGAAGACACTACATTGGCTAACCCTACTGTAAAATCAGGGCTAGCCTTGTAAAGGCGTTTTTAGAAGGTGTCTGCACCTATCTAAAAGTTGGGAAACAATGATTCAAACTAACAATTGAGTAGAGACATTGCAACATCCTGCCCATGAAACAATGGTGGAATTGCTGTGTGGGTAAATGTAACAGACACAGAGTGGTAATTTTTGGAAAAGTGGAAATACGTATGAAAATAGTAAGGAAGCATGATGGTTCAGAGGTAAAATACAAAGCTCTGACTGGTTCAGTAACAGAAATGATTGGGGTGGGGGAGGAAAAACACCCCTGTCTGAAATAATTGATAGATGTTGCTGAGATAGTGAGCAGAGGGAGAATGATTTTCATTTTTTAAGCAGATGAGTAATTAAAATTTCCTTGTGCTCAATCTCTAATCCTTCCTATCCCTCCTAGATGGTTCTCCCTTGTAACTTATAAATGGATCAGAATACAGCTCTGTTGCATATGTGCTCTGTAAAGTGTTTCATTTTAATGGGGTCCCAAGTGAGATATAACAGTAACAGTAACTTTAATTAGTCATCAAGTTGAATTATCATCAGAACCCATTTTTTTATATATTTGAAACAATCATTTCTTCTTGTTCTAATGCAAATGTAAATTTAGAATCTATTCTCAGGATTTTACTTGTACCCTGAAGGTCAGCAATGTACAGATTTTGAAAGCATCCAGGCCAAGAATATTAGTAACACCACCCGTTATTACGATATTAGAGCCCAGAGATAAGAGACCTTTATATTACTATACGCTTATTTATATTACATTTTATTATGCTTGGAGAATGATCTCTACTGCTTTGCACTATCCAGGACAATAAATAGCTGCCAAGTTTGATTAATGGATGAAGCAAAGCTAAAGCACTTAATCAATCTCCAAGCTTTTTTTATTGCTACTCTTTTGCAGGAGAGATTACTCATATTACTCAACAAACCAAAATGTTGCAAAAGAGAGCTAATAGGGAGCTACTGTTTTCTCACCACAGAGACACTGGAAATTCTGCGTACCTCATTCTTTGTTTGCTTCCAGCTAACATTCCATCAGGGTATGCCGGGGATTTAAGGAAGAATCCAAAGTGAATGGCATGCATGTATAAAAAAGGATTTGCAGACATCTGAGGTCTGAGTCCCAGAATTATCCATGTAAAAATGTGCATGTGATTTCAAACCACAAGATAATTACCTGATTTGCATGTATAATCAAAAGCTAGGCCCAGTTAGCATGGCTGTAAGCAGCTGATCCGGCAAGATGCTTAAAGCCCTTATCGTATATCAACAACAAGCTCTGCAGAAACAGAGATTGGGCTCATTCATCAGGATATATACTTTTCCTTTAAATGCAGTAATAAAATTTGCACACAAAATGGGATGCCCTTTAATCAATGTTAAGCTGGTTTGTCAATAAACGTATTCTCGCCCTTAAACAATAGCAGCAGAGCACAGGTAATGAGAAAAGAGATAATAGAGCTCTGCAGGTTTTGGTTAATGAAAACCACTGCTTACATGATGAATAAGGTACTTAAGCATCCAACTCTAAAGAATCTTAAACAAACAACTTGTCTGCATCATCTGTCTTGGGTGCATTGCCTGACTCCCCTGCCCCCCCCCAAAAAAAACTGGACAGCATTTGCAACTTCTTTACCATGTGGCACATAACGTATTTTATTTAACAGCATTAAAGTACCATAAATCTGTATAAACAGGAGCCAGAAACTGACTATAAAACGAAGAGTTGCTTTCCTCCCTTATATCATTAAAGGGAATAATTGAGAATTTATAGCAAAAGGATACTAAAAAGACTAGTAGCTCATAAAAAGGGAAGAACTAACTTCACGCAGACATTATAGGGACCATCTCCATAAATACGTATGCACTATAGTCATTCTATTAGAAACCATCTGTGTATCAAAGAGTAAACAGACCTCTTAAGCCTATTGGAGGCAATGAAATGGAAGCCTGTCTTCTAGACATTGTGTCCCTAGGGAAACTGGGACCTTCCATAGCAACACAGACAGTAATGCTACAAGCACATCTGAAACACATCCATCATCTCTTGTTAAATGAGACCAGGACGGTATTGCGGGGGATAGTGGTGGGGTGAGAACATTCTCTCGAAGTAGATAGCATGAATGTCTGGGATGGGTTGGCCCAATCTATTGGCTTTTATATTGTAAACCACTCTGTGATCCTCAGATGAAGGGTGGCTTAGAAAAATAATAAAGAATAAGAATAATGCTTACAAGTGAAAATGGTTTGGTCAGCGATGAAACTGAATGGTCATTCGGTTTCTCATCCCAGAATTAGCTCTGATAGTAAGGGATTTTTGTCTTGAAGAATACAGCAGCACCACACAACTCAATGGGAACTGATTCATTGTACACTTCACTAGTCAGCAACTGAATTGGCCAATGGCTAACTTTACAGCACCCAGGATAAGTTCCATTTCTTCCTCTCTTCCTCTTCTTGAGGCTAGGACCCAAACCAATGGATTCAAGATACAGTTGTACCTTGGTTTTTTGAACAGAATGTGTTCCAGAAGTCCGTTCGACTTCTGAAAAATTTGGAAACCAATGTGCAGCTTCCGATTGGCTTCTAATTGTGCAGGCATGCCAGAAACAATAGCGGAAGCTGCACTGGACATTTGGCTTCCAAGAAAACATTCGAAAACTGGAACACTTACTTCCGGCTTTCGATCCTTCGAGAGCCGAAACGTACAAGTATCAAGGCATTCGGCAACCAAGGTACGACTGTACAAGAAAAGAGATTCTAACTAAACATCAGGAATAACTTTCTGACAGTAGGAGCTGTTTGACAGTCGAACAGACTACCATGAGAGATGGCAGATTCTTCTTCCTTGGAGGTTTTCAAGGAGAGGTTGGATGGCCATCTGTCATGTATGATATAGTTGTGATTCCTGCATTTTAAAAGGTTAGGTTAGATGATGCTCAGGGTCCCTTCCAAGTCCACCATAAAGTCAGCACACTCATAATTGGCCCCAGGCTATAGTGCCCATCATTTTCTTTTTGAAGGGAGAGAAAATAATCTGCAAGAAACATTTGTGAAGCACAGTCTTGAATAGATTTTGCAATTTGATGGCCTAGGGCTTTAAAGGTAACTTATTTCTTGTTGTAACTACAGCAGTAACTTGCAACTGTAAGTACAATTTGGCTTCGTTGGTGTAATTATTTTTATAACCAATAATCATTCACTGTGGCCGCTGGACCACTGTACGTGGGGTAACCTCCCCCCCAAAAATACTTGAGGAAACCGGCATTCTTTCAGAATTAATTTCTTTAGTTTGCACAAAATGTGGGTTTAAGTGGTTATTGTGGGTTACTGACATTCATTTAGTTCAGAACTTATGTTATGAGGTCCTATGTGGTGATCTTGCTCCACATGCTACCTATTTATCAAATCAGATTTAGGCTATTAAGAGTTTTTGCCATTGTTGCCACTGGACTTTTGTTGTTCTTGTTTTGATACATGCGTGTGTTCAGTTAACTACTATGTTTTTAAAATAGGGTGGTTGATGGTTAATATATACTATGTTATCATTCTGCTAGTTGCTTTGCATGAAGCATGGTGAACCTTTATGCTAAATATCGATGCTATGTATATAATGTTTCCAGCACACCTGGCTTCTCATTAACAAGCTATCACACTTCAGTGGTTGGAACATTCTTCTTTACCATGCCAAGGAAATGCAAACAAAAAAACCACATAGATATTTGCATTAATCATAATGAGTCAAAGACAAAAATCTGTGGAAAGCCAATCTAGATATGAAGTGATTGATTTTATGGCCCATCATCATCACATAGTGAATTTACGAGCCGAATATAAACAAGAAGGAAATATCTGAAGGCTCAAGGGAACTCCGAAATTTGCAGAAATGCGGGAGGAAGATGGCAACCCTTCCCCACAAATGGGCAAGTGACAACAGAGAACATTTGGGGCCCACAGAATGACTTGTTGTTGGGGGATGTAGGGAAGAGGGCTAATGGAAGAGTGTTTCCCCAAAGAAGGCATGGATGCCCTGAACATCAGCATGCCACTCTGCAACATTTGTTAATACGCTTTCTTTTTGCTTCCCGTGTCTATAAATTCTCCTGAGTTAACTTTGCAGGAGGTACAAGTGTTCTCTTATTTGTTGGAAATACCATTATTACCCTCAGGGGTTTTTGTTGTTGATGATGCACAGGTTATCTAACAGAAGAGCAACCCAGCCGAGGTGCACAGACTTTATTCATTACAGCAGCGCTTGCCACAGGTACTCTGCATGAGACTCCTTGAAATGAATGGCAGTTGCACACCAGCAGCGCTGGGTGAATTGCCCCTGTAAACATGTATTTAGAAATGCTGCTGCTTTAAAAATAAATAAATGCTGGTATTGACGACTGAAAGTAATAAACAAGTTCTACCCATGCACAATGTCCCCTTCATCACAAAAACAAACAAGCCAATAAACACACAGGCATCTTCACTCAATTCCCTGGTGCTCTTCTTGTATGGAAGCTACTTACATGTCCAGATGGTATCTAAAAGAGTTGGATCTGCATTCTGAGCAACTGTCAGCTGTATCTTGTTGTGCTTTCACATATCAGTGCTCTGAATCCTTCAATAATTTGCCTCAGAGTGATTCATATTTTATAAGCATTAGAGGTCCGAAGCTGAGTGTCTTAGGCCAAGGAGATTTTGCAGATTTATCCTGCCATTCCTATATTGTCTTTTAATATTAATTTAAATCACTAGCAATCCTGACACCTGTCATGGAGAACAAGCCTCTCAACCTGGAAAGGTATCGTGAATTTGTAAATGACACATGCTGACTGGAGAAGAAAATGCAATTCATCTCTCCCTCTCTCTTTTAAATAAAATAAAATGCATAATACTAATAGTATGAGAAAAGAACTCTGAGCTTTGCCTCTATTATGAGTGTGAGGTTTAAGCATTTGCGACAGAATATCTTTGCACTAACTATAGTTAAAAATAGCTGCAAAGAAAGAGGATCGGATTAGAAGGGCAAAGTTTGCTAAGAACATACTGGAAGAAAATTCAAAGTATCATTTGACTTGGATGCCTGATCACTGCAAAGTTTAAGGATTACTATTGGATTTCTGAGAAGAGGTCTGTGGTGTGGACCAGGGAGGGACAAAGGGCACCAAATGGCTGCCTTTAAAGGTCCCTTAATAGTCAGTGTCCAAGCATGCCAACTACAAATCACCTGTGAATAGGAACTGTTTGACAGAGTTACTGGGGTGTGTGTAGGACAACTTGTGGTGCACTGAAAAATCAAGTTATTATACTATTCTACTCAATATGAAAAACACTAGAAAACAGGCTTTCATTTGTAAACCTAATGTGAGAAAGCACACTAGAATGCTGCTAGTGGTATGTAATTTCAAATGCTGCTAACAAGGTGCTTCAGGAAACAGAACCATGTGCGTATCAGGTCATGACACTGCTAAGAACTAGAAGTTGGCATGAAGATAATGTACTCTAGCTCTGAGCATTATTGCTTTTGCAATCCTCTGTATATAGGAAATGATGGGGCTCGTCAACCTGGAAAGGTAGCCCAGCAATGAAAACTCTGATCCTAAACCTCTGCTACTTTGTAGGGCATCTTTGGGAAAATAAGAGGCTAAGGAGTAAACTCCACACAAATCTGGAATGGAATCCCTAAGAAGGTTGGATTGCATCTTTTCCTTCCAGCAGCTCCAGCAGCCAAGCTGGTGCCAAACTTATTGCTCTGCTTTTCTTTGAACCACATAAGTGAGGCTGGGGGGGGGGGGGAGCTTGTCATCTGGGCAGCCCAGGACCTTCATACATGCAGCCCAGGCTTGAGTCCCGCGGAGGTCACTTTGGTGCTGCTAAAACAGCAGTTTGACTTCACCCCCGAAGGGTCCACTCCATTGTCTCTTGAGACAGATGGATGCCAACAATGTACTAGTTTGTAAGTCAGCTAATAAAGTCATTTAAAATGGTTAACTAATTGGAAAACATTTTGGTTTTTTATTATTATTTTAAGACATGTAATTAAGAATGCAGGAGTTCGCCTGCTCAACATGCTTTAAAGATATCTAGGATGGGGACACAGAGGGTGGGGACAGTTAACCCTACAGAAGGGAGAAAACCTTCCCCACTGATCTGCAGCAGCACATGTACAAGTAGAGAATAATATTTACCCAAATCCTGGGAACTTCCTCCCCTCACAGAGCTACAGTTCCATCAGCCTTAACAAATTACAGTTCCCACGATTCCTTAGGAGACAGCCATGTGTTTTAAATGTGTCTTGGAGGTGCTTTTAAAAATATAGAGTGACCCACACACAAAATATATCCGAGGGGTGGGGAGGGGACATTGGGAACAATTGCCAGGATCTCTTACCAACTGTTTGTGTCTCCCATTTTGCCTCAGGATTGTATCCAAATAAATTTGTGGGCAGATGTCTAAACTCAAACAGCACCTTTACTATTAAGTAAATAAAATAGATCACCTTGGTTCTTGGGCAGCAGGTGTTATACTTACAAACAGTTTCATTGGAGGCTATAAATCTAGCCATCAAATTGTGGGTATCTCCACTTCTTTTTCAAGTATTATATCACTGAATCCATTTTATTTAGATGAATTGATCATATACCATTTCCCAAAAGCCTCTGCTTTACTTTCCCAGTGAAAAACCAACATAGATGGACCAAGAGATCATTTGCTTAACAATGTTGTCCATGGCTTTATTTCCCATGGGCACTCTCCAGGTGAGTTTTAAATCTTTCTGCTGTTTTGATCATTGGCCTTCCTGGATACTTTAAACTCATAGATGTCTTCCCCAGCTGTGACACATTTTATCAGTAAATAAGCTGAATAGGCTTTGAAAAGAAGTGAAGGTAGGTTGAAATTGCAAAATAAAATATTCACTTCAAAGCCCCAAACCATTTTCTAACACAGCAAAAGGTTTGGCCAGAAAAGACAGGCAGTATTTCCATTCCATGAAACAATGGTTCCCTGGAATTGTTTTAAATCCATAGAGCTTTAGGGAAGGGGATAACAGGAATAAGGAGAAAGGTCTCTTCTCAGTTAATATTACTATTTATTCTGTGTCTAAGAAAATGGTTCCATCAAAATAAGTCATTGCGGCTCTCAAAAGATGGCTGCAATCAAAAATTTGTATCTTGCTAACTATGTATAATGTAAATTGACAATGAAATAAAGTATGATGTGAATGGAATTTTATATATTCTGCATCCTGTTTAGAAACTATTCTTATTTTGGAAAGCTTTGAGCCTTCACTCTTTAAGAAGTCTCCAATAGTACTCTGCAATCTAAACACACTGTGCTTGTATAAGAAACAGCCTTAGATGAAGCGAAATAAAGACAGCTGAAATCTTATAGAAGGAAAAATGAAGTTAAAAATGGTTCAAAGTAGACTTTAATTGCTCTTTGATAGCAATAAAGAGAGCTTATGGGGTAAGATGCAAGGGCATAATGATTTTTGAACTGCACTGTTGCTCGGGGATTTGTGTGTATAATTCATTTTATGCAGGGATTAGCACTTACTACTACATGCTTTCTCATTGTATTCAATAGGCAATTCATATAGCTCCTGCAGGTCACCACTTTCCTAAACTATTTCATTACAGCTGACAAAAAGCCAGACCCACCTACATCAGCAGAAATGGTTGTAGTTATTTTCAGTGGCCTGATTCACACTTAACACCATGGCAAATTATGGCTTAGCACAGGCATCCCCAAACTGCGGCCCTCCAGATGTTTTGGCCTTCAACTTCCATGATCCCTAGCTAACAGGACCAGTGGTTGGGGAAGATGGGAGTTGTACTCCAAAACAGCTGGAGGGCCGAAGTTTGGGGGTGCCTGGCTTAGCACAAGCAAGCAAGTGGTAGCTTTACTCCTCTCCTGTTCCTGCCATACTACTGGAAGCTACAAATGGACAGATCCAACCATTTCTGTCCCATGCTGGTTTCATGTGTGTCACGTGTGATCCAAAACCAGCTCTGGGATGTCTCATTTCCTGGAAAAACCCACCTTTATTTAAAAAGAAAAGGTACTTGTGAGGTAGTCCAGGGCTCCTTTTCTATTTCTTTACCATTTTTCAGCTGCTTAGACTAAGAAACTAATACCCCTTTCTGGCTGTTTTGAAATGCTCTCAGAAAGCAACTGTGCACCACAATGTGTAGTCCTTTCCTGGGGGAATTGTACAAAGAAAAAGATGACTGCCCTGTGTACTTTTAAAATCAGTTTATTATTATTATTATTATTATTATTATTATTATTATTATTATTAAACTACACCATGCTGTGGTACCTTTTAGATATAGCAGCCATCTTGTGTGATGTCATGCCACATCAGCAGCCATTTTTGAGACTGGCATCCATGGCACTTCCTCAAATGCGCCCACAGGGACAAAAAGGCTGGTAACTCCTGAAAATCAACTGACATTCCAGAATGATATTTATATGAATTGTTCTGGCCCTTTGCTTGTTTCCAGTTGTGGCACCAGACTCCAATTAAGCATATGGTGCATGAAAAACACTACCCATTGTTAATTTCTGTCGTGTATCTGTGGTTTTCCCCATTAATAGCTGACAGAGAAATGTATTATTAGCTGAGATAATAACAGATGATCGTGAAAGTATTTCATGTGCAGAACATTGAAAGCAATTGACATTTATTCTACAGATAATCAACATAGACCAAAGTTTAAATGATTGCATTTGTTGTGAAATAGTATTATATGGATAATTGTTCAGTCTGCCAGAATTGTTTCCTGCACTTTAAAACACTGATTGGCTTTGGCATACTTGGGCAAGCATTTATGAGCCCTGAACTGAATTGAATTGTTCATGCATTAGGAGTACAAATCTGTGGGCAGAAAACTGTAGCTTCCAATGTGGAAGTTGAATGCTGTCTATGTATACCTCCAAATGCTAGTTATTTGCAGAAGGTCTAGTGGTGGTTGTGCACCAGTTTGCCAGTAGGGACAACCCAGTGGCTTAGATGTATGATGATAGTAAGTGACTAGGCTTAAGGACGTGTGGAACCGTCCTGAGAAATATTGTTGGCTTAACTCAATATTCTTTGGATGTTTGGCTTGGGGAAGTGTCCCCTTTTTTCTTTCAAATTCCATTCACTAGGAAATTCAAATTCAATTCTTCCAAATTCTATTCACTAGGAAATGAAACACCAAAAGGTATAATTAAAAGCCCCTCTTCAAGTGGAAAGAACACATTTGTGGAATATGTTGCATAGAGTCTCACTTCTCAACCATAGTTTGTGGGAAGGGAAGATCTATGTGAAACATAAGGATGAAGTTTTAGAGTGAATTAACAAGTGATGGGGGCTGGAAGATATTTCCCTAAACACTTTTAAATAACTCATATGCAAATATTGCTAAACTTTTTAACTAAAATATGTGTCCTTACCAAAGAATTGAAGACTAGCTGCCACAACACCAATTTTGAAAAAGGGAATCCATGAAAGAACAGACCTACAAGCCAAACTTCTGTACCAGATAAACTGATAAGAGAGCATTAATGAAACTATGGTTTTTTAACTCAGGGAAGAACCAGCCTTGCTGTGATGAATCACAACTATTTATGCAAAGAGTGCTCTGTATTGCCAAATGGCTAAATTTCTTGCAGAGCATAAACAAATATGGAGGTAGGAACAATCCTGTAGTCATTATAACATGGCCTTTGATCGCTTTTGGTGCTACTAAACTTGTTAAGTTTTTATTTCCTCCTTTTTACTTGTGTTGTGTATTGGAGATTTGATTTTATTCTACCACGCTCCAGTTGCAATGAAGGGCAGGTGTGTGTGTGTGTGTGTGTGTGTGTGTGTGGTGGTGGTGGGGTTAATTAATTAAATAATACACTTGGACTTCCAAAAGCCTTGACAAACTTCCTCACTAAACCAAGCAATCATAAGATGAGACGGCAGATTATTTTATGGCTCAGTAACTGGTTAAACAACCTTAAAGAGAGATAGGAAATACAGAAAGTTCCCATGACAGAAAGAAGTAAACAGTGGTATCCCCAAAGATCTGAAACTGAGATTGCTACTATTTAATTTGTTCATAAATGATCCTGAGTCATGGGTGAGCAATGAAGTGGCCTAACTTGTGGATTAAACCAAATGGTTCAGGATGATGACAGCCCAAGAGGACTGCAAAGAGCTCCAGAAGGAACTACCCAAACTGTATAAATAGCAAACAAAATTGCTAGTGAAAATCACATAGAAGTGTTAAGTGATGCATGATGTAGCCAAAAAGATATTCACTTATGGGTTCCGTACTGGCAGTCATTATCCAGAAAAATATCTTAGTCTTGGTGAGCCAATGAACTCAGAGTGAATAAGGCAAACTTAATGCTGGGTATTAAAGAAATTTTAAAATAAATCTGCCAGTATATCACCTTTCTAAAAATCTGTGACGCAGCTACATTTAGAATACTGTGTGCACACAGTTCTGGTTGCACCATCCCAAAAAAGAAATTGTAGCACTGTGTATATATGTATTTGTGGAATATACAGAGACAAGCAATCAAAATGACCAAGGAGTAGAAGCTCCTTCCATACAAGTAGAAGCTAAGTATTTGGGTAATTTTAGTGAACAAATGATAAGAGGTGTATGAAAGTATTAATAGTATGGGAAGCCCGAGTTTGGCATGCACAGCGTTTTGCCCTTGTACATAAGGTAAAGGGACCCCTGACCATTAGGTCCAGTCGTGGACGACTTTGGGGTTGCAGCGCTCATCTCGCTTTACTGGCCGAAGAAGCCGGCGTACAGCTTCTGGGTTAAGTGGCCAGCATGACTAAGCCACTTCTGGTGAACCAGAGCAGCGCATGGAAATGCCATTTATACCCTTGTACATAGTGCCACACAATCATGTGAAGGGGAGGGACTAGACTGGACTGAATGCAATAGCACAAGTGGTATCACATGAAACCATTATCATTGCACCTGAAGAAATAGAAAGAACTCGTGATGAGCCAACAACATGGTTAATTTGCTTGTTTTTATGTGTTTACCTTCCTGCCGGAGCGGTACCTATTTATCTACTTGCACTTTGACATGCTTTCGAACTGCTAGGTTGGCAGGAGCAGGGACCGAGCAACAGGAGCTCACCCTGTCGCGGGGATTCGAACCGCCGACCTGCCAGCCAGCAAGCCCAAGAGGCTCAGTGGTTTAACCCACAGCACCACCCCGCGTCCCTTCTATGGACTTGCTAGACTACAAATTACTATACAGAGCCAGGATGGTGCAATAGAAATATGAACACCCTAGAAACCAAAATGTTTGACCGGACCTAGCAGTGGCTAACCAGAACATTGCTTGCTGCATAGCTAGGAATATCTATAAGAGGGCACATTACAGTGATAAAAGCCACTTCTTTAACCACAGGAACAATAGTGGGTAGACAGGATGTAGCTGTAGCTTTAGGCCAAGTTCTTGTCTGCAGTGGTTCCCATGTGAGCACTTTGGAGAGCGCATACATACTGCCACTGGGGTCACTCTCAGGCAATACTTGCACAAAGAGAAAGCCAGTATGTCCACATGGGAGCTGTGCGAGACCCCATGTGGCATAGTGGTTATAGAGTTAGACAAGGACCTGGGAGGCCAGGGTACAAATCCACACTCAGTCATGGAGCTCATAGTCACTGAAGCTCAGCCAAACCTACCTCACAATATTGTGGTGGTGGTTGATTGAGGAGACGGAGAACCATGCATTCCACCTTAAGCTCCTTTGAGGGTTAAATAAAATACATTTATATACCCACTGTGTTTTGTGCCTTCAAGTCAGATGCAAATTGCAGTGACTGTATGCACATAGCACCCATACAGAAGGGGGCATTGCACATAAATGGTGCCTTGTGGGAGTGGAGCATTGGTGCATGGCAAATGACTCCCACACACTCCCCAAACATGGAGAAATCCTGGCACGGATCTGCTGCATATATGAACCAAATCTGTAAGATCGGCCTGATCAACAGCAGCACGGCGTCTGGAGCCTGCTGCTTCCTTCCCCAGGTAGACCAGGTTACAGCAGCTGCTTGAACTGAATACACAATAGCAAAGGCAATGAAACTATCAAGGTTTCATTCCTTTTCCCCAACCCAAACAGCTGCTGCCATCAATGATGAAGCAGGTGCTGGTGCATGAACACTATTATTGCTAAGAAGAACAGACTATTCAGTGATAACTTGCCTTGGTATAATATGATATCAAAGTAGTTTTAAATTCCCCAAAGTGTTCAGGTGAGAAAGGAGATTAAACTTTTTAAAGTGTTTCTTAAAAGAAAGAGAGAGAGAGAGAGAGAGAGAGAGAGAGAGAGAGAGAGAGAGAGAGAGAGAGTAAGGAGAAATAGTACAGAAGGGTGTTTTTATTATTAGTATTCACCACAAATTGCACCTTTTTTTAAAAAAAAAGGAAGTAAAGAAAAGAGCAGGATGATAATTGATTTGGGACACCCCAAACAATAAAAGACTTATGTATTTAATAAGGAGGCTGTGTAGCTACCGCATGGCGTTTTGCAGATCTGCAGGCTGGCAGCTTGCTCCCAACTCAGTGGACCACAAATGAAAGGAGCGGCAGCCTCCTAATGACAGCTTGAACCTTCCAAGCATCATTATGTGCAACAGCTACCTGCCACAGCCCTCTTTGACTGCAACTCAACAACAGGCAGTAATGTCAATGACAGAGCTTGGGGATCTGTGCCAGGACTCTAGGGAGGTCTTTCTGGCAGTTTGTTATGGCTGCTGTTTGCAATAAGCCTCTGAGAGCTATCCTGTGTATTGTAAGTTGTGCCTAATGTACAAGGCATTTTAATCTTATCCCACCATTGTTTTGCACTAATGGAACATTGTGGGAGTTAACCACTTTCATTTTGAAAGCCAAAAGGGGAATGAGTGTAGAAAAGCTGAACATACTTTGTTGTATATCGATTTGATTTATTTAATAATAGAGCTGGGAGCAATTTTATAGACAAGGCAGGATAGGCCACTGACAATGAGTTGGGAAAGGAATAAATGAGTGGTGCTCAGCTGTGGAACCAAAGTAAGTATACGGAAATTTAAAAGTATGAAAAGGAATGCTGTGCAGACAGCTTCATAAGTGGCCCATTATGGATCTACTTATGGGACCCATAAAACAGGTTCATAAGTTCAAAGTCACATGATGCTGCCTTGCACTGAGTCAGACCACTGAACCACCTAGTCTGATGCTGGTTATTCTGCTAGAGGTGGCTCTCCAAGGTCTCTGCTAGGTTCAGCCTTTGACCTGAATACTGCTGGAGGTTGAAACTGAGCTCTTGTCCATACAAAGCACGTGTTTTACTGAAAAACTATTCCTCCTTCCCTATGCTGCCCATCTACAGTGCCTCATTTTATTTTTTTATTTTGCAGTGGGTAGAGCAGCTGTGCATTGATTCTCACATTTTTACTTGTGACAAGGCCACAACAATAAACAGTGCCTGCCATATAGCTCTAATGAGATTGGCAGAGGACCAGTTCACGCCCAGGGGTGTGTGAAAAATGTGGATTCCCATATCTCGGCCCCACATTGCTCCATAATGCTTTGATGAATGACCTCAGGTGCCTCTTTGGTGCAAAACTAAGAGAAGAAACGAGGCCACGAAAATAGATACTACCTCCCACAAGGCTTTAGCGAGATTGGCAGAGAATCAGTTCACACCCAGTGGGGTGTGAAGAAAGGTGGATTCCCATAACTGGATCCCACATCACTCCATAATGTTCTGATGAATGTCCTCAGGTAGGTGGACCACATGAGAAGCAAGCACATTGGCACTGCTTGTCCCAAGGCTTGAAATAATGTATGTTGAAATGCATGGTTGCCTGAAGTGTGGTTGTTGTTGTATAAGAAGTATACACAGTATAGAGACCTACTGGTTAGCTGAATCTTCAGATGTTGTTTACAGCTATAGTTGTATCATACCTGGAGCTGAAATTCCACCTGCCTAGACATTCAGCAAGCAGAAGGGGGATGGCCCATTCCCAATTTCATCCCATGATTTTATGAGTTAACAGGGTTGCAAACAGATATTTTTTTTCTGGAAGCAATCAACATGGAAAGCAGTACTTCCACTAGATTCCACTACCAGAAACCTCCAGAAGTAGTTTTTGAAATTGTGTGAAAGATGATATAAAATGCAAAAATTATCAGGTAAAAAACCCCACGAAAAAGGAATAACTATGCTGTCTGGATGCAGCCTTTATTTCCCTCACCTCTGCTTTCGCATTTCCTCATTTATTCATTCATTTTAATTTTGCATGTGTTTACTGGAAAGCTGGAAGCATAACCTCTAAAGCATTTGTGAGTGCATGTTTAAAATTTCAAATGAGTTAGGGGAGATGAAGTACTGGAAGAAAAACTTGGAGGAAGTGGATTCTTGGACAGAGTTCCTTAAAGTCTTCCACTTCTGGACCATGGCATCAGGCCACACTAGGGCATCAGATTTCAAGAAGTGGCAGTCCAAATTCAACAATTTTAGCTTCCAAAAGAAAAAGAAGTGAAAATTACTCCAGAGAACTCAAGATCAACCCTCCATCTTTAAACAACAGATAAAGCAGAGTGATTCTTTCCCTATATGGAGGCATGAGAAGCTCTCAGTCATCTCAGTTAAAAAGGTTCAAAAGCAATCAATTGCTCAAAGGGCACATTTTGTTGATGAACAGATTACTAACTGCCCTCTGACTGGTTTCATTGACTAAGGATGGTTAGGTCAGTGTCACAATCAGATTAATACCACAATATCATTGGCATCATTAATTTTTATTGCAAAGCCAAGTATCAACACACATTTCATTGTGTCTATGGTTTGAGAGAAGAGAAAACAAAGCCATCATAGCCACTGAAGGTGCCTAACAACAGTTCTGCGTAAGATTTCTAGTGTAAGATAGGTAGACAACTCATTAGTTTCTTCTAGATCTTGGGTGGAATTAAGTGTTGTGCTATGGTTGACAATTTATTTACACAAGCGTTTCAGCTTCCCAGATGGAATGAGTTCCTGTTTCTCCTCCCCTACATGTTGTTCTGTGGGTTCTCCCAACCCCTGCCTAAAGCCAATTTGGGGATGTATGGGAAGAGGAGAGAGCCATGAAAGCCCCATTATGCAAGTGGAAGTACTTGTGCAGGGCTTCTGCTGATGGGATTTGCTAGATGAACCCCGCTGATATATTGACTGCAGTGACTAACATAACACAGGTATTAAAGTCTTAACACAAAAGCTGAGATACACATGCCATTGGTGGGTGTGACCAGAGGAAGCCATGGGAAGAGCGACAGATGTGGCCCTTACCTTTATGCATTAGCCTATACTCTAGGCATGCATAAGTCTGGCAGCCACATACCTCTTCACCTCCCAGCCAGGCAAAAGTCCAGCGACACATTCCAGCCATGTAAAGGTACTCAAGAATGATGGAGCAGGGCCTAATGAAGGATGTGGCCAGGGGAGAACTAGGGAAGACTTCAAGCAAGGGTGCCCAAACTTTTTTTCAAAGAGGGCCGACCAAACTTGCTGAGCTTTTTTTAGGATTGAAGTTGTTTAGTTTTTTTTTCAATTTTACCCAAAAGTTGTTCAGTTTTTTTCTAGGATTGAAGTTGCTGAGCTTTTTTTTTAGGATTTTACCCCAGGACATATACTGCCACGGGGGCCAGATTAAATCGACTGGTGGGCCGGATTAGGCCCCCAAAATGGACTTTGGACATGCCTGAGTCTTCAAGAGTCCCACTGCCCCCATGGGCACCATATTGGTGACCCCTGTTGTAAAAAATGAGATATGTGTACACAATTAGCAAAAAAAGTTTTATAGCCAAGGGGAGGAGGAAATAAAAGTAAAAGAAGATTGAGTTTTTGAAAAGAGAGATGAAAGATAATAGAGGAGAAATGTCACCTAAGTGTTCCGGTTCGACAGCCAGGCAAATGGTTTTAGACAGGCATCCCCAAACTTCGGCCCTCCAGATGTTTTGGACTACAATTCCCATCATCCCCGAACACTGGTCCTGTTAGCTAGGGATCATGGGAGTTGTAGGCCAAAACATCTGGAGGGCCGCAGTTTGGGGGTGCCTGGTTTTAGATGTGCCTGAAGCTTGTGCATGGCCCCAATGTTTCCTTTGTACGGTGAAATGAAGCCCTGCCAGTGGGATGCCCATGTTTTCTCAAATTGGGACACTGGGATGAGTTATGCATACAGAGGAGAAAGTGACAGTGACTCCAGAAAGGGTATAGTGAGACCTATGTCATAGACAGAGGAGGGGCTGGCACAGGCCAGACAATTTGGTTTCCACTGATGAAAGAGAAAAAGGGCAAATGAGAGCGAAGAATAAAAGGCATGCTTGACATGACCAGTGTAGGACACAGAAGGGTTTATCCTAGCAACAGCTCTGCTCAATGCCTTTCCTTGCACAAAATGCATCAACACCTTCTTGACTTCATTGTCCAGCACAAATCCAGGACTCTACCTCGCAGCAGGAGGCTTTATAGTCCACTTGCTCCCCCGAGCGAGTTTCCCCCCCTGCACTCAATATATCACACCACTTCTTTGTTTCTCCAAGTCTCTAATTAGCTCCTCTCTCTATGGTACCTTCTCACAGCAGTTCCCTTGTGTGCTCATTCTCTCACCCAATATTTCTTGGCAGCTCACAATGAACAGGCAGGCTATACCAGGACACGAGTAACTCAGCCTGTTAAGACTCCTTGCTGACTTTCCTCACTACGTTGCATCTAAAAACTGTTCTTTCAGCCTCATTCTCTCCCTTGTGACAGGAGGTTACCTTCCCCCATACTAAAACACTTTCCATTTGTGTGATCTGCTGGCTGCGTTCTGCTTTCGAGCTGGCATTTTTCCTCGCCTCGTCTCTCAAAGTTTCCTGGTTGGCACTGTCTCTATCTACCCTCTCCATTATTTTATCAGCAGCATGCAATGTTACCCAGCCTGCAGCCTTTGGAAACCGGGTTAACAGGCTTGACGGGCTCTCAATGAGACACTCGAAGCAGGCAGAGGCTACTCCATAATCATCAGGCTGAGGCTGTATCTTCTGGGAAGATGCTACCTTTTCCAGCTGTGTGCTCACACGCACTCATGCACACAGTTTCATTGCAGAAGCTTCAACACAGCAATGGGAAAGTTTTTCTTGGCAGGCCTAGCTCTAGTGGGAAGGGACTCCAGTAGGGCAACCTGGTCTTTAAGAATTGACTGTTCACCATAGTATTAAATACTTGATTGGAGTCTGTTAAATTGACAGGCCTTGAGCACACACTGAACCTGGTGGGAATGAAAAACTTTCAGTAGACTTCCCTATTTCAACTTGCTGTTATAGGGGAACTATAAGGAGAAGTACTTAAATCTGAGTGAACCTCCATCCATCTGACTAGGGTGATTCCTTTCCCTTCCTCAGCTGTCCCTTGCACCGCTGATTGTTTAGTATGGTACATGACCTTCCTGGAGAGGGTTTTGTCTGGGGCAGCAGGGTAGTGAATTTTCTTAAGTTACTTTATCTTAGGATCAAAGTCTTCTAATCATGTGATTCTAAACATGTTCTCTAGGAAGTAGACCCAATGGAACACATGAGGGCTAACTGTTTAAACATTTGTTTGTTTGTTTACTATTTATTATAATTTTTTGTTACCCAGTATTCATAAAAAATGGATATGTCATGGGTGCATCATTTCATTGGCTCTCTCAATGTGGTTTTGTGGACATAAATAACTGCAGATTACAAGTGACCTGCGTGGCTGAGTCAGGCATTTGAGATGAATGTCCTTTAAAATATATATGGTTTGACTCCTGAGAGAATTTGTGGGGTGTGGGTACTAATCACTTTGCTCATGTGAGATTGAAACACAAGGAAATGAAATGTTTGATCCACAAACCAGTTAAACTTCCCTGCTGGGATTTTAGCCTATGAGAGTGAAGGCTTAAAGTGCCTAGCCCAGAATAATCCCATGGAATGTAAAACATACTGCTCCATTTGAAACTTCCTGACTTCCAATAGTGCAACAATAAGATAAACAAAATGCCTCTCCCTCCAGTCCAAAATTATACTGCTGAAATGAAGAAATCCTTGGCATTTTTGTGTGCAGAAAGACTATGAACCACTATGACTCAGTGCCAGAACCACAGGCATGACCGGTATGGAACGGTTGGGTAACAACCCACTGGGTCCCTCTCCAGGGCAGCTTCCTCCCCTGAAGCATCTCTTTTGGCCAGTTCTCATGTTTCACAGGACCCTGACATGGCCTGAACCAGCTTGCTGGGACCATCCCTGGAGGCATCAGCTGGTAGCTCCTACTCCTCATCCTGATCTGACCAGCTTCACCAAGATTATATAATATATAAAATAATTTATTATTTATACCCCGCCCATCTGGCTGGGTTTCCCCAGCTGCTCCAGGTGGCTTCCAGCAGAATATTAAAATACAATGATTCATCAAATATTAAAAGCTTCCCTAAACAGGGCTGCCTTCAGATGTCTTCTAAAAGTCCGATAGTTGTTTATTTCATTGACATCTGCTGGGAGGGCGTTCCACAGGGCGGGTGCCACTACCGAGAAGGCCTGGTTCCCTGTAGCCTCACTTCTCACAGCGGGAGAACTGCCAGAAGGCTGTCGGCACTGGACCACTAAAAGGCAGGTGATTGCTCTGTCAGGTTTAATGATCCAAAAACAGACTAAGAATACAAATGTCAAAGGTGACTGGGTGTGACCCTTCCTATTTTAGGTATGTATATGAGGAAACTTTTGAATGATAGACCCCATCAGTAAAGTGTGGTGGGAGGTATTAACAGTTTGAGGCATCTCATAATGCCAACTGGCCTACACTTTGAGAGCAGACAAAGGGGCCCTGCTTGTGATCTTGCCAACAGGCATAGCTGAGGGTGCAGTAGCCTTGAGAAAAAACCTTCTGGGTGGCAGGACCCTGACTGGAATTTCCTCCTTGAGGAAGTGCAGTCATCACCCACATTAACAAGGGTCAGGAGTCAACTAAAAACTTTTTTTTAGTTCACCTAGGCTTTCAGGACATGTTTTCTTGCCCTGGATCATAAGTTAACAAAGATATTATCAGGCTTATGTGCTCTTAATTTTTTTTTGTCTCCCCCCCAAAAAAAAGCTCCTTCAAGAGGGGGATGGAACATGAATAAGATGAAAAAACCTCCTCACAACCACTTAATCCATTAGACATCAATATTTAATTGTCCCCCCCCCTCTTTTATGCAAAGTTAAGCACTAATGTCTCAAATACATTTGGGCTTATTTCAGAAAATGACCCTAATGAACAACTTATTCACTTATCACCTTTATTAACTGATAATTGCAACTATCATTACATTATTTGATTTATCACTTCATACATTAAAAAAAAATCTCACAGAACACTGTATGTAGCAGAGATCAGAACACCATTTTTTTTGTCCACCAACATCTGGAGGACCACATCTTCCCCATCCCTGCCTCATTTGGATGCTATCAACTATCCATTTTGTCAATCTAATTGAAAATGGAGATTGCTCAGGTTAAGAGCTGTTACTCAGCTTCATAGGTGTGTTCACCTTACACATACTCCAGACATAAAGCACTTTTGTCAGGTCTCTCACGCTTTAGCGAGGCGGTACAACATATTACACCTAGGAAGGGAAAATCCACTTTCTCCCCTGCTGATAACAGCTTCCGTGTATCAACTGATTTCTCAAATACAATCTTTGATAAGGTCTCCTCACAAAGACAACACCAGCAAACATTTCTGATGTGACAGAAGTGCTATATTAAAAAAAAAACTGGATCTCTGTGCTTATGAAAAAGCCACATATCTCTAAGAGCTCCTATGATTAAGGTCATTGGACTAAAAAAAATAAAGAACTTTCTAACAAAGGGCTGAGAGAGGAAGAACGCTGGAGAAAGTCTACACACACACACACACACACACACACACACACACCAAGTACACACAAAAGGAATTAAAAGACAAATTGTTTCCAGGATATTCTGAAGATGCCTGGCAGTTGATCAGGTTAGTTTTAATGACCACCACCAATCATTACTTTTAATAGAAGGTCAGCTACTTTATATGCCAAGTATATGAGCTCAGATCATTTTCAGTGTAAGCTGCAATAATCACATTTTCTGCTAATGATTCTGTAGGCACAGTCCTTGCCATTAGTCCTTAAACGGTAAAAGCTTTAGAAATAAATATTTGCTAGGTGTTGCAAACAAGCTTACAAGATTTACTGTGCTTTGAACACTTTGCTTACAATTAGCAGCTTGCATACAGTGCTCACAATAACATGGAGCAGATATGCGAAAGTTAATACCTAAATTGCAGTGAGGGAAAGAAGGCCACAACATACACTGGATGTATTTCTAACAGCCTGCTCAGAAACGTGTCGACTCAGAAGGAAACCACCCATGCTATCCTGTAATATGGGTATCCATTTCTTAATCATTCAGGCCCATAATCTTTCCGAAGAATCAAAACAGTAGTTCTGGTCTGCTTAGTTTCCAATGAATTAACTTTGTACATTTCCTGGCCTTCCACAGGAAATACTGTGACATGTAATTGTTGTTGTTGTTGTTGTTGTTGTTGTTGTTGTTTTATACCCACCTTTTCCCCTGACAGGGACTCAAGGCAGCTTACAATATTTATGCTTTTTTCATTAAACTAAAGATCTGTACACTATTATTTCTGCCAGCAGCAAGAGAGAAACATGAGAATGGCTTGTATTTCATAAAGCATCAAATTTATAAATACATGCCATGCTCCATTTGGTCCTCTGGGACACTGAATTTCAGCACCTGAATAGTTCTGCCCTTTTAGAGGAGAGGAGAGGATCATGACTTCAGGTTTTCTTTTTGCCACTTAACTATAAAGGAAATAAAAGGTATCTAGGGTGGATTAAACCACAGAGTCTAGGGCTTGCTGATCAGAAGGTCAGTGGTTCGAATCCCTGCAACGGGATGAGCTCCCGTTGCTCGGTCCCAGCTCCTGCCCACCTAGCAGTTTGAAAGCACATCAAAGTGCAAGTAGATAAATAGGAACCGCTCCAGCGGGAAGGTAAACGGCGTTTCCGTGCGCTGCTCTGGTTCGCCAGAAGCAGCTTTGTCATGCTGGCCACATGACCTGGAAGCTGTCTGCGGACAAACACCGGCTCCCTCGGCCTATAGAGCAAGATGAGCAACCGCAGAGTCAGACACAACTGGACCTGATGGTCAGGAGCCCCTTTACCTTTACCTTTAGGGTGCAAACTAGAGACAAAAATGAGAGTTCTTACCACTGATTTGCTACAGGGTTTACACAGGTTACAAATGATTGTTGCTACCATATGAATCATGTCAGGAATTACTTTCTTCAGCGGAGTTCTTACATCTGAATTGACTTGGCAGAGGAAGCAACTAGAGGCAGCTTTCAATAGTTGTCCTGCCATTCAGTAGTGAGGAATGCATGATTTTGTCCTCTACGAAGCTGAAATCATCAGCAATGTATGAAGCCGGCATCCACCATTTTTTGTGCCCAACACCATTTTGTCTGATGCCTGACCTGACTTCATTTCTCCTAGTGCTGTTGCTTCTCAAAACAAGGATGAGCCACACTGGGTTGCATATTGCATCAGTACACTGGTAATGTCTAATAACTGTTGGATGGTGTCCATGACTGTTCTGTGAAGTGCTGTAGATACTTAGATATTTTTTTTAAAATCCTGTACTTTCAATGCCACTGCAATAAGCAAACCACAGAATATTTAACAGCTGTAGCAGATTTACTGCTATCTAAATCCTCACATGGCACATTTCACTGCAAACTCTGAATGATATATGTATGAATTTGTGAAGATAAATAATGGCACTTAAAAAATATATATACAAGATTACCCTTGCATTTTCCACCAGTTGTCTAGCATTTCATTAGTAGCTCCCCTTCATCTTGCAACTTTAATTAGCAGTTCCAGTCTGGGATTTACCTGTGACTGTCATGGGTGGAAAGTGCTCGCTAATGAATTATTCCAGTAAATTAAGAGACTGGGGGAGTTCTCTACCTGTCTAAGACTAATCCACACTTTTATTAGTGAATACGTTTACTTGTGACAACTATATAGCAGGCCACTGGACATGCTTGGCCAGAATACATTTCTCTTTGCATCTACATTCATGTCAAACTCTGAGTTTTGGTTCTATGAGATGACATTAACATTGACAGGTTAGTAAATTAGGCTCTTAACAGTATAGGGCTATCTTTGTTAAACTGAGATAATTATGGCAATGGATTTCAGTTTATATTCCACCTAATATACAGAATGCTGCCTGTCACTAACCCCACTACCAATTACTAAACATCTTGTCCAAGGATGGAACTAAAGTTCAGGAAAGCACCAAGAATGGCAGCCCTGTGATCTCGTTGCCTAGTTATGTGGCAAGCTCCAAGCTACTCATCCCTTTCTCTCACACAGGCCTTCCACATGCTCACCAGAAAAGCAGTCTTTCCTTCAAAGATAAAGTGCAGCTCTTTGAAAACCCCAACAGTTCTGCATCTAGCTAGTGACAAAATAATTGTGCGGAGCATTGTGTTTGCTTTGTGCTCACAGCTAAACCTCTTATCCATGTTTGCTCATCCTTAATTGAACATACTAGGTTGGTGCTTTAAAATACATATTTCAAGAGATACAGTCGCCATTAAGAAAGGAATTCTATGTAGAACTGTAGGGAACCCTTCAGCAGCATTATGAGCTCCCTGGGGCTAGAAAGACAAATTCTACCTAACCTAATGCCACTTGACTGCAGAACTGTCACCTTCTGCTATGTGTATTACGTAGTACCCCAAGAGTGTTTTCTAGTGATTTCTCTATAAATCTTAATAAGCCCAAGACCAATCTCTTATAAGAATGAATATTTTAAGGCATTTCCCCCCATTTGTTCAGCCAGGGGAAAGCTGTCATGTAAATCAGTAGAATGCTTAAACCGCAGGAGGGATATTTGGTGAAATGAATCTTGAGGGATCGCATCTAAACAGAAACACTTGCTCTTATTAGGAAAGCTTCTTTTAATGAAAAGAGAAAGGGACCTACTATCTGGTCAGATGCACTAGCATGAGAATAAGTCAGCTTCATAGTAACTGTGACACCAACCAGCAAGTAAAGTTCATGCAAATACCACACATTTGCAGAAGGAGATTGTAAAAATGCACGAAGGCAGAATTTCGATTATAAGATGCAGAGCTTAGAATAAGTACGGGAGGTAAATTATCATTTTGAAATGTTATGTGTTGCAGCTATGAATTAGAGGCATGAGCGGATAAAATTATCAGCTCAAATCAGAGATATTTTAATCACCTTGCTTGCAATGTGACAGCTTGGTTAAGGTCTAGATTCCCAAAGGACAAGGAATGTCCTCTGAAGGATATTGATTTGCTCCACTGCACCTTCTTTTATTATTATTACCAATGCAGTTCTTCCAATTAATCAGCTCAACTTAACAGCGGCAGTACACTACAGCCTTTACATGCATTATGCAGATAAGTGACAAAGTCAAGGCTTCCTGCACAATTACTCTAATTATAAACCTTTCTTTGGTCAAGGATTGCAAACAAGCATGCAGTGAGTGCTTTATATATTTGCTGTGAACCATGTTGTTTGTGCTCTTGAAACGGATCCAAGAGCAGCATTTTCCTCTCTGCGAAAGAACTCAGGGGGGAAAATGCATCTCTATAAAATGGCTGTTAGCAGCAATGGCCACATTTTCTCACAGCGTACATGAAGTAGCAGTGTGCCAGAAAATTCTCCCACATTTTTCTTCAACTCATTATCCATCAGTTAATGAGCAAAGGAATTGCATTCAAAAATCATCAAAGGGGAGGGGGGAAATCAGCTAAATTCTCACGGGTGGGTTTTTGGCCTGCTTACCTTGCTTTTGTTGTGGCCAAGGGATGTCTGTGAGTGCCCCTTCTTTCATTCTACAAATCATCTGCAGCCTTCCCTGCTGTCACACTTCAATCAAAACTCATCAGGAAGTAACTCCTCCCATGAGGCTTTCTTGGATCAGGAAGTTGAGGAAGCCAGGGAGGCTACAGGGGCTGGAGAAATGTTTAAAGGAATACCACCCTTTGACACCTTGCAACAATAAGCCTGTGCCCACCAAAATGCCAAATAGAGTGCCCTGAGAACAAGCAGAAAAATGGAAACCTCTTTTGAAGAAGAAGAAAACATCTGAGAAACTGGAGGACAGTGATTGAGAAAGCACTGATATGAAGTTATCAAAACTCATCTGGGATTAGCCAGATTGCAAATATGGCCAGGACACATTATCATACCAAAATAATGAAGAATGCAAAAATATTTTTCTACTTCCACTATCAAATGGTAGAAGGAAAATAACAAAGAGAGCTAGAATCTGAAAGCCTAACATCGTGGCAGGCTTACCATTCATTCCCCTGAAGGCACATCAAAACTGAATCTTAATTCTTGCAAAACTGAACAATGAATGTGGCAGGTACAGATAAATACTCCAATCCAGCCACTGCTTCTCAAATGCAGAAATGTGTTTTCACATGTGTGTTGAGAAGGTGGCTCACTGGATGAGGTTGGCTTCCTGGCAGGTGTGCTGCTGCTACTGCTTAAGAGAAGATTGAAGGGGAGATGTGAGGCAGCAGGAAAGTCAACGTGATGCAGACACACGGGTAGGAGCAGCATATTGGCTCTGCTGGTGTGCCCACACTGCAACAGCCTTCCTGCCAACTTGTCCCTCCCATTCTATGTGATTATGATTGCATGGAGGATAATGTCTGGATTAGGTTGGAGTAACAATGGAAATAAAGGGGTAAGAGCTTGCACATGCCTAACTTTATGTAAATTAATAATCCAATCCAGAATCAATATTTTACAGTCATTGCTACAAAGATGTTTTTGCTTGTGGAAGATTCAAGTTAGGAGACCTATAGTCCAACATCTTAGCAAGAAAAGTTAATTTTGTTACTATTATTTACAGTACACAACAATGGCATTCTGAAATATTTTAGACATGTTATTTTATATAAACAAATACTATTTTATTTGTAGTTTGATGCAAAAGTCGTTTAGAAAGGGGGGAACTGTGTTCACTCAGCATATTGCACCACTCAGGAAGCAGGGTTAGTGACCTCTGCATAAGAGAAAGATGCCATGCTGTTCGAACACAGATGGGAGCTATATTCAGCTAAACATCTAACAATGGCTTTGTTTATTATTCTGCAAACACCCCATAAGTGTTTCTTACCAGGTAGATCAAAATGCTTACATTACTAACCCATCAAACTGAAGTGTTGTAACATTTTATGAGAATCAGCATGATAGAAAATAGAGCAGGACCCCTTGAATAGTATAAGGAAGCTAAATATGGGAGTGTCAGGGTTGGCTTCCATTCACCAAATCAAACAGAGCAGGAGCTGTAAGACTTCAGCACATATATCATAGCTAAAGATGGTTGGCGTAGTGGTTGGAATCTTGTAATTATGAGAATAATTTATATAATTGGATAAGAGAGAGCAAACATCTTTGGCAAATGGCCTTCTGGGATTCAATGCCTGCTAAATGAAAGTGACATATCAGGCAATGTAGATCAGGAGTGGGGAACCACAGGCCCAGAAAGCCCAAAAGGGTTCCCCAACAAGCCTCTGTATATGGCCCCTAGGACTCTCCCCAGGCCACGCCATGTCCGTCACCAGCCCAGCTCTACTGCATCTCTTCCCTTGAGTGTTTTTGCCTTGCTGAGATCTGCCCTTAAACTATCATAATGTCTCTTATCATGTGTTTGCTAGTGTGTTCAAAACAAACAAACAAATCCTAACTTAGCCCACTGCCCCACTGTTTCTAGTCAAGGATTTCCCAAACTTGGGCCTCCAGCTGTTTTTGGACTACAACTCTCATCATCCCTAACTAGCAGGAACAGTGGTCAGGGATGATGGGAACTGTAATCCAAAAACAGCTGGAGAGCCAAGTTTGGGAAACCCTATTCCAGATCCAGGAGAGGCATCATTATCTACCACTAATTTAAGGCTATTTCCCTCTCACAAAAGCTATGCAAGTAAGTTCAAAGATCCCCCTCCACTTCCCATGGACCAAATCCCTGATGTGCTATAGCAATGATTAGATTTTATATCTAGTGCTTCAAAGACTTACCACTACATAATAACCTTAAACTGGGCTGTGTGGTGAGACCTATACAGCTATTGCTTCTGGCATTAACTTACCATGAGACCAAAATGTAAAGAACGCCAAATGTGTTCAGCACCTCTCTGAATAAGGCTTGGATAGTCAACTGCCTGCCAGACCCAAGACCACCAAGTGGGAAGGGAAGAGAAAACTGGGGGAGAAAATTATTTTGTCTGCTTTTTACAATGGGCCAACTTGATCTGCGTTTCTTGAGCATGCTTGTGGACCAGAATGCAACTCAAAGTCAGATTTCATGGCTCCCTGCATTTTGTGTGCACAATAAGTCCACACAAAAATACATATTTTCCCCCAAAGTTGGGTACCAAATGCATATTTTAATAGTGAATGTATTGAAATGTAAAAACTGTATGATTTATTTAAAACTGCAGAAAAGTGCATATAATGGGATGGAAAAGGATGAAATGTCACTAAACAGGACAAATGTCATGGAATAGACCTCTCACAGAGTGACAGTGATATGGAATTGACTGCATATCCCATCCCTAGCTGTCATTCAGTGGTGGACCACATGCTTTATAATAATAATAATAATTTATTGGCCAAGTACCAACATACTTGGAATTTTTATATACAGAATGCTCCAGGATCCACACTATACAGGCTCAGCTGGGAAAAGATTCCTGACATATCCTAGAGAGCCACTATCGGTCATTATGTGGACAATACTGAGCTAGGTGGATCATTGGTATGAGTCAGCAAAAGCAGTTTCCTATACAGTGGTACCTCGGTTTAAGTACACAGTTGGTTCCGGAAATCTGTACTTAACCTGAAGCGTACTTAACCTGAAGTGAACTTTACCATTGAAAGTAATGAAAAGTGGGTAAATCTGTTCCAGACAGTCCGCGGCGTACTTAAACTGAAGCGTACTTAACTTGAAGCGAACTTTCCCATTGACAGTAATGGAAAGTGGATTAATCCGTTCCAGATGGGTCCGCAGAGTACTCAACCTGAAGCGTACTTAACCCGAAGTATGAGTGTAATTGGTTCTGGAAGTCCGTACTTAACCTGAAGCGTACTTAACCTGAAGTGAACTATCCCATTGAAAGTAATGGAAAGTGGATTAATCTGTTCCAGATGGGTCCGCAGAGTACTTAAACTGAAAGTACTCATACCGAAGCATACTTAAACCGAGAAATGACAGTACTCTTAACTTTCATCACTGGTAATTTTTGCTTTCATTGGCCAGCTATCAATAGATCATGTGGCATCTTTTGCCAAGGAGCAGGACTCACCATCAAACTGACCTCACTTATATTTGAAGATATAAGGAGATCCTTTCACTTTCATTCACCATAGGTTGCCTACACTTAAGATTCAGGGCAAAGTTGGAAAGCCAACTTTTCATTCTCCAGGAAGCATGGTGATAGGGTGGAAATTGTTCTATTTTTCACAAATTATAAACAAAGGAGACTATTTTATTTATTTATCATGAGTTCATTATAGCACCAAACATGTGGAAATTATTTTGTGAAGTATTCTTTTCCACAGAAAATAACTGGTACAAGTTATGGCACACTAGATTCCAACAGCAAATCATTTACACATCCAATACTTTGGCCACCTCATGAGAAGAGAAGAATCCTTGGAAAAGACCCTGATGTTGGGAAAGATTGAGGGCACTAGGAAAAGGGGACGACAGAGGACGAGATGGTTGGACACTGTTCTCGAAGCTACGAACATGAGTTTGACCAAACTGCGGGAGGCAGTGCAAGACAGGAGTGCCTGGCGTGCTATGGTCCATGGGGTAACGAAGAGTCGGACATGACTAAACGACTAAACAACAACAGTAAGATGAACTCACACACAATTAGTGATAGGCATGCGTATTCAAATGCCTCTGTTAGATGGACAAAATCTGAATCATAATAATGCAGCAGGAAAGGAGAAAAATAATATTTGAGCTGCAACGTGCATCAGCATAGGTGATAGGTAAATATCAAGTAATGTTAAATCTGACTTGATGGACTGATAAAATAAGCCAGCACTTTCAGTAAAGGGAACGTCACAATAATTACCCAAGCCTTCCCTTCTTTGTGACATTCAGTGGCACATGCTAACTTTCTTAAATATAAGGAGAATTATATTCAAATACCAATATTCCTTTATAATCGCTGAAGAGGAGCACTCAAATTATAATAATGCCATCATGACGCATCTCAGAAGGGGGAAAACTGCTTCATAATGATAAATGGCATGACCTTCAGATCCTAGTTGCCGAGAAAGGGCCTGCATGCAGCCACTCATACATTTATTCAGTATCCCTAAATGATATTATCCAATTGATTAGGCCTTTCTGGATGCTGATCTCTGCCTTCCACTTATGCACAGCCATGAGAAATATTTACTGGCGTATCCAAAGTATTTTCATCAACAATTGTGGATTTTCTGTGTGTATGTGCCATGTCAATTTATGCCATTACCAGAATTCAGGAGCAGAAATTGTTTTTGCTTTTAAAAATGATGGCATTCTAAAACAGGTTTAAAGCTAATTCCCATGAACCGTTTGATTAATTGTAGGTGCCCATGGTGAAGCAGACATGTTCCCACATATGGCAAGCCATCTATTTGCATCAGTGAAACACTTCTAGAAGTATTGCTAAGGTTCTAATCTTCATATGCTCATTGGTGGACCCTCATTGCAGCACCACTGCAGCATTGCTACCACAGGAGAAATTACGTCTGAGTATATTCTAAGCCTAGGAATTTGTTTTCAGTGCCAAAACTGAACTGAGTTCACAGTCATTTCACGCACAAGGCTAGCTTTCTTCATTTCAACAGCCTGATTCATGTGGAGGGGAGGGGAAGCTATGTTGTGGCAATCATTTAACAGCTGGAAGTCAGAAATCTTTAAGGTTGTACCACAACAGAGATAGCCTAGCCTCCGTAATTCGTGGCACCTGGCACTTCCGCCTCTCCATCCCAGTATGCAGCAGTGACTTGGCCAGAGGGAGGTGGGGTAAGCAGTGCAGCCATGCCACCCCAACTGCTGCTGCAGTGAAGTGAGCTGAGCTCAGTTTCCCCCTAAATGGAGAATGTAATAAGCAGTAAACCTGAGAACAGATCCAATCAGCTGCCTTGCACCTTTTCTCAGTGTTCCAGGCAAGGTGTATGCACTTAGACAAAACAAAGTAAAATCCAGTGCTGTATATATACTTACCGGTATTATTTATCCATGAATAAAAGACATGGACACAAGTTTAATAGAGTCAAACAACCTGTTCCATGTTGTCATGAATCATACCTAAGCATAAGTGTGCACAGTTGGTTTATGCTACAAACACTGAGAACCCAAAGACAGAGGTTGGTGCATTTGAACAGAATATGGTGAGTGTGCTACTAGTTGTGCTACTCAAATTGTGCACACCCTCAGTCCAACAGAAACAAGAAACATATTCTCCATGCTTGCAGTCCTCTGCACATTTTCCTGGGAGTAAGACACATTGAACTCAATATGACCTTCATTAGGGAAGATATGTGTAGCATTGTTCTGCTGATTTGACAAAAAGTTCACTTGCAGAGGGCTGGGCTAAAATACTAAAATCAGTGACATATAAAAATTCTCCGATGCCAAGTAGGGTTGCCAGACTCAATAGAGGACAGGACTTCTGTGCCTTTAATTGCCCTGCTCTCTTTTGAGTCTGGAAACCTTAAAGAGAAACCAGCAGACCCTTTGTTTAATTTCCAAGCAAAGGGTCTGCTGGTTTCTCTTTAAGGTTTCCAGACTCAAAAGAGAGCAGGGCAATTAAAGGCACAGAAGTCCTGTCCTCTATTGAGTCTGGCAACCCTAATGCCAAAAGATTTCTTTGGCATTCTTGTTCCCTTTGTGTAGTCCCCAACATTTTTCTTAATATTTAATCTATCTCACCAGTCTCCTTATTATCTTTTTACTTGTCTCTGTGGTCCTTGCATAAAATCTTAAGTATTATGTTTAACACTGCCAAGCATTATGGGCTAGTTTCATGTACTTGTACCAGGATTTTCAGATAAAATCACCTGCAGATCTCCCTCCCCCCACCTTCTGTATTGCATAGTCATTTAGAAATAGTTTGATATGTCAGTTTGCTTTCACCATTCAAAAAATTTTTCCCCCTTTGTTGCATTGGGCAACTGCAAAAGCCTTTCAGCAGCTCCATACAACTGAAAATATCCAGGAACAATTTTTAAAATAGGTGTCATATCCACACAGCCTACGAACCATTTTGAGAAAATGCCTAGTGCAGATCACAAAGCAAATTGGTTACAGTAATGGACAGAAACAAGGCAGTAGCAGAATGAAGGGAAAGTGGTGGATTTATTCATAAAAATATATAGACGTAGCAGCAACTTTTCACCATATGTGGTACACAGGTAAAACTGCACAGCATAAAAGCAAAACACTGGAAATGGAGCAAGTCCACAGGACGTAGTGCTCAAGTGAATGTTGTTTAATTTTTTTAAAAAAATAAAATGGTCTGAAATTTTGTGATAAAACTAAATTTTAAATAGGATTAACTGATAGGAGTAGTGTATAATGATGAATTCAGATGTGCTCTATCTTATAGGCAGGCAGGTTCAAATCTGCTCTCTTCCCGACCTTTTTCCTTTTGGGATGTCCACACATTTTTTAATGCACCTAGCTGTTGTTCAAAGCCACAAACAAAAACCCTGTTTCTCATATTTTAAGACATACCCATAAAATAAGCCATAGCAGGATTTTTAAGCATTCAAGGAATATAAGCCATACCCCAAAAATAAGACATAGTGATAGGCGCAGCAGCAATGCCGGCCGCAACAGGAGGAGGAGGAAAAAATAAGACATCCCTTGAAAATAAGCCATAGTGTGTTTTTTTGAGGAAAAAATAAATATAAGACATGTCTTATAATATGAGAAACACGGAAATATGTTCCTAAATAATAAAAGCACTTTCCTAGGCCTTGTTCACACATAACTATGTGTTAATTAAACCATGGCTTAGTGTTATGAATAGAGCCAGCCCAACAGGTAAACTGATTTGTTTATTGTCAACATACCATGATCTGAAACTGTGGTTTGTTGTTGGCAAATGAACCTTGGTTTGTTTCAACTCTGTTTGGCCTTGCATGGGATCCTAGCACACTTCTTTAACCGGGATTTGTTCGACCACCCCACTCACTCACCAAACTCCTAAGAGCAGCTGGAAACATAGCAAACCATAGAGAAACAAGTCACTGGTTTTTTTGGTCATCTGTGGGGAATTTGTGGTTTATTAAGTAAACTACAACTTATAGTTATGTGTGAATCAGGCCTTGGTGCAGTGCATTAAAGAGTGCTAGAGTTTGATTGTAGAGGCATCAAGCTCATTCGTAATTGCTGGAGTATTGTGCCTTGATTCACTGCAATGAACTAAGCATGGGAAGACACTCCATACTTGGAAAGAGATTAAGCTAGTGCCCAAAGTTACTGATTTCAAAAAGAAAGTGATTAACCTCATAATAGCATACCCCCACATTGTTACTTTGCATGGATTTTGATTGTTTAAACTGTTTCAGCTAACAATAAATAAATGCTAAAATTTCTCCTAAAAATAACAAAGTGGTGGGTTTTTTTGATTGGGTGGGGTGGGTTAGCAGTGACTGGAATTTGAAGTCCAGCAGTTTGGAAATTCCCAATCTATTAGAGTCATGTTCTACTCAGGATGGCTTGGTGCCAGCTCTCTATCAGCCATCCCCACAGCTGGCTTCCCTCAATCCTTTCCTCCTGAAATTGCTAAAGTAAGAGGGGAATCAGTAGCCAAGAAGGCTAAAAGAAGAAGACCTGAGTGCCCATGATTCCTGCCTATCATTAATGCTTCTGAGTATGCGTGAGGCATTTTATTGCGGAGTGAAACTCTTGTGAACAGGTAAATAGGAACTACAGTTTTGGGAATTATTACAAGCACTGGACCTTCTAAGTATGCTCAGGAGCCTTGAAGGCGGCTGGAGACCAAGGTTATGATGGATGGACTTTTGGATGGTTTCCCTTCTCCTTATCAATTTGTAATTTGGGAACATGTGGAAAACATAGGGGAAGGCGGAACAAACAAAAAACCAATAGGGGAGGTCCCAACAGTTCACACTTTCTGAATTGCAGGGGGTTGGACTAGATGACCTTTGGGTCCATTTTCAGCTCTACAATTTTATGATTCTATGATTCATTTTAGAAGCACTGTGTGAAATCCCAACAAAATGTTTTCTCCAAGAAACCTCAAGTCAATTATGAAGCAAGGCGAAAGATTTCTATCACTGCATTTTACCTGTTGGTGGCCTAGCTATGCCCAGTCTAAAATCTATGTGGAGCTCCAATCTGCACAGCGATTTTGAGCATCAGACTGACAGAATGTTTTCATATATTTAGTGTGCAAATTATTCATTTGAGAGAATCAAACAGCCCACATTCTTTTAAATATTCAGCCACTGAAGCAAACTGATGCTGGTGGTGTTTACAAAAGCCATTACAGAGCAGTCTGATAATACATTTGCAAAGTACAGTATCTTGATGAATAATTCAAAGTAGTTCTATTTAATATACACTGATGAGAGAAGATGTCTTAAATTATTGTACCACTTCCTGTTATTGTGTGTAAGAGAGAGGACGAAGAGTCTAAACAACAACGAAGATTGCAAAACATACATGAATTTATTATTTAACTAATATGGCCAAACCTGCTTGCGTACTCAGGTGCTGACGACTCCCCATCCCACCCTAACTTTTTTGGGAGAATAACCAGACAAAACAAAATACTTTGAGTCAAATAAGGCCACATCTTTATTGCTTACAGATGTAAGAAGGTTAGCATAGGCATTGGGTATAACCATTAACATCTAGCATGCCTGCTGGAAGTATTTATTTTGGGGTCAACCCTGAAGTGAGGAGGTCCTGTGACTTACACCAAATAGGACTGTCCCCGTGGAATTGCTGCGTTGAGAAGTACTATGGTCCTAGCCCCTGCGGGGTATAAATAATAAATTGTTTTTATTGTTTTTACTAAAACACAGCACGGTCCATCCCAACAGGATTGCAATAAGCATAGAAAAGCTTTATAAAATCTCAACCAACGCCCCTCCCCCCACTAACCCAAACAGAAGCAAACATTGGCATGTTCCTGAAAACACACGGAAGTAGCAAGAGTGATGCCAGAGACTGCAGTGCACAGGTCAATAATTCAGTTTTCCTTCTTTTTCCTTATTGCCCCCTTTACTCATTTTGTACTCTCTCTCTCAGCAAAGTCTTACCTATAAAACACAGTATACAGATTATAATATTAAAGAAAATGCAGGAAAAAATACAAATAGGTTGAACACATCCATATACAATGTCAAGCTTAAGAGTAAATATTCAGAACTGCTGTATTCTTAGATGGTCAGTTATTTGGATATTGTGCATGTATGCAGCCTTCAGATCTAATCATTGTTATACTATCCTCTGCCATCAATTCACTGTGTAATAGTCATTAACACAGGTTCCCCAAAGAGCATATCCAGTGAAAATGCTTGTATAGCAAGGAGGTCTTGCACAGAAAACAAATTTCCCCTGAAAGACTGGACTATTTGCTATAAGGAAAGAGACAGGGAAAGTGTACTGGAACATGTGGGATAATGCTTGCTGTATTAACCAACCTCCTTACAAACAAATCAGAATGAATGCTCATTAAATAGCCAACATGATCAAATTCTTCCTGCAAAGAAATAAGGATGAATGCTCAATAAACTAGTCCTCTGAAAGCATTCTATGTACTTCATTTATGGTCAGCTGTAAACTGAATGCCACTACTTTCTCTCCAAACAGTTGGCTGCATCCACAGGCAATGCTAAACCACATAGCTGGGAGGAGACCTTCTGCCGAGATAAATTTCACTTTCAAAGAATGCCAAGTAGTCTTTAAGATGTTTTAGGTAGAATCATAGAATCTTAGAGATGGAAGGTACCCCAAAGGTCATCTAGTCCAACCCCTTGCAATGCAGGAATCTCTGCTAAAGCATCCATGGCAGATGGCCATCCAAGTTCTGTTTAAAAACCTCCAAGGAAGGAGAGTCCATCACCTTTTGTGGTAGTCTGTTCCACTGATGAACAGCTCTTATTGTCAGAAAGTTTTTCCGAATGTTTTTTCCAGAATCTCCTTTCTTGCAACTTGAAGCCATTGGTTCGAGTCCTACCATCCAGAGAAGGAGAAAACAAGCATGCTCCCTCCTCCATGTGACAGCCCTTAAAATATTTGAAGATATCTCCTCTCAGTCTCCTCTCTTCCAAGCTAAACATACCCAGCTCTTTCGAGTGCTCCTCATAAGGCTTAGTTTCCAGACCCTTGACCATCTTGGTTGCCCTCCTCTGCATACGCTCCAGCTTGTCAACATCCATCTTAAATTGTGGTGCCCAGAATTGGACACAGTATTCCAAGTGTGGTCTGACTAAGGCAAAATAGAGTGGTACTATTACTTCCCTTGATCTGGACACTATACTTCTGTTGATGTACCCTAGAATAGCATTAACCTTTTTTTGCTGCTGCATCACATTGTTGACTCATGTTAAGCTTGTGGTCCACCAAGACCCTTAGAACCTTTTCACATGTACTGCTAGTAAGCCAGGTGCCCCCCCCATCCTATATTTGTGCATCTGGTTCTTCCTGCCTAAGTGCAGAACCTTACATTTGTCCTTATTGAAATCCATTCTGTTAGCTTGTGCCCAGTTCTCCAATCTGTTAATGTCATTTTAAATTCTGATTCTGTCTTCTGTGGCATTAGCTACCCCTCCCAGTTTGGTGTCATCTGCAAATACAATGACCATCCCCTCAATTCCTTCATACAAGTCATTTATAAAGGCGTTGAACAAGAGACCCAGGACAGAACCCTGTGGCACCCCACTTGTCACTTTTTCCCCAGGATGATGAGGAACCATTAATGAGTACTCTTTGGGGTCAGTCAATCAACCAGCTACAAATCCACCTAACAGTTACCTCATTCAACCCACATTTTACCAGCTTCCTCATGAGAATATCATGGGGGACTTAGTTAATGTTTTTCTTTGTTGTATGTCATCCTGGACTCCTTTGGGAGGAAAGGCAGCATACACATTTAAACAACAACAACAACAACAACAACAACAACGATGATGTATTCATCTTCTACATGCTGGGAATCATTGCAGTTATGAAAACACACTCTCCTGTGTTTCAAAACAAGGCAAGTACAAATCATGATGGAGCTTACTTGTTTAACTAAGCCAGGATTCTTAGTTCCTTATATATATACACGGAAAGAACTAATCTCCTCTTGCCTAAGCACAGCAATTGTTGCCATCAATTTTATCCAAAATAGAGTGGTATTAAGTAGCTCCATAACTGTTGCATGTATCTTATGTTTTTGCTTAAAAACATTTGTTTTTATACCCCTTAGGTTGAGCAGACAAATTAAGGCAGTGGTATTCAAAACATTTATAACTTCAGATAACTTTTTCCATATCTATTCATCTGCCAAAGGCACAATCACATGACTTAGGGCTCTGAGGTGCACTTGGTGTGTACAGAGCACAGGAACTCACTCTCGCCTTGAATGAGTTGAGTACATCATCCCAAGCACACTCAATGTTATCCTGCTATACATTTCAGGGAAAGATCTCTAGAGCATGGGCAAGCTATCATCCAGGGAAGCTTGTCTGCTATTACTGATCTTCTCACTGAGGAGTCTCTGATAAGTTTCCAAGAAATCCCAGGGTTCCTGAAACACAGTTTGAAAATTAGTGATCTAAGGACACCAACTACCACCTCTGATACTTTCTGGATAAAATCCCCAGGAATATTTGGGATGTTACCTGCAAAACTGCAGTAGCTATTGATCTTGTTTGGAAGATAGGAATAAATTCACTCCATCTGAGAGCTGTAATGCTAATGATATATTAAATAACAGTCAAGAAATCTTATTAGATGTACACATGTAAGCTCTTTATATAATAACTGAACAAAGGTCTGTGCTAAATGCTGTGCAGATATCAGGTTTCTAATACCATCATTTGAATAAAACCCATAATAGATGGGTAATTTTCAGAATTATAAGTATGTTGTTTCCACAGCTTGGCAAATGTTTCCTCGAGCATTAATAGCTTGGCCATGGTAACAATTAACACTGAACTAAGATATGCAGAGAGATGAACTCTTGACCCACTGAGATAGTAGAACTAGAGGGTTATTTCAATTATCTACAATTTAAAATGTCATTTATCCAGTAATGTTAATTATTTACACTGTTCCTAAAATCTTATCAGTATGTGCCATGGATTTCTTGTTCCCTTGAAATATTTAAACACCCACTCCACTCAGCAAGATCCATTACGTGCTGTTTATCATGGAAATTGCTGTTTAAATATCCCCTTTAAAAAATACACACATACAAGATTAATTTTATATCTGTCATTCGCTTTGAGAGGAAAAGGAGAAAGAGAAGAGAAGCAAATTGTTTACAAAGAAATGATAGAATTTCAGTAAACTTCAGCGTATTTTTCCTTCTTCAGAAAAATAAAAGCAGCATTTGGGGTTACAATGCTTCTCCCCCCCCCCAGCAGGAGCTCAGCTCTGTTATCTCTCAGGTGGGTGCCATTGCTATCCTAAGAGAACAAGGGAGAAGTTCATGACAAGTTCTGGCACCTCTTTTACCAGAAAAATAGCACTGTGGGATGTATGAGGTTTTTTTCACAGCATAGGTTGGAGATTTCATCCATGCAGAGATCTAGGAACATCAAAGAACTTGAGTGCATTTCCACATAGATCACATTGCACAATAAAGGTCAAGAACCAGGGTTGGTATTCTCTCTCAAGCAAAGTTTTTGTGGATTATATATTTTGTTTTAGAAGGAAATCTATGCAGAAAGACTCAAAAGAAAATTGATCACTAGCTTTTGCCTGCAAGACAAGTTCAAATGTTATAAGCCTATAAAATGATTCTGAATACACAAAAAATTAATTAATATGCACACATATACATACTAGGACCATTAGTATATGTATGTAAAATATAATGGTATCTATACATGGAGTGTCTGTAGGGTAGGATCCAGGACCTTCTTGGCTCCCACAAATGGAAGGAGGGCAGAGCAATTTTTGCCAATTCCCCCTTGCACTCACTGGAAATCTTCTCTACAGGCTTGAAATAACTTCATAAACAGCACAGTGCAAGTGTTTAGAGGCAAAATGAGAATTTTTTTTGCTCCCTTCTGATCACTAAAGCTTATGCTGAATCACAGTTGTCCTTTCCATAAACAAAAGCACTCCATCTCTGAATGAAAAGGCTTTGGTCAATCCATATCTACACTTTTACGCTAAACTTATTTATTAACATATTCTGTGGCAAATTTACAGCTAACTTTACCACACCACACCCTTAAAGTTCACATGGTTTGAAAGAAATTCATTTTCATACAGTTCTAGTTTTGAGGCTCTTAATGTTGTTTGTCAAAGACTGGATACTAATTGTAAATGTTCATGGGGTTTTTTTTTGGGGGGGGGGCTGTTGGAGAGCCAGCTTGAAGCTGAGAATTGTGGAAGCATATTTTCTTCCATCACTTCTCAAATCTAAATTTCCATTCTCTTTTCATTTTATAGAATATCAACAGAGCTCAAGTGCATGTTGTTGAGTATATTTAGTTCATCCAAAGCAGAACATGGCTGCAGCAGAACATGCAAGATAGGAATAATGAAACCAAAAGACAAGTTGGGAACTGTACGGACTGAAAGTCTGCCTACATCTCATTTGTTTCTAAATCCGAATGAAACCCTTATTATACTTTTGCAGACTTTTTGCTAGAAAAATATGATGGTTCTTTTAAATAGTTTTTTTAAAAAAACAAACAAACAGTAAGTGGTCACAATTATTAGGAATGTACATGGCACTTCCATTTTTTCATGTGGAGTTTCCTATTGTTCTACCCCTTGGACTTGAATAACCAAAGAAAGTCCATTGTCTTGTGTATTGGTGGAATTTCTTGCAGATCAACCCTAAATGCATATTAATTACTCCCCATGCAAAGGTTCCAAAGAGCAACTGTGAAACTAGCACACATCTGCAGTTTATTCAAGAAGTCCTGTCATTCTAAAGGTGAAGTTGATATGCGGTTGAAAGTGTACTCTTTGAAGCTTTTGGGGTGGAGGCAGCTCCACAGGACATGTATGTAGAAGCCTGACATGGCACCTTGGCAGCAGGATACAAAGCTAATAAGTTCAGCCTTCATCTTCCCAAGCTACATGGAATACCCTTATGCTAATAAGGATTAATTGTGAATGCTTTAAGTTCAAAGGCAGTAGGATGTAGCTATATAATTGATGCACAGTTGAAGACCTTCAACCTTCTAAGTCTTAATATTCTACCTGCAACTGCAAGCAGACTTTCCCCCAGTCTTTTCCTATATTCACAGTGAATGTGTTGCCGCCTTATTTTATTTTATTTTAAGAAATTATTTGTGGCAGGGAGTAACAGGTTTTACACATGTATACATATTAATAAACTAAAGGGTTAGGTGAG